>NC_092413.1:220706546-221359046 GCF_040894005.1 Engystomops pustulosus | reverse complement strand
CTGTCATCTAAAGTCATATTTTCCATTGAAATATTTAGGAGATTTTGCTGCTCTACCACAAGACGTCTTAAACTAAATATAAGACTAAAGGACAGAGAAATCAGCAGGGAAGCCAGAAGGAACCGCGGGACCAGGGTGGAGATCTTGGTCTTCAGGAGGATGAAGAACTTCCAGCTGTGGTTCGTGATCTTCACGCAGTAGAAGACACAGAGGACGGTGGCGAACCAGAGGTTAGTAGAATACAGGAACATTGATATGTTGTTCAAAATTTCAAAGATAACCGGATTATTTATAATTTCCCATAGATCTAAGTGACTGAAAATGTCAACCAAGACGACTTTGATGAGGTACAAGCTCCTGGAGGTGGCCAAAGAGCTCAGGATCTTGTCACTAATGAGAACAGATTTTGCTCTTCTCCACTTGATGATATTGGCAGCCACAATGATGAGATTTATTATCACCCCAGCGATGCACTCGGAGTACAGCACCGGTACAAGAACATACCAGAGGACTATCATATCCATGGTGATGGGTCTTATAAGACGCAGCAGATATTGTGGCTCGTCCACAGCATGGAGGTCTGTGTGTAATGATTTGGTTGTATGTTTTCTATATACAGATTACTAGTTCATCTCTCATGGAAATTCCAGACCGATGGTTCCTTCCATGCAAATGTGTGATCCGGGACGTTGACAATGAAAAACATTGGGACAGATTTCTGCACAGAATATGTATAAAGGAAAATCAGACTCTGCAGGGTTAAAGTACCTGGAAGGTCTGAAATAATGGTAAATTAAAAAAAAATCTGAAAAAATAGTAAAAAAAGTAAAAGTTTAAATCACCCCCTTTCCCTAGATCACATATAAAAGTGGGGATTCTTAACCTGTTTCATGAAAAAAATGCAGATAAAGGGGCAGATTTACTTACCCGGTCCGTTCGCGATCCAGCGGTGCGTTCTCTGCGCTGGATTCGGGTCCAGCCGGGATTCATTAAGGTAGTTCTTCCGCCGTCCACCAGGTGGCGCTGCTGCGCTGAAAAGCATCTGAACGCGCTGGAGTTCACCGGCTCGGGCTGAGTGAAGGTAAGCGCGTCCCAAGCAACACATTTCTTTTTTTAAATGCAGCGGTTTTTCCTAATCCGTCGGGTTTTCGTTTGGCCACGCCCCCGATTTCCGTCGCGTGCATGCCAGCGCCGATGCGCCACAATCCGATCGCGTGCGCCAAAATCCCGGGGCAATACAGGGGAAATCGGCGCAAATCGGAAATATTCGGGTAACACGTCGGGAAAATGTGAATCGGGCCCTTAGTAAATGACCCCCATTATGTTTATAGTATTGCACAAAAAAGGTAAGTTATGGCCCTTTAACCAATAAGTATGAAAAAACTTAGATAGATATGCTCTGGTCAGTAACGCCTTTAAAGGCCTGGTCAGAAAGGGGATAAAAAAATACATACAGTGTATACACACAAATACATACAGTACTATATACACCCATGCATCATATACACACACATACAGCATATACACAGCACATATGTATATTTAGAGCATTTACACATCACAAATACACACATACAGCATATTCACACCCAATACCCCAAATGCGACGGCCCCCCGGCACTGTGGGCCCCATAGCAGCTGCTGTGGCTGATACCACTGTAGTTACAACCCAGGTTGTATTTTATGTATGATTTTGCAAAAGTATCTATTGGCCTAGGTGGTAAGTATACGTAGAGAAAATGAAAAAATGTCTCACATACCTTGTATATCTTGAGGCAGTCTTGGGGTAGTGGAGGCTTATATCGGAGTGCTCAACGCGTGGCTGGCTTCATTACCCGAGGTAATCCAAAAAAAGTAGGAATATGTGGCACATCCAATAAAATAGACATTATTCTTCTTATATTAAAAATGTCATTAAGTGTGAATGTATGCGTTTCGGCTTGTTCCTAAGCCTTACTCATGGTGAACAAGCCACATATTCCTACTCTTTTTGGATTACTTAGGTGGTAAGTAGTTGCTTTTCTTTCTGGAGTCTAGTTGTCCCTACTGAGATTGCAAAGACTCTAATAATTAGTAGATGAGCATAAGATAAAATGGGCTCCAGCTCATCTCCAGCCTCGTTGTGGAGTGGAAAAGCCACGGCACCAACCTTGCTGTGAAGGTAGTCATAGGGCAAAAAATATTCCAATGGTCCAGCCAATCTTCTGAAAGAACTTCAAGTTTAGTAGATCATATTTTCATTAATCCACAGTCCAATTCCATAAATAACCATCGCGTTTCAAACGGCTAAATCGTTCTTCATTATGGTCAGGATAACCATGTGCTCCAACACTTGGAATTCTAAAGGCTAAAAAATGATTGTTGGTTGCAGGCACCAAAAAGCAAAGCTGATGGTGGTGAATAGTGGGCACATGATTATATCCAGCCCACTTGGACATGGGGATAGGTTTGTGGTACCTTACGGATGCTGCAAAAAAATCTCTCTGCGGTCAGGGAGCCTGAAAGAAGTCCAGGGTAAATTATATAGTGAAAAAACAGGGATGTGGGTGCACTTCCAGGTACGTGTGCTGGAACCATGAGACTCACAGTTATAGAGTCATTGGGGCACATTTACTTACCTGGTCCATTCGCGTTCCAGCGGCGGCTTCTCGGACGAGCGTTCGGGTCTTCCGGCGATTCATGAAGGTCCTGCACCCGATGTCCACCAGGTGTTGCTGCTGCACCGAGGTCCTCCGAGTTGCGTCGGAGTTCACTGATCTCTTCCTGGTGCATGTGAGTATGGCCCGTGCGACCAATTTTTTGTTTAAAATGCGGCGGTTTTTCCAAATCCGTCGGGTTTCCGTTCGGCCACGCCCCCCCCTGATTTCCGTTGTGTGCATGCCAGCGCCGATGCGCCACAATCCGATCGCGTGCGCCAAAAAACCGGGGCAATTCAGGGGAAATCGGCGCAAATCGGAAATATTCAGGTAACACGTCGGGAAACCGCGAATCGGGCCCTTACTAAATGACCCCCATTGACTTGATAAACAATTTTTTTGGCAAGACGTGCGGGAACATAGTATGTTCTATGGAATATCCTAAGACAGGTGTCTGTTAACTAAACTTGCTGGCTGCCTTTCGCTAGAGTGGTACAGCAGTGTCTCCACCTTGGCAGGGAGAACTGGAAACCCAAGTCTGACTCCCACTGTTCCATAAAACATGGCTTGATGTCCTGTGGGGGCCCTTTGAAGATAGAGTATAGCAGAGAGATCGTTCCTCTACCTAATAGGTCATTTATACAGATATTTTCAAATGCTACTTGGGAGTTTGAGGACTTACCTCATGGGATTGATTGCACAAATTGTAATAATTGGTTAAGTCGGAAAAATTCTGAAGGAGGAACCTTATATTTGAATACAACCTCGCTATGAGACAGCGGCTTACCTCCAGACATCAGGTGTCGCAAATGGGTGATATCCTTCGTCACCCACCATCGGAAGTCTCTCGATTCTAGTCCTGGAGGAAAAGATGGTTATGAAAAAGGGGAAACAATGGAGAAGGATTAGTTTGCAATTTATGTTAGAATCTAAGGGAGCGCCAATTTTTTATGGAGTAAAGTGAGAAGGGAGAAAGGGTCTTGCAATAAGGTAGGGCTATTGGGTTATAGGGAAGTGACACACCACCCATCTCCATCCATTTGGAGATATGGGAGTGGATAAATTTGAATGTTTTTACAGGGATTAAAATGGGTAAGTATCAAAAAAGATATAAAAACCGTGGCAGGGTCACCATTGTTATTGTATGAATACGGCCAGGAAGGAGTGGGCTTCAATCATTTTCTTAAATCTACTTTGAATTGTTGTATTAGTGGTGTGTAGTTCCAGTGGACCTGTGGCTCGTTAGGCCCACCCCAAGATATGTGATTTAGTTTGGGTGAATCCTCAAACTGAAGGGAATCACTAATGCTTCTTGAGTCCTGGGTTGGACATGTAAAGAGAGCGCTTTGGATGTGTCCTTATTCACTCTAAGTCCTGATACTGAGTGGAAGCTGGCAAGGAGCTGCGTTAAGTTCTGGAGGGATGTGTGAGGGCTAGTGATGGAGAGGAGCAGGTCATCCGCAATGAGGCTTACTTTGTAAATATCCTGTGTGGTTTTAAAGCCCTGTATAATGGGGTTGGCCCTTATGACTGCCGATAGAAGTTCCATAGTCAGAGAAAATAGGGCTGAGCTACTGGGTGGTCATACAAAAGTTTAAGGGTGGATATAAAGGCAGGTGGAAATCTAAAGTGTTCCAGGACTTCAAATAAGTATGGCCACAACACTGTAACGAACAAACAAAATAAGATTAATAATAATAATAATAATAATTCTTTATTTATATAGCGCACACAGATTACGCAGCGCTGCACAAGCATGTCAAATTGGTCCTTTTACGCAAAGGGGGGAAAAGTTGATTAGAAGAGTGGAAAAGGGAATTCCCTAGCGACCAGGGGTGGATAAGACTGCCATGGGCCCTGGGCTATGTGAATATTATAGCCCCTACAAGTCTGGAATTACTTCCTGCTTTCAGTCTGTGGCTTCAGGACCATTGGAGGACCCTCAAAGGTCCTTAAATGGCTCTTGTGTACATGTGTATTGAGAGCAGGAACAGATGTACAAGGATTTCATGGGTGAAGGTCCTTCTCAGTATAAAATTTGGTGGGCAGTTTGGCGGCCATGGGCCTCCTAGAAGTCTTGGGCCCCAGGCTACCACCCAAACCGCCTATATTATACTCCACTGCGGCCAGTAACATACAATACTCTTGACCTACTTGAATCCTTGAAATATGTAAGTGTATCAGAGGTTATGATGAGGGAACCTGTGCCAAACATTGCATTTTAAGTTCTCAGTACCTGAACCTGGACTTTACCTAGAAGTTTGGTTAGTGCATTCACCCCTTGTTGACACCCATGTCAACCCTTTAAATACCATTATCACGCTATATACATGCTGGAGGTAAATTGGCACCACCATTATGTTATAAACATGTTGTTAGATCGAACTTAAAGGGAACCAGTTATCAAGGCAGGCAGAATAAACCTGACTCACCCCCCACCCCCCTGTACAGCGAATACGTCCCAGCTTTGTTGGCTTCACCCATTGGTGCGTAGCTCCGGCCACAGCCGCTTGCGTGAATTGGTGAAGAGATCTGAAGTTTCCCACACTCTGCTCATTGCTAAATTCACGGTGTAGTGAGAGGGAAATCCTTCTGGCAATGACATGAAGTGGACAGGAGGCGGAAATGGACCGAAACATGACTCTTCTCTTCATCTATACTCGTATGCATATCAGAAAAATATTTATAATTAAGTAACTTGCCTCAATTTTTCTGTGATTTGGGGAGGACTTTTAACCCTTTACAAGCAGGTATTACTGGTGTGAGAGGTAGAATCTGGTGAGAGGTCTTCTTTAAAGAGCACCTCTTCTTTTAAAATACTTTGAAGGAAACCTACCATCACGGATCGTCCTAGTAAGGTAGATCCAGTCGCAGGTTCCTCTATTGGTAGCGTGTCCTTTTTTTAAAATAAAACTTTTAGTGGCCCAGAAAATAATAAAAATCTTGACTCATATGTATTCAAATTTTCTTGAGAGGTTACTGGGACGTGGAGTAGCCAAGTGGTGGAGCGGGAGCTACGGCTACTCCAGGCCCCAGTAGCCTCTTTTAATGGCTCCTATGGCTTCTCTTCGGCACACAGCTACACACACACATCTGTGAAGCCAAAGCTACTTCACAAATTTTAAATCATTTAAATTTTTTTTAATTTATCTTATATGCATATAAGTATAGATGAAGAGAAGAGTCATGTTGTCTCAATGAACCACGCCTCCTTCTATTGTTTAACAGCTCAGAATCTTGGCTTGAGCAGACAGGAAGTCCTTTCCCTCTCCACTTCCTGTCCACTTTCCTTTAGGTTTTCTTGAAATAATTCAGTATACTTTATTTCCTCACAGTTACTCTCTCCCTACATCTTCTATCTGAGAGCTTGAGTTGTTTATAGTGGATGGGTTTGTGACCAGGTGTGACCCAAGAAATCTAAAAACCTGCTTACCTATTACTGTTACCTACTATCTTTAACTATCTAGGGTTTTTATCCTTTTTAGATAGAGGTTCTCAAGAATCATTCTGACTTTTTATCTGTATTTGCTTCATGATACTTTTTTATGGATCCCCCCTCCCCATCCCTACAATTAGGGACAGTGGGCCAACATTAGGGTGAGTTTCCAGAAGGGGTGGAAGCTGGTTAGGGCTGCAGTCCCGTGTTGAGGCCATTAGGGTGGAACAGGGTACTCCAGTCCCCCCCTTTCCTTTTAGGGCTTTTTAGGGTATCCCGCACTCAACACACTACTAGTGCTCCCCTATGTTTTGTCTTTCTTAGACATACATTTGCTTTATCCTTCCTTTTCCTACTGTACATTCTTTTCCTCTGTACATCATGGGCTCAGACTGAGGTCAATATCTACATCTAAAGATCGCACACCTCAGCAGCGTATACAGCAGATGCCCTTACATCTCATAGTTCACAGGTATGCGATCATCCATGTATGAGTTTGTTGTGTAGGTTGGGGTAAAGAAGACTTTGTACACTGTGCCTATATAAGGAGCACCTAAGTATGGTTGGTGCGTTTAGCGCTCCTACTTGGAGTTCACCTTGTATTTTGTATTTTATATTAATTTGATTATAATAGATTTATTAAAAGCTACGTTTTAATATAGGTTGCCCACCGTTTTGTACTTTCTATATTCTTCGATGACCTTGGTGGTCAAGGTAGGGAGTATACACTACCCTCCTCTCTCTATACTTTTGGATGGAGATAGAAACAAGAAACAGACAACTGATAAATTCTTCCCTTTAATGTGGTTTTCCCATGAATCGGTGACTGTGCGCGGTGATCTCCATCAGCTCCATAGAGATGTATGGAGCAGAACAGCGAAGCACGGCCGTCTTCTCCATTACTCTCCAGGAGCGACGAGGGGTCCGACTGAGGTAACTGTGTCGCCATCAGACCCCTCCTTTTTGTGATCTGTTGGGGTCTCATCACTGAGATCCCCACCAATCAGCAAGTTAGGCCTCATCCTATGGATAGGGCCTAACTTTGATCTTTGGTAAAATCCCTTTAAGTTTCTTCTATGCACATTGATTTTTACAAATTTTTATAGGTTTGTAAAAAAAATCAAAGATTGCCCTTGTTCCGCGTTCCATGTTGTGATTTGATATTATTGTGTAAATCATAGATGTGCAGGGAATGTATGAGCAGGCCAAGGATCTGAGCTCACCCCATTGTGTGTTCAGCATCTTATATTTTATGTGGTGAATTCACAAAGTTATACAGAAAATATTTCAGTATATTTTTTAGAAAATATCGACTGGGGGACTAAAAATATGTAAGAAAAATAAACAGATTTTGGTTTTGATTAAGCTTATAAAAAAGCTAATTCTGCTCTTGTTGTTCTCCTCTACTACTGCCCCTCCCAACAAGCCTCTCCTCTAGCCGTCCTGTGTCGGTTCCAATGGTTACCAGAAAGGTAGGTACTAGAGATGAGCGAGTATAATCGTCCGAGCTTGATGCTCGTTCGAGTATTAGAGTACTCGAAACGGCTCGTTGCTCAGACGAGTATCTCAACGGCTCGAGATCGAGCATTTAGTTAATGAAACACAGTGAAGAACACAATTAAAACAGTGAACACAGTATCATTTAAGTGAAGAACACATTGAAAGAACACAGTGAAGAACACATTGCAGATGTTCCGTACATCTGCTAACTTATCGGTATGTGAAGTATGTGAAGTATGTGAAGAACATTATGTGTGAAGAACACATTGCAGATGCATGGAAACATCTGCAACAGTGCAGTGTGTACTATGTGCAGTGTGTACTATGTGCAGTTCCCCTGTGTAGTGTGCAGGGGGCTCCAGGTTCAGGATTTTTGGCGACCGTTCTGCATGAATCTGACGCCCCCTGCATTGCTCCGACAGAGTGCACCACTTTTTTTTGGGTGCACCTTTAACATTGGGCTTGCGTCTGATAAATCTGGTGCACGGTTTGACTGAGCACTGGAACGCACCCTAATATGTTTCCCTTGATGCCTAGTGCAGCCGCGCCACAAAAGGGTCACGTGTGACACTTCCGAAATACCTGTACAAGCAGTTTGCACCTAAAAGAATGTGCAAAGTCCAACAGAAAACTGGCGCAAGTTCCTTAGTAAATGTGCCCTGTTATCTAGATTAGAAGAGTTTTTGCAACTTGTAAAAACATTTTTTAAACACAAAAATGTTGGGCCAAATGAAAAGTCTGTAGAGTAAAAGCCACCAACACTTGGTCAGGGCTCCTTTTGCATAAATCACGGCATCAATACGGTGCAGCGATATGGCATGGAGGGATCGGCTGATTGCACCATGCCGGGCCGCATTGATGCCGTCATTCATGCATTGTCGCTACATTCAGTAACGTGCAAATTGGTGATTTCTAAATCCCACCCATATGAATCCCCTGTGATTTGCTGTGGATTTGCATCCCAAAAATATTCCACGATCTTGTTTTCTCTTATTTTTCACCTTATCCCTCCACTACTAACCCCGGTCCTCTGTCTTTTTTTGCCATATGAGGTCTGAGTTTATAACCTGATATTTCATGGAGACGAAATAGGAGCACACATGTTATTTTTATTTTTTATTATAATAATTTATTATTTTTATGATTAATTTCCCTCTGTGTATTTGTTTATTTATGGAGGACAGATATTTCCAACCAACTGTCCACCGGATTCTGATTTGCATGGAAGTCAGCAGCATTGGAAGAATTTACATGCAGAATAGACAGAGAACTATAATAAAAAACTGAGATGATGTGAAGTGAAAGAAGAACCTGAGACTCTACAGGAGAGACAGGGAATCTAGAAAGGAAAGGTCTCACTACAGATGATAATGGAACGTTCTACCCAATATATTTTCTTATCCGTGGTCTACGTGGAATGTTTGGTGGGTTTTATAGTAAATATGATGATTTTAGCTACACATTTCCTGAAATGGAAAAGTCAAAGATCTCTTCTGACCTGTGATAAGATCCTGAGCCACTTGGCCGTCTCCAGATGCTTTTATTTTTGCACTGTTGTCATTCGAATCTCTATCTCCCACTTTTCTCCATGGTTACAACAAAATTCCACAGTAATAACAGTCCTATACATCCAGACTATGTTTGCGATCCACAGCAGTCACTGGATTGCCACCATCCTCTGTGTCTTCTACTGCGTGAGAATAGTCACCTACAACTGTGCTCTATGTGTCTTCCTGAGGAGCAGGATCTCCACCATGGTCCCATGGCTGGTCCCAGCCTCTCTCATCGTGTCACTGATCTCCAGTCTTCCATTTGGTTGGTTTGGTTATGACTACAAGCTACAGAATGTAGTGAATGGTTCCACAGGAAATATGACAGAGAATAGATTTGTGATCTCTCCAAACTATGAGAACCGATTCCTGATATTTGCTGTCGGTTCATTTCCTCCATTTGTAATTTTTTTTGCTGCAAACTTCCTGTTAATTCATTTCCTCCTAATTCACACCCGACGGATGAGGAACGTTACATCACAGAACTTAAGATCTCACTTTGGAGCTCTGAAAAGTATGAGCTTATTTTTGGTCCTACAGGTGATGTTTTTTGTATTCATGGGTCTTTTTTCTTCCGGTAGATTCCTTCGCACAACTTTGATGCTCTTTATTCGTTGGGTAGTTCTGTGTTTCCCCTTGATGTTCCATTCCCTCTACCAGTTCTTTTCTAACAGGGAACTAAAGAAGATTTTTAACTTTTATTGTCCAAGATCAGATGTGTGTAAATGATCCATCAGTGCGCAATGTGGACCAATAAGGACCAATAATATAAAGGAAAATGAATCCTTATAACAATTCTCAATGAGATACGTGATCTTATTGTATTCTCATGTTAACTGGGAAACAATTTTGATCTTCAGACCTCCAGACCTGTGTATTTGTCAGATTTTTTTCTGTTGACCTTTATTAATAAAAGTACAATGTAGGTGGGTAGTGTTAATTCCCTACTGACTCCACCAGAGGAAACAAACACTAAGTACAATTGGTGGATTTGTGTGCTAAAACGTAACTTTTAATAAACAAATAGAATATAAATTAGTAAATAAATACGTAACTCCTGTAGGAGAACTTGAAATGCCGACCAACAGAGATCATATGCTCATCCATGAGACATACTGAACCCTCCCTATACTTCACAAAGCACAAAGTAGAGTGAAGGTCAGGTACCGCTCCATAATAGGTGTGCCGAACGAATGTGAAGACCCAAGGGGCCTGTGCCTCAGTATCTTGATAAGTGGTCTTCAGAGAAAAGATATCAAAATGGCCTCAGGCCTCTTGGGTGAAGGAAGTCTTATAGAGGATGGTAAGAAGAGCGAATAAAGGGCAGTATAAGAGGCTATCCAGGGGAGCAGCACTCACATAGGTCAAGAGTCTAAAGACCAGGTATGGAAGGACCTACCAATCCCAATACAGAAGGGAGGGGGATCCCTTGTATGCCCTAATAGCCTCAACTTGGGGCTGAAATCCTAACCGACTGCCACCTGTTCCTGTCATGGCCACACTGTCCCTAAAAAAACTTAATGGCCTATTATACTGGGCTTTATTCACTCTTCTTACCATCCTCTATAATATCTCCTTCACCCATGTGGCCTAAGGCAATTTTAATATCTCTTCTCTGAAGATTACATACCAAGATACTGAGGCACAGGCCCCTGGGATCTTCACATTTGTTCGGCATACCCAGGGTGGGCTCCAAGTTTAAGTAGGCTCCTGGGCACCAGTGCCTCAGTGGGCCCCTTTCCTAGATCTCCCAAATTTGAGTCAGAGAGGTCTCCTATGGCCCCGCTTTTGCCCCCTCCTCTTACCCCATCATGTGTTTTTCATGTGTTTGGCTGCTTTTAAAGCTTTTGTCTTCATTGATGGGAGTGTAAGCAGCTGTGTTAACTTTTTCACACCTGCTTACACTTCTAGCAATGAAAAAAAATGCTTTCAAAGTGGCAAAATGCTTGGTAACATTAAAAACACATGCGTAATCCAAAGGCATGCCCAAAACACTGTGGGTCACATTTTTCCTTCCATAATGCGAAGGGTTTAGCAGATTACTGAACACTGGTGCACAGTGTGCAACGCAATTCTGTTGTCGCAGTAATAAATGTGTCGCATGGATCGACTCTGCACCGTAACGTCCTTTTATGTGCAGAATTTTGGGGCGAGCTGCCATGCAAAATTGGCGCAGACACTTTATAAATACATGTGCTAGCAGTTTGCACATTCAGACAAAAAACTGGTGCAAACATTTCAATAAATGTGGCCCGTGTGTGAACGCACCCTCAGGGTTAATGTTTTAAAGGAATCATTGATGGGACGATAGCAAGGACATAGTTGGGAAGGTGACCTGGCAAATATATTTAGGTGGTTGTATGTGGAGAAGGGGCAAGGGGTCAACAGGAAGGTAGATACTGGAAAAGTGGTGGAACAGGTGGCACACAGGTAAAATGACAGGGCGCAGAAAGTGGGCAATACTTTACACTCTAGGAGGGAGAAAGCTATTGGCAGATGTCAGAATGCTGTATTTACATAATCCCTTTTATAGTACCCTGCATGGATGGACTACAAAAGTAAGAAGGAAGACAGTGGCATGAGAAACATAACTGACTCTGCCAGAGGCCAGACAGCAAATTTAGGTTAACTGAACACAGGAGCTTGGCTTCTACCATGCCGTCCTCTGGAGCCTCCTTACACAAGGTCACCATACATCACACTGTAGTGCACGGAGGTGACAAGTCCAGCACAAGTTGCTTCCTGCCCCTACGGGCTCCTACGGAACCTGGTGCAACACAGACACTGATGATGCAGAGAGTGACTGCTCTCTGCGCCATTATTATATCCCTAGGACATACCTCCCCCACGACGAGTGGGCCCTGCCAGCACCAATGGGCCCCGTATTTGCCCGGGTACGCTGGATGCTGCCCCCGGCCATGGACACATCTATTATGGATGGGTACGTGGCCTTCACTCTACTTTGTGCTGGATGAAGTATAGGGAGGGTTCAGTATGTCTCTTGCATGAGGGAATGATTAATCTCTGTTGGTCGGCATTTCAAGTTCCCCTACAGAAGTTACATATTTATTTACTATTTTCTATTCTATTGCTTTATTAAAAATAACATTTTTGCACACAAATCCACCAATTGTACTCAGACTTTATTATTCAATGTATAAAATGGTTCAAACTGTAAAAACCATCATGTATGTGCACATTACTGAACTCACTGTTGTATAAAATATATATGGTTCCTTGAATTTCATTAAAAACATTTAGGGTAATCAAAAATCATAGTATCAACCGTTTGATGTACTTATTAAAGATAGGTGCTTGGGTTTGGCCACCTGACCTGGACATATTGCCGGATTGGTCCAGTGCTGAATTGGCTGCTAGGCAAACAATATGGCAATATGTCTGGGTCAGATGTCTGAGTCCTACCATTAGGTCCCACTTTTGAATGACAGAGAAACTATGTATCAAGAAAATTCTGTTTTCAATACTAATCCCCCTGCGTGGGGTACACCTTGCGCCCTGACCTATGGTAAGGCATTTTCCTAGGTTTTCCAAACAATAAAACCTTGTTGAAACTAAAATCTTGTTTTGTTCTCCTTATGATACCCCTAAGTTATGCTTTCAGGCCACTGGACTCAGACCACACAGTTGCTTTGGTTCATGGGGCCCCCAGCTGAAGGGCAGAATATATAATTTATCATACCCAGCTGATCCATTCATAGTCAGACTTCTCTCTGTACGATCATGCCCCTCGCCCTCCCCAGGCTGGGGAGGAAAATGGCTGATAGCTTATAAGACCAGGACAAAGGGTAGGCAGAGGAAGGAGACTGCCTATAGCAGCATCTCTATCTCTCTATCCTGGCTTGGGGGGGGGGGTGCAGGTTGGAAGTGCAGGGCTAACATCAAGGTTGGAGATTCTTCACTGCTAAGTCCCATGCTGCCAGTCCCACCCCTCTCAACATGTAGCAGCATCACGCTTCAGAGCTACCCCTCCTCCAGCTACATGAGACCCCTGTATCAGTGGTGGCCCACCAGGGGTCTCATGTAGCTGGAGTGGCAGTGTCTGTATTATCAGTGAGGGAGCTTGGATGTTGTGAGTATGGGAGGGGCTAGTGTATGTGTGGTTAGTGAGGGAGTGTGTGTATGGTGAGCAGGGGAGCTTTGATGTTGTTAGTGGGGGAGGGGGGAGTGTGTGTGTTGTCAGTGTAGGAGGAGTGTTGTCAGCACTGGAGCTTGGATGTTGTCAGTGTGGGAAGGGCAGTTTAAATGTTGTCAGTGTAGGAGGGGCAGCTTAGAGGATGTCAGTAAAAGAGTGAGAGTTTGGATGTTGTCAGAGTGGGAGGGGGAGCTTGGATGTAAGAGAAGGATGGGTAGTTTATGTTTTGTCAGTGATGGAGGAGTGTTATATTGTCAGTGGAAAAGCGTGGATGTTGTCAGTTGGGGAATATGTGAAGATTACAGGTAGCAAAAAGCTCTGTGGTCAGAAAATTTTAATATTATTTAAGACCAAGTGTAAATTATGTTTGAACACATAAATGTTGGCCAAATTAAAATTCTGTACACCAAATGCCATCAATACTTGCTTGGGGCTCCTTTTGCATGAATAAGGTCATCAATGAGGTGTGGCTTGAAGGGATCAGCTAATAGCGCCGCAGAGGTGTTATGGCTTGGAGGGATCAGCTAATGGCACTGCAAAGGTGTTATGGCTTGGTGTGATCAACTGATGGCGATGCAGAGGTGTTATGACATGCAAGGAACAGCTGATGGCTCCACAGAAGTGTTATAACATGGAGGGATCGGCTGATGGCGGGCTAGAGTAGTTATGGCATAGAGGAATCAATTCATGGCACTGAAAAGGTGTTATGGCATGGAGAGATCAGCTGATGGTAGGGCAGATGTGTTATGACATGGAGGGATCAGCTGATGGCGCTGCAGAGGTGTTATGGCATGGAAGGATCAGCTGATGGTGCTGCAGAGGTGTTATGGCATGGAAGGATCAGCTGATGGTGCTGCAGAGGTGTTATGGCATGGAAGGATCAGCTGATGGTGCTGCAGAGGTGTTATGGCATGGATGGGACAGCTGATGGTGCTGCAGAGGTGTTATGACATGGAGGGAACAGCTGATGGCTCCACAGAAGTGTAATAACATGGAGGGATCAGCTGATGGCTCTGCAGAGGTGTTATGGCATGGAGGGTTCAGCTGATGGCGCTGCAGAAGTGTTATAACATGGAGCGAACAGCTGATGGCTCCACAGAAGTGTTATAACATGGAGGGAACAGCTGATAGCTCCACAGAAGTGTTATAACATGGAGGGATCAGCTGATGGCTCTGCAGAGGTGTTATGGCATGGAGGGATCAGCTGATGGCGTTGCAGAGGTGTTATGGCATGGAGGGATCAGCTGATGGCGCTGCAGAGGTGTTATGGCATGGAGGGATCAGCTGATGGCACTACAGAGGTGTCATGGTACATAGGGATCAGCTAATGGCTCTGCAGAGGTGTTATGGCATGGAGGGTTCAGTTGATGGCACTGCAGAAGTGTTATAATATGGAGGGAACAGCTGATGGCTCCACAGAAGTGTTATAACGTGGAGGGAACAGCTGATGGCTCCACAGAAGTGTTATAACATGGAGGGATCAGCTGATGGCTCCACAGAAGTGTTATAACATGGAGGGATCAGCTGATGGCTCTGCAGAGGTGTTATGGCATGGAGGGATCAGCTGATGGCGCTGCAGAGGTGTTATGGCATGGAGGGATCAGCTGATGGCACTACAGAGGTGTCATGGTACATAGGGATCAACTGATGGAGCTGCAGAGGTGTTATGGCATGGAGGGAACAGATGATTGTGCTGCAGAGGAAAACCAATGATAAATAACCCCCAATGTGTATGAAAAGAAAAAAAATCTTCCTTCTCACCTTAATAACTTTTTTATACTGTGGTGTGTGAGGAGTAATTTTTGCGAGAAGAGCTGACGTTTTCATTGCTACCATTTTTGAGGACTGTGGAAATGGTGTAAGATGGTGTTCAGATATTTCAATGCTATTTTCCATTATACGGTTCACAACCGGCAAAAACTGTTTTTATATATTGATAGATCGAGCATTTTGGGACATGGCGATACATAACCTGTTTGTAATTTTTACTGTTTATTTAGTCTTAGATCAGTTCTGGGGAAAGTGGTCCCCCTTTATAGATCCTTGCTGATGGAGATATCTGTCATTGAGCGTAAAGAAGTTAAATGTTTTATTTTGTTCTTTTTATAGACGCTTATACCAATAAGGTGGACAATAAATATGGAGTAGTCTTATACACCAAACGTGCCCCAGCAGAAGCCACAAAGCGTCAAAACACTGGGTTGGAAGGAGGTTGGAAGTGACTCTTTTATTTGTGATTTTATTGAATTTTACCAATACCTCTATGAGATGTGGTCTACAATATAAGTTTGTATTATTCTTAACAAAAGTAATTGGTGAAGTAAAATGTATTTTATTCGGGAATTTGAAAATGCACAGAAAGCAGCCAGTCTACATGAATAATAACTCATATTGGTTGGAAAGATACGTTTTTCCTCTGAATAAAGCCATCACATTGTCCCTGTAATTGAATATTATCAAATAACTTGGGAATTTTTATATCCTATTAAACTGGATTGCTTCTTTTCTACTTAATTAAGCGTTAACCATTCTCCCTCCGTTCTCCCTAATCTGCTTTTTCTCTGAAATCTCTACTGGATTCCTTCTTGCTTGTAAGATGGAAAGAAGCTGACTGAGGTGTTATATTACATGGAAGCTCTAAGGGTGCATTCACACATTCAGTTTTTCAGATGCGATTTTCAAAGCCAAAGGTAGGAGTGGATCATGATGGGTGAGAACATATAATTGAGAGAAGCCACTCCTCTTTTTTTCACTCCATTCCTAATTTGGACACCAAAAACTGCATCTGAAAAAAATGAATGTTTGAACGCACCCTAAGGAAAGAAGGAAAGAATCAAAATCAATAGGGCATTGCCCCCGTCTGGAGAAAACAAGGTTTAATCGCCAGAGGTGACAGGGATTTTTTACTGTTAGAACTGTCAATCTGTGGAATAACCTGCCTCAGGCACTGGTCACAGCAGGGACAGCAGAAAGCTTCAAGAAGGGTCTAGATGCCTTTTTACACCTAAATAACATTGATGATTATGTTATATAGAATTGTTTCCCCTAATTCCCTTCCTCATCCAATCCCTTCCCTTCCTTGGTTGAACTTGATGGACAAGTGTCTTTTTTCTTAAAGTCTTCTCACATGCGCAAGTTACATTCTTGAAGATGACGTCAGTTAATTCCCTCTGAGGGATTGGATGATAGGATAGAGCCTCCTCTCTGGTGATTGGACAATGGGCACGGCCTATAGCCCCGGTACCCCTGAGGACACCACATTACGTGGCGAAACATGTCGGAGGGGCTACTGTGTGAATATTTTTAGATTCAGCAGTTATGAATAGCAGCTCTATTAGGGAATTGTGTGTTGGTGCTTCTAGAGTTGGTGTTCTAATTCTTAGGGCAAGTGTAAAGTAATCCTCCCCCCTCCTCCCCTTAGCACGGTGAGGTCCATTGTTAGGATATGTGTGTGTCCAAACCATTTGAATGTGGCGCTTGTAGTGGGGGTGATCAATAGAAAATGGAGGACTTCAGAGACATGAACCAGGGTGCATTTAACTGGCTATCCCAGAGCAATTAACGTGGGAGCCCTAGCCGGGCCCCACAGATAGATCACTACTATCACACATTGTTATGAGGCATGATCACAGTCTAATTTGTCTCTAACTACCCCCTCTTGGGTACATTTAGAAGCTGTGTCTCAAAACTGTTTTAAACACACATTCTTTTGTTTTGGTTGGTTTAATATTAGAGATGAGTGAGTATACTGAGCTTGATGCTCGTTCGAGTATTAGCGTACTTGAAACGGCTCGTTGCTTGGACAAGTATCTCGCCTGCTCGAGATCGAGCATTTACTTAAGGAAACACAGTGAAGAACAGTGAAGTATACATTGAAAACAGTGAATACAGGATCATTTAAGTGAAGAACACAGTGAAGAACACAGTGAAGAACACATTGCAGATGATTCCATACATCTGCTAACTTATCCGAAGACATTAGTGCCGAACGGTGTTCTTCGCAATAGTATATGAAGAACATTATGTGTGAAGAACACATTGCAGATGTATGGAAACATCTGCAATGTGTTCTTCACACATATTGTTCTTCATATACTATTGTGAAGAACACCGTTCTGCACGCATGTCTTCCGATAAGTTAGCAGATGTACGCGAACATCTGCAATGTGTTCTTCAGTGTTCTTTCAGTGAAAAATGCTCCAGTCTCCCATAGACTTCAATGGGGTTCGTTATTCGATACAAGCAGTCGAGCATCGGGAAAAGTCCGACTCGAGTAACGAGCACTCGAGCATTTTAGTGCTCGCTCATCTCTGTTTAATATTCATTAAATATATAAATAAAAGTTACATTTTAGTGACTAGAGGGTGTAGATGTCCTTGCTGGACAATTTTTTGTGCTGTTAATTCCGAATTTTTAAAAAACCCAGTCACATGGTGGTCAATATATATAAACTCTATTGCCCTTATACAAGTTATCTACTGCTCATCCAATATAAATTCTATCCTTCAGGACAACATGGAAGAACGTGTAACACTGAGACACATGTCTTTTTTAGTCCACTGTTCGTAGAGATGATGTAGAATGAGTGGAGGGTGGGGGAGCTGCACGATAGAATTAAGATCATCCAAAAGGCAGTTTTTTCCCAATAAATACAATATGCAAGTGTACTCACAACAAAGTACATGGTCTGCAGCACCAAGAAGAGGCTCATACTCTTTACAGCACTGATGTGAGACTCTAAGTTTGGCCTTCGAAAACCAGACCCTGAGCTCCTCATCCGTCTGGTGTGCATCCACAGAGAATGGAGTAACAGAGTAATTGCAGCAAAAAATACCAGGAATGGTGGACCTGAGCCTGTGAAGATAAGTACAGACTGTGTTTGACTACCCTCATACTTCATATTTCTATATACAGTCATATTGTCCATTGAATGATTTGTAAGATTTTTCTCTTGTATTCCATCATGGCTCCATCCAAGTGGAAGACTGAAAGATGCAGAAATCAGCAGAGAAGCCAGAAGGAACCGTGGGACCAGGGTGGAGATCTTGGTCTTCAGGAGGATAAAGAACTTCCAGCTGTAGCTCGTGATCTTCACACAGTAGAAGACACAGAGGACGGTGGCGAACCAGAAGTTAGTAAAATGCAGAAACGTTAAGAATAATGAAATTATTTTATACAGAACTTGAATGTTTCCAATATTCCATGAATCAAGCATGAGACTAATGTCTAACAAAAATGCACTGAGGAGGAATAAGCATCTGGATGTTGCCAAAGAAATCAGGATCTTCTCACCATCAAGAGACTTCATTCTTCTCCACTTGATGATGTTGGCAGCCACAATGATGAGATTTACTATCACCCCAGCGATGCACTCAGTATAATACAGAGACCTAAGTAATACCTCATCCATGGTAATGGTCCTTTAGATGCAGCAGATATCGTGTCTCTAAGCTCTTCCACAGAATGGAGGTCTGTGTGTAACGAGATTGTCACATGTTTCCTTCACGCAGATTTCCAGTCCTCGGCTCATGGAAATTCTAGGCTTCTGTTCCTTTCCATGCAAATCTGTGATCTGGGTCACTGGCGTTGAAAAATATCCACCAATTAGAATCCATTATAGCATCACGGATTAACCCCGGGATGGCGTGAGCTTCAATGATGGAAGGGTTTGAAAGAGAATATTTGTCACCCTGAAAGAAGCCACAAGATGCAGTGAGGAATGACCGGGCCAGATGGACATCACATTACAGCAACCAATAGAGGCTTCTCTTGGACATGAAATTTGTGAAGACTAGTAGGCTCCTCACATAGAGCTTCCATCCCTAGCATGGAGTTGTCATTAGATTCCATTGTCGTAACATGACAGATGTGAACCCTATATGCTATTAGGTGGATTTGATTTGGGGATATTCATATAGGCTTTGTCTAAATGGACCCATATTTTAAACCCTTAAACCCCTGCAGGCGACTGGGCTTCAATTCAAGGAACCAACTACTCCTAGAAATATTCTTCAATCAGTGGAAGTTGACCCAGAAATGTCATGAGATGCTGGTTCCATGACATAAAAGTCAGGGCTGCGTTGAGCGTTGGTGCTGCCCAAGGCACTTACACCCCCCATTGGTACCATCAAGCTTATGCCTCTGCCCATACACTTTAGAAAGATATTGACTGTATGCTTTTTATTATCTGCACAGAAATATGCTTACTATATTAATATAGTAATGGAACCAAGCTAATTATATAGATACAGTAACAGAACCAAGCTTCCTGTATATGTATGGTGACAGACACATGATTGCTGTATAGATACTGTATAGATGTAATGTAGACACTGTATAGATGTAGTGTAGATATGGTAACAGAAGCAAGCTACCTGTATATATATGGTAACAGACCTAAGCTTACTGTATAGATATGGTAACAGACCCAAGCTTACTGTATAGATATGGTATTTTCAGATAAAGGGGGCCATGTGCTCAACCCTTAACCCTCCATGATAACCACTACTGTACTAGTGGCTGGAGGGGCACATGGGTGTCCTGAGCACACTCCACCAACCACAAAGCTGTATAGATATGGTAACAGACAATGATTACTTAACAAAACCTGACTTACTGTAATGATTTACCAGAACCACACGTAGCGTATACATATAATAATAGGAAAGATTGGTGTATAGATTTGGTAACAGAACTAATCTTAGTCTAGAGATGTGAGAATAGTGAGAATACTACCAACTAAAGAGAACCATTCTGAGGGATGGTAAAACATCTGTGACTCTGGTAGGTTCTTGTACTAGGGTCCCACCACTTTAATGCCTGACCACTAGGAAAGAGCTGACCCACTCAGGCTCAGGTGTGCCAAATTTGGCCGTGCCTAACCTGAAAGTTCACCTCCCACCAGTATCACCTTTATATACCACTGGCAAAGCCACCGTTCATGCTTTTTGACAAAACCTTTGGGATTTCTTTTTTAAATACAAGAACCAGTGAGTATAACAATAACAAATCCGCTCTACTCATGCATCTGTGGTGGTCAAGTTCAGCCCTGGACTACCCATCACCTCTGGTCTCTGTTTGTATATAGAGCAGTGGTGGCGAACCTATGGCACGGGTGCCAGCTGTGGCACTCAGAGCCCTCTATATGGGCACCACCCAGTAACTGCTGTGGATTATGAGCAAAGTCTGGATATGTAAAATTGACAATACAATATAATTTTGCTTAAGCCATAGTAAGCCATAGCAGAGTTTACTATTATTTGTATACATAGCATAGTCAAAATGCTGTATATTGAATATCTATATCTATAAGTACAGTGATTGTCCCCATGCAGCTGGTGGCCCACTTAGCTTAGGGGCCCATCGGTAGATTTACCGGTTCAGCTGCAAACCAATCTGAGGACTCACAGTGCCCTCATCACCCTGGCATAGGTTTTGCATACAGATCATCATCACAGCAGTTTTATCAGGTCATGCTGGCACAAGAGAATCCCTTGGGTTGGGATCTCATCTCGGGTCGAGGGAATTTGCAGCCACAATAATTGTATGTACTATGAGACCACACAGAGGCTCCATGTAGAGTACAGTTAGGTAAAGTTCCTTTACACTTAGTATAGAATCTTCTATAGCATCTTTCTGCAGGTCTTGAATACAGATTACATTATTTCAGGTTTCTGTGTCTACTTAACATGTAAATTCTGCTGCTGACTTCCATGCAAATCTGTGCCCCAATGTGTAACTACAGTATCTGACGTCTGCAGGACAAACAAATTCATGCAGGAAAAAACAACATCTGTTCTCTTATTTCACCTCTTAAAATATGAAATTATATATCTCAGATCATTGAAATAAAAAGGAAAAATTAACCAAGGTAAAAAAATTTACAGATGTAGTCAGACATTAAAGGGGTTTTCCCACAAAAGAAAATTCTCACGTCTCAATCCCCTAGTGATGTTAACACAATAAAGATCATTTTAACCCCTTACTTTACAATATTACTCGGTTTTATTGCTGTTTCAGCTTCTATCAGTCAGTGATGGTCAGTGTAAGATTCCAGGGTGTGGGCGGGGCCTCCCTAGGCAGACACATTATTATCCATCTAGTTCTGTGGGGTGACAATGTGGTAAGTTTACCAGGGTACAGATCAGAGATGCATGAGATTTCACAGAAGCTGATAGACCATTACAAAGTTACACTGTGAGCTCTGCTACGTCTCACAGACATGTGCCTGCCTCCCCCTTCCCCCGGATCACTTATCTCCTTATAGTTTGTAGTTTGCAGTCTCTGGCTCTTCTCATGATCTCCTGGCAGGAAGTAATCAGTGTGAGCTACGTGCAGGGGGCGTGGCTTCAGGCTCAGAGCAGAGACAGACAGAAATCTCAGCATTTCCCATCCTCGGCTTATACTCGAGTCAATAGGTTTTCCCAGTTTTTTGTGTTAAAATTAGGTACCTCGGCTTATACTTGGGTCGGCTTATACTCGAGTATGTTCGGTATGTATCTGATGATGTAATAAAACAGCATGTTTCCATGGAGGAGGGGGGAAGTAAAAGTCCATGGAGGCTTCTGTGAATTCATGTGATCAGATACATACATGTTTTAGATGTTGCAAATGTAACTGGGTAAAGGACCTTAGATGACATCACCCTGGTCACATGACATGCTGAGAAGAGGCACGGACATGGGGAGAAGAAGATGGCAAAGGCTGGATGAGCAGAAATGCCCCCTCTGATAAAAGGTATAAAGTTGATTTAAGTGGATGCAGAGCACCTAGGACTGATTTCAGTATTTTATTAACTTTTATTTCAACAAAATGTGGACCTTCAAAGTTATAATAAAAGAACTTCCATGTTACCAGGGATGGGACAGGGACATGAGTAACACACATCTACCATCAGGTTATCTGTTGGTAGTTGTCGTGCAATGTTAAATTCAGATAATTTTACAGAGTTTTATTGCATTTATTTATGATCTTAGCTAAAAAAAAACTAAAACAGTTCCAAATATGCCAATTCTTATCTGTCCCCTTGTAATGCAGGTACTAGGTTCAGGGAAGACAAACAGGACAGTAAGTGCTAAGGATAGACCCCTTTCCCCTGCCTACTTACTAGAATCCTCTGGACGACAGGCCCTCCCTATGCCAAAGCGTCTTGTAACATGACAAAAAACCAAGCAAGAAT
Organism: Engystomops pustulosus; assembly: GCF_040894005.1. Classification (NCBI taxonomy): domain Eukaryota; kingdom Metazoa; phylum Chordata; class Amphibia; order Anura; family Leptodactylidae; genus Engystomops; species Engystomops pustulosus. The sequence goes on along the minus strand of NC_092413.1, from coordinate 221,336,593 downwards.
GGTTGACGAGCCGGGTCACAACAGAGATAGCAGTCTGGACCAATCCTTTCCAATCCTACTTTCCTCTCCAAAGGACGTGTTTTTTCTAAGGCCAGACCTTTCACAGACCTGTTAACTTCGTGGCTGATTACTTGCAATTTTGAGTTAAAGGGGTATTCCCATTTCGGCAAATTATTGTTATTGTTTTCATGATAAAAAGTTCTACAATTTTCCAATATTTGTATGTTTTATACATTTACGTTAAGGCATTGCTGTAATGATGGCCTTTTCTGTTGTTTAAAAAATCCTCAACAAAACTTTTTGAAGGGAAACGCGTTGGTTATGGGAGATAAATTTATTCCAGGCTTTGGAGTTAACTTTGGACACAATGGGGCTTATTTACTAAGGGTTGGACTTTGCACCTTTTTCGGGGATTACACGGCTGTGACAGGTATTTAACAAGTGTCTGCGCTGGGATTGTGCCTTCATGCAGCACAAATCGGGGGAGCGTTCCGTCAGACGATCCGAATGATTCGGACTGAGCGTGGGATTTAACTTCAAAGATCAAGCACTTACATGCACCAGGAAGAAGGAGGTGAACTCCGGGGACCTGAGCGGGGAAGCGACTGATACAGGATATCGGGCGCAGGATCTTAGTGACTCCCCGCACAGCACATTATACACGGACAATGCACTTACATGCACCAGGAAGAAGAAGGTGAACTCCGGGGACCTGACCGGGGAAGCGACACATGCAGGATATTGGGCGCACGATCTTAGTGACTCCCTGCACAGCGCATTATACACGGACAATGCACTTACATGCACCAGGAAGAAGAAGGTGAACTCCGGGGACCTGAACGGGGAAGCGACTGATACAGGATATCGGGTGCACGATCTTAGTGAATCGCAGGAGGGTGCATGATCGTCGGACAACGCACTTGCTGTGAACTCCGGGGACGGGGTACGTAAATGTCCCCAATGGCACCATAAAGCTGATCTGCGAGTTATAATGACAAACATTCCCAGTTGGTGCTGGATTATTGTACTACTCCTGCTACGTGACCTGCGGTCCTAGAAGGATAGCACAGACCATGATTGATGAAGGGATATAAAGGTGAGTTGGACTGAATTTTCTTTTCACTTTGTCTGTTTTAAGAGTAATGTACATGCTAATCTATGGTTTTGTGTTTTTCATTCTGTAATCTGTGTCTGACATTGTTTCTTAATTAGACTGGGAGGTAGTAAACATTACCCATTTAACTCCACATTAAGGCACTTTAGTAAAGATACATAATCCTACCCGTAACATTAACCCCATAAACCATTAATAACTAAACATAACTAAGAAATGATGACACGAGGCTCCTGTTGGGAAGAAAAGGTCACAGCTATTTATTGCTGATAAACTCAATTATTATTATTTTAATATTCTCAAAATCAACCGCAATCTCTGTTCGTTTCTTTGGAAACCATAGCTGCCGAAGTGGTTTGTTCATCCGGACTCCCGAACCACCACTTCGACTTCCGAAAAAATGCACATCAATTCTCTTTTCCGCCAGCTGAGACTTGAGATGATCACCGAAAACCATTATTACTGTAATACTCAAAATTACCCACAATCTCCGTCCATCTCTTTGTAAACCATAGCTGCCCGAAGTGGTTTGCTCAACCGGACTCCCGAATTAGCACTTCGACTTCCGGGCAAATTCACATCAATTCCCATTTTCCATCAGCTGTGACTTGAGATGATCACTGAAAACAATTATTACTTAATACTCTCAAAAATTAACCACAATTTTCATCCATCTCTTTGTAAACCATCGCTGCCCGAAGCGGTTTGCTCAACCGGACTCCCGAATCAGCACTTCGACTTTCGGGAAAAGTCCACATCAATTCTCATTTTCCGTCAGCTGTGACTTGAGATGATCACTGAAAACCGAAAACATCAAAACACAAAAACCAAGTAACAGTAGGGAGGGAGGGAGGGAGGGACAGCTTGAAGATGGAGCGGGCAAGAGGAAGTGCAGGCCCAGTGCCTGCCCTATAAAGGCTCAGCTATGGGAGGGACTGAGCAGCAGCAGCAGGGAGGAGAAAGGAAGCAAATACCACCCCTATTTAAAGTGCAACACTAGGACACCCCCAGTCTGTGGGTACCCTCCTTATACAGTCGGGGGCACCCTTCAAGATTAAATAACGATTGTTTCTTTCTTGAAGTTTGTATTCACTTTGTTTTTGCATGATGCCTTAACGGCTGGAAGCTTAAAGAGGACCTGTCACCTAATTTATCGGCATTAGGAGATGTTACTAAAGTAAGCAGCTCCTAGTGCTTGATCAAACGCCGCAGTGTTAGAGTGATAGCGGTACCGGAAACCTCCGGTAACGCTATCTAACACTGCAGCGGGGTACAGTGTAATTGTCGGACAGCTCGCAAAGCTGTCCAACTTATCCATGAGGGGGCGGGGTTGGGGCGTGGCTAGGGGTGGTGACTGGCGCCTAGCGCGTGGCAGTCACTGACGGCCTATGGAGCAAGCGGGGTGGTCCGGGGAAGAGGCAGCGCCTCGGACCACTCCCTCATGTATCCGATGAATACATTGTACCCCGCTGCAGTGTTTGATAGCGTTACCGGAGGTTTGCGGTAACGCTATCACTCTAACACTGCGGCGTTTGATCAAGCACTAGGAGCTGCTTACTTATTTAAGCAGCTCTTAGTGCCGAAAATTTAGGTGACAGGTCCTCTTTTAGCACTGAGCCACTGTGCTTAAAAATAGAAAGCGAGGCAGCACTTGCTTTCTATTTTTTTGGATCACTATTGCTTACCTTCGAGTCGGTTCGGCTGAGGCTTGCACCCGCACCTGTATTCATTATCCAGTTTATCAATGTGCCGCTCTTAATAAAAAAAACATGGCGCTCAGACTTTTCATTAAATAACATTTATTATACGTATTTCACACCACAGCAAATCTAAAACACATTTCCAATATCCTTCTAAACTTTTTACTTGGAAGGTACTATGTCACCTAAAGCAAACAATATAAACAATGTACAAATTATACATAACCCATAACAAAAGTAGAATTGTGTATTTTTTGCTTCCAATTTTCCTTCTCCGCTGTACTAAGGAGACGAAACAGCACTGTCTACAGCTGGGAACCTGTTCCTTCTGGAATACATATACTGGTTTGGATTTAATCCCCCATCATTTCATTAGGCTTCTTGGAAGTCATGCTTGATGTACAAGGTAGCAAAAAGAGGCGTGGTAATCCCAGAAATTCCCTAGTGGAGCTACGATGGCTATAAGTCTCCACACGCCTACAATGTGGCCCTAATTGGCAAAGTCTCCATAAGGAGAACTTCCTGACTACTATGGGGCAGATTTACTTACCCGTCCGAGTCGCAATCCCCAATCCGGTCTGTCCGCATGAATGAACAGCTGCCGCGAGTGCATGTAAGTGCTTGGCTTGCGACACAAATTTGAAAGTTAAATTCGGCGCTCAGCCCGAATCCGCCGGGTTGTCCGATGGTCACGCCCCCCGATTTGTGACGCATAAAAGTTTAAAAAATCTGACCACGTGCGGCAAAAACCCTGTGAATTGCGGCCAAAACCTTTGTATAAGGGCTTGTATCTTGCAGAGTGAGTTGTAATTTCTGGTACCACTTTCTGCCATCCACAATTTTTCTTTTTTTACTTTTCAGTGGTATGAGAGTTTGTTTTCTGCAGGGTGGTCACTTTATATAACAGTATATTGTGGGCTTTTAGATCATTCCAAAAAAAAAATATATATATGGCTGGAGCAGCTTGAAAAGCCGACACCGTTGGGTCCCTGTTTGATTACAGCGGCCAATGGTGCTGTCCTGACCACTGCTGGGCACTTACCTCTTAGCTATTAGCACGGCAGGGATCTGATGAGTGAACGGGAGCATGGAGAGAGGCGACTACATACTTTTTATTATTTTTAAAGCCTGCCCATCCATATTTAAAATATGTCATATACCTGGACAACCCCTTTAATTGCTACATTTTAGCTTCTTTCTCCACAGGTAATTTACATAATAGATAGTTTATTGGTCTGATGATATACTGGAGTATTTCTGTGTTGCAACATATGGAGAAAATTTACCTCTACCATAATAAAGTAGGAGCCCTGTCTTGGCAGACCTGGGGACCTCCTCTGCTATACCAGCCAATCAAATACACCCAATGATTAGAATTGTTCTGACTGATGGTCCAGTTTAGGTTCGGCCACCTGTCCCAGAAATATTAGCAGCAGAACAGCCAATCCGGCAAACTGATGCCCCTAGCAACTAGCCCTAGCTATGATTAGCCTGGAGTTGTCCATCTGTCAGGCGGCCAAAAACCCAAACCCCAACTATCACTCATTTGTAATTATGTTGTAGAAGGGTTGTCAATTAGTGAAGAACAGAACCCTGCCATAGATGTCAATTGAATGTCAATGTTTAAATAAATAATTTTGGCAAATTTGGAGTTAATACAAGTCACATGATGACTTATACTGTGTTACTCCTATAAACAAAAACTGATTATAGCTATAAAGTTCCTTAAGCAAGATGCCTACATAATTACATTGTAAGAGTAAAAGGATTTATAGATTTTAAATGAAAAAGAAAAACTTATTGAGTCCCACCTCAACAAATAACGTCAAACTCTATCTACTTATTCTACTGGATAGGACATAAGTTACAAATCACTCGAGGTCCAACCATGATCGGGAAGAAGAGTGAGAGACAGAGGGACATTCTCCTGCTCTTAATCACTGAGCATCTTACCTCTGGGGTTCTCTAAGATATCTAAAATAATTTGTTGGTTTAGTGAGACAACCCTGTTAACTTTTGTGACCAAATTGACCAGAAAAAAATAAATGCAAAACATCCAAGGCTGACACATAAATAGTTTTTCAAAATGATTCTCGTAGTGCCCGTCCGGATTAGGGATGAGTAGACTCAAACCGATTTGTTCTAGTCCCTGAACTTGGACTTCAGTCAAGGTTGGCATTCAGGCTCACCCCCATCGGTAACACCCACGTGTGTCACGTCTGTGCTCATTGCGAGTATTAACCCTTTAAAAACCGCCAGCACAGTCACCGATGACGGCACAGGGAGCGATGTTCTTAAAATACATGAGGACGCGTCACTCAGATGCCTTCAGATTAATTTAAAAGGTTAACACTGCTGGCATTTGAAGGTTTAACACTAGTGATGAGCGAGTATACTCGTCCGAGCTTGATGCTCGGTCGAGTATTAGCATACTCGGACCGGCTCGTTGCTCGGACGAATATTTGCCCTGCTCGATAACAAGCATTTAATTAAAAAAAAAAGAAGTGAAGAAGAGTAAAAAAAAACAATTAAAACATTTAATTTAATCATTTAATTGAAGAAAACAGTGAAAGAACACAGTGCAGAACAGATTGCAGATGTTCGGGAACATCTGCGATCTGTTCCGGAGACACGCGTGCAGAACGGTGTTCTCCGCAATAGTATTTGAGGAACAATATGTGTGAAGAACAACTTGCAGATGTTTCCAAACATCTGCAAGTTGTTCTTCACACATATTGTTCTTACAAAAATTACTGTAACCATAGACGTTAAAAAAAATTCTAGGCATTAACAAAAATTTCACTACAGTCATAATGAACCTGGATAGTAGATAAGAAACAGTGACAATTGTGATTATGAAAGAAAACAATCATGTTGAGGGGAATTTACCATACGCTGACGCATAAAGGCCACGTCTCCTCCTGTCACGGCGGATACGAGACAGAGGCACGTGGACAAAGACCTCTTGAACAAGGAACACGGCTGTCAGGCAAAACTACAGCAGGTCCGGCCTAGTGGAGTTTTACATAAAACTCTGCAAATGAATGTTTGCAAGTTTTTACAAAGTACAGAGGCGTTCCCGTCACGCACCAGTCTACTCAGCCACTCGCGGTGATTGCGCAAGAAATTGCAATTATTTCAGTAGTGTCAATGTGAAGTGGAAAGGGTCTTCTAGAAACATCTTCTCACCCCAGAACACATCCTAACGTGGCCTGAAGAATAGATCAAGTAGAGGGAATGGAGCAATGGGGGGGCACAAAGTATCATCCAGCCTATCAGCATCGGATTCTGCAAATGCAAAAATCTACCAGAGACAAAAAGATTCATCGCTACTAAGAGCAATATCTGCAACACCAGGAATAAGCTCATGCTCTTCAAGGCTCCAAAATGTGACTTTAGGTTTGGGTTGTGAATCTGTGATCCGCTGCTCCTCATTTTTTTGGTGTGCATGAAGAGAAAAAAGATTAACAGGAAGTTGGCACCACAAAATATTATGAACGGTAGAAAAGAGCCTACAACACAAATCAGGGACTGTTCATTTAAGACTGTGATAATACTTGGTCCAGAATCTGTATTATTTCCAATAGAAGCATTAGATACATTCTGTAGAAAGTAATATCCGTACCAACCAAATGGAAGGGTGGAGATGAATGACATGAGAAGAGCGGCTGTGACCAGCCATGGGACCATGGTGGAGATCCTGCTCCTCAGGAAGACACATAGTGCACAGTTGTAGGTGACTATTCTCACACAGTAGTAGACACAGAGGATGGAGACAATCCAGTGACTGACGAAGAGCAGGAAAATAGTCTGAATAAATAGGATTAAGGTCACAAATGTTGATTGCAGTGGCCAAGTATGGAAATGACTGATAAAGACCCGAATGAAAATAATAACAAAATACAGGACCCTGGAGATGGCCAAGTAGCTCAGGATCTTATCACAGGTTGGGAGAGATTTCTGGCTTTTCCATTTTATGATATTTGCAGCCACAATCATCATATTTACTGTGAACCCCACCAGACACTCCATGTAGAGCACAGACAGGAGAAGATACGGAAGATAATATTCTGTCATTGTCATAGAGGATGTCTGATCTCTCCTCTCGTGTCTCGGCTCAGGTTCTGTATACAGATAACATTCCCCCGTCTTCTTTATAGCTGTTATTTTTCCATTACTCAGGTAAATGATCTAACCTTTGGTGACTTCTATGCAAATCTATGATCCGGCTGTGCAGACAGTGGTAAATCTGTAATAGAGTCTGTCCTGCACACAACAAACTAATACAAAGAGTGCGAGCAAGTGATGGGACGCCTCTGATTTCCTTAGTCAAATGTTACAACTAAAATTATCATCACGGCTCATATTTTCAGAAATAAAATGTAATATTTATCACCCGTATGAAGTGGGTTCTGAAAATGATAAAAAAATAAGATCCTTAACCTACTAAAGTAAAGTCTAGAAGAAGTTGTAATGGAAAACCTGATCTATAACTCTTTTCCTCAACATTCCGCTCTCTTACAAGTCCTTGCCGGTTGGACACTACTCCGGTGTCCGGTGTGAATTAAGAAAAACTCAATTAACTGGAAGGTGGATCCTTAAAAAAGTTTAAAAAACAAAAAAGAGCCATTCACAGATTCATTCACCATCATACTTCCATAGTCATAACCAACCCAACCCAACAGAAGACCTCTGGAGATGGCCAAGTGGCTCAGGATCTTACCTCCGCTCTGAAGAGATCTTTGACTTTCCATTTCATGAAATTTGCAGCCATAATAATCATATTTACTGTGAAATCATCTTATACCATGACAATTGCTCAATGTTCATTGCTATCAAGGGGTCGCATGAAAGCAACGCAGCCGCACCACAATCCGATCGTGTGCGACACAATCCCCTGATAAATACCCGTCACAGCGGCTCAAACCCCGAAAACATTGGAAAATCCAACTAAAGTGCAATGTCGCCTGTGGGAGATTTGGCCCAGTAGAGACCGTGGTAGCGGGGTGCTGTGATGCAGTTCAAGACAGTGACACCAAAGTTTAGTCCAAAACAGGTCTAGCCTGTGTTTATTGCAGCAGCAAAATAAAATAGCCTTTTCATTCAGGCATTAAATAAACAAAAATCCTACCCGCCAGGGTGCTATCTATACAGGTATTCCACTAACTCACCACTATACAAAATCACTTGGCTTGCTCCAGGCACAGAGGTCAGGGCTGTGTGCTCTCCAGCCTCCTTTCAGAGAGAGACCACACTCTCAGCTCTGCTAGGCAGCTTTATGCAGGCTGATAAGGCTGCTCCCAGCACCTGTGTCCAAGGTGCTGGACACCACAACCTCAGCACTAAGGCCTTGCATAATAGGAAAACCTAGGGGAAACATACCGCCCATCCACAGTTAACCCCTTCAGTGTCTCACATACCCTCCCCCTCTGTTTGACCCTGTGGGGGCGAACACTTTTGGCCATCAGACAGTGGGTACGAGACAGGGCATCGGCATTCCCATGCAGCTCTACTGCTCGATGTTCTACCGTGAATTTGAAATTCTGCAACATTAGGAACCACCTTGTGACCCTGGCATTCCTCTCTTTGGCCTGACTCATCCAGGTGAGGGGAGAGTGATCGGTCACTAGTGTAAACTGTCGCCCTATCAAGTAATACCTCAGGGATTCCAGAGCCCATTTAATCGCCAAGCACTCCCTCTCAACTATACTGTAGTTCTTCTCAGGAGGAGTGAGCTTGCGGCTCAGGAATGTCACGGGATGTTCCTCACCCTCCACTACTTGGGACAGGACAGCCCCTAAGCCCACGTCAGAAGCGTCAGTCTGCAAAACAAAGGTCTTGATGAAGTTAGGGGTGATCAGTACCGGTCCCTCGCACAAAACCCTCTTAAGTCGCTGAAACGCCCCCTCAGCCTCTTCACTCCACTTTACCATTACCGACCTGCTACCCTTGGTCAGGTCAGTCAGGGGTGCCGCTATTGTCGCAAAATCGGGAATAAATCGGCGAAAATAGCCCACTATGCATAGGAAAGCCCTCACTTGCTTCTTGCTCATAGGTCGTGGCCACTGCTGTATCGCCTCCACTTTATTTACTTGGGGTTTGATGACACCTCGCCCAATACGGTACCCCAGGTAACGGGCCTCTTCCAGACCAAGTGCACATTTTTGGGGGTTCGCTGTCAACCCTGCTGCCCTCAGAGAGTCTACCACTGCTTGTACCTTGGCTAGATGACTCTCCCAATCGTTACTATAGACTATGATGTCATCCAGGTAGGCCGAGGCCTATCTCCGGTGAGTTTTTAGCACGAGATCCATTAACCTCTGGAACGTGGCGGGAGCCCCATGTAGCCCAAAGGGAAGTACCACATACTGAAAAAGCCCATCAGGAGTAACAAAAGCGGTCTTCTCTTTGGCCCTGTCAGTAAGGGGTACCTGCCAATACCCTTTCGTCAGGTCAAGGGTGGAGAAGAACCTAGCCTGTCCAAGTCATTCTATCAACTCGTCAACTCTGGGCATAGGATAAGAATCAAATTTGGACACCTCGTTCAACTTCCTAAAGTCATTGCAGAACCGTAGGGAACCATCAGGTTTGGGAATCAACACAATAGGACTCGACCAGTCACTTTTAGACTCCTCGATAACCCCCAGGTCTAACATCTGCCTGACTTCTTCGGATATGGCAAGCCAGCGCGCTTCAGGGACCCGGTAGGGTTTTTGGTGTACCCGGATGTGGGGTTCGGTTATGATGTCATGCTTAATGACTGAAGTACGTCCCGGTAACTTAGAGAACACATCAACGTTTCGGAGCACAAACTCCTTCGCTTCCTGAATCTGGGCCCTGGAGAGGGACTCCGAGATCCGTACTTCAGGCACCTTGGCATCGGGTACACCTACCTCCGGTGTCACCTTCTTGGGGACAGACGCTTTTTCTACTCCCACGGCCATCAGGGACTCTCTTTCCCTCCATGGCTTTAGGCGGTTCACGTGGTATATCTGTTCGGGTTTCCTCCTCCCCGGCTGAGATACCTTGTAGTTTACCTCCCCCACTTTCTCCATGACCTCATATGGACCTTGCCATTTTGCCAAGAACTTACTCTCAACGGTGGGCACCAGAACTAGCACTCTGTCGCCTGGGTTAAAGGTCCTGAGTCTGGCTGATCTATTGTAGACCCTAGACTGGGCCTCTTGTGCCCTTGTCATGTGCTCCTTTACAAGGGGCATTACCGCCGCTATGCGGTCCTGCATAAGGGAGACGTGTTCAATCACACTACGGTGGGGGGTCCTCTCCTGTTCCAAGGTCTCCTTAGCTACATCCAAAAGCCCACGTGGGGAACGGCCATATAACAGCTCAAAGGGTGAGAAACCCGTGGAGGACTGGGGAACTTCACGTATGGCAAACATCAAATAAGGCAACAAACAATCCCAGTCCTTCCCATCTTTGCTGACCACCCTCTTTAGCATCCCCTTTAAGGTCTTGTTAAATCTCTCGACCAGGCCATCTGTCTGAGGATGATATACAGAGGTGCGGAGCTGTTTAACCTGGAGTAACTCACACATCTCCTTCATTAGTCTAGACATGAATGGGGTTCCCTGGTCAGTCAAGATTTCCTTGGGGAGGCCTGTACGGGAGAATACCTGGAACAGCTCCCTAGCAATGTTTTTGGAGGAGGTGTTCCTTAACGGGATTGCCTCTGGATACCACGTAGCCTAGTCCAGGATAACCAGGATGTACTGGTGCCCCCTTGTGGACTTGACTATGGGGCCAACCAGATCCATTGCAATCCGTTCAAACGGCACCTCTATGATTGGTAACGGTACCAGAGGACTCCTGAAGTGGGACACCGGCCACCTCCTCGTGGCCCTCGACCTCCCCAGCTAGGACCTCTAGGGGAGAGAATTCATCACATGGGGTCACCACTACTGCTGGTGTGGGTACATTGCCCTCAAAGGGTTCAGGGGCCAAGGCCGGACACACCTGATGTCAATTATCTGCAACAGCACCTGAGGTGGGTCTTCGTCTCCAGAGGTCCCAAAACACCAGTAAGTCTCTGCCGATAATAGCCTCATGAAACAGGGTCCCCACCACCCCCACTTCATGGGTAATAGTACCACAAGGGGTATGTAGGTGGATGACAGCAGTGGGATATTCGCAAGTGTCCCCATGTATACACAACACTCCCACTTTCCGCCCACTGTATAGTCCAGGATCAACCAAAGTTCCCCGCACCAGGGTGACCAGACTCCCTGAGTCTAGCAAGGCTTCCACCGTGTGACCCCCGATTGTGACCATACACACGTGGGGTTCCGCATCCGTGACCAACTCGGCTGCCTGAACCGGCCGGGCAAACAGCTTTTGTGGGACCGGCCTGTCCAACCCACCGCTGGAGCCGAGAGGGCAGAGAACGGGTGAACTTGTCGAGAACCACTCTCTCTACCATCTGTGCTGGGGTGCAGTCCTCTGGTTGTAGCCACTTCCGGACAAGATGGATCAGGTCATGCATTTGGGAGCGTGGGGGTAGTCTTTCTGAGTATGCCCACTGGTGGACCCGGCTGGAACGAACTTGAACGGTGACCCCAAGACGAGCCAGAATCTCTGCCTTTAGCTGGGGGTACTCACGGGCCTCCGTTTCACTCAGGTCGTAGTAAGCCTTCTACGATTTGCCTGTCAGGAACGTTGCCAGGACATCTGCCCACTGCTTAGCTGGTAACTCCTCTCGCTCAGCTACTCGCTCGAACACAGTGAAATACGCCTCCACGTCGTCGGTCGCCGTCATTTTTTGTAAAGCCTTTTGTACTGCAGCCCGTGCGGAACACTGGACAACCGGGTACCCTTGCAAACCAAGGGACCCCTCAGTAGTCGTCGCTGGCGGTGCTGCCATAACGCCAGAAAACTTTTCTATCATCAGCTGGAACATGGCTTGCTGCTGACAGGACCTCTCCTCCTGTTGCTAGAGCATGGCTTGCTGCAGCTGCCGATTAGCCTGGGACTCTTCCTGCTGTTGCCGGAGCATGGCTTGCTGCTGCTGCCGATTAGCTCTGGCCTCCTCTTGCAGGTATTTAATAAAGTCTTCCATCTTGGCTTTATCCTGCAATTTGTCTGCTGCTTTCACCCAGGCCATGCAATGTTGCAGGATGTAGCGAGCCTTCCCGGTGTGTGTCTTTTGAACTGCCCGCAATCCGAAGCACCATATGTGGGAGATTTGGCCCAGTAGAGACTGTGGTAGCGGGGTGCTGTGATGCAGTTCAAGACAGTGACACCAAAGTTTAGTCCAAAACAGGTCTAGCCTGTGTTTATTGCAGCAGCAAAATAAAACAGCCTTTTCATTCAGGCATTAAATAAACAAAAATCCTACCCGCCAGGGTGCTAACTATACAGGTATTCCACTAACTCACCACTATACAAAATCACTTGGCTTGCTCCAGGCACAGAGGTCAGGGCTGTGTGCTCTCCAGCCTCCTTTCAGAGAGAGACCACACTCTCAGCTCTGCTAGGCAGCTTTATGCAGGCTGATAAGGCTGCTCCCAGCACCTGTGCCCAAGGTGCTGGACATCACAACCTCAGCATTAAGGCCTTGCATAATAGGAAAACCTAGGGGAAACATACCGCCCATCCACATTTAACCCCTTCAGTGTCTCACACTCCATAAAGCTGATCTTCGAGTTATAATATATCTATATAACATCATCGGCTGGTGCTGGATTATTGAACTACTCCTGCTACGTGACCTGCGGTCCTAGAAGGATAGCACAGATATAAAGGTGAGTTGCATGAATTTTCTCTTTTTTCTTTGTCTCTTTTGAGAGTAATATACATGCTAATGGGGATTATATCTTTTCTATGGTTTTGTGATTTTCATTGTGTCTGACATTGTTTCTTAATTAAGATTAAAAAACGATTGATTCTTTGTTGAATTTTGTATTCACTTTGTTTTTGCCTTAACAGCTGAACAGCTGGAAGCTTAACCACTGAGCCGCTGCGATCAGATGTCAAGGTCAAAAGAGAAAACTCTTAATAAAAAAAAATATGACACTCCGACTTTTTATTAAATAACATTTATTACACGTATTTCACACCACAGCAAATCACAAACACAATTCCAATATCCTTCGAAACCTTTTACTTGGAAGGTACTATGTCACCTAAAGCAAACAATGTGAACAATGTAAAAATTATACATAACCCATAACAAAAGTAGAATTGTGTATTTTTTGCATCTGATTTTTTCTCCTACGCTGTACTAAAGAGTAGAAACAGCACTGTCTACAGCTGGGAACTTTATCCCCCATCCCCCACTTTATCCCCCAACTTGTAATCCCCCATCCTGTCATTAGGCTTTTTGAAAGTCATGATTATGTTGAGGGGAATTTACCATACGCTGGCGCATAAAGGCCATGTCTCCTCCTGTCATGGGGGATAAGAGGCAGAGGCACGTGGACAAAGACCTCTTGAACAAGGAACACAGCTGTCAGGCAAAACTACAGCAGGTCTAACCAAGTGGAGTTTTGCATAAAAGCCTTTACAAAGTACAGAGGCGTTCCCGTCACGCACCAGTCTACTCCGCCACTCGCGGTGATTGCGCAAGAAATTGCAATTATTTCAGTAGTGTCAATGTGAAGTGGAAAGGGTCTTCTAGAAACATCTTCTCACCCCAGAACACATCCTAACGTGGCCTGAAGAATAGATCAAGTAGAGGGAATGGAGCAATGGGGGGGCACAAAGTATCATCCAACCTATCAGCATCGGATTCTGCAAATGCAAAAATCTACCAGAGGCAAAAAGATTCATCGCTACTAAGAGCAATATCTGCAACACCAGGAATAAGCTCATGCTCTTCAAGGCCCCAAAATGTGACTTTAGGTTTGGGTTGTGAATCTGTGATCCGCTGCTCCTCATTTTTTTGGTGTGCATGAAGAGAAAAAAGATTAACAGGAAGTTGGCACCACAAAATATTATGAACGGTAGAAAAGAGCCTACAACACAAATCAGGGACTGTTCATTTAAGACTGTGATAATACTTGGTCCAGAATCTGTATTATTTCCAATAGAAGCATTAGATACATTCTGTAGAAAGTAATATCCGTACCAACCAAATGGAAGGGTGGAGATGAATGACATGAGAAGAGCGGCTGTGACCAGCCATGGGACCATGGTGGAGATCCTGCTCCTCAGGAAGACACATAGTGCACAGTTGTAGGTGACTATTCTCACACAGTAGTAGACACAGAGGATGGAGACAATCCAGTGACTAACGAAGAGCAGGAAAATAGTCTGAATAAATAGGATTAAGGTCACAAATGTTGATTGCAGTGGCCAAGTATGGAAATGACTGATAAAGACCCGACTGAAAATAATGAAAAAATACAGGACCCTGGAGATGGCCAAGTAGCTCAGGATCTTATCACAGGTTGGGAGAGATTTCTGGCTTTTCCATTTGAGGACATTTGCAGCCACAATCCTCATATTTATTGTGAACCCCACCAGACACTCCATGAAGAGCACAGACAGGAGAAGATACGGAAGATAATATTCTGTCATTGTCATAGAGGATGTCTGATCTCTCCTCTCGTGTCTCGGCTCAGGTTCTGTATACAGATAACATTCCCCCGTCTTCTTTATAGCTGTTATTTTTCCATTACTCAGGTAAATGATCTAACCTTTGGTGATTTCTATGCAAATCTATGATCCGGTTGTGCAGACAGTGGTAAATCTGTAATAGAGTCCGTCCTGCACAGAACAAACTAATACAAAGAAAGCGAGCAAGTGATGGGACGCCTCTGATTTCCTTAGTCAAATGTTACAACTACAATTATCATCACGGCTCATATTTTCAGAAATAAAATGTAATATTTATCACTCGTATGAAGTGGGTTCTGAAAATGATAAAAAAATAAGATCCTTAACCTACTAAAGTAAAGTCTAGAAGAAGTTGTAATGGAAAACCTGATCTATAACTCTTTTCCTCAACGCTCCGCGCTCTTACAAGTCCTTGCCGGTTGGACACTACTCATGTGTCCGGTGTGAATTAAGAGAAACTCAATTAACTGGAAGGTGGATCCTTAAAAAAGTTTAAATAACAAAGAAGAGCCATTCACAGATTCATTCCCCATCATACTTCCATAGTCATAACCATACCAACCCAACAGAAGACCTCTGGAGATGGCCAAGTGGCTCCGGATCTTACCTCAGCTCTTAAGAGATCTTTGACTTTCCATTTCATGAAATTTTCAGCCATAATAATCATATTTACTCTGAAATCATCTTATACCATGACAATTGCTCAATGTTCATTGCTATCAAGGGGTCGCATGAAAGCAACGCAGCCGCGACACAATCCCCTGTTAAATAACTGTCACAGCGGCGCAAACCTTGAAAATTGGAAAATCCAACTAAAGTGCGATCCGCAGACCCTTAGTAAATGTCCCCAATGTCTCCATAAAGATGATCTTCGAGTTATAATGACAAACATCATAGGCTGGTGCTGGATTATTGTACTATACCTGCTACGTGCCCTGCGGTCCTAGAAGGATAGCACAGACCATGATTGATGAAGCGATATAAAGGTAAGTTGGATGAATTGTCTTTTTACTTTGTCTCTTTTGAGAGTAATGTACATGCTAATGGGGATTATATCTTTTCTATGGTTTTGTGATTTTCATTGTGTCTGACATTGTTTCTTAATTAAGATTAAAAAACGATTGATTCTTTCTTGAATTTTGTATTCACTTTGTTTTTGCCTTAACAGCTGAACAGCTGGAAGCTTAACCACTGAGCCGCTGCGATCAGATATCAAGGTCAAAAGAGAAAACTCTTAATAAAAAAAATATGACACTCAGACTTTTTATTAAATAACATTTATTACACGTATTTCACACCACAGCAAATCACAAACACAATTCCAATATCCTTCGAAACCTTTTACTTGGAAGGTACTATGTCACCTAGAGCAAACAATGTGAACAATGTAAAAATTATACATAACCCATAACAAAAGTAGAATTGTGTATTTTTTGCATCTGATTTTTTCTCCTACGCTGTACTAAAGAGACGAAACAGCATTGTCTACAGCTGGGAACTTTATCCCCCATCCCCCACTTTATCCCCCAACTTGTAATCCCCCATCCTGTCATTAGGCTTTTTGAAAGTCATGATTATGAAAGAAAACAATCATGTTGAGGGGAATTTACCATAGGCTGGCGCATAAAGGCCACGTCTCCTCCTGTCACGGCGGATACGAGGCTGAGGCACGTGGACAAAGACCTCTTGAACAAGGAACACAGCTGTCAGGCAAAACTACAGCAGGTCTAACCAAGTGGAGTTTTGCATAAAAGCCTTTACAAAGTACAGAGGCGTTCCCGTCACGCACCAGTCTATTCCGCCACTCGCGGTGATTGCGCAAGAAATTGCAATTATTTCAGTAGTGTCAATGTGAAGTGGAAAGGGTCTTCTAGAAACATCTTCTCACCCCAGAACACATCCTAACGTGGCCTGAAGAATAGATCAAGTAGAGGGAATGGAGCAATGGGGGGGCACAAAGTATCATCCAACCTATCAGCATCGGATTCTGCAAATGCAAAAATCTACCAGAGACAAAAAGATTCATCGCTACTAAGAGCAATATCTGCAACACCAGGAATAAGCTCATGCTCTTCAAGGCCCCAAAATGTGACTTTAGGTTTGGGTTGTGAATCTGTGATCCGCTGCTCCTCATTTTTTTGGTGTGCATGAAGAGGAAAATGATTAACAGGAAGTTGGCACCACAAAATATTATGAAGGGTGGAAAGGAGCCCGCAATACATATCAGGGACTGTTTTACATTGAAGACTGTGATAATACTTGGTCCAGAATCTGTATTATTTCCAATAGAAGCATTAGATACATTCTGTAGAAAGTTAAATTCGTACCAACCAAATGGAAGGGTGGAGATGAATGACATGAGAAGAGCGGCTGTGACCAGCCATGGGACCATGGTGGAGATCCTGCTCCTCAGGAAGACACATAGTGCACAGTTGTAGTTGACTATTCTCACACAGTAGTAGACACAGAGGATGGAGACAATCCAGTGACTAACAAAGAGCAGGAAAATAGTCTGAATAAATAGGATTAAGGTCACAAATGTTGATTGCAGTGGCCAAGTATGGAAATGACTGATAAAGACCCGAATGAAAATCATGACAAAATACAGGACCCTGGAGATGGCCAAGTAGCTCAGGATCTTATCACAGGTTGGGAGAGATTTATGGCTTTTCCATTTCATGATATTTGCAGCCACAATCATCATATTTATTGTGAACCCCACCAGACACTCCATGTAGAGCACGGACAGGAGAAGATACGCAAGAGAATATTCTGTCATTGTCATAGAGGATGTCTGATCTCTCCTCTCGTGTCTCGGCTCAGGTTCTGTATACAGATAACATTCCCCTGTCTTCTTTATAGCTGTTATTTTTCCATTACTCAGATAAATGATTCGATCTTTGGTGACTTCTATGCAAATCTATGATCCGGCTGTGCAGACAGTGGTAAATCTGTCTGTCCTGTTCCTTAGTCAAATATTACAACTACAATTATCACTACGGCTCATTATTTATCACTGATTTAAAATGGGTCCTGAAAATGATAAAAAATAAGATCCTTAACCTACTAAAGTAAAGTCTTGAAGGAGTTGTAATGGAAAACATGATTGATCTTTACTGTAACTCTTTGAGAGCTGAAATTGGGAGTTTTCCTGTTCATTGTTGCCCTTCGAGCAAAGTTCTGTCCCTGCTAAACGATTGTGAATATGGACAGCGAGATTTATGAGTGAGCCGAGTCTCCTTTCCATTTTGTATCTCTAACAATACATTGCTGTTTAATATTACTGTGAACCCCACCAGATATTCTACATGTTTCCAAGAGAAGGTTTGGAGTTGAAACTCTGCTCCAAAAAAAAAATCCCAATTCAGCGCTCCAATTTGTGGAACCATTCTAGGATTTTATTAATAAAATAAAATTTAAAAATACTGTTTTCTAAAATACACTGGGAGACGTATTTATAGTTATTTTGAGACCCGGACCGGGAACATCATCAGGACCCGCACCGGTCCAGGTCTCAAAACGCGTCTCACATTTTATATATTTTATGTATTTTAGAAAACAGTATTTTAATTTACGTGCATTTTAAGGATTTATTTTATAAATACCTACTATTTTTTGCACAAATTGGAGCTCCAAATTGAGATTGTTTTTGGAGCAGAGTTTCAGCTCCAAACTACCTCGTGGATGCAATACTATACCCTCCGTGTCACGGGTGTACCTGCGATTCATGTCCCCAATCGCAGGCACACCCATACCCCTCTCAATGGTGGCGCAACCCAGCCCTCACTTACCTCTCTACACTCCTGCTTCTTCCTCGTTAAGTCGACGGCCCGCGGGCATAGGCTCGAGAAGATATAAAGGGCCACTGCAGCACAGATTGCCGCTGGCCACTTACGGCTTTTCCATAAATGCCGGCTGCTCCCATCAATCCCCGCCGGATCTTTGAGCTACCAGCCTCAGAGAAAGCTTCCCATGCGTGTTCCCAGTGTTCCTTGTATTCCCGCTCTGATCTCCCATTGTGACCTTGGACCTGACGCTGACTCTGCAGCTCTGCCACCTGTCCTGAACTTCTGCCTGCTCCTGACCACGAGATTGCCGTTTCTGTACCTTGCCTTGGCTATCACTGCCAGCTAGTCGCACCTGTGGAACAACCTGGCGGCTCTGGTGAAGACCGGGTGCTCCAAGGTGTTCACTGACCCCGCACCCTGACACTCATGGATTAAGGCAATACTAAAAGTGTTACAAGTAATTGTGGCTTTAACACAACCAGAGGACGTCAATGTGTATTCACGTCTTTACACCTAAAAGCAGATACATACAATCCTGCATTATATCAGTGCGTTCCTTTGTTTTTATCTTTTTATATTTACAATTTGTCAGATAGACCACATAGCGCACGAATAGCAGAAGATATTGGGTAAACATTTCTATCATCATCCATTGTGAGAGTCTTCCTTCTTTTTGAGTGTAAGATGAAATGATTGGATTGGGTAAATAAGTTACATCACTTTTTAAAGTCCAGTCCATTTGCTTTACATTTTTATTGTTATGGTTTTGGTCACAATTCTCTGACATGACATGTACATAAATTGCTGAGATAGAGTAGATAGATTTTATACTTGAGCACAACATTTAAGAACATGAAACATGGAGACAAATGTCTTCTTTAGTTCATTGTTGCTAGAGATGATGTAGAGCGAGTGGAGAACTGGGGGGCTGCAGGTAACAATAATAGCAATCCAGTATCCGGTTATATTTCCATGACAAGCAGCATATGAGTATGAAGCTACTAGAAAATATACTGTCTCCAGCACTAAGAAGAGGCCCATACTCTTTACAGCTTTGAAGTGAGACTCTAAGTTTGGGCTTCGAAAGCCGGATCCGGAGCTCTTCATCCTTCTAATGTGCATCCAAAGAGAATGGAGTAACAGGAAGCCTACAACACAAAATACTACAAATGGCGGGCATGAGATGATAAGAAGTAGGTATTTGCTTTTCTCATATGACTGTAATTGATCTTCATACTCCATATCTCTGGAGATATTCATATTTCCCATTGAAACATTTGTTAGATTTTGCACTTGTATTCCATTATAGCCCAAACCAAATGGAAGACTAGAAGATATGGAGATCACCATGGAAGCCAGAAGGAACCATGGGACCAGGGTGGAGATCTTGGTCTTCAGGAAGATGAAGAACTTCCAGCTGTAGCTTGTGATCTTCACGCAGTAGAAGACACAGAGGACGGTGGCGAACCACAGGTTAGTAAAATGCAGGAACGTACTGACAAACAGTAGTGAAAAAATAAACAGTTGGTCTTTATCATCCTGCAGATGAAATATAGAAGAAAGGTAAATCAGGAAGGAAACAGAGAGGTACAAGCAGATGGATGTTGCCAAAGAGCTCAGAATCTTATCA
The DNA here is from genome assembly GCF_040894005.1 of Engystomops pustulosus. Classification (NCBI taxonomy): domain Eukaryota; kingdom Metazoa; phylum Chordata; class Amphibia; order Anura; family Leptodactylidae; genus Engystomops; species Engystomops pustulosus. Next base: position 221,316,787 of record NC_092413.1, on the reverse strand, counting down.
CCAGTATTCAGAGATTTCATTGTTTTCCACTTGATGATGTTGGCAGTCACAATGATAACATTTACTATCACCCCAGCAATGCACTCAGCGTATAGAACATATGCAAGAACAAACCAAAGGGATATCACATCCATGTTCTGACTCTAAGCTCACCCACAGCTTGGAGGTCTATGTGTAATGATTTGGTTGTACTTCTTCTTTATACAGATTCCGAGTCCACACCTCATGAAAATTTCAGGCGTCTGCTTCCTTTCGATGCAAATCTGTGATCCAGGAAGCTGAGTATGAAAACTCATTTGGACAACAATCTGTACAGAATCTATTACAGTACCACATAGAAACAATGGGGCACATTTACTTACCCGGTCCATTCGCGTTCCAGCGGCGGCTTCTCCGACGAGCGTTCAGGTTTTCCGGTGATTCATGAAGGTCCTGCGCCCGATGTCCACCAGGTGTCGCTGCTGCGCGGAGGTCCGCCGAGGTGCGTCGGAGTTCACTGATCTTTTCCTGGTGCATGTAAGTATGGCACGTGCGACCAATTTTTTTTTAAATACGGCGGTTTCTCCGAATCCGTCGGGTTTTCTGATGGCCACGCCCCCCCATTTCCGTCGCATGCAACCCGGTGCCGAAATCCGATCGTGCACGCCAAAATTCCGGCGGAATATGGCGCAAAATGGAAAAAATACCAAAACCCGACGGAAAAACATGAATCGGGTCGTTAATAAATGTGCCCCAATGTACCTGGGATGTCTTGAGGTGAAGTTGGAGAGTAATCTGAAATGTGAGCTGTAAAATACATAGTCATTCATGGTAAAAAAAAAAAAAATCATGTCCAACACAAGACTGGGGATGGTGGCATGTGTGGATACTCCTATCGCCTGTGAAGCCGGAGTTCTGCGCATGCACAGTAGCTCCAGCTTTGGAGCAGAGATTGTGCAGCCGAACTCAGGATTCCAGGAAGAGTGTCTGGGTAGGAGGATCAAAAAGACAATTGGGCCGTGGAGTAGCCTTGCCGTGTAGCCTCAGCTCCAGCTACTCCACGCCCCTTTAAAATTTGCATGTTACCCTGATTAAAGATTAGAAAAGATAGAGGGGAGTGAAGGATTTGCCCTAAAAAGGGCTATCCTTACATACGTTAGATGCACCTACCACCGGACTTACCTTAATAGGTAGATCCGTAGTAGTAGTAGGTTTCCTTTAATGTCCTTTCCTAAGGAGTGGTTATTAAAGGGATTTTCTACCTATGTTCTACCTATGTTCCTTTGCCGTCTCTCACTGTTGTCACCATGCTGCCCTCTGCATATAAACACAACTTCCTCTCTCTCACTGACCAGTCCATCCTCATAACTTCTCTCACTCTGTTTTTTTTCTCTCACTCCATCTCACTGACAGACACAGGGAGAGGGGAGGAGGAGAGAGCAGGATAAGTCATAACCTCCTGATGCAGGACCCTCCTATCCATTAGCGTCGGACATGTAAAAAAAGATCCACAGAAAATTTGGAGACGGGAATAAAGTAAGTATCAGGACTGCTGAAGCACTTGATGAACATTCAGGGATTATTAAGACAGTATAGGCCCCTTGAAGAAGCTACATCTGCAAAAGTGAGCATTTGGGGCGTCATCTGCATGCTCCTGGGTAAGGGATTCGGTAATATGCTTAGTGTAATAGATTGATAGTGGTGTAGGGCTTTGAGACTGTTTTGCCCTTGTACTGTTTTCGGTCAATCCACAGTTTTTGTCATTGAGAATATTTGTGCACTTTGCTTTGCTTGGAAACAAACTAGTGTTATAATAATCTGGGCTATCTTTACTTTCTATATGTAGTTGTTACATTTGCTTATATCTGGCTATTTATTTGAAATCCAACTTTTACTGAAATTTTGGGATGATTTTAAGCCAAATATTGATTTTAGATCATTTATCTTACATTTTTTCTCTTATATTTACAATTTTTGGGGGGATTGTTTGAATCAGCAGATTTGGCAGCAAAGTTGGCCAGGCCCAAATTTTTCAGTGTTGCACCCAAATTATCTTTATGAATCCAGTTGTGGACATTTAGAAAAGTCGCAGATCTATGAGAAAATGAACTCCACTCCCGAGCTGGAGTAGGAAAAAGATCGGTAGGGGTGGCTAAAGAATGGAGACTTTTGGGCGACTCTGGTGCCAGATACTTATGTCCCCCTCTAAAATAAATTTAAAAAAAGGAAAGGTACAAGTTTTGAGACTAAAGATAAATGACCCCCATTGTGTTAAATAATCCTTTCATGGTCAGCCAACCTTTGCCGTAGAGCACTCAGCACAGGCGCCTGGTGCAGGCCTAACAAGTCTTCTCCTGGGCACTGTCATCTTTAAATGCCGGTTCGTTCCCTCCATGACATCATTGGGGTGCGCCGATCCTCACAATGACAGCTGTTCAATGCTCCCACAGGTGTCATTATGATCGCCATATTACAGTCTGTCTGAGATGGACTGTAACATAGAAGCTGTAAGATGCGGCAATTCAGTTGCTGTTCCTTGTAGTTGTAAATAAAAAGATTCTTTGACTAAAAAAAAAATTATGGGCGAGCGCAAACTCCAAAAATGTCAGAATCAGTGTATTTGTTATAAGTGGCTGGAGGCACAGGGAGGACAGACAGGACAGTGAGCCCTAAACTGAGCCCCACAAAACTGTCACCTGCCTACTTGCCTCATCTATCCTAAGGTGATACAGGACAACCACAAGGACACTCATTCCCTGGATGTCCCAGGGACAGCAAGACAATGAATTGGGGGCTGTGGGGGGACATAATGAATTGGGGGCTGTGGGGGGACATGATATACTGTGGGCTGTGGGGGGACATAATTGTCATAAATTATGGGTTATGAGTTCCCTTCTTATGATAGGAGAGTCACCTTTGCCCTATAAGATAACATAATTAAGGACATGTACCATAGGGCAACAGATCCCACCCCCCTCTGTGATCCCCTTTGTTCTCTCCCCCCCCCCCCTTATCAAAAGAATTGGTAACTGGTTTCCTCTGTCCCTTAGAGGTGTTAATTGGTTTCCTGTGAAATGGTAGACTGGGTGTCTCCAAGGGCCTCATGGTTTTTCATGTGTCTTAAAATGACTCCTTAAGAACATGAAAAATTATACTTCAAAGAAAACTTAGTCATAAAGCAAATATTTTAATTTCTGGTCAACGGATCTGGATCAGTATCCCCTTATAGTCCTGGGGTGTCAAGCCCAAAGGATTTGAGAGGAAGGAAGCCAAGAAAACGCCTATTAGACAATTGGGCCAACATTTAATAATGGTGTTTGGTATTGTTAGATTTGTTAATTCATGCTGGTAACTGTGGTGGGCATGTCTTCTTATCAGGGGACTCTTGGGAAAAGATATAACATATTTTGGAAAAATGGCCCTGATTTTCCATCTTGATTAAGGTGTAGCCACACCCCTCTCACATGACCGAGGGGGCGGATCGATTATGTAGTTAAAAGTAACATGCCAGCATTGAATCCTTGTTGTCCATGGGGAATGCCTTCAAGCGTGCAGGACTTCCAAAATTTCCATCGGTTTTCCCCACCGCGGATCTTTATGCCAATCTAATTAGTAAGAGGTCTGTCTTTTCTTTTATTTTATCCCTTTTTATTTTACTGTTTGCTGTTATGTATATCTGTTATTTTACCCTTTTTGTAACCATTAAGCATTGTGCCTATTTTGCATATTAAATAGTCCTTTAATAAGTTTTTCCTTGTGCTCTATACGTTCCCATAGCTCTGGAGAGGGGAATTACCGCTAAGCCGTGTTACCGTGTGAATGTCTGTACTAGCAGTAGCTATAGGTAGTGCGTGTCTGTAGGCGAGTAGTAGCTATAGACCGTGTGGGTCCAGGTGAACTGTACTGCATCTAGAAGAGTGTGTATCTGGGTGTATGTGTGCGGTCCTGGTGTGGGCTTCTCGTAAGCCGTAATTACGAGTGGTGGCAGCCGTGAAAAGTGAGTTGTATGGAACAGGTGACTTTCGGGGTGCCGAGTGGCCCTGTGCAGTAGCGTTCCATAGGCACGTAAGTGGTAGGGGGGTACATAGTGTGGTTGTGCGCCCCCTGGGCTGTGCGTGTGTAGTGTCTGGGATCCGGATGCGTTTGGTTTCCCTGACATGAGAATCGAGCTGAGTGGGTTTGCCGTGTGCTAGGAGAGTAGGAATTAGCGTAAGGACGCCATTTTGTGTGAGTGGGCGGAGCTTAGGGCTAATTTGCGTGGTCTCCTGGTGTACGCGAAACCCGTGTTTAGAACCCGGCGACTCGGGTTCGTGACAAATTGGTGGCAGCGGTGGGATACATTTTTTTTTTTGTAATAGAGCGTTAAGTGCTTGGTTTAAGTAATTAACCCTTGCACTTAAGGACTGGTGGAATCCTTGCGAGGAGTACCCCAGTCTACAAGGAAAAACTCAGTGCTTATTGTAGTAAGACATACTGGTAAAACAGTCCCCTCCCCTCTTGTTTTTCTTTTCTATCTTTTATTTGGCAAGTAACTGCTAAGATGGCGGCTACTTATAAGAAGGCGAATGGAAGAGACGCCAGCTGGGCACTGCTTCTCCAACTGCTGGGAGAGTGTGACCCAGAAACGCATTTACGGTGTATCTTACAAGAATGTCAAGCTGAGCAAAAGTTTGAGGAGTGGAAAGCCCAGATGGATCAAAAGTCAGCTGAGCTTCAAATACGAAGGGAGCAAGAGCAAGCAAGGCTTGAGGGCCAGAGTGAGCAGGAGATTGCAAAGCGTCAAGCCCAGATGGAACGAGAGTTTGCAGAGCTTCAAGCCCAGAGGGAGAGAGAGTTTGCAGATCATCAAGCTGAGAGGGAGTTCCAAGTGGAGTTAGCCCGTCTCCGGGTGCGCAATTCTTCAGCCCAATGCATCGGGCAGCAAGCTTTAATGGCCCGAGAGCCTAAGGATGAAAACAAGATTGCAAGGATAGCGGATTCCTTTGTTTCCAAGCCAGTAGCAGCCCTGAGGAGGCCTACTAAGGATTACTGGACGGAGGGTAAGCCTACCACCTGTGCCCCCTCTACTCCCACCCAGTCTGTGTTTAATATTGGTAGGTGTGGTGTATGCAACCAAATGGGACACCACAGCCCTACTTGTTTTGGGGGATTGAGGAACACCCCCACAACTAAACTCCCTATTTCTTCTGTGTTTGGGAGAGTCAACCCTGATGGAGATATAGCATCTGGATGTCGATCGAAGAAAGTCCAGGAGTCTGAGATGATTTCTACTAATGTTTTACTGGGGACTAATCCAGGGCAGTTGGTCTCCCAGTCTGTGGTGGATGTTTTTCCCACCACAGTTGAAATGCCTAATAATGTGAACGTCACATGTACTACACTGGGTGGTACGGAGCCTAGCCTGTGTGATGATGATGACATTGTGATATGTCCAAAGAGTCTTGATGTGGTACCGGATCTGGGGCGAATAGTATCCAAGGATGTTGCAGATATTCCCCCAAGTGCAGCAAAAATGTTTTATCACGTCCCAGTCTTGGGTTCTCTGAATTATACTGTTTCTAACACCAACAGAGAACTGGACAGTGATAATGTGTTAGGTTCAAATGAGCCTGAGGTGATGCCCGACCTGGGGCAATTAGCATCCAAGGATTCTGCAGATATTTCCCCAAGTGCAGAGGAGATATCAAACACTGCCCCATGTACTCTGAATTATAATGTTTCTTCCACCAATACAGGAATGGACAGTGATAATGTGATAGGTTCAAACGAGCCTGAGGTGATGCCTGACCTGGGGCCATTAGTTCCCAAGGATTCTGCAAATGTTTCCCCAAGTACAGTTGAACTGTCCTATAATGTCAACGTGATATGTGCTCATATTGATTGTACTGTACCTTGCATTGACCAAACAATGTGTGATGATAAATAATGTGTTATGTCCTAACAAGGATGAGGTAGTGTGCGTCCAGGGTGAGCCAGAACTCTTAGCTGACCTGCGGACACCTGTAGTATCTGAGGTCACTAACAGTACACTCTGCAGTCCGAGTGTCCATGATTCAGACATCAGTCTGAGTGCTGAACATTTAGTAACCCCTGCAGAGGAGGGGATAGGGCTATCTTACAGCCCAGAGATGGTTACAGGAGAGCTCAGTGAGACGGTCTCTGTAACATGTGTATTGGCCACAGAGGACCAGAGGTGTGGGGCTGTTTTACATGTGAATAGCAACTTGGAAGAGCCACTAGCTGGACAGGACACACCACTAGCTGGATTTTTAAGTGTTCCTGAGACTAAAGTCCAGCTAACTTTGAACCTCGATTTGTTTAAAATGGGAATAGGTGTCGTGGAAACGGCTGTATATTTGTATTGTCTCACCAGTGGGGAGCCATGGAGATGGGCTTGTGAGATGATCTGTGGATCGATCTCCCATGCCATCTCTAAAAAGGGGAGGTGTCATAAATTATGGGTTATGAGTTCCCTTCTTATGATAGGAGAGTCACCTTTGCCCTATAAGATAACATAATTAAGGACATGTACCATAGGGCAACAGATCCCACCCCCCTCTGTGATCCCCTTTGTTCTCTCCCCCCCCCCCCCTTATCAAAAGAATTGGTAACTGGTTTCCTCTGTCCCTTAGAGGTGTTAATTGGTTTCCTGTGAAATGGTAGACTGGGTGTCTCCAAGGGCCTCATGGTTTTTCATGTGTCTTAAAATGACTCCTTAAGAACATGAAAAATTATACTTCAAAGAAAACTTAGTCATAAAGCAAATATTTTAATTTCTGGTCAACGGATCTGGATCAGTATCCCCTTATAGTCCTGGGGTGTCAAGCCCAAAGGATTTGAGAGGAAGGAAGCCAAGAAAACGCCTATTAGACAATTGGGCCAACATTTAATAATGGTGTTTGGTATTGTTAGATTTGTTAATTCATGCTGGTAACTGTGGTGGGCATGTCTTCTTATCAGGGGACTCTTGGGAAAAGATATAACATATTTTGGAAAAATGGCCCTGATTTTCCATCTTGATTAAGGTGTAGCCACACCCCTCTCACATGACCGAGGGGGCGGATCGATTATGTAGTTAAAAGTAACATGCCAGCATTGAATCCTCGTTGTCCATGGGGAATGCCTTCAAGCGTGCAGGACTTCCAAAATTTCCATCGGTTTTCCCCACCGCGGATCTTTATGCCAATCTAATTAGTAAGAGGTCTGTCTTTTCTTTTATTTTATCCCTTTTTATTTTACTGTTTGCTGTTATGTATGTCTGTTATTTTACCCTTTTTGTAACCATTAAGCATTGTGCCTATTTTGCATATTAAATAGTCCTTTAATAAGTTTTTCCTTGTGCTCTATACGTTCCCATAGCTCTGGAGAGGGGAATTACCGCTAAGCCGTGTTACCGTGTGAATGTCTGTACTAGCAGTAGCTATAGGTAGTGCGTGTCTGTAGGCGAGTAGTAGCTATAGACCGTGTGGGTCCAGGTACTCTGTACTGCATCTAGAAGAGTGTGTATCTGGGTGTATGTGTGCGGTCCTGGTGTGGGCTTCTCGTAAGCCGTAATTACGAGTGGTGGCAGCCGTGAAAAGTGAGTTGTATGGAACAGGTGACTTTCGGGGTGCCGAGTGGCCCTGTGCAGTAGCGTTCCATAGGCACGTAAGTGGTAGGGGGGTACATAGTGTGGTTGTGCGCCCCCTGGGCTGTGCGTGTGTAGTGTCTGGGATCCGGATGCGTTTGGTTTCCCTGACATGAGAATCGAGCTGAGTGGGTTTGCCGTGTGCTAGGAGAGTAGGAATTAGTGTAAGGACGCCATTTTGTGTGAGTGGGCGGAGCTTAGGGCTAATTTGCGTGGTCTCCTGGCGTACGCGAACCCCGTGTTTAGAACCCGGCGACTCGGGTTCGTGACAATAATGAACTGGGGGCTGTGAGGGGACATGATATACTGGGGGCTGTGGGGGTACATAATGAACTGGGGGCTGTGGGGGGACATGATATACTGGGGGCTGTGGGGGGACATGATTTACTGGGGGCTGTGGGGGGAAATGATATACTGGGGGGCTGTGGGGGGACATGATATACTGGGGGGCTGTGGGGGGACATGATATACTGGGGGCTGTGGGGGGAAATGATATACTGGGGGGCTGTGGGGGGACATGATATACTGGGGGGCTGTGGGGGTACATAATGAACTGGGGGCTGTGGGGGACATGATATACTGGGGGCTGTGGGGGGACATGATATACTGGGGGCTGTGGGGGACATGATATACTGGGGGCTGTGGGGGGAAATGATATACTGGGGGGCTGTGGGGGGACATGATATACTGGGGGGCTGTGGGGGTACATAATGAACTGGGGGCTGTGGGGGACATGATATACTGGGGTCAAATGTTACTTATTGGAGGCTGTGGGATACAATATATACTTATTATTCAGTAGGGGGCACAGTCATGGCTTGTATTATAACATGCCTGGCCACATAGATTGCAGGGTCTAGAATTGGGGGGGGGGCTTTTAAAAGATGTCTTCTTTACTGATACACGTGGCATTTGGTCTTTAGATGATCTGTGAGTTTTTAAAACAAAAGCCTCCAAGTCTCCAGTGTCGGCTCTAAGCTCTGAGATAACTCGTAAACTAAACAGATACAAATATAGATGGAACATTTTCCTATGATAGTGGCCACAATCTGATGCCCCAGGAGCATTTACTCTATAACTTGCTGATATTTCAGATGTATCGTGTTACCTATTTGCATGGAAATCTGTCAGACTCCAGGACTTTACATAAGAAATACATGGAACATCAGTACAAGGGAAGCGGAGGAATCACACAGAGCGCAAATCTGCACACTCCAGGGCTAGAGATCTCCAAGGAAGGAATATTATAGATAAAGCACATTACAGATACAGGTCACTATAGATACAGGATACAACATATACAGGATACGATATACACAGGATACAATATATACAGAATACAATATATACAGGATACAATATATACAGGATACGATATATACAGGATACAATATATACAGGATACAATATATACAGGATACGATATATACAGGATACAATATATACAGGATACAATATATACAGGATACAATATATACAGGATACGATAGAAGTCTATAGGTAGAGATCTCCCCACATTATGATAGATACAGATTACAATATGCAGGATACTAAATATACATGATACTTAATACTAATAACATTCTAGATATATAGAATACTACAGATACAGATCACTAACACAACTATACGGATCATTGTATATGCGATGGAATTCACCCTCAAGAAGATTCTCATTCTGCTTCTGTATTGCGAATGTTTTGCGGGGATCACAGTAAATCTGATTATTTTGGCGGCCAACATCATGAAATGGAAAACCCTGAAGTCTCTCTCGACCTCTGATAAGATCCTGAATTGTTTGGTGACTTCCAGAACTTTATCAGTCTTCAACATCTCTCTGGTCTCTTATCTGTATCAGTTTCATCCATGGATCTTTCATGACATTGTGGTTACAGCAGCAATGCTAACTTACGGAGTGATCCTGCACTACACCGACCTCTGGTTCGCCACCGTCCTCTGTGTCTTCTACTGTGTGAAGATCACGAGCTACAGCTGGAAGTTCTTCATCTTCCTGAAGACCAAGATCTCCACCCTGGTGCCATGGTTCCTTCTGGGATCTTTGATAGCTTCCATATTTTCCAGTCTTCCATATGGTTTCAATTTTTATGACCTGAAACATCAGGATTTATCCAATGTTTCCAGTAAGCCAATGATCTTCTACAGGGCAGGTACCATTCAGAACTTTTACAACCAAGCCCTGATCGCCCTCCTAGGCTCATGTCCACCCTTCATAATATTTTTGCTTGCGATCTTCCTGTTGCTCCATTCTCTTTTGATGCACACCAGACGGATGAGGAGCTCTGAATACGGGTTTCACACCCCAAACCTGAAGGGTCATTTCAGTGCAGTGAGGAGCATGAGCGTCTTCTTAGTGCTGCAGATAATACACTTTATTTTTATTAACCTCTTATTCTTCGGTATTCTTTATGATGTTGGAGTTTTTTATTGGCTCAATCTGATCATAACCTGTGCTCTCCCGTTCCTGCATTCTCTCTACATGATCTGCTTCTGCGGTGAGATCAAGAAGACCATCACCTCCCTGTGCCGAGCTCTCTCCACATGTGAGTAGGATTGAGGAGCAGTAAAACTACTATAGTAATAAGGCAAATAATGGGGAATGAATCTTTACAGTTAAAAAGTCTAAAGATTTTATAAATGGTTGTACTTATCTATTATTCTTACACTTTACCACTATCTTGTGCTGCAGCCGTACTGTGTCCTCTTTAAGGGTCTATTCCCGTCTGGACATTTACATCGGCCATTTCTATACATTTTATTAATCACACGTTATTTAAAAAATAGTTTGTGAAGATTATTTCCAATAAATGTAGACATGTTGTCCTTTTGAACCAAGACAGATCTCCTTGGATATGACCACCCCCACACACTTCCAGTAGTAGCCACATATGCGCTTTTGAGCCCTGCCTGGTTGGTTTCTTACTGCAGTCAATCCAGCAATTGTGGTTGTATCCATGGACAGCTATCCTCCATAGGGACCATATGACTACATCTGATAGAGGGGGCACATACTATAATGTCAGTGTGTTTGGTTTACAATCCTTCATCCTGGTGGTAGATTTTCTTTATACTCAGGCCTATCCTGCTTTTGATTGTACATGTGCAACACACCTGCAGATGCAAAGAGTTAATAGGTGTTAGGAACTTGTCCCTCTCTATGTCAGGAGCTGCTGGTCAGACTGATCACCTCACTAGGAGGTCTCTAGCATGGTGAACTTAGTAAATGCTCCTGTAAGTCTCTAACCAATTATATTCTCTGTAAGGAAGGAGTGTGCTGGTTGGACAAGTCCTTGCTACCTCACAAGGGGGAATTGATAAAACGCCTTGTGGGTGGGAGCACATGGTCAGTCTATGGTTCAGTGTTGGCCAGGAGGTCTTTGAGGAAAGGAGTCTGTTTAAGCCCAGGAAGCAGAGATGCCTGAGGTCAGCTGCCTGACACCTTGGCCAGTCCCAAGAAGAGACTAGGCCCCGAACAGAGGTCTATATCCAGACTCTGTCCTTACACAACCAGCCCAGCCTGAAGATACTTCACCAGGCAGTGAGAAACCAACTTCCTGCGGACCTGCTCCAACCAGCTACCTCTAACCACCTGAAGTCTGATGATTTTAAGGCCGTTGACTGCTGTTTGTGGTTCCAATAAATAACTGTAAGTTATTCTGCACCAATGTCCTACAAGTGATCCCTGGATAAGGCTGTTCACCACCACGGGTTCCCCATCCTCCATCACCAGGGATTCCTATCGGCACACCGGGGTTGATCCAGGAAGAAACCTACTCTGTTAGCCTCTCCCTCCATTTTCTTACACACACCACCCTCTCGAGAGGGCTCTGGATGAGGTCTCTACTCCTGATACCAAACCCCATAGCCATAGCTGGCCACAAGGCCGCAACAGCCAGCCACCCCGGTAGCTTCCTCCAACCACCCGAAAAAGATCAGGCCCTGGTGGGGATGTTGCACATGCAACTATTCAGCTTCATTTTAGGTCATATTAAGGCATACTAAGACAGTATATTTAAGGCATGGGCTGTAGGGGGTATTCCAAGCAATTGGGCAGTCGAATGTTGAGTCTCCCGCTAAAGAAGTCCTGGCAATCATGTGACTGAACATGCCGGTAAAGAGAGGCTGCTGTCACTAAATGTCACTAAATAAGTACAGGTTTCATCAGTAACTGGGAATGCAGGGAAGCTCTAATGGGACTGTTAGTTGTAAAGCAAAGAAAAATAACTCTTAAATGAAGTCCCCAAAGATCTATTATCACCTTTAAGGGGTAGAAAGTAAAAAATAAATAAAACAAAAAACAATAAATAAAAATACGCAAAAATATTCCTCATAGATGTGTTTGCCTCTCCGATTACTACAACACCCAGTTTCCCTATAAAGGACATGTGATATCTATAAATTTGCGGAATAGAGTAACACTGTTATAATGTCTGTTTAAGCGCAACACATCATAAAAGATGCTTAATGTAATGTAACAAAAAATAGTTTACTCTTTATCAACTTTCAGACCTAAAATTTTGTTAAGAAGTAAAGATTAAATAATAAATAAAGAATCCTACAGCTCAAAATCTTTCACTAAATGATAAAGTTGGAGCTATTTAAAAGAACTGAAAATTGGTCTGGTCCTAACTGGTGCTAATTACCCTGGAGCAGATGGAGCCATATTACAGCTGAACCATCAGTAAAATCTTACTAAACGCCATCATCTCTTTATCTAGTGTGACACACCAGTTACTTCATGATATCACACAGTCCTATGACCAGGAGAATACTTTTGTCACACAATTTTACATTTGTAGATCCAGTCCCTGTCTGGTCCAGCCTATCCTGGAAATGACTTTCCCTTTAAAACCACCGGTAAAGCCATTTTCCCAAGGATATTCGCTACCAGATGTCGGTGACATTTAAAAAGTTAACACCCGTGATCGGTAACAATAGTGATTGTGGGTGTTAATGGCAGGGGGTCGAGTCTGAACACGAAACTGAAGTCCAGGGTCAGGGACCTGAACCTGCAATGAGCGCCATGGACCAGAACAGGTTGCAGGTTCAGGTCACTACTTTCCAGTTGATGGAACTGATGGATCTCCTGAACAGACTAAGCAATGTTGATGTGAATTTATCCTTTATCAGGATAGGACTGGTTCTGATCCATCATTAAGGATCTGCACCCTTCTCGCCCTAGTTCCAACTGCAGCAGAGGTAAGAGGCTCGGCCAAGGAGGGGCAGGAAGCTCTTTAAAGGACATCTAACACATATTTACTGGTGGTAGACTATCCCTGCTAGCATTCTCATTACCTTAGGGCAGTGATGGTGAACCTTTTGGAGAGAGAGTGCCCAAAGTACAACCAAAACCCATTTATATGTCGCAAAGTGCCAACATGACAATTTAAGCCGTAACTTATTGATCCCTGCTGTATCACAGGTTTCAATCGTATTGGCGTCATGAGTTCACCAATACAATAGAAAGATGATGGAGAAATTTGGATTTTAGCTTCCCTCCAGGGTTCCCTGAAGAGGAAGAATCAGGGGACCCAGAGCAGGAGCTCCAACAAAAATCTGTCTCTATCCACACCTGCTTGTTCCTGCTGTAACCCTGGCAGCCAAGGATGTCGCTTTAAAATGGCAAGTCCTGGGCTGTATTGGACCACAGGAGAAAGCCTCGAGTCCTATCTGGCAAACTCTGTGTTGGGGTGAAGGCCTTGGTGCCCACAGAAAGGGCTCTGAGTGCCACCTCTGGCACCCGTGCCATAGGTTCGCCACCACTGCCTTAGGGGGTCTTGGGCACCTCTAATATTGTTCTTTTCAAGTTTCTTTTTGTAGAGAAATCGATTTTGTAAAAATATGTAAATTAGCCAGAGGTGCTCTGGCGAGGTCACTGGGCTCCGGCCGCTCATTTATTATTCACACCCTTGTAATCAATATTCACTGCTTGTTCCTCCCACTAGCGCTGTGACATGAGATGAGTGGCCGGAGCTAGCAGGCGCTCCGGGTGACATCATCTATTATTCATTATCTATTATTACTCTGGCTAATGGTCATATTTTTTAAAAGTCAATTTCTCTATAAAAAGAAGCTTGAAAAGAATTATAAAAGGCGTGCCCAAGACCCCGTAAAGTAACGAGCATGCCAGCGGTGACAGTCTACCGTCAGTAAATCTGGTGGTAGATGTCCTTTAATATTACAAAGGAGGCTGGAATTTGTGGGCGAAGCCTCAACCCTGATCAAGGGAAGCTCTTTCCCCGAGTGCACTTGAGGATCCCCCCAGGGAAGGCTGTGACTCCAGCACCTGGGCCCTCTTTGTATGATAAAACTGCCTGGGGGGCCGTGATTGGAGTCCCATTATCCCCCAAAATAGCAGCCCTGTCGATAGGAGAAATAATTTGAGCAAAACTTAACTGCTTTGACCTTGGTGGGTTTTGAACAGGAAGCAAATTGTAAATCTATTTTTCAGTTCTAATGCTAACAACATATACAAAGGTTTAATTTTACATGGTTGTTCCTATCATTTCTGCGGTTTGCATGGTAAAAATGCTTTATGATTCCTTTCAAGAAAATGTCCTGTTTTTGTTTCTCTTTCAGAGCCCTTCGACTCTGTAACCACATAAGCTCAGATACTCTGCCATGTTACTGTGGTAGGAAGAGACGTCCCATCATTTGCTTCCCTTCCATGTGTTTGTTCTGTGGATCAAGGACTCACATTAACCACTGTCGGCACATTTGCATAAAAAGTCACCGATGCTCAAAGAAATAACATGAGTAATGGAAAAATACACTTGTAAAGAAGCCGAGATGATGTGATCTCTATACAGACTGTGTGACTCTACAGGAGAGATCGTAAGTGCAGGATGAAGATGACCATGATGAGAGATTTTTCTGTCCAATATACTCTCATCGTTGTGCTCTACGTGAAATGCCTTATTGGTTTCACAGTGAACATGATCATGGTGGCTACAAATGTCATGAAATGGAAAATCCGGAAATCTCTTCCGACCAGTGATAAGATCCTGAGCCACTTGGCCATCTCCAGAGGATTGTATTTTGTCAATATCTTCATTCAGATCTCAGGTGTTCATTTTGAACTTTGGCCACGCCAAAAACAATTTGTGCCCTCAATCCTATATATATTGAGCATGTTCCTGTACTACGTTAGTCAATGGATTGCCACCACCCTCTGTGTCTTCTACTGCGTGAAAATTGTCTCCTACAACTGTGCACTGTGTCTCTTCTTGAAGAGCAGGATCTCCACCATGGTCCCATGGCTGGTCACCGCCTCCCTCATCATGTCATTCATCTCCAGCCTTCCATTCGGTTGGTATCGAAATCACTTAAAGACACATAAAATATTTAACACTTCTTCTGAAAATAACACAAAGTATGGACATGATACAACTCTGGACTTGATGGGACACTTCCTGATATTTGCCACAGGCTCCTTTCCACCGTTCATAATATTTTGTGCCGCTAACTTTCTGTTAATCTGTTTCCTCTTCATGCACACCCAAAGAATGAAGAGCAATGGGTCCCATGTTCACAACCCAAACCTCAAGTCACACTTTGGGGCTTTGAAGAGTATGAGCTTATTCCTGGTGTTGCAGATTTTGCTCTTCATAGGGATGAATCTTTTTGCTTCGGGTAAATTTTTACAGTTCCAATATCCAATGCTGATTAGTTGGATGGTACGCTGTAGCCCTCCATTGCTCCACTCAATCTACTTGATCTCTGCCTCGGATGATGTTAGGAAGGTGTTCACCTCAATGTGTTCTGGGCTGATGAGATGTTTCTAGAAGACCCTCTGCCCCTGTCAGACACAACATAATCCTTTTATTGTTACATTTAATTCTTTTTAAGGATCATTCTGACCACAGTCAATATTCACTTACCGTGTATATACTTGTGTATAAGCCGTGTTTTTCGGCACAAATAATTGCTGAAAAACCTCACCTCACCTCGAGTAAATAAAAAACTTACATACTCACCCTCCGGCGTTCCCGATCCTCGGCGCAGCTCCTGGTAGCTCCTCTTCTTTCTTCTTCCTGCTGTATTAGCCAGCAGAGACGTGTCCATGCGATCTGCCAGTAGGCGCACACTATGATGTGGCGGTGTCGCCGCTGATGACGTCATAGTGTGCGCCGGCAGATCGCGTGGACGCGTCTCTGCTGGCTAATACAGCAGGTAGAAGAAAGTAGAGGAGCCGCGGGGACCGGAGCATCGGGATTGCCCAAAAGTGAGTATGTAAGTTTTGTTTTGTTTTTTTCATGTGCTTGCTTAATGTGCGGGCAGGCTGGCTGTATACTCCATGGGGCTGGCTGGCTGTATACTACTTTGGGCTGGCTGTCTGTATACTACTGTGGGCTGGCTGTCTGTATAATACTGTGGGCTGACTGTATACTACTGGGGGAAGGCTGTTTACTACATGGGGGCTGGCTGGCTATATACTACAGGAGGCTGGCTGTATGCTACATGGGGGCTGGCTATATACTCCTTGGGGCTGGCTGTATACTACAGGGGCTGGTAGGCTATATACTACAGGGGGCTGGCTGGCTATATACTGGAAGGCTAAGACCAATGCATTTCCCACCCTCGGCTTATACTCGAGTCAATAGGTTTTTTCCAGTTTTGGTGGTAAAATTAGGAGTCTCGGCTTATGCTTGGTCGGCTTATACTCGAGTATATACGGTAATAAAGATAATTGTATATAGAATTTTTCAATTACTAATGCAATTTTTGGAATCTACAGATTTGTTGGTAAATTGTAATATTTAAATGTATGTAAGATAGTGACAATAATATAGGATATCCTTGTTTGCTTTTCCTTATGGCGTGTGTAAACATTGCTTGTCAACATTGGATGTAATGTAAATTTTTATTTTAAAGGTTAGTCATGTTCTGCCGCCAAGTCAAATCTTTGGTCAAAGAGGAAAAAGAAAGGGGATGTTCCACTAAACTAATTTAGTCATCAAATCATATTTTTATTTTAGTTCCTCCATATTCTGTTCTTTGGGAGTCCTAGGGGCTAGAATCCTAGTGTTCTGTGACTTATCCTATATCCTCTACTTTTTTTCTTGAGTTTCCACTCTGCAGCCTCTGCTCATCTGTAATTTGTGATGGTGAAAGACCTAGTTGTTGTGATAATTCAGCAGAGATATCAATATAAAGCTTTTTTTATCAGGATGGAAGGAGCACGAGAAGAGCCAAGTAAGAGGAGAAAGAAACAATTTTATCTTATAAGATATATTCCACAGTTTCTTATCATCACGTGTACCATCGATCGACTATATGCAATGTTTGTTCCAAAGTTAGTGACCATATAAGCCTCCTTTTATTTCGAGATACAGGGTTTTTTCATCCAAATACTTAGGAATGGTTTTGTTATCATGGGACTAGTTCTAACTTTGTCAGTGTCAACAAATTGCTCTGAATTGGATCAGATTTTAGGATTCTGTGCTTGAAAACCACACTCAAGGTTACCTTGATTGACAGCTCCCATTTCGGATTTTTCTTTAAAGGGGTATTGCCGAGACAAGAGCCTTAAATGTACTCAGGATAACAAAATAACACATTCTCTAACTCACTACTACTAACACAAATATAGCATTTCACAGATTCCACACATTCCAAACTGTCTCTATCAGTCCTGATATACACAATTTTGGTTGCCCCTGGACCCGTTACTGTATCTTCTGACTTTAGGGTCAGCAGACACATTGTCCTCTTGTCTGCACTGAGCTTCTCTCTGCCTCTAGCCCCTCCCCTTGCATTCCAGTGTGAGCTCACACACACACACACTGACTTCCTGCCGGCAAACAACAGCACAGAGTGAGGAAAGAAAAGCTACAAGCTGCAGGCGACACAAATTAGGGGGGGGCAACAGGTCAGGCCGACTGACTTGGGCCGTGCGCCTTATTTAATTTTTAAATTGTGTTGCATTCCCTATGTTAAAGGTGCACCACAAAAAAGATGGTGAACTCTGTCAGGCTTTTAATTAATGACTTCTGGCGCACGATCCTAGTGAATCGTCGCACGCAGCATTATACACAAACAATGCACTTCTAGTGAACTCTAGTGACTTTGTAAGTAAATGCTCCCCTATGTGTTAGATATTAGCGAATGTTCAGAAACTAAATGAAAGTTTATATAAACCCTAGACCGTGATAATCTAAGCACATTGTCAGCACAGAGCGCTAGAGGAAGTATGAAGTGTTTGCTTAGAGAGTCTCCGCTCACACCCTGGAATTTTACACTGACCATCAATGATAGATAGGAGCTAAAACAGCAATAAAATGAAGTAAAATTCTAAAGTAAGGGGTTAAAAATGATCTTTATTGCATAACCATCAGTAGGGGAATATAATTTTCTTTCATGGGCAAACCCCTATAAAGAAAGCTGGGTGTGAGTTTGAGCTTGTTTTGTGTGTAGCTGTGGCTTGAGTGATTGAAGACTGAACCAGTCAGTGCTGGGGGAGGCGTCCATTACTCCCTTTATATTCTGATCAGTCCCTTCAGAGGGTGCTGGTTATTTTCAGTCTTCTCTTTTCCATATCTATTGCTATTGCTTTGTTTGCTATTCTGTGTATCTTCAGCTGTGTGCTATCGACCATTCTATTGCAAAACAATGCGGTACCTTTCCGCCATCTTGGTTTTGACCCGGTTCTGTCCTACTCCGAATGTCTGTATGTACCTGTCCCTCATTGTCATTTATCTCCTGATGTGACCCCATTTTCTCTGTCTCAGACAAGTGTCTGTAATTGGCTTGACACTTTTCTGTGTACACTGGTCTATCTCTGATCTCCTGTTTCTGCTCCACCATCAAGTGGTTCGCAGATGAAGTATGTTTTTCCAAGCCACCTTGCAGGGTCACTCAGGGTCTATTAGATAGGTCCTGTGAGCGCCCTTGTCAGGGTGGTCTTATCTGCTGCAGGCAGGGCCATAGCCCCCAGGGATGTTGCAAGGTTAGTTTGCCACCACTTACCCAGTCTGACAGCTGGCGCCAAGTCTGGTTGTGGTTGCGCTGTTGCTGGACAGATTCATGACAGTCAGGTTAAAATATTTAGTTTTATATTTTGGTGTTGTGTAATGTGCTAGTAAACCATAACTGTGCAGGAAATGTCAAACCATGCATATTGGGAACTAGCAATCTTTAAAAAAATGGCTCATGAAAGAAAGTAATTTTAACCCCCTGGTGATGATTACACAATAAACATCATTTTAACTGCTTACTTTACAATTTTACTTAGTTTTATTGATGTTGTAGCTCCTATAACTCAGTGATGGTCAGTGTAAGATTCCAGAGTGTCTCTAAGCAGACACTTTATGATCCCTCTGTGCTATGAGATGCCGTGTGCTGACAATGTGCTTAGATTATCAGGGTACAAGGTTTATATGCACTTTCATTTACCTTCTGAACATTCACTAGTATCTAACACACAAAGAGAGATGAGACAGATCAGAGTTGAGATCCAATGACACAGTCAGCTCTGCTCCATCCCTGTTCTATCATACTATCAGATCTGATGTGCCTCCCTCCCCTTCCCTGGATAAAGAACTTATCTGTCTGTAGCTTGTAGCTCTCCTATCGCTGCTGCTGGCAGGAAGTCAGTGTCTGTGTACAGTGTGAGCTCCATCCTGGAAAGCATGGCTGCCAACCCTAGTGTCGATCCAGGGTCGGAAACCAGGGGCAACTGAAATTGTGTACACCAGGACTAATAGAGACAGGTTGGACTTATATATGTGAAATGCTGTTTTTTGTTAATAACAGTGAATTAGAGAATGTCTTATTTTGTTTTCCTGAGTACATTTAAGAAACTTGTCTTTGTGGGAGGAATACCCCTTTAATCCTGCCCTGCAAAAAGAAAAACTCACACAGCTCCTACAATATGTCAAATCAGGAAAAGTTAAGGATCTCATTGAAATGGTACCATTAACCCCTTCCATACTTCCCGTGCCATACTGTTACAGTACAGTGTTGGGATGGTGTATGGAGATGGCTCCAATTTTATTTTTTTTTAAATCCATTAAAACATAAGGAAAGCAATATAAATTTAGTATCCCCACGAATGTACCAACCCACAGAATAGAGGGGATACATTGTTTGGAGCGCACAGTGAATGCCATAAATACAGAGCGCAAAAGAACAAGGCATAAACACGTTTTTTTCAGCAATTTCACTGCATTTGGATTTTTTTTTACTGCTTCTTAGTTCAAGACATGGAATATTAAATATTGACACCAAGAAGTACATTTTGTTATCCAGAAGGCCTCATACAGCTTTGTGCACAGAAAAATAAAAAAATATTATGGGGAGTAAAAAAATTAAAACATAAAAACAAAAAAGGGCCAGGTCATTAAGGAATTAAAAAATACAAATAATCGGGTGAAATTCAAGCTCTTATATACTATTGCTCAGGAAAAAGCAAGAGATTTCAGTGAGGAGGAAAAACTGGTAGAAAAAGAAAAAAAAATTGTTACTATAGGGTTCTATTCTATTTAAATATAAATCTATTTAAAAATTCATAAAAAATTCTTCTGCTCTTGCTCTTTATTTTTGTGTAATTTTTACATTATTCACTGTTTATTTTAGATAACATTTTACTTTTTAACTTATGAGGGTTGGGAGTAAATTGAATATGTCTATGTTTTTTTTGCCGTGGTGTGAACAATGTGTAATAAATGTGCGTTAGCTAATGTAAAAAAAATTGAGCATTGTGTATTTTTTAATTCAAATTGACACTTTTGACTTCCAACTGGAAACCGGTGGATGAGTGGTTAAGATTCCTGCCTCATCACATGGGACCCCATGGGGGAGGGAGGGGGAGTAGACAAATAATGGAAACAACAAATAAATATATAAATATATGAACACAAAAATATTACAATTCATTCTTTATTTTAAACCACCATCCAATAATCCAATATAAAAACCATCCTTAAATCAAAAGTACAAAAGCTAATAAAATGTAACTTTTATTAAATACTAATAAAAAAAGAGGGCGGACCTCTTCTTCAATGTCACGGGTGCTCCTGCGATCCCTGTCTCCGATCACGGGCGCATCTGCGCTCCCCCGTGTGTCCCCGCTGCAGCCCGGTCTCCTCACTCACCTCTCCCGGCTCCTGCTCTTCCCCGGACTGCCGTGCTCACGCGTCCCCGCCTCCTGGGGTGCGCACGCGGCTCCTGCCTAAAATTTAAAGGGCCAGCGCACCGCTAATTGGTGCACTGGCTGAACACCTCACCTTTAAGAATCCTGCCTCTTCCTGTGTCCCCTGCCGGATCTTTGTGCCTCATAGCCTTAGAGAAAGCTTCCACACGAGTATTCCTGCGTTCCTGTGTATTCCTGCGTTCCTGTGTATTCCTGCGTTCCTGTGTATTCCTGCGTTCCTGTGTATTCCTGCATTCCTGTGTATTCCTGCATTCCTGTGTATTCCTGCATTCCTGTGTATTCCTGCGTTCCTGTGGGTGTCCCCGCTCCGGAGTCCTGTGTTGCCGTGTTACCTAAGTTCCTCCGTGTTGCTGTGTTCCGTGTGCCTGTGTTCCCGTTTCCACCTGCCTGGACCTCCTGTTGCTGACCCCGGACTTGGAATTGACGTTGCAAAGTACCTCGACCTCGGCTGCCACTGCGGGCTAGTTTCACGACCTAGTGGTATCCTGCCGCAGCAAGTCCAACCCGCTTTGCGGCGGGCTCTGTTTAATACCAGGTGCCGCTAGACTCCGATCCCGGGTGTTGGCTAGTTCCATCTCCCGCGGTGGTCCAGAGGATCCACTGATCCTAACAATCAATAATAATAATGCAATGCCGACCTAAAAAACAAAAGAACCAACAGCTTCCAAAAACTCTTTTTGTGACCGGAGCTCAAAAACAAAAACAAAAATGACGATCCATACACGTTTCCTCCTTATTTGTGCACCAAACACAAGGGATCACTTTCAGGGATAAGTCACCATTCAGACCAGAAACCGTCAATATTTTCACTCCTGTTTTAGTCTCCTCCACTCAATATGTAGATAAAAAATGTGCATATCACAAGTAACTCCACGAGGACGCCAATCCTTGCCCGACCCAGGGTTTCGCCTCTGTGCTTCTTCCGGGGCATGATTAGCGTCCGTCCTCTAGCTTTATTTATACAAAAACTGTTTCTACATAAAATACGTTTTCAATTTCATACATGAATCACATACATTTAAAAATCAAGGAACACGGAATACATCTGATTTGAACAAGGTATCTAAATAAGGAAAACACTTTAAACATACATACACATCAGGCTAAAAATCCATGTTAGCTAGTTTCTCCAAGACACCTGGAGAGCAATCTCTGTTTTCAAACTATCATCCAATCACAGGGAGTGCTGAGCCAAGCCCCTCAACCTGTCATTCAAAGGCACGTGGGTATTACCCAATTAGCTCAATAGTGTGCTTTAGGGTGAAGACACACATGGCGTTTTTGGGCCGTTTTTGGGCCGTTTTTACTAAGTGCGTTTTCAGATCGTTAAAAACGCATGCGTTAAAAAACGCATCCGTTTTTTAAAAACGCATGCGTTTTTTGAAAATGCATGCATTTTTGTCTGTTTTTCCGGAATTGCGCAATTAAAAAACGGACAAAAACGCCTGCGTTTTCAAAAAATGCATGCGTTTTTAACGATCTGAAAACGCACTTAGTAAAAACGGCCCAAAAACGCCATGTGTGTCTTCACCCTTACTCACTACACAGGGAGTTGGAGAAAACTAAACCTTCTTTTGTTTTCATTGTATCTGGGAAATGTTGAGCTATTTTCAGCTTACCATATATAAAAAATATTCCTATAGGTCACATTAAGGTTATAAATGAACTATCCTCATGTTTGTCAGCATTATCAAAAATTCATATTTACAATATTTCATTTTTGTATAAACTCTAGCGTATTAATGACCAGAAAAACATTTTTTTATTTTTATATACATATTTTCTTAATACAAAGATTACTACAACTACATTTTACACATATTCCTATTTTTACAACCTGTGATCACAGACATCCTTAGGCCCCTTCCACACTTGCGTTGCAGATCACGTCAGAGTCTGATCAGGGTGCGATCAGGGTTTGGTCAGTGAAAAACGCACATTTTGCATCAGAGTGCAATCAGTTTTCAGTCAGAGTTTGTTCAGTGTCTCAGTTTTTCACGCGCGTTTTCAATGCAATTTCAATGCGTTTTTCACACGCAGAAAATGCGCGTGAAATGGACTCAGGACTGAGCTCTATCTTTTCTATGGCAATTGATGCGTGAAAAATGCATTGCACTTGCAAGTGTCTCAGAGTGCGATGCGTTTTTGTTGCGTCTCCACAGACTTGTATGGTGCGTTTTTCACGCGCGTGACTTGCAAAAGTAGAGCATGTCCAGATTTAAACGCGCGTTAAAAAAAACGCGAGTATGTGCGTGAAAAAAAATGCAAGTCTGAAAAGACCCATTGGTTACAATAGGTCAGAGTGCAATGCAAGTTCTGCGCGCCAAAAGCACACGCAGAAAACGCTCGTGAAAAACGCAAGTGTGAAAGGGGCCTTAATGTCTAGTGCTACATTATAAAACTAAATTCCTTTACGTCTGCCCATCATGATACTAAGCTAATATTAAAGTGCATTAGATAAAGTGCTTCATTCATTTCTACCTATATTTTTGTAAAGGTGCTTTATTTATCCCTACCTATATCACTGTTAAAGTGTTAAAGTGCTTCAATGTGGACTAGGTCCCTACCTATATCAGTGTGAACTAGGTCCAATTTATATATCCCTGCATCTACTTAGACACATTCAAACGATGTGTCACTCAAAACCCATAGACCTTAATGCATATGGTGAAATCTAATACTTTAACCATATCCCTATACTCCAATAGATATATTGCTAGGCAGAAATATTTATGTATCTCTCAAAAAACATTTTAATTCGAAGTCTATATTCATACCTCCTGGTGTTAACGTACCCAATTTATATATCCACTGACTCTCTCTCCTGCTTAGTACACTGCTTAAATGTTCCCCCCTCCAATGTGGAAATATTTTTCCGATTTGCGACGATTTTCCCTGTATTGCCCCGGGATTTTGGTGCACGCGATCGAATTGTGGCGGCATGCACGCGATGCAAATCGGGGGCGTGGCCGAGCGAAAACCCGACGGATTCGGAAAAACCGCCGCATTTAAAACAATAAAAGTGTCGCTTGGGACGCGCTTACCTTCACTTGGTCCAGCTCGGTGAATTCCAGTGCGTTCAGATGCTTTTCAGCGCAGCAGCGCCACCTGGTGGACGGCGGAGGAACTACCTTGATGAATCCCGGCTGGACCCGAATCCACCGCAGAGAACGTGCCGCTGGATCGCGAACGGACCGGGTAAGTAAATCTGCCCCAATGAGTCATTACCCCTTTTCTGATATTCCTAATATGTTCTCCTATTCTGGTTTTTAATTTTTGTCCAGTTCTCCCTATATATCCCAAGCCACATGGGCATTTGAGGGCATAAATTACATTACAGGAATCGCAATTCATATGTTCATGCATTTTTATTTTCTGACCATTTATTTCTACCACGTTCTTTTCTCCTCTTTCATTTCGACTACCCTTAGTGTCTTTACGTGGTTTACATCTTCCACAATGGTAGAAACCCCTATGACTCCCTTTTTCCTTTGGTTTTGATTTCTTTATATAGCTGTTAGTTAATAAGTCTTTTAATGAGGGGGCTTTTCTGAACACCACTTTTGGTTTTGCTTGCAACACCCGACCCAAAACAGGATCTCCGCATATGATGGGCCAATACTTTTGCATAATCGATTTTAGACCTAAAGCCTCTTTTGAATATCTTGTGATAAATATAGGTTCCATAATCTTTTTATCCTCTTCTCCCCCTCCCTTACATTTTGTATTCTCCTTTAGGGTGCCCTCCGTTTTGTTCACTAATAAATTCTCGGGATAACCCCTTTCCCTGAATCTTTGCCTAACAATTTCTAATTGTGTTTTCCTATCCTCTCTATTCATACAATTTCTCTCAACTCTTCTAAACTGTCCTGCGGGAATGTTCTGAATCCAAGGCTTGTAATGACAGCTATCAAACTGTATATAGCTATTCACGTCAATGGGTTTGAAGTAATTTCTACTCTTTATTTTTGTTTCCTCTTTAAAGAGTTCTAGATCTAAAAAGCAAATACTATCGTTTCCATTCTCATACGTGAATTTTAGGTTATATTGGTTGTTATTCAAAGATTTTATAAAAGTATCCAAAGTGTCATCATCCCCCTTCCATATAATGATACAATCATCAATAAACCTTTTGTAAAGTATTATATTTTCTTTATACATATTCCCTAAGCCATATACCTTATATACACGAGTATAAGCCTAGTTTTTCAGCACAAAAAAATGTGCTAAAAACCCAAATTCGGGTTATACTCGAGTAAAAAATATATAGATTTTAACAGGTTTTTGTGGTAAAATTAGGGGCCTCGGCTTATACTTGGGTCGGCTTATACTCGAGTATATACTGTATATACTTCTCTTCCCATTTCCATATATAGATTCGCAAACGACCGGGCAAACTTTGCCCCCATCGCCGTCCCATCTAATTGTAAAAAGAAATTGTCATCAAACCAAAAATAGTTATGTTTTTGGCAAAAATCTATACCCTCTATTATGAATTTTTTTTTTTATGTCCTCCATGTTTTGACATCGGTCTAATCTCTCCTTAATCGCTAATACTCCAAGGTCCTGTGGAATGGACGTGTTCAGTGATGAAACATCACATGAGCATAGTATGATATTATCTTTAATCCCAAGATCCAGATTTTTTTAGCAGGTCTATAAGATATTGTGAATCTCTAAGATACGATTTCATATTTTTAACTAATGGTTGGAGAAAAAAATCAATATACTCCCCCAGGCGACTAGTTACTGAGTTAATACCTGAAACTATAGGTCTGCCTGGGGGGTTACCCACACTTTTATGTATCTTTGGCAAAAAATATATTACAGGGATTTTTGGGGTCCGTATATTTATATATCTAAATTCTTTTTCACTCAGGATACCATGATCTTTACCCCAATTAGCCAGTTTAGCCAATAGTATATGAAGAACAATATGTGTGAAGAACACAATGCAGATGTTTCCATACATCTGCAATGTGTTCTTCACAGATAATGTTTTTCACATACTATTGTGAAGAACACCATTTGGGGCGCGTGTCTTCCGATAAGTTAGCAGATGTTCGGAACATCTGCAATGTGTTCTTCACTGGGTCAGACTGTTGGTCCTGTGCCAGCCTGCTCCGCTCCAGCCTCCACTTCAGCCTCCGCTCCTCTCCTCCATGCCCGCTCCATTTCTTTCACTCCAGCCCCTCGCTCCGGTCCCCCATGCCCGCTCCAGCCCCCGCTCCGCTCCTCCATGCCCACTCCAGCCCTGCTCCGCTCCTCCATGCCCACTCCAGCCCTGCTCCGCGCCTCCATGCCCGCTCCGCTCCTCCATGCCCGCTATGTGATGCCCGCTCCACTCCTCCATGCCCGCTCCAGCCCCCGCTCCACTCCTCCATGCCCACTTCCTGATGCCCGCTCCGCTCCTCCATGCCCACTCCATGATGCCCGCTCTGCTGCACTCCACTTCAGCCTCCGCTCCTGCAGGTCTGATCCAGCCTCTGCTCCGTGATGCTCGGCGCTCGTGTCTTCGGATAAGTTAGCAGATGTTCGGAACATCTGCAATGTGTTCTTCACTGTGTTCTTCACTGTGTTCTTCATTTACATGATCCTGTGTTCACTGTGTTCACTGTTTTAATTGTATTCTTCACTGTTCTTCACTATCTTTTCTTAATTAAATGCTCGATCTCGAGCAGGAGAAATAGTTGTCCGAGCAACGTGTCGTTCCGAGTACTCTAATACTCGAACGAGCATCAAGCTCGGACGAGTATACTCGCTCATCTCTAGTTATTATGCCTCTTTTTCTAATGTGGAATTGTAATAGATACAGTAAAGAATAATGTGCGGATGCTTTTTAATTTTCCTGTATCGGATGGCAGATTTGCATGGAAAGGAAACAGACACCAGGAATTTCCATGAGGCATAGACTGGTAACTGTATAATGAAGACGTAAAACCAACTCATAACACAAAGAGTTCCACATAGCATAGACACAAAGAGAAAACTGAGCTAATGTGATGTGTATACAGAGACCAAGACGCTACAGGAGACATTGTGAGACCGGGAAGGAAGATTCTCCCTAAGGACAATGGAAATTTTTACGCACCTTCTTCTCCTGTCTGTGCTCTACATGGAGTGTCTGGTGGGATTCACAGTAAATATGATTTTTTTGGCTGCAATTTTCATGAAATGGAAAACTCAAAGATCTCTTCCGACCTGTGATAAGATCCTGAGTCACTTGGCCATCTCCAGAGGTCTGTATTTTTTCTCAGTCATTATGGGAAACTTAATTTTTCATTTTTTTCCATGGCTTCTGCAAAATTATATTGTGCTTTCAATTCAATACATCCAGGCCATGTTCATGATCCACATCAGTCACTGGATTGCCGCCATCCTCTGCGTCTACTACTGCGTGAGAATAGTCACCTACAACTGTGCACTATGTGTCTTCCTGAGGAGCAGGATCTCCACCCTGGTCCCATGGCTGGTCGCTGCCTCTGTCATCGTGTCACTGTTGTCCAGCCTTCCATTAGGTTGGTTTGGTTATGACTGTAAGACACAGAATATATCGAATTATTCTGCTGGAAGCATAACAGGAAATGGATTTGTAACTGTTCCAAACATGGATATCTGGTTCCTAATTTTGATTCTCGGCTCCTTTCCACCATTTGTAATTTTTTGTGCGGCCAACTCCCTGTTAATTCATTTCCTCCTGGTTCACACTAAACGGATGAGGAACGTTGCATCACAGAACTTAACATCTCACTTTGGAGCTCTGAAAAGTATGAGCTTATTCTTGGTCCTACAGATAATGTTCTACATATTCACAAGTCTTTCTGCTTCTGGCAAATTCCTTAGGATAAAATTTGTGATCCCTATTTATTGGATAATTCTATGTTTCTTCCCGTTATTCCATTCCTTCTACTTGTTCTTTTCCAGCAGTGATCTTAGGAAGATATTTATCTCCAAGTGTCTCAGTTTTATCAACTGTACTTGAATTTTGTATTAATACTTTGAAGACCATTACCATAAGACTAGGGTGTAATAATCATGATTCTGTATGATTCTGGATTGGTACACCCAGCACACTGACATACTGGCGTATGCCCCCTCTGGCAGGATCTGCTCTTCTTTTTTTATACAAATATATTGTTATTTATCTTCTGCTCTTCTTTTAGCCTCTTAGGACCTTGTTTTTACAAAAAAAGGCTTTTAAAATAATGTATATGAGCCTGAAGGACTCCATCCTCCATAGGTGTTAAAGAAGAGCAGATCCTACAAGAGGGGCACACACCAGTATGTCAGTGTGCTTGGTTTACAGTCCTTCATCCCGATGATAGATGTAATTTAAGTAACATATTCACTGTATTCTTCAATTTCTTATGTTCCAAAATATATCCAGAACCTGTCTCACTGATCCTTCCTGGATGTTAAAAGTCCCTACTAACCATATCATGCCATTATTCTGTTCCCTCTTTCTGTGGATCACTAGGTCTTAACTACTTGCTGCCGATTTCTAGGCTTGGCCGATTACCTGTACTTCGGCTCATTTGTTCTTTAATGAACTCAGATTTCGAGGTTCTTCTGAATCTGAAAAGTACCTGAAAAGTGGATCTTATCCCGGAAAAAATAAGCCCTCATGTCAACACTATAAAAAATAAACATTTTATAGCCTGTAAAATGTGACCATGCCCATTTTCTCTGAACGGCGCACTATTCCATTCTAAGCCCAGTCCAGTTTACCAGCATTTTACCAACATACATGGGATATCGGAATATTTGGGAAAAATTGGGTATCAAACTTTGTGGAGCTTTTCATCAAATCAAGAGACGAGGGGGCACTGTCTCCATCTGGAGAAAACAAGGTTTAATCACCGGAGGCGACAGGGCTTTTTTACTATGAGAACTGTCAATCTGTGGAATAGCCTGCCTCAGGCGCTGGTCACAGCAGGGACAGCAGAGAGCTCAGGCGCTGGTCACAGCAGGGACAGCAGAGAGCTTCAAGAAGGGTCTAGATGCCTTTTTACACCTAAATAAGATTGATGGTTATGTTATATAGAATTGTTTCCCCTAAATCCCTTCCTCATCCAATCCCTTCCCTTTCTTGGTTGAACTTGATGGACAAGTGTCTTTTTTCAACTGTATAAACTATGACTATGAATCCATTTTGAATGATTAATTTTTGTGCCAAAATTAATGTATTGTCAAAAAAAAAAACTAATTGTAAATTCCACCTCCATTTTTTTAACCCTTGGCAAAAGGGTAAACAAACTGCTTAAATTAGTTTTTTATATGTTGAAGCGAGTAGTTATAATGGTTGAATTTATGGAGTTTTACTATTATTTAGGCCTTGAGAGCTGAGCAAGTCCCTCTGAATACAAATTTTGTAGATTTTCATAAAAATGGGAAAAATTGCATCCACAATTCTAAGCCCCAGGACATTCTAGAAAAATGAGAGGATGTTGAAAAAACCACGGCAATATAAAGCAGGCATCCGGGAAATGTTACTTACGAGGTTATTTGGGTGGTCTGACTATTTGCCCGAAGAGCAAAGAATTTACAATTTGAAAATGGAGAATTTTTCTACATTTTTGCTAAATTTCTTTTTTTTTCATAACTGAACACAAAAGATATCATCTAAATTTTTTAACCAGCTTTAAGTGCAATGACAGGTATACATCAACTGTGGTGCCATTTGGTGCTGGAAATGTGCTACAATATTCAGTGGGATGTAAATTTGTGGTTCAAATGATTAATGAATTAGTAAACTGCCAAAAATGGTGTAACCTAACTCCCCATTCATGAAGGTGAAATAGAGCTTCCTGTACCTGCTTTTTGCTGGTCTATGTGCACCAAAAATTGCACCAAAAAACATGTTGGAAAAGTGTCAGATTCACGAACGGCGTCACCTAAAAAAAAATTCATGATTGTCGGAAAAGAACCAAAATTGTGAAGCCGACACTTCATTAATTTGGTGCAACAGGCGCAGCAAGGAATAAAATAAGAATACGACAGTTTTCCATTTGAAAATCAATAATAAATTGCCCCCCGATCTGTCATGAGAAAACAATAACAAAATCCCCTGGATATGTTAAAAATTTCCAGATATAACCACTTTTAGAGACACAGGGCAGATTTAAAAAAAATTGGCCTGGTCCTGAAGCCATTAAAAGGGTGTTCCCACAAAGACAAGATTCTTATATGTACTCAGGATAACAAAATAACACGTTCTCTATTTCACTGTTATTAACAAAAATGCAGCATTTCACAGATATAATTCCAACCTGTCTCTATCAATTTTTGTTGTCCCTGGATATAAATGTAAATCTTCTGATCTGGTCAATTTCTTCTCATGAATAGCTTCTCATGTCTGCACACTGCAGTGCTCTCTGCCTCCTGCCCCTCCCTCCTGCATTACAAGACCAGCTCAGACATAGGCATTTCCTGTAGGTAAGCAGCAGTGTGCAGAAATGTACTGTACAAGCTACAGACAGAATTTTTTTTTTATCTGGGTGGAAGGCATATAGCAGAGATACTCTGTGTGTTATAGGTGAGTTAGCAGAACTGAAAGTGTCATTGTGTTTTATATCTATATCATCATCTCTCTATCTTTCTATGTGTCAGATTCTAGCAAAATGTTCAGAAGCTAAAGAAAAGTGTAGATAAACCTTGTACCCTGATAATCTCAGCACATTGTCAGCACACAGCATCTCACAGCACAGAGGAATCATGAAGTGTCTACTCAGAGAGTCCCCGCTCACACTCTGGAATCCTACACTGACCATCACTGAGTGATAGGAGCTAATACAGCAATAAAACTGAGTAAAAATAAAATAAGGAGTTAAAATTATCTTTATTGTGTAAACATCACTAGGGGGTTAAAATTTGAGAAATATGTTTCATGGAGCTTAGTCCTTAAGGGGTTAATGGTATTAAAAATGAATGATGATCTCCAGCAGTTTTCTTTCGATGGGCCAAGCTTTTTTTCTCTCTTAGACCTCACAATAACACACGTGTCCTCGATTTGACCACGATGTTGGTAATTTCTCGATTATCAAGCATCCTGATCACAACTTCACCAAGTTGCTTTCACCTGATGGAGCTCTTATTGGTAGTAACTTGTTATCCGCATCTCCAACATAAAAGTTTGAGTCTAATGTTTTTTAGAAGGAAATATTTTTTCCTATTTATGGCGACCTGGAAAAGACCTTGTAATTTCCTTACAAGGTCTTTTCCATCCGTACTTCCGAGTCGTGAGATTCCATCTGGATTCTACATCATTGGTGGATCGGCATTGTTGCCCCCTATGTACCCACAGCACAAGTTATAATATCTAGTTTCTATATTCTCATATTCTTTAGAGATGAAATAAGAGAACACATGTTGTTTATTTCCTCTTTGTATTTGTTTGTTCCATGAAGGAGAGATATTTCCAACCCACCGCACACCGGATGACTGATTTGCATGGAAGTCTTCAGGGCTGGAAGAATTTACATAGAAAATAGACAAAGAACTACTATAAAAACTGAGATGATGTGATCTGTATTCAACCCCGTGATGCTTGTGGGGAGACTTCGAGTCCCAGAAGGAAGATCCTCAATAGGGATGATGGAAATGTTTATCCATTTTCTTCTCCTGTCTGTGCTCTACATGGAATGTCTGGTGGGTTTCACAGTCAATATGATTATTTTGGCTGCAATTTCCATGAAATGGAAAACCCAAAGATCTCTTCCGACCTGTGACAAGATCCTGAGTCACTTGGCCATCTCCAGAGGTCTGTTTTTTGTCTCAGTCATTATGGGAAACCTAATTTTTCAATTTTCTCCATGGCTTCTGCAAAATGATGTTATGATATCAATCTTGATCATCCAGACTGGGTTTGTATTCAACAGTAATCTCTGGATTGCCACCGTCCTCTGTGTCTTCTACTGTGTGAGAATAGTCACCTATAACTGTGCTCTATGTGTCTTCCTGAGGAGCAGGATCTCCACCATGGTCCCATGGCTGGTCACTGCCTCTCTCATCATGTCCCTGATCTCCAGTCTTCCATTAGGTTGGTTTGGTTTTGACTATAAGACACAGAATACATTGAATGATTCTACTGGAAATAAGACAGAGAATGAATTTGTGACTGTTCCAAACTTTGATAACTGGTTCCTGATTTTGATTCTCGGCTCATTTCCCCCTTTTCTAATTTTTTGTGTGGCCAACTTCCTGTTAATTAATTTCCTCCTAATTCACACCCGACGGATGAGGAACGTTACATCACACAACTTAAGATCTCACTTTGGAGCCCTGAAAAGTATGAGCTTATTCTTGGTCCTACAGATAATATTTTTTATATTCATGAGTCTTTCCGCTCTTGGTAAATTCCCTCAATCAAAAATTTTCATCACTGTTTATTGGCTTTTCATATGTTTCCCTTCGTTATTTCATTCCTTCTTCCTGTTCTTTTCCAGCAATGATCTTAGGAAAATATTTGTCTCAAAGTGTCTCAGTTGTATTAAAAGTTCTTGAATGTAATATTAACACTTAGAAGGTCTGTACCTTACATTCTTGGCTTATTATTTAGATAATAAACTGTATAAATGGAAAAAATCCAGTTTTCAAGAGAAATAGCAAAAGGTTTTCAGTCGGTGCCTATAAAGACATGGGCAGAGCAAAGACATCGGGGAGCAGTAATCCTTAGGTAAATGGCGGCACACCGACCACCAGGATTTAGGTGCTTCCGGTGGCTGTGCTGGTGACCTTGAATGAGTTAACAATTGCTAGAATCGATTGCAGGTGTTCCCAGCAGGGGTGAGCATTTGGGTTTGGTACTCACAACCCAAACAGAACTTTCATGTCCGAGTTTAGCCACACTCGGTCAAACTCCAATGAGAACAGGTCCACTGATCTATAATCTTTAGGTCTCAATTTTTATTTTGCATTTTGACAGCAAGAACATGGTGGTTATTTATCATTGGTTTTCCTTGGATTTTTTTTGGTGTAAAATAGTCTCAAAGTAGTCGCATTGAGGCTTTTTGAGACTTTTCACTGCTAAAAAGTCTTTCCAGACTACATACGCCTCTTCATTAATCTGGTCTAAACATAGAACTACTGCGAGTGCAACACCGGACAAAGCCAGAGTCATGACTTGGGACTTTTGCAAAATGTCTCATAAAAAGTCTCACAATTACTCCAGTCCCCTGCTGGTCTATAAGCTGAAACTTTTTATGCTTTTTGAGACATTTTTGGGACTTTTTGAAAAAACGACATTTATTAAAAGGCTAAAGCCACTGTAATGAATCTGATGGGCAGCGGAGCTCCATAGACATAGAACTGTCCCAAGGAGCCGCCTAATGATAAATAACTCCCACGACTTTATCATTAGTGTTGATAAATACGTTTTTGTAATTTGGGATATATATTCGATTTACTTACCACTTTAAATAACATATTCACTGTATTATTTACTTGATTATGTTTAGTTATATATGTATGATAGATTGATTGTTGTCAGAAATGTGTTATACATATGATATATTTCCAATGGTATTATTGTATTTTTAATCATAGTAATAAAGGTTACACATCTTCCAATAATCTACTTTTTTAAAGTGTAAGGAAAATACATTTAAAGGGAACCTGTCAGCAGATAATGACTTAATAAACCAATACCAGTATGTTGACATGAAGATTAACACCTTCCAGATGATGTTTCTTTCATGGCCTAGTGAGGTGGCATAATCCATAAAATCAGCTTTGAAGTGAGATGTGAATTGGCTGTATAAAGTCAGGGAGGCGGAGAGTTTAGCGCTGAAGTCAAGCTCTCCTCGCCTCAGAACGTCCCTTCTGCTGTGATTGTTATGTACCAATACAACATGTCATCACCATCGAGCTGTAACATCTGCCTTGTAACTTTGAGGACTCTCAACCTTCGTCTATTGTTACTGAGGGAGGGAAGATGAGTCCCATTATTTGCTTTCCTTCCATGTGTTTGTTCTGTTCTGTGATTACAGATTTGCCATTGTCTGCACACTGGATGACAGATTTGCATATAACTCACAGTATTTGGTTGTGTAAACGAAACATAACAGCCATAAATTAGCCAAGATAACGTGATCTGTATACAGAACGTGAGAAAGGACGTTACAGGAGAGATCGGAAATCCCTGGAGAGAGATCCACATCATGACCAAATCTAATGTGTTCTGACAGTTGTGTGCTATGTGATACGTCTTCTGGGTTTCACACTAAATATGATGATAATGGCTGTAAAATTTATCCGACCTGTGATAAGATCCTGAGCCACTTGGCCATCTCCAGGGTCTTGTATTTTGTCATTTTCAATAATACAATATAAATTGTTCATTAGTTTCAATGGCAACTAACCAGCAAAGTTATTTTCTGAAACTCAATCTCATATATACTGAATATGTTCTACACTGGATGGTCACCGTCCTCTGTGTCTTCTACTGTGTGAAAATTGTCACCTATAACTGTGCACTGTTTGTCTTCCTGAATAGCGGGGTCCGAAATATGGTCCTTGCCAGTGGCAAAGGGCAGCTGCATTTTGGGACGGTCCTTGGCCCGCTGATGACATCAGGTTAGTGCTGGCACGTGCTTTGTTGCAGGCAATTTACATGTCGCTGGTGACTTTGGCATCGGCCAGTGAGCCAGCACCAAACCAAGTGTTACTGGTTGGCGTCCAGGACCCGGACCTGCACAGCGCTTTTAAATTTGGGTTGGCAGAATCAGCAGAACCTGAATTTTAAAATTAGAATTTTGAATTAAATTTAGAATTTAAAATTTAGAATGATCTGCTCTTCACTAGTCACCTCTCCTCCATTATCGAAGGATTTTTCAGTCCTTCTAATGTCTGCTCACTGGAAGTTGTGAAGTATTGTTATATGTTTAATAAAAATGATTTTATTTTTCATATACTTGCTGTCAGGCTTGCAGGTTGTGGATCCACTGGACCACTGCAGACGATGACTCAAGCCACTACCTGGGACCGGAGTCTAAGTGGTACCCTTTTTTCACCAGAGCCCGCCGCAAAGCGGGTTAGACAAGCTGCGGCGTGGTACCACCAGGTCGTTCCTCAGGCGTGACTTGTCTGCAGTGGCGGCCAAGGTTGAGGTACAAGAACGGCAATCAATCTCGTGGTCAAAGTCCAGGCACAGGGTCAGGGCAGGCGGCAGAGATGCAACGTCAGAGTTCAATCCGGGGTCAGCAACAGGAGGTCCAAGCAGAGGGGTACGGGAACACAGAACAGCAGCACGGAGGAACACTGGTACACGGAAACACGGAGGAGCTCAGGTAACACAGGAACACGGAGGGACACAGGAACGCAGGAGACACAGGAACGCAGGCTAATCGCAGTAAAGTTTTCTCTCAGGCTGTGAGGCACAAAGATCCAGAAGGGCTTGCAGGAAGAGGCAGGCTTATATAGATTTGGGCAATATGGCCAGCGCCATATCGGGGACGTGCGCGGACCGCGGAGGGAAGCGAGCCGGGAGCCGGGCCAGGTGAGACGCGCTGGCAGCGCTGGCGGGGGCTGGGCAGCACGGGTGAGCCCGCGACCCGCGATATGGGTCGCGGGACCACCCGTGACAGTACCCCCCCCTTTGGCCTCCCCCTCCTTCTGGGCTGGAGAAATTTCTGCAGGAGATCACGGTCCAAAATATTGTCCTCAGGCTCCCACGAACTCTCTTCTGGCCCGAATCCCTTCCAGTCAACCAAGAAGAACTGCTTCCCCCTTACCATCTTCATGTCCAGGATCTCCTTTACCTCGTAGGTGTTGGTGGAGTCCGCCACTGGAGTGGGGGGAGGAACGTGCCGGGAGAAGCGATTCAGAATGACAGGTTTCAGCAGAGATACGTGGAAAGAATTTGGGATGCGCATAGTAGGAGGAAGGCGGAGTTTATACGCCACTGGATTAATGCGCTGTAACACCTCGAACGGTCCCAGAAAACGTGGACCCAGCTTGTAACTGGGAATCTTCAAACGGACATACTTGGATGACAGCCACACCTTGTCAACTGGAGAGAACATGGGAGGAGACCTGCGTTTCTTGTCCGCTTGAGTTTTTGAACGGGCGGATGCCAGAAGTAAAGACTGACGAGTCTGTTCCCAGATAGTTTTGAGGTCTTCTACCAACTCTTCCACAGCAGGAACGTCAGCAGACACGGAGAGAGGAAGAGGTGGTCGTGGATGTCTCCCATAGACAATGAAGAAAGGAGTGGCACCGGCAGACTCAGAGTTCAGGGAGTTGTAGGAGAACTCAGCCCATGGGAGCAGAGTGGACCAGTCGTCCTGTCGGGCGGACACAAAATGACGGAGATAACAACCTAAGGTCTGATTAACCCTCTCGACTTGTCCATTCGACTGAGGGTGATACGCTGAGGAAAAGTCCAATTTCACCTGGATTTGACTGCACAGAGAACGCCAGAACCGGGAAACAAACTGAACTCCATGGTCAGATACTATGTGCCGGGGAAGACCATGAAGCCGGAAGATGTGAGTGAAGAAGCAGACGTTAGACCTGGCAGCAGAACAAAATGAGACATTTTGGAGAACCGATCAGTTACCACCCAGATTACAGTATTCCCAGAGGAACAGGGAAGGTCCGTGACAAAGTCCATGGCCACATGAGACCATGGGCAACTGGGTATCGGCAACGGCATCAGGAGACCGGCAGGTTTGAGGCGTGATGGTTTATTACGAGCACAAGAGATGCAGGAAGCCACAAAATCCTGTATGTCTTGGACCAGATTCGGCCACCAATAGTAACGAGAAATGAGGGCTAAGGAGCGCTGCACCCCAGGATGCCCGGCCACACGAGAACAATGTCCCCAGGTCAAGATCTTCTTCCGAAGAGCAGGTCGGACATACGTCTTGCCAGGAGGGAGCTGCCGGAGGTCTACTGGAGCAGCCACAACCAACCGTTCCGGAGGGATGATATGCCGAGGAGCCGGTTCTTCCCCAATAACATCAGAGGCATCTGCTTTGATGTTCTTCTCAGCTGGACGAAAATGGGTCAAAAAATTAAAACGTGAAAAGAAAAGGGACCAGCGGGCTTGTCTTGGATTGAGACGTTGAGCAGTCTGAAGGTACAGGAGATTCTTGTGGTCAGAATATACACTGACCGGGTGACGAGCTCCTTCCAGAAGATAGCGCCACTCTTCCAAGGCGAGTTTAATAGCCAGGAGTTCCCGATCTCCTATGGAGTAGTTCCTCTCAGCCGCAGAGAAGGTTCTGGAAAAGAAGCCACAGGTAAGTGTTCGGCCTTTGGGCCCTTTCTGAGTGAGCACAGCTCCAGCACCCACGGAGGAGGCGTCAACCTCAAGTTGGAAGGGTTTCTCTAAATCTGGTCGCGTCAGAACAGGAGCAGAGGCGAAGGCAGACTTCAGTCTAGAGAATGCTTCCTCCGCAACTGGGGACCAGTGTCTGGGATCAGCACCTTTTTTAGTTAGAGCCACAATGGGAGATACGAGGGAAGAGAAGCGAGGAATGAATTGCCGGTAATAATTAGCGAAACCAAGGAATCTCTGTATGGCACGAAGTCCCACTGGGCGAGGCCACTGAAGTACCGCAGACAACTTGGTTGGATCCATCTGTAGGCCTTTATCGGAGATAATGTATCCTAGAAATGGAAGGCTCTTCTGATGGAATTGGCACTTCTCCAGTTTAGCATAGAGGCGATTGGCTCTTAGGCGCCTAAGAACTTGCCGTACATGCATTTGATGAGACTCCAGATCAGGATAGAAGACCAAGATGTCATCTAAGTAAACAACGACACAGGTGTATAGCAGGTCTCTGAAAATGTCGTTCACGAATTCCTGAAAGACTGCAGGCGCATTACACAGTCCAAAGGGCATGACCAAGTACTCAAAGTGCCCGTCTCGGGTGTTAAAGGCGGTCTTCCATTCATCGCCCTCCCGGATGCGGATAAGATTATAGGCCCCTCTAAGGTCCAATTTAGAGAAGATTTTAGCTCCACGAAGGCGGTCAAAGAGTTCCGTGATTAACGGCAATGGATACCGGTTCTTTATTGTCACCTTATTGAGGCCCCGATAGTCAATGCAGGGACGAAGAGAACCATCTTTCTTGGCCACAAAGAAGAAGCCGGCACCGGCAGGAGAAGAGGACTTGCGGATGAACCCCTTCTGTAGATTCTCCTTGATGTAGGCCGACATGGCCGCAGTTTCAGGCACGGACAGCGGGTAAACTCGACCTCGTTGCGGAGAAGTTCCTGGCAGCAGTTCAATAGGGCAATCGTATGGACGATGCGGTGGCAAGGTCTCCGCTTGCTTTTCAGAGAAGACATCAGCATAGTCCAGGTAAGCAGCAGGAAGACCCTTCAGAAACTTGAGGGACAAGGAGAAGGTATAGTAGCAACTGGACGAAGAGCCCTGAGACAACGGGACTGGCATCCAGGACCCCAGCGAAGAACCTCCCCAGTCTGCCAGTTAAGAACAGGTGCATGTCTCTGCAGCCACGGAAGTCCCAATAGGATGGAGGAAGTGGAGCGGGGAAGTACGTGGAAAGACAGTCTCTCCATATGCAGGGCACCAACTTGCAGACACAGTGGTTCAGTGCGATACTGGACTGGATCAGAGAGAATCTGACCACTGACCGAAGAGATGACCAGAGGCTTGTCTAGGCGGACCACTGGAATGTGATGCTGCGAGACCAGTGCAGCATCCACAAAATTTCCTGCGGACCCAGAGTCCAAGAAGGCAGACACTTGGAACTGGCTGCTCGTACCAATGCTGAGGAGCACAGGAATGGTCAAACGTGGAGAAGCTTCGCACACACCTAGGGACGCTTCTCCCAAGAACCCTTGGTGGTAGCATTTCCCGAACGTTGGGGACGGACAGGACACATCCTGATGAAATGCTCAGGACTCGCACAATAGAGGCAGAGGTCTCCCTGTCGTCTTCTGTTGCGTTCCTGGGAAGAGAGTCTGGCTCTGTCCACCTCCATAGGCTCTTCAACAGACGGTACAGACGGTGACTGGAGCGGCCTCTGGAAGACCGGAGCCAGGCGAGGAAGACGTCTTGGACGAGCTTGAGGCTGCTCGAGGAGAGACTCTTCGGCACGCTCTCTAAATCACACGTCTGTCTGGGTGGCCAGAGAGATTAGACCACTCAGAGTTGACGGCAGATCACGAGCGGCAAGAGCGTCTTTAACATGGGAGGAGAGCCCCTTTTTGAAAGCTGCGGACAGGGCTGCGTCGTTCCAAGAGAGCTCTGAGGCCAGGGTACGGAACTGCACGGCGTACTCTCCAACAGATGAATTGCCCTGATGCAGATTCAACAGTGCAGTCTCAGCAGAGGAGGCCCGTGCTGGTTCTTCGAAAACAGACCTGAATTCTGCCAGAAATGCTGAAAGTGTAGCAGTGACCGGGTCGTCTCTGTCCCAAAGCGGAGTAGCCCAGGCCAGGGCTTTCCAGGAGAGGAGGCTGAGGATAAATGCCACCTTGGAACGCTCCGTGACGAATTGGGACGGCATGAGCTCTATGTGTAGAGAACACTGGGTGATGAAACCCCTGCATAACTTGGGATCCCCGTCATACTTGCCAGGCATAGAAAGACGTAGCCTGGGTTCGGTAGCAGGAAGGACAGCCGGAGTAGCATGGGTTGCAGGAACAGCTTCAGGGACCTGTTGCTGATGCTGAGTAGTTAGCAACTGTTGCAGCATGGCGGTGACTTTCTCCAGCTGCTCACGCTGTGCGGCAAGCTGCCGAGATTGATGCATCACAATTAGAGATGAGCGAACATACTCATCCGAGCTTGATGCTCGTTCGAGCATTAGCGTACTCGAAACTGCTCGTTGCTCGGACGAATACTTTGCCCGCTCGAGAAAATGGCA
Organism: Engystomops pustulosus; assembly: GCF_040894005.1. Lineage (NCBI taxonomy): Eukaryota > Metazoa > Chordata > Amphibia > Anura > Leptodactylidae > Engystomops > Engystomops pustulosus. The sequence goes on along the minus strand of NC_092413.1, from coordinate 221,277,168 downwards.
TCACCCGCCGTTTTGCTTTTTGGCGGCCAGAAACAGAGCCAATCACAAGCCACACTCCACCCAGCATGACGTGGTACCCTTACATGTCGATAGCAGTGGTTGGCTGGCCAGATCAGGTGACCCTGGAATAGACTAGATGTACCTATATACAGGCCTTGTACAACAAAGTACACAAAATAAATATATAAATACCATAATATAGAAAACACAAAATTTTTATTGAACAAAATAATAATACACATATGATCACTGCAATAAAAACAACCCATAAAATCAATCCCTGGTGGACTAGAAGTACACCGCCAATCCTGTACAATCACATTGTAAACCACAGTCAGTCAATTCATTACAAGTGTAAACATAAGGTTTCAATGTAACACACAAGTCAATCAATATAATATATTACAAGTGTAAACGAGGGGTTATAACGTAAACCTAATCTAAATAACATGGAACCTGGTAGGAGGTCATATAAACCAAACAAGACAAAATAAAGTGCATCGTGCAAAATAACTATATATACCAACCAGGCTGCATACTGAACAGGAGATGTGGCGCTGTACCAGACAACCCCTATGACGCACGTTTCGCCGTCGCTTCCTCAGGGGGTAATGATGTTAGGTAGGCATGTACACTTATTTAAGCTCACAATAGTATTGGAAGACCAATCAGGAGACATGATGACATCACATATGGGCCGGCACACATGGGCATTCATCCAATCATATATCGCAAACACATACACTCACTTCAAATAACCATAATTAGTCTCAAAACAGAAAGGGCAAACCTTATGTATAGTTTATCGGCGCCTCCTATGCAGTCTGTAAGCGCTAATAGTCATAACATATAGTAAATCGCAATCCAGCGCAATCGCGCGAGACTATGACCAGTCGTGCGACACAATTTATGATGCGCCAAAAAAGTGTCGCACCGTAATACGCTCATGCGCGATAAGCAGAGGCACACAAAGTGTCGCAGACAGAGAGCCCTCTACAGGAGACAAAAGGCTAGTGCAACTGCAGTGACGAAAAAGTGATAAAGTAAGTGAGGAGGGAGTGAAGTGCACTGTGAAAGGTGCAATGTGATGAGAAAGTGGAAAAAAAGTGAGAACAATATGTGATGTGAAAAAGAGGTCAATACAATACCTTTGCGACTTGTAGATAACTACCCAATGTAGCAACCACAAGATTATGAGTTATAGGGCATACCTGTGAATAAAACACACTTACACACACACATATAGTGGGACACAACATACACAAAAATGTGAAACAGGACCTAATATAGTGATAAGATATAACATCATATGAAAAGTATATATAGTGAAGTGAGTTTATAGTACTAGACCTGGAAAGTGTATCCCAATCATAGTTGGCAATGGCCGACCATAGAGGGATTGATACAGGACCTAGCATTATATTACATCCTCAATGTGATATGACTAATCATTAATGAAAGTAGGAAATAAGATAAAATAGATAACAGACACTGAATGCATCATGGCCACTATGCGTAACAGTACAAAACTATAATAGACCTCCTACCAGTCCTACATGTCTACCCTAGCTATATATAACCGCAATGTAAATACCACCAATTATTATAAACAATTAAAAATAGAGGTGATGAATGCAGATACGATCTCATAAAAATGATGCGAAGGACAGTTTCTCATTCAGCCCGAATGGTGAAGTTGTCTGGAGTTTGACGATCCATTTGGTTTCAATACGCTCCAGTTTCTTAAACGCATTTCCCCCACGTGATCCCAGGAGGAGTTTATCAATGCCACAGACTTGAACATCCTGATATCTGTCATTGTGGAATTCATGGAAATGCTTCGGTACAGATTTCAATTTGGAAAATGCCTCATGGTCGTCAGCACTAATCCTTGAGGCAGCTCGAATATCTTTCAGATGTTCCTGTATCCTAATTCGCAGTTCTCGGGTGGTCATCCCAATGTATTTTAATCCGCAAGGGCACGACAGTTGGTATACAACACCGGACGTACTGCAATTGATAAAATGCACAATTTGGAAGGTCTTCTCTCCACATTGATCTGTAAATACATCAGTTTTCACCATCACTTTACAAATTGAGCAATGCCCACACGGATAGGAACCCCACTTGGGGCCTTTTGAACCAAATAAGTACGGTTTGGGATGAGGGGAGGTGTAATGGCTCCTCACCAACATGTCGCCGATAGATTTGCTCCTCTTGGCCACCAGTTGTGGATGTGGCGGCAGATGGGCGTTCAAATCTGGATCAGATGATAAAATTGGCCAGAAGCGTTTCACAATCCCTTGGATTCTCCTCCATTGGGCATTATAAGGTGTAATCAGCCTCACCTTATTGTCACTTGGTCGACACGACTTAGGTTTGAGTAAAAGGTCTCGTTTAGCCATTTTCGCACGCCCATATGCTACATCGATGTCTCTCCTTGAGTATCCCCGTTGTTCAAATCGTTGTTTCAGGATTTTGGCTTCATCCTCAAAATATTCTTCCGTATCACAGATGCGGCGGGCCCGTAGAAACTGCCCTACAGGGATAGAACGAACGGTGTGAGTGGGGTGAGATGAGGAAGAATGCAATATTGCATTGACGGCAGTTTTTTTACGAAATACTGATGTATTCAATGTGCCATCATTACTTACAGTAATGTTGATGTCCAGGAATTCCATTTTACTTTTACTGATCACTTGCGTCAATTTAATATTTTGGTCATTAAAGTTCAATATATGCAAAAAGTCGTCCAGAGATTGTTCGGTGCCCTGCCAAATAAACAAAACATCGTCAATAAAGCGCATCCAGGATACCACGATGCCCTCCGATATATCCATGGCGTATTGGACCTCCTCATGTTCCCAAAGACCAAGAAACAGGTTAGCGTACGAGGGGGCACAAGTGGCCCCCATCGCCGTACCTCTAACCTGTAAGTAATATTTCTCATTGAACAAAAAATAATTATGTTCTAAAACAAACCGAAGTAGTTTCAGTAATAGATCAATGAGTGAGCCCTCAAGATGACACTGTTTAAGGAAATATTCCACGGCTCTTAGTCCTAGTTCATGATTAATGCATGTATACATCACATGATACCAGATACATGTCTGGTTCAAGAGTCACTCCATTAATACGCCTCAATACATCTGATGAATCCTGAACATATGATGGTAAGCTTTCCACGCATGGTCTAAGGTAAAAATCTATAAACCTGCAAACGGGCTCACAGAGACTTTCACAGCCCGCAACAATAGGTCTCCCAGGAGGTTTAGATGGGTCTTTATGAATCTTGGGGAGAAGATATAGTGTAGGTGTAACTGGACACTCTACACTAAGACCATCAAAAATTTGTTTACTAATAACGCCATTGACAAATGCTTCCGCAAGTATCGAGTCCAGCTGTTCTTTATACATCTTGGTTGGGTCACCTTTTAGGGGCAAATAACACTTTGTATCGCTTAATTGGCGGTGGGCTTCATCTTCATACATAGACCGTGGCCACACCACCACGTTACCACCCTTATCCGCGGGCTTAAAAACAACATTTTTCATCCTGGATAGTTCCTTTAGAGCCTGTCTCTGGTTCGGACTTAAATTGTCAGCACCACCAAACTGTGGTAGTTTCCGAAGTTCATTAACTGTCATCCGTACAAACATGTCCACAGCTGGACATGTCGATAGTTGGGGAGACCAAGTGGATTTAGCCTTAATAGAAGTAGGGAACTTACCCAGTGTCCCCTGTTGGTCACCCGACAGGTCTTCTAACGTCCTAAGCGTGTCCAAGTCCTCTTGGGCTAGAGACAAATCATAGGAGCCAAGAGAGTCAGTTTTAGAAAAATGTTTTTTAAGCAGTAATTTACGGGCAAATAAATAAACATCCTTAATGACCGTAAAGTCATCCATTTTGGAGACAGGACAGAAATTTAATCCTAAAGCTAATACAGATAATTGATCGTCTGTTAGAGGTGTATCTGAAAGGTTAATTACCTTGAACTGATTTGAGCTTTCTTCCACATTGGGGGATTTCCTCTTCCTCGGTGTGCCCCGAGTTTCAAATCTTCGCCTCACATGCGCTTGTTGGCTACTAGAGCTAATGGATGATGAACTAGTTGCTATTGAGTCCAAGGAGGTTGATGACTCGGTTCTCTGTAAAGCCCCAGTATTTCGTCTCTGCCATTTGAATACCGTGTTCTTTTGGAAATCAGCAAGGTCTCTTTGAAATTTACGGACCTTAATCTGTTGAATTTCTTTTTCCCATTTATCGAAATCAGTATTTAAATCTTGTTCAAATTTCACAAGGGCATCTGGGGAGGATATTTCCTTTAATTTAGTTTGTAGAGAGATGATCTTAGTCTCAATATTCTCCAAATTTCTTTTCTCAACACCCACCAAGAGTTCAATGAAAGTCATCGAGCATTTAAGACATGCTTCTTCCCATCGTTTCCTAGTGTTGTCCTCTTCCAAAGGAAAGGAAGGGTATACCTGGACGCGGAGTCCTCTCGGGACAAGACTTTTTGCTAAATATTGCTCTAATGAGGCCTTATTCCACCATAATTTCATTCTGCGTTTTAATAGATCCTTCAAGGCCCGTTGTACCTCCAGGATTTCACGTTTCTCGTTCGCATCTGCATTCAAAACACCCTCATTAAAAGCTTGGAATAGAAAAGCTGGAATAGAATAGCCCCTGCCTGCGCTGCTCGGATCATTCTGTGTCTGGATGCCGCTAGGGAGAGAGCTGCTGCTGGTCATGGAAAGCGTTAGGGTGTTCTATTAGAATAGTGTTAGGCAGGAGTGATTCTACAAGAACCAACAGCCCTTCTTAGGGCTACAATAACGTTCTACTTTTTTTTTTTTTATTTGCTTGTGGCTGGGCTTGCTGGCACTAGTAGTGCAGCTAGTACCATACTGTGAGGAATTTGCTGGGAGACCTGCGACCGTTGTGTTTAGCTCTTAGTGACACGCATATCCACCTCAAACACCGAAGTGGGACAATTTATTAGGGGTTTGATTAGAATTAGGCAGAGTCTGCTGATTTTTTTTTTTTTTTACCTTTATTTCATTTTATAGCTCAAACTCATCTTGCAAACACAAAATCCAGTTGTGTGCTCTCAGTGTAGGTTAGAAACTAGCCATAGCAATAGGATAGCATTGTTTTGTTAAAAAAAAAAAAAAAACTAAAAAAAAATAAACACAATTTTTTTTTTTTTTTCAATTTTACACTTTAATTTGGAAAATGTTTAACCCGAGGGCTAGGGGTAGAGGACGAGGGCGTGGACATGGGCGTCCAACTACTGGAGGGGTCAGAGGCCGTGGTCCTGGGCGGGGTGAGACACCACCTGCTGATGGGGGAGCAGGGGAACGCCGCAGAGGTACACTCCCTAGGTTCATCATGTCTCAAGTTACTGGGACTCGTGGTAGAGCACTGTTGAGGCCAGAACAGTGCGAAGAGGTGATGTCGTGGATTGCGGACAATGCTTCTAGCCATTTGTCCACCAGTCAGTCTTCCACGCAGTCCACCCATGTCACCGAAATCGGCACTCCTCCAGCTCCTCCACCTCAGCCTCCTTTCCCCCAGTCTGCCCCCTCCCACCAAAATTTGGCATTTGAACCGGCATACTCTGAGGAACTGTTTTCTGGACCCTTCCCACAGTCACAAACCACTTGCCCTGCTGCTGCTGAGCTATTTTCCGATGCCCAGGTTTTCCACCAGTCGCAGTCTGTAGGTGATGATGACATTATTCACGTAGTGGAAGAAGTGTGTAAAGAGGTGTCGGACGATAAGGAGACACAGTTGTCAGACAGTGGTGAAGTTGTTGTCAGGGCAGGAAGTCCGAGGGGGGAGCAGACTGAGGGATCGGAGGATGATGAGGTGACAGACCCAAGCTGGGTTGATAGGCCGGGTGAACACAGTGCTTCTGAGACGGAGGCGAGTCCTATAGCAGAACAGGTTGGAAGAGGCAGTGGTGGGGCCAGATGGAGAGGCAGGGCCAGAGCTGGTGCATCAGCGCCAAATGTTGCCCGTAGTCAAGCTCCCGTGGCGAGGGCTAGTTTTTCAGAAGTGTGGAGGTTCTTTAAAGAAACACCGGATGACCGACGGACTGTGGTGTGCAACCTTTGCCAAACCAGGATCAGCAGGGGTTCCACCACTACTAGCTTAACTACCACCAGTATGCGCAGGCATCTGAATGCTAAACACCCTACTCAATGGCAACAAGCCCGTTCACCTCCGGCCGGGCACACCACTGCTCCTTCCCCTGTGTCATCTGCTAGTCAGCCCCCTGCCCAGGACCACGGCCCAAACACCTCCCGTGCGAAAACCCCATCTTCGCCTCCACGATCTTCCACAGCATCCACCAGCGTTCAGCTCTCCATACCCCAGACGCTGGAGCGCAAAAGGAGGTATAGCGCAACCCACCCACACGCCCAAGCCCTCAACGTCCACATCTCCAAGTTGCTTAGCCTTGAGATGCTGCCCTATAGGCTGGTAGAGGCCGAGGCCATTCGAAACCTCATGGCGGCGGCCGCCCCTCGGTATTCGGTCCCCAGCCGCCATTACTTTTCCCGATGTGCCGTCCCAGCCCTGCACAAGCACGTGTCAGAGAACATCCTCCGTGCCCTGACCAACGCCGTTTCTGACAAGGTCCACCTGACCACGGACACGTGGACGAGTGCTGCCAGGCAGGGCCACTATATATCGCTGACGGCACATTGGGTTAACTTGGTGGAGGCTGGGACCGAGTCTGACCCTGGGGCTGGTCATATACTGCCGACGCCGAGGATTGCGGGGCCTACCTTGGTCCAGGTCTCAAAGGCCTACTATGCCTACTCCTCCTCCCACCCCTCCTCCACCTCCTCCTCTGAATTACCATCCGTGGGCATGGCGCCATCAGTCGGTAGCTCTAGGCACAGCAGCAGTGCCATCGCTAAGCGACAGCAGGCGGTGCTCAAACTGCTGAGCCTAGGCGATAAAAGGCACACCGCCCAAGAGTTATTACAGGGCTATTACAGGGTTATTACAGACTGATCTGTGGCTGGCACCGCTGAACCTGAAGCCAGGCATGGTTGTGTGTGACAACGGCCGTAACCTGGTGGCAGCTCTGCAACTCGGCAGACTGACACATGTGCCATGCCTGGCCCATGTGTTAAATCTCATAGTTCAGCGTTTCCTCAAGACATACCCCAATCTGTCTGATTTGCTCACGAAGGTGCGCCGCATCTGTGCGCATTTCAGGAAGTCCAGCACAGATGCTGCCACTCTCAGGGCAGCGCAGCGCCGCCTCCAACTGCCCGCTCACCGACTGTTGTGCGACGTGCCCACGAGGTGGAATTCAACACTAACCATGTTATCCAGAGTTTACCAGCAGCGCAGAGCGATTGTAGACTGCCAGATGTCAACTTCCACCAGAACTGGTAGTCAGGTCAGTCAGCTTCCTCAAGTCTACAATGAGGAGTGGACGTGGATGTCTGATATCTGTCAGGTGCTGAGTAACTTTGAGGAGTCAACACAGATGGTCAGTGGTGATGCCGCCATCATCAGCCTCACCATCCCGCTGCTTGGCCTGTTGAAAAACTCTCTGGTCAGCATGAAGTCGGAAGCTTTGCGCTCGTCACAAGAGACGGGGGAAGAAGATTCCCTTGTTGATAGCCAAAGCACCCTTAGGTCTGTTTCTCAGCGCATATCGGAGGAGGTGGAGGTGGAGGAGGATGAGGAGGAAGAGGAGGAGAATGTTGGCGAGACAGAAGAGGGGACCCTTGTTCAGTCCTTCACTGTTTAGCGTGTATGGGCAGAAGAAGAGGAGTTGGAGGAGTTGGAGGAGGAGGAAATGGACAGTCAGGCCAGTGAGGGGAGTAAATTCTTGCGCGTTGGGACTCTGGCGCATATGGCAGATTTCATGCTAAGCTGCCTATCCCGTGACCCTCGCGTTCAAAGAATTTATTCCAGCACCGATTCCTGGGTATTCACTCTCCTGGACCCAAGGTACAAGCAAAATCTTTCCACTCTCATCCCTGGAGAGGAAAGGAGTGTGAGAATGCATGAATACCAGCAGGCCCTGGTGCACAAGCTGAAACAGTATTTCCCTTCTGACAGCGCTAGCGGCAGAGGGCGTACTTCTGCGGGACAAGTAGCGAGGGAGAGTAGGCGACCAGGCAGCTTGTCCAGCACTGGCAGGGGTACGCTTTACAAGGCCTTTGCCAGTTTTATGTCACCCCAGCAAGACACTGTCACTTGTCCCAAGTCTCGGCAGAGTAGGGCTGATCTTTACAGAAAGATGGTGAGGGAGTACGTAGCTGACCATACCATCGTCCTAAATGATCACACAGCTCCCTACAACTACTGGGTTTCAAAGCTGGACATGTGGCACGAACTGGCACTGTACGCCTTGAAGGATCTTGCCTGCCCTGCCTCTAGCGTGTTGTCCGAGCGGGTTTTCAGTGCAGCTGGTGGCATCATCACCGATAAGCGTACACGCCTGTCGACTGACAGCGCTGACAGGCTGATGCTTATCAAGATGAATAAAGCCTGGATTTCTCCGCATTTCCATTCTCCACCAGGTGAAAGAAGCTGAACCTGAATAATGTATGCACTCCTCCTCCTCATTGTCCTCCTTCTCCTCCTCTTTGTACACTAAAGCAGAGGAAACTGGCTATTTTTTTGCCAGGGCCAACTGGCTCTGGCTATAGTACTCTATGTATTTAATTTTTCTGGAGGGCCAACTACCCTGTCCTCTGTTTTAAACAATTTTTGGGAGTGCCACATACAGGCACTCAATCTATGTAATTTTTCTGGAGGACCAGCTACCTGCTCCTCTGGTTTGAAAACTTTTTTGGACTGCCACATACAGGCACTCAATTTATTTAATCTTTTTGGAGGACCAGCTACCTGCTCCTCTGGTTTGAAAACTTTTTTGGACTGCCACATACAGGCACTCAATCTATGTAATTTTTCTGGAGGACCAGCTACCTGCTCCTCTGGTTTGAAAACTTTTTTGGACTGCCACATACAGGCACTATCCAAATTAAATTGTCTCCATAGCAGCCTCCACACGTCGTCTTTTTAGCTGCCTTCACACGTTGTCTCCATTGCTACCTTCACACGTCATCGCCATAGCTGCCTCCAAAAGTAGTCCATATAGCTGCCTCCATACATGGTCCCCTTATCAAACGAGCTGTGTCAGGCAGAATTTTGGATTGTTTTCATGGCTTCCATGTTAACTTTGGCGCCACCCTGCTGTGTAATCCACAAAATATACTGGCAAACTTTTATCATTTACCAATATTATTTCAGCGCTTCTTGCACATCTGTTTACATTCCCCTCACCCGCCAGAACCCAAACTTATAAGAACGCTACTACACTTGATCTTATACAAAAGGTTCTTAGAAGTGCTGTTTGGGGAGTAGCCTAGAGACAGGGGCTTGGATTGGCGAAAGCTCGCCTGGCAGCGGAGCGCCAGCTCCATCCCAAGATCCAACTAACATAGTTTTAACTGCAGCACCTTTAATCTACTACTAGTTCACTGCCTCCATACATGGTCCCCTTATCAAACGAGCTGTGTCAGGCAGAATTTTGGGTTGTTTTCATGGCTTCCACATCAAACTTGTTAACTTTGTCGCCACCCTGCTGTGTAATCCACAAAATATACTGGCAAACTTTTATCATTTACCAATATTATTTCAGCGCTTCTTGCGCATCTGTTTACATTCCCCTCACCCGCCATATCCTAAACTTATAAGAACGCTACTACACTTGATCTTATACAAAAGGTTCTTAAAACTGCTGTTTGGGGAGTAGCCTAGAGACAGGGGCTTGGATTGGCGAAAGCTCGCCTGGCAGCGGAGCGCCAGCTCCATCCCAAGATCCAACTAACATAGTTTTAACTGCAGCACCTTTAATCTACTACTAGTTCACTGCCTCCATACATGGTCCCCTTTCATGGCTTCCTCATCAAACTTGTTAACTTTGTCGCCACCCTGCTGTGTAATCCACAAAATATACTGGCAAACTTTTATCATTTACCGATATTATTTGAGCGCTTCTTGCTCACCTCCTTTGGTTCCTCTCTGCCACCCATTGGTTTTAAGCCTGAGTCCATTTGGGGTATGTTGCCAAGACACTCTCTAGCCTGCCGCTGCTGCCGCTGCCTCTGCATAGTCCCCTATAGTGTCAGGGTCAATTATTGGATGTTTTAGATGCTATCTAGCCTCATTCGGTCACTCTGTCATTGCCATGCTGTTGCCCATAGTTTTGGCATAATGGTGCGATTAAGCAGCCTCAGAGGCATCCATGCATGCTGCCCCTGCTGTTTCCTGTCCATTTCCGTGGTGTTTCCATCCTTTTTTGAGGTTCCAAGGTGCTTGGCCAAGCTTCCCTGTGCAGATCCTTGGTCCCCTTGAAAAATGCTCGAGTCTCCCATTGACTTCAATGGGGCACGTTATTTGAGCCGAGCACTCGAGCATCGGGAAAAGTTCGTCTCGAATAACGAGTACCCGAGCATTTTAGTGCTCGCTCATCTCTAATCACAATCGTAGCAAGTTCGGGCCGACTGGGAGACAGAACCTCAACGGGATCCATGGCCGGATCTTACTGTCAGGCTTGCAGGTTGTGGATCCACTGGACCACTGCAGACGATGACTCAAGCCACTACCTGGGACCGGAGTCTAAGTGGTACCCGGTTTTCACCAGAGCCTGCCGCAAAGCGGGTTAGACAAGCTGCGGCGTGGTACCACCAGGTCGTTCCTCAGGCGTGACTTGTCTGCAGTGGCGGCCAAGGTTGAGGTGCAAGAACGGCAATCAATCTCGTGGTCAAAGTCCAGGCACAGGGTCAGGGCAGGCGGCAGAGATGCAACGTCAGAGTTCAATCCGGGGTCAGCAACAGGAGGTCCAAGCAGAGGGGTACGGGAACACAGAACAGCAGCACGGAGGAACACTGGTAAACGGAAACACGGAGGAGCATAGGTAACACAGGAACACGGAGGGACACAGGAACGCAGGAGACACAGGAACGCAGGAGACACAGGAAGCAGGCTAATCGCAGTAAAGCTTTCTCTCAGGCTGTGAGGCACAAAGATCCGGCAGGGCTTGCAGGAAGAGGCAGGCTTATATAGATTTGGGCAATATGGCCAGCGCCAATTAATGGCGCGCTGGCCCTTTAAATCTTGAGAAGGAGCCGTGCGTGCGCCCTAGCAGTTGGGGAAGCGCGCGGACCGCGGAGGGAAGCGAGCCAGGCCAGGTGAGACGCGCTGGCGGGGGCTGGGCAGCATGGGTGAGCCCGCGTCCCGCGATATGGGTTGCGGGACCACCCGTGACACTTGCTAAATGCTGAAAACTAAGATGAGGCCAGACTATAGATGAAGATTGATAACAGAGCCCTGTGCAGTGATAGAATGTGACCTTGGCTGATTTATGATACCACCCATTCCAAGAAGAAACAGCCTTTGTTTCTGCAATGATCATATTATAATTTACTAACCAATGAACTACGGACATTACTTCTTATCTTTGGCTAACCACGCCAGGTCCAGCCCACTGAGGGTTTCTGTAAAATCCTTTGTGACGTGAATAAAGCAGACACATCTGCCGTTGCCGTTGCCTAATTTCTTCTCCAGAGCTCACCTGTGACTGTTATCTGTTATTAGAGAACCTGAGGTTTTGGGAACAAGGACAGACTTGACAAGGTCATCAGTGGAACCTCAGTCGCGTGTAACTTCTCCTCCATCCCGTGGAATTGTTCTAGAATTTGCATTCTGCAAATCTATAATTTGCAGTTGTCTCAAAGCGATGGGGGGAAGACTCACATATTATAAGTCTGTGTGATCTGACAACTCACTAGGAGGCATTTATCTCAGGCTTCTCTCAGTTTTTTCTTTTAGATTTGCAACCTTTTTTGGAATATTTGCGACAAAACTTGCCACTTTTGCCAATTTTCAGTGTTGTGTCTTAAATACCAGATGTCAACATGTTTTGGCACAAATCGCAAATAAACTTCATTCCGAGCAGGAGTAGGTAAAAGTTTAGAAGGGGTTGCAGGAGAATTTTCAACTTTTGTGTGACTTTTTCTTTTTAAAAGGCCCAAAAATTCCAATATACCCACATGCCTGATATACAGTATCACCCTCTAAGATGAATGAAACACATCCAAAACTCAAGAAAAGCAAAAAAACACATACAAATGTCCTGACTAAAGATAAATTACCCCCACTGAGTTTTTTTGCCTGCTTGATATTAAAATGAAAGAAGAGATTTGCGCCACCAATTTGTAAATCTACATCCTAATTATCGGTTCCCCTTCCAGCAGGGTATAAAGACACAGTATACTGTACTTCATCGGAATGGGGCATCTAAGAGGTTTAGGTGACAAATTGGTGTTCAAAGTCTCCCAAAGTTTGGGCAACTAAAATTATCAGCTTATTAAAAAATAATTAATACATCACAGTTTTTAGTAAAAAGAAATTATTTTAAAGTATATATGGCAAAATTAAGAAAATCTACAACTTTTTCCAATTTCTTTTGTTTCTTCTGATAAAAACCTAAAAAAACTTTGCTTGAATTAAAGCCTCACTTGAGCTGAAGAAGAACAAAAGTAATTTGCATAATTATAAAACCGCCAAAAATATTAAGCTTACAATGAGTGATTGTCACGAGTGCCCTTGCGACCCATGTTCTGGGTCACAGGCGTAACCGTGTGCCTTCATGTGCCCCGGAGCTCGGCAGCTTCACTTACCTCGTCACGCTACAGCAACGGTCTCCTTGATCTGGCGCGTGCATCCCTGCCTCCTAGGGCGCACACTCTCCGGCTGGCTAAGATTTAAAGGGCCAGCGCATCAACGACCCCTTCATTGTGCCCTAGAGAAATCTTGTTCCTGTATGCTCCCTACCTGTATTGAGATTTCCTGTTGTGACCCCGGTTCCGTTCCTGACTCCACTCCTCCACTGCCTGCCTTGACCTTTTGCCTTGCTCCTGAATCCAATCCTGTGTTGCCTGTCCTGACCTCCTGCCTATCCCCGACCACGATTGCGGCGGGCTCTGGTGAAAACCGGGTGCCACAGACTCCGCACCCAGGTGTTGGCTTATGTCATCGTTCGTGGTGGTACAGTGGGTCCAATACCCCTGAATCCTAAAAGTGATGATCAAACCAATTAGAAGTGTGTCTGAACCTGAATTTTAATATGCTATTTTGCTCCAGGTTCAAGAACCATTGGAGAAAGAGGATCCTCCCAAAAATGGTGGCGCCCTGTACACTGCCATTTAATTACAATTTTATACTGACAAAGACTTTCACCCCTGAAATCCTTGTACATCTGTTCATGTTCTCCATACACATGTACACACAAAACCATTTCAGGACCTTTCAAAGGTCGCAGGCGGAAGGGACACATCCTCCATTCCCCAAGTAGCTGATTCTAGTACCATTTGTTTGATGAGAATCCAGACTTGTTTGGATATAACATCCATACATCCCAGAGCCCAGGGCAGTATGAAGCCGTCCCTAGTCATGGAACTATATCAATGATATCACAATCATCAGGGGAAGTATTTGTTACTCCTGGTTCCAAATCCTCCTTGTTGGTTACTCTCTGGTAAGCCATTGTATTGCTTTACATATTTGATTGCCAGTATTTTCAAAGGTTTCATATATTGTTTTTTGAGTATTAAAGGACATCTACCATTACTTTACTGAAGGTGGATGTGTCCTAATGAGAAGTTCCTTGGGACTTCTTTCATTATAACTCTATATGCAAATTACCCTGGGGCACTATGGCTACATCACCCGAGCGCCTCAGGGAGCCTCGTGTTTTATTCCATGCACTCCCCTGTTGCACCAGCGACCCCCCCCCCCCAAAGAAATAAAAATGTAGCATTGGTACACGTTAGCTAAGGTGCATTACTTTATTCAGTTAATGAACAACATTCTGGTTACCCTGTAACACTACATACAAAGTTAACCAGTTTAGCTACTGTATAGACTGGAGTCTAAGTGAGGCACCTAATTTTACCACAAAAATCTGGGGAAATCCGTTGACTTGAGTTCAAGCCTAGGGTGGGAAATACAGTAGTAAGAGGCTCCTCTCACCCATTCAATGCCCTGCAGCAGCCTCCCACCAATAATAACTACCCAGCAGCCTCCCACCAATAATAACTACCCAGCAGCCTCCCACCAATAATAGCTACGCAGCAGACTCCCACCAATAATAGCTACCCAGCAGCCTCCCACCAATAATAACTACCCAGCAGCCTCCCACCAATAATAGCTACTCAGCAGCCTCCCACCAATAATAGCTACGCAGCAGACTCCCACCAATAATAGCAACCCAGCAGCCTCCCACCAATAATAGCTACTCAGCAGCCTCCCACCAATAATAGCTACGCAGCAGACTCCCACCAATAATAGCTACGCAGCAGACTCCCACCAATAATAGCAACCCAGTAGCCTCCCACCAATAATAGCTACTCAGCAGCCTCCCACCAATAATAGCTACCCAGCAGCCTCACACCAATAATAGCAACCCAGCAGCCTGCCACCAATAATAGCTACTCAGCAGCCTCCCACCAATAATAGCTACCCAGCAGCCTCACACCAATAATAACTACCCAGCAGCCTCACACCAATAATAGCTACCCAGCAGCCTCCCACCAATAATAGCAACCCAGCAGCCTCACACCAATAATAGCAACCCAGCTGCCTCCCACCAATAATAGCAACCCAGCAGCCTCCCACCAATAATAGCTACCCAGCAGCCTCACACCAATAATAGCTACCCTGCAACCTCCCACCAATAATAGCAACCCAGCAGCCTCCCACCAATAATAGCAACCCAGCAGCCTCCCACCAATAATAGCTACCCAGCAGCCTCCCACCAATAATAGCGACCCAGCAGCCTCCCACCAATAATAGCGATGCAGCAGTTTCCTACGCAGAGCCACTCTTAGACGGGTTGTCCAACTTTACTTCTAGATGTGGACTGGGGGGGGGGGGTGGTTTAAAATTAAATAAACATGTAATTACCTTCCCCGACACTCCTAGTCTCCCACAATGCCGACCATCAGACCTGTGCCCCTGTTAGTTTACAGGGGCACGGCACCTGTGCTTCAACCACCGCCCGCGTGGCACACCTACCTATCTCCAGCGCTGATAAAGTGCTCTGTAAATATGGACAGCGCTGCAGGTAACCAGGAGCACCAGAGAAGGCCAGTACACTTTTTTTTTTTTACAGCAACCCCCTCCCACCCAATCTACCTCTAGATTTTTAATAAAGCTGGACAACCTCTTTAAATAAAAAAATACCGCAGCTCCGTTTATCATGGTCCCTGTGTAGTAACGTAGGTAGAGACAGGTTCATGCGCTCTTCCCATGGACCTTACTTTACTCGTGCTTCTACACAAGAACCATGAGGAGCTGCGGGGAGTGCACAAGGTAAGTGTATTTTTATTTATACTGGTGTACGAGAAAACCGGGGCTTTATGACCTGTAAAATTTAGCCAGAAAATATGTGTTATACCTCAGTCTAGCTGTAACATTGGCCATAACACCAAATTTGGAAGACCCAGGTGCCGTTTTGTTTTGCAGCTGCTACAAACTGCGATTGTTTCCAGTTCTGCGCTCTATCTTTGTGCATCATTAAACAGATAATTGGTCCATCAAGAGTCTATCACTTTTAATACTAGAGATGAAATTCAGATATCTATGACTTGTTATGTACATAAAGCAGCTATGAGCAATTAAACGTTCGACAGGGAAAAATAGATTACGCTGGAAGAAAGCAAATTTTACACTTTTCCAACCTGGTAAAAAAACAAAGATTTATTAAACCGCACAGGAGAGAAATGAATAAATACCCGGATTCCTTTAATCTACCCCAAACAGCAAGATAGAAAACAAGAATATTAGAGTCTCCGATAACAGAAGAGAAGTTCTTGTAATCCATTTCTGCCCTAAAGAAAGGTAACACTAATATTTATAGGGATCTTGTCCAATCGACTGATTTTTTTTTACCAGCTTTATGTCTGCATCATTCATTCCAAGTGAAATTCTGGAAGCCAAAATTGAGACAAAAAAACAGACAATAAAATCCTGAGAGAGGTAAGAGAACGATACACCAGTATCTTTATTAAACGAGGATAGAATGTCGGACTGGCATGTGTTGGGCCTACCAGAGGTGGTGATCTTGAGGGCCAACCTTCAAAATTGTTTTAAAAAAATCATATAATGTAGGATGTATCATCAATATAATACATCGGAATCATCCTATATGAAATAGATCACAATATCCAATGATTACTCCATTAGCTTCCAAATGAAGATTTTTGGGGCCCGTTATAAATCTTAGAACCTGGGGCCCACCGGGGGATTCTCTGATGCTCTGGTGGGCCAGTCCAACACTACTAGGATATCATTATATATATAATATATACTATATTTACTTGCCTCTAGGTATGTCAAGGTGACAGAGACAAGTGCACTGTCCGACTATAATGCACATCTGCCACGATTCACTAAGATTGTGCGCCCGATATCCTGCATGTGTCGCTTACCCGCTCCTGTTTGACAGAGTTCACCATCTTCTTCCTGGTGCATGTAAGTGCATTTGCTTGTGACGCATTTTGAAAGTTAAATCCAGCGCTCAGTCCGAATCAGTCGGATCGTCCAATGGCTCGCCCCCCCGATTTCTGTTGCATGGAACGCAGCTGCACCAAAAAATTGATCGTGTGCACCAAAATCCCAGTGCAGACACCTGTTAAATACTTGTCCAAGCCGTGCAATACCCGAAAAAGGTACAAAGTCCGACAAAAGTGCGATCCGTGACCCTTAGTAAATAAGCCCCAATTATTGTTCAGGACCAGACAGGTTTTATGTCACACCAGTAAACAAGAGACGCTACTCATTGCATAATGGATCTCATACAACGTACGGACTGTTGGCCAGATAAATGACCACATGTTCCCTTAGAAAAAGACAGATGTAACAAACCGTTCATAACTAGTCCGAATATTGAGTCCAGGTCCCTGAACAAGTTCAAGTTCAGCATTTAGACTGGACCAGTAATGGCCAGCACCAATTGCAGCTGGTAACCCAATAAATGCCACCTCTGCATGCCAGCACCAAACGCTCGGGGTTGTGTACCCAAGCCAAACTTTGGTTCAAAGTTCAGCCGAACTCTGCAAACCTGAATCTAAACGGATCTGCTTATCACCACTCATCAAAATGTCATAGCAGCAAAGCAAAATGATAATCCAGATAAATTATAACTTTAAATAACTATATATTAATATCTTGGGCTTCACGTGACTGGTATCATATGTCTAAGCAAAGATACAAGATTATCAATAACCCTATGACAGATGCCCTGGCTTCACACATGGACTATGTTTTCTACAGTTCGGAGAGACCAAAATCTTTAGAGTTCAGAACATGCCATAAATTCTCAATTTGAGAATTTCCCCAACATCCAAGCATCTCCGAAAGTTTCCTTGACCTGACAGCACTACTGTAAAAATACTGTAAAAAAAGATTTGTAGATATGAAATAAGAGAACAGATGTATTTTTTGTGAAGTATTTGTTTGTTCTATAGAGGACAGAAATTTCCAACCAAATGCAAACCTGGTTTCTGATTTGCATGGAAGTCAACAGCGGTGGAGGAATTTACATGAGGAAAACGCACAGAGCTAATATACAAAAACTGATATGATGTTATCTGTATACAAAACCGGAGATGCTACATGAGAGATGGTGAGGCCTGGAAGGAAAATTCAGCACTGGGAATTTTTACTCTTGCTTTGCGCTAGTTTTCAGTGCAAACTGCTTGCACAGGTATTTAGGAAGTGTCTGTGTCGCATTTGTGTCACACGTGAACCTTTTGTGTCGCGGCAGCACTGGTATTCATACAACACAAATTTGGGAGCGTTCTGGTGCTCAGTCGGACCGTGCGCCAGATTTAACATGCAAAGTCTGATGCAAAAATATTTGACGTTAAAGATAGACCAGAAAAAAAGTGGTGCACTCTGTCGGGGCAGTGCAGGGGGCACCAGATTGAAATTGACTGAGACAGACGGAGCAAAGTCATCTCACAGGGGCCCATTTACTTACCCGGTCCTGTCGCGATCCAGCTGCACATTCTCCGATACGGGTCTTCCAGCGATTCACTAAGCTCGTGCGCCCGATGTCCACCAGGTGTCGCTGGTGCGCCAAGGTCCGCCAGAGTTCACCAACCTATCCCCGGTGCATGTGAGTGATCGATTTTGCGACACAATTCGGTTTTTAAATTCGGTGGTTTTTTCCAAATCCGTCGGGTTTTTTCCGACGGCCATGTCCCCCGATTTCTGTTGCGTGAAAGCCGTGAAAGTGTTTGCGACGAAATCCGATCACATGTGCTAAATTCCTGGCAGAATTCGGCGCAAAACGGAAAAAGTCAGGAAACCCGACGAAAGTACGGCTGCAGAGCCCTTAGTAAATGAGCCCCAATGTTTTATTATATTAACTACTACGGAAAACATTTTTGATCTGTAGGTCTCACCTTTTTCTTTTTGTATTTTGACACTTGTATTAGTCTTCGTTTTGTGTGAGATTTTTCTGTTTGCTTTTCACTTTAAATGAAATCTACCATTCATGCATTATGAACCAAACTTACCTTGAGAATGCTATAGCTACACTAATACAGAAAAATATCTTGTTTAATCTCTGAACTGAGTGGTTTTGCTGAAAAAACATTAAAAAAATTATGATAATGAGGTTCTGTCGCCCCTGTGGCTGCCCCTGCGCTTCTCCTCTTACCCTAAGTATGCCCTGCTCCAGAGAATGATGTCATCACTGTGTTGTGCCTCACAGTCAGAAGTAATCAATCGCTGCACCATCCCCCACATGCTGTGTATGAGTCATCTAGCTCAAGTTGATTAGTCCTGTCTGGACACTTCAGGAAACTCTGTGCACGTCAAAGTAATGTGTTTATTTACAGCAGCCATTCTGCACCCAGCTTTCACAAGGTCCTGTATTTTATAATAGTTTTTTCAGCAAAACCACTTGGATCAGGGATGAAACAAGAACAGGGAATTAAAAGATTTAGTCTCCTAAGAATGGACTTTTTTATTTTCCAGTAGAGTACAGACAATAGATTATCATTGATTTTACATTGGAGCAGGACTGGATATGACCTTAGCATCACCATCAGAAAGTAAAGGGGCAGCCTGCTAATGAGTCCGTATTGTGGCAACGGTGGCAGACCTGGAGTAAAATGGAACCTACCTGCTGCCCAACAGATAGATCTGAGAGAGGACATCAGGGCAGCACCAGGCATTTATCCCAGACTGTGGGGTGTACAATTCCTTACTTGCATATATGTTAGATTCAGGCAAAGTCAACAGAGGACCATAAAATGCAAATATGTAGAATTTGTGAACAGGGTGCTAACCCTGACACGCTGGGGCACATTTACTTACCCGTCCCGTCGCGATCCCGACTCAATAAATATGGTTGAGGAGCAGACATACCATCTTGTGCTATAGTTCTGACTCTCACTGTACTTAGTAGTATTTACCAAAAAGTTTTTACACCACCCTATAATAATATGGGTAGATTATTTGGCAAATTCTCCAGAATTATTTATAGATACTCTACATGCGCTGGAAGAAGGAGATATATAATATAGTGCTTAGACAACCTTGGTTCCTCCTTCTAGATGCGCACACTGCTGAGCCCAATGACATTGCAGCATTTTCCTACTGCCTGAGGGCAACTACTTTATGGACACGGAGTTTATGGGCATTATTCCTGGCTCACAGAGGATAGAAGGGTTTAAACTAAAGACAAAGGCCAGATGCAAGGTTACTGACAGGGCTCCTAGGACCATAAAATTAAAGCCAAGGGCTAGAGAGCGAGTTGTGGGTCAACTATGTTTTAGGAATTTGAGGCTTGATACCATTTAATATATCACAGGTGTCCCTTCGATCCACGCCTCAGGCACACCTGTGCCCCTCTCCATGGCGGTGCTGTCCCATCCCCTGGCCCGCACTCACCTCTCTATGCTCGTTCTCCCATCCTTGCTAGGCCGGGCGCACATCCCCGCTCCCTAGGGTGCGTTCCGGCGATCGAAGATTTAAAGGGCCAACACACCGCTGATTGGTGCTGGCCACTTCCGGGTTCCTATTCCGGGCTCTTATCACTCCCCATCGGATCTTTGAGCCAAAATCCATAGAGAAAGCTCCCTGTTTCTTGCATTGTTCCTTACTTCTGGTTCCTGTTCCTGCTTGCCTTGATCTCCTGCGTGCTTGTGCCCAACTCTGAGACTGCCCGCTATATCTGTACCTCATCCTTGCTGCCACCTCGGGCTAGTCACACCTGTGGAACGACCTGGTGGCACTACAACGCAGCATGACCATCCCGCTTTGCAGCAGGGACCGGGTGCCGCTTAGATTCTGGTCCCAGATGCCGGCTAGTACTATCTCCCGCCGTAGTCCAGGGGTTCCACGGACCCCGAGCCCTGACGTAATATTTGCATGTAGCTGTAAAGGGGAGGGACCCATGAAAAGGTTTTATTGTGCTCCTTGGGGATGCTATGATTATATGGTTAGACAAAGGTAGAAGATTTCCAACAACTTTATGGCAGACTTCGTGATATCACACGTGAACAATGGTCTCCGTAATTTTTCTATAGTTTGTTCAGAAATCTAAAATTGGATGACGATCTGCAGAATTCCCTCTTGATTTCAAATTCACAGAAAGTTGCTTTGACCTGAAAGATCTACGGCAAATTGTAAAATAATATTTTGTAAAGGTGACATTAGACAGCAGACGTTGTCGGTTCTCCTTGCATGTGTTTGTTCTACGGAGGACGGATATTTCCAACCAACTGCACACGGCTTTACAGATTTGCATGAAAGTCAGCAGGAAGAATTTACATGAGGAATAGACATAGAAGTTATGAGATGATGTTATCTGTATACAAAACCTGAGACAAGACGCTACAGGAGAGTCTAAGAGTCCTCGAAGGAAGCTTTTCACTCCATTTAAGGATGAAAATGGACATTTTTGCCAAATATCTTCTCCTGTCTGTGCTCTACATGGAATGTCTTGTAGGTTTGATAGTGAATATGATGATTGTGGCTGCAAATTTTCTGAAATGGAAAAGTCAAAGATCTCTTCAGACCTGCGATAAGATCCTGAGCTACTTGGCCGTCTCCAGAGGCTTCTTTTATTGCTCAGTCATTATGGGAAATTTAATCATTATATTTGTACCACATGTACAGGAAAATTATGATGTAAAGTCAATTCTTTATATCCAGATTGGGTTCACATTCAACCTCAGTCAGTGGATTGCCTCAGTCCTCTGTGTCTTTTACTGTGTCAAAATTGTCTCCTACAACTGTGCACTATGTGTCCCCCTGAGGAGCAGGATCTCCACCGTGGTCCCATGGCTGGTCGCTGCCTCTCTCATCATGTCATTCATCTCCAACCTCCCATTAGGTTGGTATAGTTATGACCATAAGACACAGAACGTACTGAATGGTTCCACTGATAATACAACAGGGAAAGGATTTGTGATGGTTTCAAACTATGAGAGCCGGGTGCTGATTTTTGTCGTTGGCTCCTTTCCACCATTTGTCATTTTCTGTGCTGCCAACTCCCTATTAATACACTTTCTCCTAATTCACACCAGACGGATGAGGAACGTTACATCACAGAACTTAAGATCTCACTTTGGAGCTCTGAAAAGTATGAGCTTATTTTTGGTCCTTCAGATGATGATCTTTATGTTGATAGGTCTCATCGCTTCTGGTAGATTCAGTCACTTAACATTTCTGATCCATTTTGATTGGATAATTCTGTGTTTCCCCCTGTTGTTCCATTCCTTCTACTTGTTCTTTTCCAGCAGTGAGCTGAGGAAGATGTTTGTGTCAAAGCGGCTGAGTTTTATCAAATGTGCTTGGATGTAATATTGATTCTTTGAGGGTCTGAATCATAAATTACTATAAATTATTTAGTTATTTTGTTTTGTAACATTTCATGTCGTAGAGCAACCCAAATAGTTTGATACCTCCAAATGTCTGCAGATTTTTGTTAGCTGTATAGACTGTACCAGACAAAACAGTGTCATTTTTTTGTATTTTGAAATCAATAACATGACCTTATGACCACATTAATGTCACGGGTGTCCCATGCCCCACTCCGTACCGCGGTCTCCGTGGCCGCTGGTCCCGCTCCTGCTGCCCCGGTCCCAGGCCTATACATTCTACGCTTCTGTTCCGGATCTGACTAGACTAAGCGCGTACCCGATCACTAGGGCGCACGCGAGCCAGCTCTTTAAGGCTCTTTTAGAGGGTCAGCATCCTACTGATTGGCCATGGTTAATGTGGCTCAGTCCTTATATTCCGGCACCTCCCTTCCTTCCTCACCAGATCTTCAGCATCATTTCCTGCTAAGGGAAAGCCCTACAGTGTTCCTTGTGTTTCCATTGTTCCTCGTGTTCCTGTCATCTGTCCCTGGCTGTGTTCCTGTTACCAGTCCCTGGCTGCCTGCTCCGTGTACCAGTTCCTGCCTGTCTGTACAGTGTGCCAGCTCCTGTGGTCCTGCTGTGAGTCCCAGCTCATCCTTCCAAGCTGTACACCTGCTGTCATCCCAGGCTCGGACTGTATCCTGCATCAACCTCTGCATAACCTCGGCTGCCACCCCAAGCCTAGTCGCGCCCATGGAATGACCTGGTGGCTCCCTCGCCGCAGCAAGACAACCCCGCTTTGCGGCGGGCTCTGGTGAAGACCAGGTGCCAGGTGTCGGCTAGTACCATCATCTCCCGTGGTGGTCCAAGGGTCCAAAGACTCTTCCCAAAGAGACTCTCTGACAATTCCCTTCCCTCCGAACTGTGACAATTATTAACTTTAGGCAGGACTTAGTTCTTAGGATAAGAACGTGATAAAATATATAAATGATACAGTTATTGTTTTTAAAGTTTGTAATAAATTTAATTAGATAAAACTAATTTGTATTAATGTATTTTTGAATCCATTAACAACCTGGACATTTTGTGATTCGCATTTCCATTTCAAAAATCCAGAACTTTTTATTGTTCCATGCACAGAGCTGTGTGAGGGCTTGTTTTATGCATTACAAATTGTCCTTTCCGGGGATGGTATTTAATACTCATTGCCATGTACTGGGAAGCTGGAAAAATATCCAAATGTGATGACATTGACAAAAAAATACATCTGCGCCATTTTCTTTTGGGCCTGGCCTATACGGCTTTCACTGTGCGCACCAAAAGACACCTCCTCTTCATTCTTTTGGTTGGTGCAATCACAGAGGTACCAAATGTATATAGGTTTTATTATATTTTAGTAGATTTAAGAAATTTAAATTTTCTTCATTTTGCCAATATTTTTTACATACTTCAGTGTATGGACCTGTGTTAGGTGTCACAGGACAAGATGATTTTTTCTATGCTACCATTTTGTGGACTGTATAGCCTTTTCATCACTTTTTAAAATTTTTATGTATTGCAAAATGGCAAAAAAGCCCACGGAATAGAAAAACAAACCAGGGAACAGCCCTCTCTCAGTGGAAACACACAGTTCAAGGGATATATAGATTTGAACATGAATCCACTGGTCGAGGTGGTTTCACTCCAAATTTTTACATATTTGGACACCCTGGATACGGTTCACTACCCAATAACCACTAGGCCTAACCCTGCGTACCCATATTTTACCCCCCTTTTTTCCCTCCTTTATTTTCCCATCCTATCCGATTCCCTCCTCGTACACTCCATACAAGGAACATAGACTTAGCATTATAGCTTATGGATAGCCTCTGATCTTAATATGCGGCGGAAACAATGACCCCCAGGATCACCATAGTTCTCTCTACTTACAAATCTTGAGGTTCTACTCTGTAGCCTCGGTTGGTTGTTTTATATGTTATTTTAAAATATATGTGACTTTACATCATTCAAACTCTCTACGGAATTATAAAGACAAAAAATATGTACAATGTACCCGCTTTTTCGATTCTGATGTCAGATTTGTATTTTCCATTATACTCAATAAAAAACAGTTTTAAAAACAAAACAAAATGGCAAAAATGTGTCAATTTGATCATTTGGGAGCTATTTACTGTTACAGTGTTCACTGCTGGCATTTTTATATTTTGATAGATCTATCATTTGGGGATATAACGATATGTAACATGATGTTATGATTTTATTTCTGTTTCTATTTGTTTGTCTATTTTTATATCAGTTTTATGGAAAGGTTGTTTCTTTTAGTTTTTTTATATTTCTTACTTTTAAAAAAAAAAACTTTACCTTATTTTTAGACTTCCTAAGGTATTTAAACCTTAGAGCAGTGATGGTGGACCTATGGCATGGGTGGTACTCTGAGGTGGCACTCAGAGTCCTCTTTTTGGGCACCCAAGTCATCAACATAGCACAGAGTTCGCCAGACAGAAACTTCCTGAAGTCCCAGGTAACTGAAGAAATGCTGCTCTCAGAGCTATTTCACATGTGGAAAGGGCGGATTATCTTTAGAGCTCCTGCTGCTCCCACGTTTCTTCCTGTACAGGGGGAACATGGCGAGATGCTACAACGATTGTCCAAATTTGCCCTTCTTCATTCAACTGTTTTGTCGAGCTCAAGATTGAAAGTTATTGTAGAAGAGATAGTAATAAATGACTACTAAAATTGCCGTGCTGGCACTTTGCAATAAATAAGTAGGTTTGGTTGTAGTTTGGGCACCAGTTCTCTAAAAGGTTGGTCATCATTGCCTTAGAGGGTCTGATCTATCCTAACATATACTGCTGTTCTACAGTTTGGGGATATACAGTCCTCTATTCATTATACACTTATTGACATAAATTATACTCTCATATACACACATATTATATACCCTTCAAATTTATACTGATATTCCCTGAAAGCATTCTTCTTATATGCACTGAAGCTCTCTTCGGCCCCAAGACCTGCCCCCAGGGGGTCTGAAGGCCACATGGATAATAATGCAGCTGGTGAGGAGGACAGGACGTTACCGGGTGCTCCCGGTCCTGTTGTGCTGCCGTCCTCTGGCCCTCCCCCACTTTTCTTCTCTGAGCAGCAGGTTCAGTATAAAGTTCTCTATTACATAATACGTGACACTATTGTTTATTCTTTAGTTTGTGTGTTAGGTGTCGGAGCCCCCGGACACTCCAGACGGCTTATACCCCAGGTGGCTGCTACCCCTGTAGCTATAAACAACCCTACATCTCACGCAGTAAAACAGGGAGGTTATTAAGAAAAGTTGGGTTGGGAAAGTGTATCAATCCTGTTATTCTTCATATTCTTGAGGAGTCATTTTAAAGAGATTGGCCACTCTTCAATAAATCTCTTCCATTAGACATGTCTCTGCACATATATGCACCTGTGTCTTTGCCTCTGTTATATACACTACTTCCTGTTTCTCCCTCCTTCAGTCTGTCCTAATGACATCAGCCACTTACCTCTGTCTCTCGCTATCTGTCACACTGATGGATACTGGAAGGGGCTAGGAAAGGGAGGAAGCTGAGCCATAATCTCCTGCCACAGGCCCCCTCTGTTCATCAGAGCTCAGACAGGTAAACAAAGATCCAAGGAGAGTCTTCAGACAGTACTAAAGTAAGTAGCAGGACTCCTGAATCACTTTATGAACATTCAGGAATTATTATTAACCCGTTCACTCTCTGCATCTTACATGTACGACGCAGCGGTGCGGGGGCTGCATGAAGAGATCTCAAGGGGTGCGCCCTGTTCATACAGAGGTGAGGATTGCTGCATATTACAGCAAACACCCACCATTAATACCTGATATCGGTGCTAGCACCAATGACGGGTATTAACCCTGCCGATGGTGCCGGCAGAGGTGGCAACAGCATTTAAGAGACTGTGGTGCGTAGGGGCCGCCATCTTTGTTCTGATCGACGCTGGTGATTGGTTGCCGTGAAAGCCTTAGGTCTTCGTCATACCCGAGGCTGCATGGCATATGCAGATCCATTACAATGAGCCAACAGCACATTGTAATGAATACTGTGTAAAAATGCCATATACTGCAATACAGTACTTTTGAAGTAAATGGTAGGAACAATCAGACCATCTAGTGTTAAAGTACCCTAGAGGGTCTAAAAAAATAATTAAAAAAATGTTTAAAAAATAATAAAAAATTTTAGAAAAAACCCTTATAATTCAAATCACCCCCTTTCCATAGAACTGATATCAAACTTAATAAACGGTAAAAATCACAAACACATTAGGTATCACCGCATCTCAAAATGCCCGATCTATCAAAATATAAAAACGGTTATTGCCAGCGGTGACCCCTATAACGGAAAATAGCACCGAAATTTCAGAAACATAAATTTTACACCATTTTACATCACAAAAAAAATATAATAAAAAGTGATCAAAAGGTCGTACAGTCCTCAAAATGGTAGCAATGGAAATGTCAGCTCATTTCCCCAAAAATGACCCCTCAAACAGCTCCGAAGTATGAAAAAGTTATTAGCGTCAGAAGATGGCAAAAAATTAGTTTTTTTCCGTTCACAGTCGTTTAATTTTTGAAAATGTATTAGACCACATTTGGAATTTTTTTCCAGCTTCCCAGTACACGGCATGGAATAATAAATAGCGTCACTGAGAAGTAAAACTTGTGACATAGAAAATAAGCCCTCACACAGTTCTGTACACGGAAAAATTAAAAAGTTATGGATTTGTTAAGGTGGAGAGCGAGAAATAGGAGAAAAACCATGCGTCCTTAAAGGGGTTAACCATCTGGGCATTTAAATTTAATTTAATTCATTTGCCTTATGTAAACATTTCTTCAATTGGATGTTATTAAAAAAAAATGTTCCTGTGTGAAGATAATTTCTCATAAATGTAGTCGTGTTGTCCTTTAGAAACGAGATAGCTTCCTTGGATACGACCACGTCACACTCAGGCAGCGGTGGCCAGACATGCGCTAATGAGTCCTGCCTGACCTCCTGGATTCAGCAATCATTACCACAGGACGGCTGTGGGACCTGCAGTAACTCCTGGACATTTCATACACGAAAATCTTTTGTTTCTTTGTGCAATCCCTCCAGCAATGGTGGCCGTATCCAAGGACACAGTCTGGTTTCTAAGGGACCATATGACTACATTTATGAGAAATTATCTTTACACAGGAACATTTTTTTAATGACATCTAATTGAAGAAATTTTTATATATGGCAGATTAATGAAACTGGATGTGAATGCCCAGACAAGAATACCCCTTTAAGGTTAAGGCATTAAAGGCACATGGGAAGTTTGTGTAAAAGACTGGGCAACCCCTTTAATGTTTCATCAAAACTTGGATTTCCACATGGAGGTAGTGAAAATAGAGGGTAGGGTTTATTGTTGCATTGGAATATTCATGTGAAAAATCAGGTTCTGGTGAATATTTATATTTCTCGCTATAATAGGAAATGCACATGTGCTGTTAGTATTGGACTTCAACACGGTAATGGATCAGCAAGTTGATGTATTCTGGTTCGTGAAATGACATCCACCACCAGGATCAAGGGTTGTAAACCCAGCACACTGACATACTGGTGTGCACTGGCTGGATCTGCTTTTCTTTTAGCTTCTTATGCCTTGGTTCCATTGGTTTTAATGGGGCCAAGAGCCCCTGAGGCTCATTTGCATAAATGTTAAAGCCTTTCTTTCTTAAAGGAAACCTACCATTTAGAATGGCAGGGGTAAGCTGTAAGTACCGAGCACCAGCTCAGGTACAAGGCCATAGGAAACTGAGAGAAGAGCAGATCCTGCCAGAGGAGGCACGCACCAGTATGTCAGTGTGCTTGGTGTACAATCCTTCATCCTGTTGGTAGATGCCCTTTAAAGATAAGGGTTAATCTCATAGAAATACCACATTGATGAATATGGTGGAGACTAGAGATGAGCAAGCACTAAAATGCTCGAGTGCTCGTTTTTCGAGACGAACTTTTCCAGATGCTCGAGTGCTCGTCTCGAATAACGAGCCCCATTGAAGTCAATGGGAGACTCGAGCATTTTTCAAAGGGACCATGGTTCGGGAACAAAATGTGTTAATTAATTGAAAAAGAATGTCTTCTGATAAGTTATCAGATGTATGCAAACATCTGCAATCTATTCTTCACTGTTCCGCGCGTATATTATCTCCCGACAAGTTAGCAGATGTGAAGAACAGTGAACACAGGATCATTTAAGTGAAAAACACAGTGAAGAATAGATTGCAGATGTTCGGCACATCTGCTTACTTGTCGGGAGATACGCTGTCCCGGGATCCGCTGCTCTTCTTCCACTGAAGTCTCCCCGATGTCTCCGTGCTGCTGCCCGATGTCTCCGTGCCGCTGCCCGATGTCTCCGTGCCGCTCCCCGATGTCTCCGTGCCCCGATGTCTCTGTGCCGCTCCCCGATGTCTCCGTGCACCAATGTCTCCGTGCCCCGATGTCTCCGTGCCCCGATGTCTCCGTGCCCCGATGTCTCCATGCCGCTCCGTGCCGCTGCCTGATGTCTCCGTGCTGCCGCTGCCCCATGTCTTCGTGCTGCCGCTGCCCCATGTCTCCGTGCCCCGATGTCTCCGTGCCCCGATGTCTCCGTGCCCCTGTCTCCGTGCCGCTCCGTGCCGCTGCCCCATGTCTCCGTTCTGCCGCTGCCCCATGTCTCCGTGCTGCCGCTGCCCCATGTCTCCGTGCTGCCGCTGCCCCATGTCTCCGTGCTGCCGCTGCCCCATGTCTCCGTGCTGCTCCCCGGTGTCTCCGTGCTGCTCCCCGGTGTCTCTGTGCTGCTCCCCGGTGTCTCTGTGCTGCTCCCCGGTGTCTCTGTGCTGCTCCCCGGTGTCTCTGTCCTGCTCACCGTGTTCTTCAATGTGATCTTCACACATATATATTGTTCTTCACATGCTATTTTGTTCGCACCGTTCCGCGCGTATCTCCCGACAAGTAAGCAGATGTGCCGAACATCTGTAATCTATTCTTCACTGTGTTTTTCACTGTGTTTTTCACTTAAATGATCCTGTGTTCACTGTGTTCACTGTTTTTATTCTATTCTTCATTGTTCTTCACTGTGTTTTTTTAATTAAATGCTCGATCTCGAGCAGGGGAAATACTCGTCCGAGCAACGAGCCGTTTCGAGTACCTTAATACTCGAACAAGCATCAAGCTCGGACGAGTATACTCGCTCATCTCTAGTGGAGACATTTGGTGGGTATGAGGGATGGTAGGAGAGAGCAGAATAGATGGAATCAGGAATTGTCTTACTTCTCCAAGTCACATGCAGTCTTTTCAAGACTGGATAAAACATTCACAAATAGAAAAACACTACATTTGGTTGGGCATTGGGGCAATAAATGGGTTTCTGCCCGAGCTCCCCTCATAACTTCAATAGATAATGAAGTACAAAGAATTAGGAGGGTTTTACATTTACACAACTTGGTTAGGTTTAATATGAAAACTCGAGACACTTACACATTGATTTTTTTTAATATAACAAAGGAACGGGTACAATAGGGGCACTTTGGAAAACGATAAAGGCTTTTATTTTAAGGGATGTTTAAGACAAAAAATTGCACAAGAAAGAAGCAAATGAGAAATTAAAGGTTTGGAACAAAAGGTTAAAGAATTAGAAGAAGATTTTATAAGATCCCCCACAGAACACAGGTTTGGGAAAATTTGTAGGCTTCTTATAACTACACACAGTCATGTAGGAAACTTGATGCACAGGCAAGAAGCTGTTACCTGAAAAATTTACCGAAAAATTTACTGAAAAGTAGAATTTATTAGATCTATGGAAAAATCAGAGGAAGGATTGGTACAAGATTCAATTATTCACTGATTATTATGAACAACTCTATTCCTCCCATAGTCTGAAGGATTTATCCGAGATGGAAAATTATCCATTGAGAATGAAAATAACAAAACTTTCAAAAATAGGGAAAGAGGCTCCTGACCTTGATACCGAGTATCTGGAGGTGATTGAGATACTGGGGCAGATTTACTTACCCGGTCCATTCGCAATCCAGCGGCGCGTTCTCTGCGGTGGATTCGGGTCCGGACGGGATTCACTAAGGTAGTTCCTCCGCCGTCCACCAGGTGGCGCTGCTGCGCTAAAAAGCATCGGAACTCGCTGGAGTTCACCAAGCCGGGCTGAGTGAAGGTAAGTGACACATTATTTTAAAAAAATGCGGCGGTTTTTCTGAATCCGTCGGGTTTTCGTTTGGCCACGCCCCCCGATTTCCGTCGCGTGCATGCCAGGGCCGATGCGCCATAATCTGATCGCGTGCGCCAAAATCCCGGGGCAATTCAGGGGAAATCGGCGCAAATGGGAAATATTCGGGTAACACGTTGGGAAAACGCGAATCGGGCCCTTAGTAGATGACCCCCAATGTGTTTGCTAGCTCCCTCTGGTGATCAAACCAGGGAAGTGTTACTAGGTTTGTTTTTTAGCGGTTCATTCTAAACACTTTAACTTATGTGAACGCCTGAACATACCTTAAAAACCAGCACAAATGTAGCACAAATGTTTGACACCACTTTTGTTTGATTCGGTTAATGGGGGCTAACCTTTTGACCTTTACAATTTAGATAATATCTTCAAAACAAAAGCAGCACAAACGTAGCAGAATTGATCGGCACCAGTTTTGTTTGATTTGGATAACGAAGGAGGGGCTGGTTGACCTCTGATTACCTCTTTATTAATGGCACAAACAAACATTTATGCTGCACAAACGTAGCACAAAAATTTGACACTATTTTTGTTAGATTTGAACAAGGTGGGGGGGGGGCAACTTCATTCAGGTATTCTTACTCGCTATGAGGGAGGCTTTGATAACCTTTATCCCGAACACTGATAAAGAGATAAGGTGGATTCATATTAACCTATAGTTGATAAAAATACTGATAATGCTAAATACTGATAGCTGGCAAAATTGTCAGCAGAAAGATTGTAAAAACACAGGTGTGTAGGTCCTTTTAGACCATCCCGACTTTTTGCTAGGGGCTCCACTAAAACCTTAAAAAGAATGGGTTTTGGGGAGCGATTTTTAGCTTGGTGAAACTACTTTATTCAAGCCCCAGGGCCAGAAATGTGGTGGATGGCAAAGTGTCAGGGTCATTTGAACTTCTGCACCGCTCACGGCAGGGGTGACCGTTATTGCCCCTGCTTTTAGCCAGAGCCCTGGAGTCACTGGTTTGTAAGATCAGGCAGGAGTTACCTATGAAGGGATTTGTGTCAGGGTCATTTGAACTTCTGCACGGCTCACGGCAGGGGTATCCGTTATTGCCCCTGCTTTTTGCCATATCCGTGGAGTCACTGGCTTGTAAGATCAGGCAGGAGTTACCTATGAAGGGATTTATGTAAGGGCCATCCCATGATACAATAACTATGTACACCAACGACGTTTTGTTATTTCTGCGTTCCGTATATTCCAGATATTTAAGGAATATGGGCGGTTCTCCAACCTGTGCATCAAATGGAGAAAGTTGGAAAACTTGCCCATTGACAAATTGGACAGCTCTGGACCAAGTGATGTTCCTGTTAGTGAAAATGGAAATTGTGTAAAACATCTGGGAATGAACATCTCTAATAATATATTATAGGTGTTTCCGGAATCCTCTTAAAGATTTATGTTACAGGAATCACTTTTATTAATGGGGAAATCAATGTCTGCTAGACCTTTGTCGATTCAGGGGCTACTGACAGTTTTATTAATAAAAAATTTGGTTTTTGTCTTGGGGCTAACACTACAATGTTTGCCTAGCCGAATCCTGATAACCGAGATGAATATTGTCCCGGAGGTCAAAAGTGTAGTATTAACTTTAAACCTCCGGAAATTACTGTGATGGTAGGTTCACTTCATGATGAGACATGTCGTTGGTTCATAATGGAGGATTTGTCAGTCGAAGAACTACTTGGTCTTCCCTGGCTTCAGGCCCATAACCCAGTTTTTGAATTGATCAAACGATACCCAGTGTTCTTAGTGTTTTCTTATTAAGTTTGCTATCTGAGAGCTTAATGAAACAAGACTGTGTCCTTGGATACGACCACCCCTGCTGGAGTGATTGCGCAAAGAAACAAAAGGTTCTTGTATATGAAATATCCAGGAGTTACTAGATGTCGCACAGCCACCCTGTGGTAATGATCGCTGAATCCTGGTGGTCCGGCAGGGCTCAACAGCGCATGTCTGGCCACTGCTGCCAGAGTGTGGGGTGGTCGTATCTGAGGAAGCCAGCTCGTTTCTAAGGGACAACATGACTACATTTATGAGAAATTATTTTCACACAGGAAAACATTTTTTAATAGCATCCAATTGTAGAAATGTTTACATATGGCAGATTAATAAAATTAAATGCAAATGCCCAGATGGGAAAACCCCTTTAAGTGAAGCCCTTAATCTGATCATAACTAGGGGTGGAGATGAATGGAAAACTGATGTTAATATGCCAGAGAGCGATTATGAAAATCTCTTTATGCCTTTTGGTTTATGCAATGTCCCTGCAGTTTCTCATCATCTGGTAAATTAGATTTAAAGGGGTTCTCCGGTGACAAAGATTGACCTCACTATACCTTATCTCCCCACACTTATCACTTTACTAATTCAGTGTCATTAAATCTTCTGCCCCCTTTTCATGAAATCAAAGTCATTCCTGTGCACTGCCAGCTCCTGCTACACTTGAAGTTTCCATAGAAACGACCTGTATGCTGTCTCTGCTCTCTGGTCGGGCATGTGCAGTCAGCTCCTTGTTCCCTGCTGTGGGGGTGTGGCTGCACGTTCCTCTGTATGAAGAAGCTGTGCTGACCAGGGGGATTGTGGGATATGTAGTCTTTAAGCAGAATGGGGGCAGCCATCTTGGAGTTATGCAGCTGCAGCAGTGAGCTGTGAAGTGACAAGTGAAGGAAAAGAAAGTATACAGCCCAGGGTGGTGAGGTAAGGGTGTGCAACTATAATATTTGCAAAAGAACTGGTTAGTAAAAAAAAAAAAAAGTACATATAGTGACCGGAGAACCCCTTTAAATTAGATTTTTAGAGATTATCCGAGTATTCCGAGCTTTCGGTTCTGGATAACATTCTGATTTCCTCTCCTGACAAGAAATCTTGTGTGCGGCATGCTAGACAGGTCTTATCCATACTATGCAGTAATCATCTCTATTCTAAGCTGGAAAAATAGCTGTTTGGTTTCCTTTTTGATATATGTTTTGACCCACAATGACTTCAGTATCTGAACAGGGTCCAGACTGTTGGGAGCAACCTACCACCTTAAAGGCACTTCATCACTTTTTAGGTTTTGCCATTTATCACTGGAAAGAATTTTTCAGTGGTGGCCAAGCCCCTCAATGACCTTACCAGGAAGGGATATAATCTTCAGCACCGGTCCCCTGAGGTGATTTAGGTTTTTGAAACCCTAAAGGACTGTTTTTCTCTGCTCGAGTGTTGTACAACCTGACGTCCATAAAGCTCTAGATGTAGTGGAAGATGCTTCAAAAGGGGAACTAAGACCTGTTCTATCTCAAGGGTCTGGTGCTCTAATCTTACACCTTGTGTATTGTTTCATGGAAATTTGGTTTCAGGAACCTCAAACCACTTAGATTATGGGGACTTCCCAACAGTTTCTCTCTTTATTTTACCGGTCACGGAAAGATTCAGGCAAAAAGACTAACTACAGCCAGTGGTGGACATTTCTCGTGGGATTTTCCAGACTTTTTGGGGTCAAAAAGGGGCAAAAAATTACAATGGAGCTTTGGCCTTTTTTTGCCACTCAGAAATAATGGCTTAAACATAGAACCTCTGCTACTCAACGTAAAAGGACCATCAATATAAATAAGTGTTTTTCTGAATTACATTGAAAAGAAAAGGTCTTCCCCATCAGTAGAAGGATGTGGTATTGCAAATGACTTTGTAGGGAACCATGCAAAGATATATTTGTCATAGTCAGTGTCCCAGATCACATATTTACATGGAAAGGAACCAGAAGCCCAGAATTTCCATGAGACATGGACTGGATATCTGTAAAAGAAGGCAGACACCCAAATCATTACACACCGACCTCCATGCTGTGGATGAGCCTAGAGTCACAATATCTGCTGCGTCTTATAAGACCCATCACCATGGATACTATATTCCTCCAGTATATTCTCGGATCTGTGCTGTGTACTGAGTGCATTGCTGGGGGGGTGATAAATCTCATCATTGTGACGGCCAATATCGTGAAGTGGAGAAGAATAAAATCTCTGAATATGTGTGATAAGATCCTGAGCTCTTTGGCCACTACCAGAAGCTTGTACCTCTTCAGTGCCTTCATGCTTTACCTTACTATTCATCTCAATCTATGGGGTGATGAAAACTTTCAGGTAAAATGTACATTATCTCTTGTCACAATAACATTTCTGCATTTTAATAACCTCTGGTTCGCCACCGTCCTCTGTGTCTTGTACTGTGTGAAGATCACGAGCTACAGCTGGAAGTTCTTCATCCTCCTGAAGACCAAGATCTCCACCCTGGTCCCGCGGTTCCTTCTGGCTTCTCTGCTGATTTCTTTATCTTTCAGTCTTCCACTTGGATGGAGTCATGATGGAATAAAGGAGCAAAATCTAACCCAAACTTCTGTGAAGAATATACTTCTATCCAGAGTTCTGGAGCCACAAAATGCTCTATACAAGATTCTGCTTTTCCTTGTAGGCTCCTTTCTACCGTTTCTAGTATTTTTAGTTGCAAATAGTCTGTTACTCCATTCTCTTTGGATGCACACCAGACAGATGAAGAGCTCTGGGTCCAGTTTTCGAAGCCCAAACTTAGAGTCTCACATCAGTGCTGTGAAGAGTATGAGCCTCTTCTTGGTGCTGCAGACAATGTACTTAGTTATAAGCGTTTCCTCATCTATTTCTATGTACAGAAGCATAAATGATGTTTGGGTTACTTTAATTCTAGCGTATAGCCTTCCCACTCTCCACTCACTCTACATCATCTCTTCCAATAGTGAACTAAAGACAGCATGTACTGCAATGTTTCATCACTTATTTTGCTGTAAGCTGGGATAGGAATGGTAATCCAATACAGGCGGTCCCCAACTTAAGAACACCCGATTTACAGATGACCCCTAGTTACAAACAGACCTCTAGGTGTTGGTAATTTACTGTACTTTAGCCTCAGGCTACAATAATCAGCTATAACAGTTATCACAGGTGTCTGCAATTATTTTTATTGGTAATCCTGGTTCTTATGACAACCCAACATTTTTAAAATCCAATCATCACAGACTAAAACAAATTTGGCCTGGGTTATAGTTATAAAACATACAGTTGCGACTTACATACAAATTCAACTTAAGAATAAACCTACAGAACTTATCTTATACGTAACACTGCAAATATATATAATTTCCAAACAACTCTATCTATCTATATCGCTTGAGAAAGGCTGCCTGAAGCTGAAACTTTGCTCAAGAGGTGAAATAAATACCTTAATTTTTTTCACTTTATTGGGGGTGCTGCCTTCTTTTTTGGATTATCTATCTATCTAGTTACAAAGAATTTCGCAGCACTCCTTGTAGTGAAAAAAAAAACAACTGGATTTATTCACATAAATTCACATCACAACGTTTCAGCTTCTACATAAAGCCTTTGTCACAATTCATGCAGAAGCTGAAACGTTGTGATGTGTTTGGACTAAATCCAGTTGTTTTTTCATTCACTACATGGAGTGCTGCTGAATTCTTTGTATCTATTCACATGGAGGATGCTCCGTTGGCTTACACTCAGGATTACGGATATCGACCTATTTTTGCACTGCTGTCCCGATCTTTGATTTTTTTATCTATCTACAACAAAAAAAGCTGAGATGATGGTGTGATTTATTTCAAAAAACCCAGACAAGACTCTACATGACACATTGTGAGTCCTGGAAAGGAGATTCTCGCTACGGACGACTTTGAGAATTTTGACCCGATCCCTTCTCCTGTCTGTGCTCTACATGTCATGTTTACCAGTAGAGATGAGCGAGCACTAAAATGCTCGGGTGCTCGTTATTCGAGATGAACTTTTCCTGATGCTCGAGTGCTCGTCTCGAATAACGAGCCCCATTGAAGTCAATGGGAGACTCGAGCATTTTTCAAAGGGACCATGGTTCGGGAATAAAATGTGTTAATTAATTGAAAAAGAATGTCTTCTGATAAGTTAGCAGATGTATGCAAACATCTACAATCTATTCTTCACTGTTCCGCGCGTATATTATCTCCCGACAAGTTAACAGATGTGAAGAACAGTGAAGAATAGAATAAAAACAGTGAACACAGGATCATTTAAGTGAAAAACACAGTGAAGAATAGATTGCAGATGTTCGGCACATCTGCTTACTTGTCGGGAGATACGCTGTCCCGGGATCCGCTGCTCTTCTTCCACTGAAGTCTCCCCGATGTCACCGATGTCACCGTGCCCCGATGTCTCCGTGCCCCTATGTCTCCGTGCCCCGATGTCTCCGTGCCCCGATGTCTCCGTGCCCCGATGTCTCCGTGCCCCGATGTCTCCGTGCCCCGATGTCTCCGTGCCCCTATGTCTCCGTGCCCCTATGTCTCCGTGCCCCGATGTCTCCGTGCCCCGATGTCTCCGTGCCCCGATGTCTCCGTGCCGCTGCCTGATGTCACCGTGCCCCGATGTCTCCGTGCCCCGATGTCACCGTGCCCCGATGTCTCCGTGCCCCGATGTCTCCGTGCCCCGATGTCTCCGTGCCCCGATGTCTCCGTGCCGCTGCCTGATGTCACCGTGCCCCGATGTCTCCGTGCCCCGATGTCACCGTGCCCCGATGTCTCCGTGCCCCGATGTCTCCGTGCCCCGATGTCTCCGTGCCCCGATGTCTCCGTGCCCCGATGTCTCCGTGCCCCGATGTCTCCGTGCCCCTATGTCTCCGTGCCCCTATGTCTCCGTGCCCCTATGTCTCCGTGCTCCTATGTCTCCGTGCCCCTATGTCTCTGTGCCGCTCCGTGCCGCTGCCCGATGTCTCCGTGCCCCTATGTCTCCGTGCCGCTCCGTGCCGCTGCCCGATGTCTCCGTGCCACTGCCCGATGTCTCTGTGCTGCTCCCCGGTGTCTCTGTGCTGCTCCCCGGTGTCTCTGTCCTGCTCACCATGTTCTTCAATGTGTTCTTCACACATATATATTGTTCTTCACATACTATTTTGTTCGCACCGTTCCGCGCGTATCTTCCGACAAGTAAGCAGATGTGCCGAACATCTGTAATCTATTCTTCACTCTGTTTTTCACTGTGTTTTTCACTTAAATGATCCTGTGGTCACTGTGTTCACTGTTTTTATTCTATTCTTCATTGTTCTTCACTGTGTTTTTTTAATTAAATGCTCGATCTCGAGCAGAGGAAATACTCGTCCGAGCAACGAGCCGTTTCGAGTACCTTAATACTCGAACGAGCATCAAGCTCGGACGAGTATACTCGCTCATCTCTATTTACCAGGATTCACAGTTACTTTAATAACAGTGGCTGCAAATATCATGAAATGGAGAAGTCAAAGATCTTTTCAGACCTGTGGTGAGATCTTGAGCCCCTTGGCCATCACCAGAGGACTCTATCTTGTCTCTGCCGTTTTCCGGATCTCTATCTTCACATAATTTTCCAAGGCTGCTGAAAAGTTATATTTTTCTTCCAGTTTTATATGTTCCAAATATGTTAGTTTTACATCAGTTACTGTGTTAAAATGTGTGTCTCCTACAACTGTGCACTAATGGCCAGATGCATTACAGTTGTGGAGCACTAGATTTGGAGGCTCTATTGTTGCGCCTGAAATATCACAAACTCCAACCATCTGCTATGAGTTTGGTTTAATAACTATTACAGGCAGTCCCCGGGTTACATACAAGATAGGGTCTGGAGGTTTGTTCTTAAGTTGAATTTGTATGTAAGTCGAAACTGTATATTTTATAATGGAAGTTCTAGAAAAAAATTTTTCTTTTGCCCCAGTGACAATTGGAGTTTCAAAATTTTTGGTGTAATTGGACCAAGAATTATCAATAAAGCTTCATTACAGACACCTTACAGCTGATCATTGCAGTCTGCGACTATAGTAAAGCATCCAGAGAGCTTCACCAGAGGTCACAGTGGGCAGAGGGGTCCGTCTGTAATTTTGGGTTGTCTGTAAGTCGGGTGTCCTTAAGTAGGGGACCGCCTGTAATCAATTGTGAGTCCCAGCATCCCACAAGTATGGCGCAAAATGTAAATCTGAAGCCAACTATAACATGAGCAGAAAACTCTGGACAAACAATGAGGTGACATGCAATTCAGAAGACAACTACAAGGACATCTAGGCCTTCTCCACCACTGGCCGCGTTCCATCACCACCACAATGCCCTCTTGTTGATGATTTTGCAACAGACTTACCAGCTACCAATCTTACTGAAGACTCTAGTGTGGATTCCCCAGGGAGTGCAGTGGATGCAGTACGTGGCGGTATTTTTTATTTTTTTTTTAAGTATGTGAGGACGTCTCTCATGACTTACATTACACTAAAGCAGACAAATACTCAATTCAATATTCAAGCAACTTAATTAATAGACAAATAGTAAACTTCTTTGGTTCCTAAAAAAAAATAAATCATATGGAGAAGATAAAACTTTAAAGAAAAATGGCGTAAAACCAGAAAAAGCCAAAAACACAGGAACATGAGAAACAAACAGGTAAAGTTTGTATTGGACCCTCAGATTTTCACAGGTTTGGATAAACTAAGGCTATTTCTAAAGAAAACACTGGACACTTCTGTTGCGAGGTGTTTGTAAGTGTAAGGATGTAGACGTGGTAACTTTGTTGACTTAGTGACGGGAACTACTTTTTACGCCACCTTCTTGCTGAAAACGTTTTTACCCCTGAATGAAAAGTCGATAATAATGAATTATTAGACACAGCAAAACATTTGTATGGAGATGATTTGGTGTTTTGTTCAATGAAATAGGCAGCACTCCAAAAAAAAGCGAAAAAATCAGGGTGTCTTTATTCCATTAAATGATGTTTCGGTGACGCAGAACCTTTTTCAAGTAGCACTAGTTCGGTGTTTAGCTGCAAAACTGGAGCAAAAGTACTGCGACAATATAAAGAGTCACTAGAACAACAACAAAGTAAAGTGATACTTCTGGCCCTATATGTCTTCCTGAGGAGGAGGATCTCCACCATGGTCCCATGGCTGGTCACAGCCTCTCCTCTCATGTCATGTAAATTCAGGCTTCCATTAGGTTGGTATAGTTATGACCGACAGAATATATTGAATAGGTGAACTGGAAATATGCTATTGCATGGATTCCGAATGTTCCAAACTATGAGAATCGGTTCCTAATTTTTGCTGTTGGCTCATTTATGATTTTTTTTTTTGTGGTGCCAATTTCCTCTTAATTAATTTCGACCTAATTTGCACCAGACACATGAGGAACGTTACATCACTAAACTTAACATCTCATTTTGGATCTGTAAAAAGTATGAGTTTATATTTGGTCCTACAGATAACATTTTTAATCTCTATACTTTAGATAATTCTATGTTTCCCCTTCTTGTTCCAGCAGTGAGCAGAGGAAGATGTTTATTTGAAGTTTATTGGTCTTATCAGATGAACTTGAAGGATCCTTTTGCACATGTTGGGGGTTATTTATCATATGCCAACTCTCGTACGCTCCGGCCTCTTCATGTATCTGTCTGCGGCCTGTGCAGCATTGATTATTATATATGAAGATTCAGCTGCTGCAGCAAGTGCTGATAAATGCCCCCCTTTGTTATTTATGTTATAATGATGGAATGTTAATGTTCAATTTTTAAGTAGATTTGATTTTTTTTTCTTTATTTAATATTAGTAAATGAAAGGGCCGTATCAAAATGATCTCGATAATTTAGTTTAGAATATTTAGAATTCGTGTCTTATCATGTTGTATCAATAGGGGTAAAATTATATCAAATGTCTGTTTTATACATTATTTGATGTTTTGTGCAATTCGTAATAAATTTGATTTCATTAAAAATGTATTGTATTATCTTAAATCATTACTTCAGAATTGTTATCACCAGATCTGCCACAAGTTCTGCCAAACTTCAGGGAAAAGTTTGGTTTGTGTACCCGAATTTGTCTCAAATTGGCCCTGAGTTAATCCAAACCAAAACTTAAACACTTGAAAATGGCTGTTAAATGGGTGTAGTAAAGGGTAGAGGGCTACAAAATGGGGCAATAGCAAGGCAAGCCCTGACCAAAATAGGCTAGGATAAGAACGCAAAATAATAACATAAAATAAAAAAAATAATTAAAGAAATAAATAAAGCAAATAAAATAATCTGTTTGAAACAAGCTTTAGAGGTCCACTGGGAGAGGAAAGAGTTGGTGGTGGATAAGGCAGTGTAAGTGGAGGTAGCCAACACTGTAGCCATGTACTCAGGCGCTTACACAGCCAAGTCGCTTGAGATCCATGTCTAAGTCATCTTAATAAATGTGAGGATGTCCATGTTGGCTATGGAAAGGCGGATCCTGTTGTCCATGATGACAAGCACGATGGTGCTGAACATGCACTCTAAAAGCACACTAGCCCAGGAGAGTCCACCTGCAATGCATAGAGGGATAGCCCTGGCCACGTGTCCAATTTTCTGACCCACAAATTAAATAGGGAGGACCCATCCTTCAGTACCCGGGCTTCCTTCATCCTTCAGTAACCTGTGCACAGATAATCTTCCACCATTTAAGTCACCCTCCATTTAAGTTTCCCTCCTGGTACTATGCTGTGTATCCCATAGTTGTGGAAGGTCCGGAGAATTGAGCATGATGTGCCACATTGTAGATACACTAATGCTCCCCGCTGAGGTGGTGCTAGTCTTCCTGCTGCATTGGCGACTTCCTCTTCCTCTTCCCTTGTTGCCACTGAACTCTCAATGTCACATGGCAACTGTGCCAGGTTCGACAAGTAGGGAAGGACTGGGGTTGCGGAAAGAATAGGGCTCTTTCTTGTCAGATTACAGGACCTTATGCAGACCCCTATTTTGGTATGGAGATTATTTTTGCTGCAGTACATTTTGTATTGAACTAAGGTGAATGTCACAGGAACAGCTCCCCAATCCCACTTCTGGTCAGACTTTGACAGAACCTAAGGTGAAGTTGTCTGACTATTTAGTTGGAGATAGAAAGATTTCCTTTTCTTTTAGACCCCAGTCATCTAGTAAGGCTGTCCAAAGGATCCTGACAAGGCTGCATATGCTGAGGGCCAGGTAATTTCCTTACGCCAGGACAAGTGTCCAGAAATACAGTTCAGACTGAGATTGTCTGACACCTTGCATTGTCTGACATCCTAGTTGGTCATCCAAATCCTAAAACACTGGATGAGGTCTTTAGCAGTCAGGTTGGACTGGGGCTCTGTTTCCTTCGTCTGTTTCTCCTACTAACTCTAGTGGTAGAGCTCATAAAAGTAGGAGCCGTGTGACTTCATGAATGCATAGATCACCAGAAGGAAAACATTTTCTGCTTCTACGGTGGCAAATCAGGTCATCTCATAAGATTCTGTCCCAAGAGGCCATCAAAGGAAAAACCTGGGGAGGTCAATTGGAGAGGTCACGTTTGTGCATAGCTATTTCCCAGATCGTCTTCATGATTGAGGTTATCAGTATGTCCTTTATTGACAGAGAAATCAGTATTTGTCAAGACCAAATCAGGGCCCAATTAGGTTTTGGCCTTGTGGGTCACAATACAACATTTGCCAAACCGGATCCTGATGACCGAGGTGAATACTTCACTACTGGCGGGGGTAGTATTAACTTTTGACCTCCTGAGGTTACTGTGATAGAGGGTTCACTTCGTGCTGAGAGATGCTGTTTGTTGATAATGGAGGATAATGGCTTCAGGCCCATAACCCAGGTGAATTGATTAAACGGGGTCCCCGGTGTTCTTCATATTGTTTTCCCATTAAGTTTGCTATCTGGGATGTTAATTGGAATCCACAACCTGAGCATATTTCCAATCTTCATTAAATTTTTTCTAAAGAAGCTTTGAAGGTCCCAACCATGCATTGCTAAGATTTTTATTGTGCCATTGATCTTGGCCCAAAATTTCCCAAGGGTAGAATATTCAACATCTTAGCTCCTGTAAGGATTATAACCAAGATAGCCAGAAAAAGGGACACATTGGGGCAGATTTATCAAGCAGTCTGAAAGTCAGAATATTTCCAATTGCCCATGGCAACCAATCACAGCTCCCCTTTAAAATATTCATGAGCACTGGTGAAATGAAAGCTGAGCTGTGATTGGTTGCCATGGGCAACTGGAAATATTCTGACTTTCAGACTGCTGGATAAATCTGCCCCATTATATCATCTACCTCACCTATGGGTGCAGGGTTCTTTTTTTGTGGGCGAAAAGAATGGTGGCTTATGTCCTCGCATAGATCCATAGATCACAGGGAGCTTAACAAAATCACCTTTAGGAATCAGAAATATTTACATCATCATTCCTGATCTAAATCAGTTTGGCAAGTCAAGTTGTATAATTACGTTGATAAATACTGACCCACTATGAATTCCGTATTTATCTGGGCAAGGTCCACACTGTGTTGAATCGAATTCTTCCTACCACCTTAAAGGCACTTCAGCATTTTTTTTTTAAAGATTTGCCAATTGTGACATAACAGTATATTAAAAGAGTGACAATATCTGCTATATCCTATAAGACCCATCACCATGGATATAACATTCCATCAGTATATTCTCGGATCTGTGCTGTGTACTGAGGGGGGGGGGGGGTGATAAATCTCATCATTGTGGCTGCCAATATCATCAAGTGGAGAAGAATAAAATCTTTGACTATTGGTGATAAGGTCCTGAGTTCTTTGGCCACTACCAGACGCCTTCATGGTTTACCTTACTATTCATCTCAATCTATGGAGTGATGAAAACTTTCAGGTAACTTCGCCAATGTCCTCTGTGTCTTCTACTGTGTGAAGATCACGAGCTACAGCTGGAAGTTCTTCATCTTCCTGAAGACCAAGATCTCCACCCTGGTCCCGCGGTTCCTTCTGGCTTCTCTTCAGATTTACAGTATTTATTTTTCAGTCTTCCACTGATGGAGTCATGATGGAATAAAGGAGCAAAATCTCACACAAGCTTCTTTATAAATCTCTTTTTATTGAGCTTTTAAATGTAAAGACAGTGATCAAAACATATGGAAACATACAGGTAGAGTAATAGCTCATACATACATCATGAAAGCATAATAGTATCTGCCTAGAGTGGTGCTTCACATAGGGGATGCTTAATGGGTCCTAGTATGGATTTCCTAAAGAGCCGGGGGAAGACCCCCAGTAAAATAGCACTGGGACAAAGAAAGAGCAGGAAGGGAAAAAGAAGGGAACTATGGCCTAAAAAGCTGAATGAATGGGGAAGTTGATTCCTATGGAAGAGAGTTCAAAGTATCTAACCAGGGGGCCCAGGTTTTCAGGTATTTGGGATCATTGTGATTATTTAGCACATAGATTCCTTTCAGTTGGCATAGCTGTTCTATTTACCCACTGAGAGGGCGATGGGGGCAGGGTGGATCTCCATTGTAAAGGTATGAGGGTTTTTGCTGCTCTGAAAATCCGAGATATAT
This sequence comes from Engystomops pustulosus, assembly GCF_040894005.1. Lineage (NCBI taxonomy): Eukaryota > Metazoa > Chordata > Amphibia > Anura > Leptodactylidae > Engystomops > Engystomops pustulosus. Next base: position 221,233,596 of record NC_092413.1, on the reverse strand, counting down.
TGTATTTCCATTTCCAGGTGGGTGAAATAAAGTTTAAGCATATCATTTGCTCATTCAAAGAAATCAACCGACTCCAAGAAGGACGGAATAAGCGGACCGCTCCACCAAATGTGTAAGAAGACCCTTTACTTTGGTGGCACCACCAGCATCTGTTCTGTCTGCTAGCATCGTATTTATGTAGCACGGAAGGTGTTTCATACCATCTGCTCACTAACTTATAGCTAGTCTCCTGAAGGGGGATACATGTGGAGGGGCCAGCGGAGTCTCCTGCTCTGTAAATGAGCAGACCCATTCTCTTTTCCATGCCGGAAGAATCTGTACAGTGTGGATTCTGCTTTGGTATTTGAGGAAATCATTTTCTGGAACCAAGTAAAGTCTTTTAAACAGTTCCCTTTCTGAATCATAGTTTTTCACCATTTGGGAATGCGTGAGGTAGTGTATTGATGGACAAGGGAACCATTCCCTAAGTAGTGTTGGAAAGGCTCCATCTTCTAAGTAGTCTCCTAAGACTCTTGTATTCATCGCTAGTTGTAGGGGGACCAGCAGGAAAAGGGGGAGGAGTTAAGACTAAGGAGGTCTCCAAGGTCTCCAATAATCAGAGATGGCTGAAGCATCAATATCTCTTTTTCAGGACGGTTGTGCCACATATTAACCGGAGCTTTGGTCAGAATGTTTAGGGTATGAAGCGTAGAGAATTTTTTTGAAAGTGAGGAGTATCAGCAAGTTAAATTAATTTCTGATCTTCTATTGGTACATTAGCTTATTGGATGATTTTTTGTCCCAGACGATTATTCGGTTGAGTTGGATGGCCTTATAGTAAGTATGGATATCAGGAAACCCTAAGCCTGGGTCTGATCACAGGACTGTAAGCTATTCTGTGGCCCCCGCCATTCTCCATAGAGATATATGGCACACGGCGGCATATTATGGGAAAAGATAGGACATGTCACGTACTATGGGGGATGTACTGTATATACGCCTGTCGTATACAAGTCCCTCAACGGTCCTGTGAATTCGCCCTAAGAAGGAGACATCTAATTGTTTGAAAGAATTTGGAGGAAAGATTAATCATCAAAGCCGATCATTTTGTGGAGATTAGAACTTTTTATCCAGAAAATATACGATATTTTCCACTCTTTAATTGCGTCATCAATGGAGGCCAGTAATGGGGTGTAATTTAAGGAGAACCATCCGATATTTGGATACCTAGATAAGTTATGGCTATATCAGACCAAAGGAAAGGGGAGGAGGTAGTTACTGTTACCGTAGGGCATGTTATATTGGAATTCTGGAAAGGTTTTAGCTAATGCTGGAAATGCGGGCTCTGGATTTGTTGTAACTATCAATAAATCATCCCTCACCTTTACTCCCAATAGTGTGTTATGTTGTTGTATGTGTTGTATGAGAGTTTCCATCACAAGGACAAAGAGGAATGGGGAGAGGGGGCAGCCCTGTCTGGGCCAGTTAGAAATTCAGAAGTAGAGAGATATTGTGCCACTAACCCTAATCACTGCAGAACATATTTTTTTTAAATAATTGAGCAGGGATACCAAACTTACTTGATGCTAATTGCATGGAAGTCCAGTCCACCCGGCCAAAGGACTTTTCTGCCTCAGAGGAGAGTAGAGCCAAAGGGGTTTTCTTTGACCGGGCGTTATGGATGAGATGCAGGACTCTACTAATGGTGTGATTTTCGCCTTATCTTTTGGAGACAAATACCACCTGCTCTTTGTTAATCAGTTGGGGTGAAAAAGCTGAGGGGGTAACTAGAGGCGGCAGAGAGGGAGTTAAAGGACTCTTGTATATGTGAGAGAAAAGATGTTTTAAATGACTAGTCGGGACAGGGAAGATCTGTAAAGACAAGGGACATTGTAACCTGTGCATGATCCAAGACCATAATATGGCCCATGTCCGAAGTGGAAATTGTCTGAAGTGATAAGTGTTGGAATGACGTTGATAAGAAATGAGTGGTGCCAAATAGAAAGAGTAGTCCCGTGTTGAGGGGTGTGTGGTGCTCCATTAACAGCAGCAGAAATTATTTTTTATGTTTTACAATCCAGGATCGAGTAAGGGTTTTAAGGAGGTGTTTAGGTCTCTTCCCACTATACAAGTTCCTTCCTGGCATGTATGTAAGAGTTGGAGGATATTTGTGAGCTATTTAGCTGTATAACTGTATAACCAAAGTGTGACGACATCAAAGGTCTAAGTCTACCCCCGCACTAACCCAACCTCTCCCCTGAATGAACCTCCACCCCAGCCCCCACACACAACCCCTCCCCACCCAAGTAGTGTTGTGGTGTTATTCTGCATTGTACGTTCGGTAATATACTTTTTCATGTCCAGCCTTGAGTAGTGATGCAACAAAATAATTTTCCAACGGGATTAAAAAAGTTTTGTTCTATTCTATGTGATGTCCATCTGATCCCAAGTTTACCTGATGGAGCTATTATGCAAAACATTATTTATTTAGAGGTGAAATAAGAGGACAGATGTTGGTTTTTTTTCCACTGCAGATTTGTTTATTCTATAGAGGACAGATATTTCCAACCAACTCTAAACCAGACTACAGATTTGCATGGAAGTCAACAGTGGTCGAAGAATTTACATGAGGAATAGATACAGACGATGAGACGATGTGATCTGTCTACAAAACCTGAGACTCTACAGGAGAGAGTATAAGTCCTGGAAAAGAGATTCTCACTAATGATGGAAATTTCTACCCAATACCTTCTCCTGTCTGTGCTCTACATGGCGTGTCTGGTGGGATTCACAGTAAATTTGATAACTGTGGCTGCAAATTCAATGAAATGGAAAAGTCAAAGATCTCTTCAGACCTGTGATAAGATCGTGAGTCACTTGGCCATCTCCAGAGGACTCTATCTTGTCTCCGTCATTTTTCGGATCTCTATCTTTAAATTTTTTCCAAGGCTGCTAAAAAATTATATTTTTCTATCAATTTTATATGTTCTGAATATGTTCCTGTTTCACCTCAGTCACTGGATTGTCACCGTCCTCTGTGTCTTCTACTGTGTGAGAATAGTCACCTACAACTGTGCACTATGTGTCTTCCTGAGGAGCAGGATCTCCACCATGGTCCCATGGCTGGTCACAACCTCCCTCATCATGTCCCTGCTCTCCAGCCTTCCATTAGGTTGGTATAGTTATGACTGTAAGACACAGAATATATTGAATGGTTCCACTGGAAATATGTCGGAGAATGGATTTCTGATTGTTCCGAACTATGAGAACCGATTCCTGATTTTTGCCGTTGGCTCATTTTCGTCATTTGCAATTTTTTGTGTTGCTAACTTCCTGTTAATTAATTTCCTCCTAATTCACACCCGACGGATGAGGAACGTTACATCACACAACTTAAGATCTCACTTTGGAGCTCTGAAAAGTATGAGCTTATTTTTGGTCCTACAGATAATATTTTTTATATTCATGAGTTTTTCCGCTTCTGGTACATTTGTTTATTTAAATATTTCGATCACTATTCATTGGATTATTCTATGTTTCCCCTTGTTGTTCCACTCCCTCTACATGTTCCTTTTCAGCAGTGATCAGAAGAAGATATTCTTCTCAAAGTGTCTTGGTCTTATCAGATGAGCTTGGAGGATCCTTTTGCACACTTTGGGGGTTATTTATCACTAGTAAGGCTCTTTGGGAAAGTTCTATGTTTTTTTTGGAGCTCGCAGCCTATCAGATTCATTAAAGTGGCTTTGGCCCTTTTATAAATGTTCTTATAGTGTATTTTCCCCCTGGGATTTTTTTTTTTTCAAAAAGTCTCAAAATGCATAAAAAGTCTGTGACTTTTTATGAGACTTTTTGCAAAAGTCTCAAGTCATGAATCTGGTTTGCTAGGTGTTGTACTAGGAGTACTTCTATATTTAGGCCAGATTAATGAAGCTTATTTATTATTTAGCCCTGCGAGACTTTTTAGCAGTGAAAAGTCTCAAAAAAACTTAATTTGATTATTTTGAGACTTTTTTTACGCCTAAAAAGCCCAGGAAACATGTCATAATGATGTCAATTGAATGTTTCAATTTCAAGAAGATTTGGAATTTCTTTTAAATTTAATCTAAGTAAATTCAGAGGACTGTATCAAAATTACTTTAATAATTTAGTTTAGAATACCGTATATACTCATGTATAAGCCAAGTTTTTCAGCACAAAAAATGTGCTGAAAAACCTCACTTCGGCTTATACACGAGTCAATTAAAAAAAATAAATTTTAATACTCACCCTCCGGTGCCCGGATCCACCGGCGGCGGCTCCCGAAGTTCAGCACATTAAATAAATAAACTTAGTTCTCACCTTCCGGCGATACTCACCCCCGATCCACGGCGCCGGCTTCCGATCCTCGTTGGTGGCTCTCGATCCCCGGCTGTCTTCTTTCTTCTTTTGCCGGCGGAGTCGCGTCCATGCGATCTCCCCGCCGGCGCTTACTATGATGCGGCTGTGTGACGTCATCAGAGGCGACACCGCCGCATCATAGTGAGCGCCGTCGGGGAGATCGCATGGACGCACCACCGCCGGCAAGAGAAGACAGAAGACGCTGCCGGGGATCGAGAGCCACCGCAGAGGATCGGGGGTGAGTATCGCCGGAAGGTGAGAATTAAGTTTATTTTTTTAAATGTGCTCAACATACATGGGGGCAGGCTGGCTGTATACATGAGGGGGAAGGCTGGCTGTATACATGAGGGGGAAGGCTGGCTGTATACGTGAGGGGAAGGCTGGCTGTATACATGAGGGGGAAGGCTGGCTGTATACATGAGGGGGAAGGCTGGCTGTATACATGAGGGGGAAGGCTGGCTGTATACGTGAGGGGAAGGCTGGCTGTATACATGAGGGGGAAGGCTGGCTGTATACATGAGGGGGCAGGCTGGCTGTATACATGAGGGGGCAGGCTGGCTGTATACATGAGGGGGCAGGCTGGCTGTATACATGAGGGGGCAGACTGGCTGTATACATGAGGGGGCAGGCTGGCTGTATACATGAGGGGGCAGGCTGTATACCACTTGGGGCTGGCTGTATACTACACCCTCGGCTTATACTTGAGTCAATAGGTTTTCCCAGTTTTTGGTGGTAAAATTAGGGGTCTCGCCTTATACTCGGGTCAGCTTATACTCGAGTATATACGGTATTTAGAATTTTCTATGTGACTAAACAGATACATAACCAGTTTTTTTCATTCTGTACCAGAGAAATCCCAATATTCTGATACCATTAGTTTTCTGTAGCTTATATGTTAGCTTAGACAGTCATAGCAAAGTCATCTCATTATCTTATGTTATGTATCTTATATTATGTCTTCTTCAGGTCTTGCCTTTTGTTTTTGTCAGGAGTATAATGACATTCTAATTAATTTTTTTTGTTGTGTGAGATATTTATTTTGTTTTCTTATTCACATTAAATTACCATAATGTTGTATCTATAGGGGTGATACTAAATAATAATAAAGCTTTATTATTTAAATGTCTGTTTTATACATTATTTACTGTTCTGTGCAATCTGTAATAAATGTGATTTACAAAAAAAAAATTTTTGTGTATTTGGGGCAAGCTCTGGGAAAAAGTTTGATTTGTGTACCCGCACTTGAGTCAAACTTGGTCCCAAACCCTATTGAAATTAATCGGAAGCAGAACTTTACCATCCAGAAATGGCTGTAAAATAGGGGTGGTAAAGGGTAGAGGACTACAAAATGTAATAATAACAAGGCAATTGCCATGACAAAGATGGGTTAGGATAAGAACTTAAAGAATTAAACAATTAAAACAAATAATAAGAGGGAGAGGTGAGGGGTGAAAGTGAGAGGTCCAGTGGGAGAGGTAGGAGTGGGTGATGGATGTGGCAGTGGAGGAGGTAGCCAACAATGTAGCCACACATCCAGGTGCTGGCACAGCTAAGTCGCGTTGGATATATGCCTGGTTAGTGAGGATGTCCATGTTGGCTGTCCATAGGGGATCCTTATATCGGTGATGACACCACTGGTGATGCCAAACATGCGCTCTGACAGCACACTAGCCTCAGGGTAGGACAGCACCTGCAAGGTGAAGAGGGCAAGCTCTGGCCATAAGTCTATGGGGGTCATTTACTAAGGGCCCGATTCGCATTTTCCTGACGTGTTACCCGAATATTTCCGATTTGCGCCGGATTCGGAAAAACCGCTGCATTTAAAACAAAAAAAGTGTCGCTTGGGATGCGCTCACCTTCACTAGGCGCGGCTCGGTGAATTCCAGTGCGGAACGATGCTTTTCAGCGCAGCAGCGCCACCTGGTGGACGGCGGAGGAACTACCTTAGTGAATCCCGGCCGGACCCGAATCCACCGCAGAGAACGCGCCGCTGGATCGCGAACGGACCGGGTAAGTAAATCTGCCCCTAAGTTCCATATATAAATTAAACAGGGAGGACCAATTCTTCAGTACCAGGAGACGTGTTGATAATTAATCTTTTTAACATTTGAGTCACAGTCCATCTCCAAGTACTATGTGCTGTATTCCATGGAGGTGGAAGTTGAGGAAAATTGAACATGGCACTCCACATTGTGGCCATGCTAACTCTCCCTTCCAAGATGGTATTAGTAACTCTGCTGCATTGATGACCACCTCCTCTTCGTGTTGCCACTGAGCTCTCAATGGCAGATGGGAACTCCCCCAGTAGTATCTGCACCAAAGAGTTCTTGTAGTCCCCCATTTTAGTCTCACACTCTAGTGGTTTAATGACGGGTGCTATTGTTGTAGAGTGAATCAAGCAGGGTGGTCAGGGTGACTATCCAGGGACCTCTGCCATCATTGTGAAGGCACTGCAGTATGTGTTGGCTCATGCCTGGCGGCCCAGAGGCGAGGAGTGTCTCACTTCAGTGACAATCGTGAGCTGCTCTGGGTGTCACACTGTCATAAGGAAAACTCCTCATCTTCCTCCTCTTCCAATACTGTAGCCTGGATGGACAGCACTGTGTCTGACCACTGTTGGTCCAGCAACCCTCCCTGTGAGTCATGCATGGCCTGGTCTGACACCTGTTATTCCTCTTCTTCATCCTGCGCTGCCGTTACATCCTCTGTCATGGCCTGTAAAGCTTTTTTGAGCAGCCAAAAGATTGAGATAGTAGCTCTGATGATGGCATAATCAGTGCTGACCATATTGGAAGCAGTGCAGTACAGCATAAATGTCTCTTTTGGATATTCCAGTCCTTGGTGGTGAAGTGCTATGGGTCATTCCTCCGGGTAATGGGTGCTCTATAGCGGACTTGAACTATTGCCTTATTATGCTCACATAACCTTTCCAGCATTTGCAAAGTTAAATTGCACCTAATTGGTACATCATATATGGGACGTTGGGTGGGCACTGTGATCTGTATCCACTCCTGCTTTTGGCTATCAATCCTTATGCTTTTCATTCCTTCTGACAGATGAAATGAAGGTGGAAACTTAACATAGTGGCCAAGTCATAGAGTGATGGAGGGGGAAAACAGCATTATGAAAATCATAGGGTGTTTCAGGGAGACAGCGGTCAGTTGGCAGCAGCATGAGTAGGCCGCAGAGTGGCACAATGACAAATTATGGAGGTAGCGGAAACATGGTAGGCTACAGAGTGGGACAATGACAGAGCGAGAGGAGCGGCGGCAGCAGGAGCCCACAGGTGGCAGCAACACGGTGGCAGCAACAGGGAAAGCCACATAGTGGCACAATGATATAGTGTGGAGGTGGCATCAGTAGCAGCAGGAGCCCAAAGGGTGGCACAATGATAAAGTGTGGAGGTGGCGGCAGCAGGAGCCTACATAGCCAATAGCAGAGGAGGCCACAATGACAAAGTTTGAAATCAATTAGAAGTTGAAATTTTCCATTTAAATTTGAATTTAAAGATTAGAGACGCCACATCATTAATACATTACAGTTTTCCTGAAAATATCAGGTCTTTGCCAAGAAAGAACTGCGTAGGTGGCACCAGCAGCAGCAGCATGAGGTCTGAGGTGTGGAGGTGGCGGAAACATGGTAGGCCACAGAGTGGCACAATGATATAGTGTGGAGGTGGCGTGAGCAGCAGCAGGAGCCCACAGAGTGGCACAATGATATAGTGTGGAGGTGGCGTCAGCAGCAGCAGGAGCCCACAGAGTAGCACAATGATACAGTGTGGAGGTGGCATCAGGAGAAGCAGGAGCCAAAAAAGTCTCAAAATGATATAGTGTGGAGGTGGCATCAGCAGCAGCAGCAGGAGCCCACAAAGTGGCACAATGATTTAGTGTGAAGGTGGCATCAGCAGCAGCAAGAGCCCACAGAGTGGCACCATGATATAGTGTGGAGGTCAGTCTCTCCACATTACGGGTGAAGAAGCGGGTTTCCTTGGGGTAACGATGGCCCCCACTGCACTGAACACCCGCTCTGATGCCACACCACTGGCAGGGCAGGGCAGCTTATCTACTACAAACTCCGCAAGTTGCGGCCATGCATCAAGTTTGGCTGCCCATTAGTCCATGGGATCCTCTACCTGAGATGGTAAAGTGCTGTCCAAGTAGGCCACCACCTGCTGACGCAGGGTCTGCTCCATGTCCTGCTGCTGCTGGTGGCGGCTACCCTCCTCAATCAGCGGGTGAAGGAAGTTGCTCATTAAGGAATCCAGACTTAAGCTGCTGCTGATGGAACTGCTACTGCTCCTACACCCACCCTCCCCCAGCTCCCCACAGCAGCTGTGGCAGTAGAACGTGAGCGATGACTGCCAGGAATTCCCCAGGTCAGACCTGACAGAAGATGGACAATGGCGCACATAGGCAGCGGCCAACTATGTGCACAGTATTTCTCTATAGTATGCCAGTTGTTCCTCCCTCTCAGCAACTGGAAAAAAGTCACCCATTTTTGACCGGTAGCGAGGGTCCAAGAGGGTCGAGAGCCAAAAGCCTTATTCTTTTATGCTTGAGAAAGATTCATTGTGAATCGAAAGTCGCAAATTTTATGCCTTTTATGTGATTAAAGCCTTCTTTCTTTGGAATCCAACCTTCTGCGTGCTGTGGCCTCCTCCATCGATGTTCCTTACCTCAGGTTTGTGTACCAGAACCTTTGGCTGCGAGCACCATGCTTTATGAACTATCGTATAGGACTTAGATTGCTGCCTCTCCCTCTTCTTTCTGGACTATTTGGCTGTCACTAGGCAAAGCAGCATGCTGAGGGACTCCCAGCCTCCATCTCCACTGTATACTGCCACGGTGCTTCTGGGTCATATGCCTCGTCTTCTACCTCTTACAGATGCTCCTGCTCCTCCTCTCCTGTCACCTGAGTAGAAAAACCACAAATTGCACCAGACTCTGCTTGTGCTCCAATGTCCTCCTCCTCCTCCTCCAGTTCAGCCCCCACCGGACTCATGTGGCCATGAGATGTAGTCTCCACTTCTCCAGGGCCCTGACCAGACAGATTTTGCAGCATGAGTTCCAGGACATGAAGCAGTGGAATGACGTTATTCATCCCACAGTCCGGGCGACTGACAAATAACGTGGCCTCTTCAAAAGGCCTGAGCAAACGGCAGGTGTCACGCATGAGCTGCCACGCATGAGCTGCCACGCATGAGCGTTCCGCTTGCATCATCAAATAATCATTAATGGCTTTTCCAATGGGTGTAAACATCGCATATCAGACTATGTTGGGTAGGCTGTTCTGATGCTGCCACTCGAGGAGGGTGTGCTTGGTTTTGTAAAAATGGCTGAAGTGCGTGCACAGTGTCCTAGCCATTTTTAGAATGTCTTGCAGATGGGTGGAAGACTTCAGGAACCTGTTGACAACCAGATTGAGCACGTGCGCCATGCAAGGCCCATGGACCATCCCTCCTCGTTGCAGTTCGGACACCATGTTCCTCCCATTGTCTGTCACCATGGTACCGATTTTTAGTTGTCGCGGAGAAAGCCACACATTGATTTCTTGTTGCAGGACGCGTTATATAATGCAGCACCCCTGTAGTATATAATGCAGCACCCCTATAGGATATAATGCAGCACCCCTGTAGTATATAATGCAGCACCCCTATAGGATATAATGCAGCACCCCTGTAGTATATAATGCAGCACCCCTATAGGATATAATGCAGCACCCCTATAGTATATAACGCAACACCCCTATAGTATATAACGCAGCACCCCTATAGTATATAACGCAGCACCCCTATAATGCCGGGGTCATTACTGCCAGGGTCATTACTGCCGGGGTCATTACTGCCGAGGTCATTACTGCCAGGGTCATTACTGCCGAGGTCATTACTCATACTCTGCTGTATTTGCTTTTTTAAATCAGGAAATTTTTATTGACAGATTTTAAACACAGACAAGAAAAACAAAATAATAGTCCGTAAGAAAAAGGACAAAAAGTACAGCCAAATCCACCCTGAAGACCAGTTAGCACCAGTCCTCGTCCTGACCCGGTCCACTGCTTCACTTCCATTGTAGACCCTACTGAATACCCTCAGGCTTGGAGATTTATAGGGCTACATTGTTGCCTGGGAGTATCCTTTTAAGAGAACCTGTCACCAGAAATTTCATTTTTAGCTTGTGACAGGTTCCAATAGCCTCTGCTATGCTGATTGTAAAAATGTCTTTCTCAGCATTCTGAATCATTTCAGTAGTTTGTATAAGTTTATTTCACATTACCTTGCTCCCTGCCCTCAGCATGTGGTGAGTCCCAGGGGAGGGGCAGTTGCAGCCTGTCTCCTGATGCAATCTTCCTTTCCTCCTAACCATCACCCTCCCTCCTCTGCCTGCTAAATGCACATGACAGGGAATGGGGCGGAGGTAGGGAGGTCTTAAGACTGACACAGGCAAACAGGCTGCAGCTGCCTCCTCCATTCTTTGTTTGGTAAAATCATGGAGATAGCAAATTTTGCCATATCCTGAGTCCAATAACTTTTTTATACTTTGGTGTGCGGAGCTGTGTAAAGTCTAATTCTTTGCGGATGAGATGACGTTTTCATTGCTCCTATTATGGGAACTGTACAAACTTTTGATTACTTTGTATCAAAGTTCTGATGTGTCGCAAAATGGCAAAAAAGTGGTGTTTCAGACATTTGGATTTTTATTGTTTATTTTTATCACTTCTATGGAAAGGAGGTTTATTTTAACTTTTAGGTTTTTTTTATTTTTTTTATTTTTTACTTCTTTTTAGACACCCTAGGGTACTTTAACTCTAGGTTGTCTAATGGATCCTACCATATACTGTTATCCTACACTATAGCACATGATCTGTTACAACGGGGCTTATTTACTAAGGGTCCCGCGGCCACATAAGCTCTTCCTATTCATAAGTGCTCAGAAATGTAAACAAAGATCCGGCGAGAGTTTGCACACAGCACTAAAGTAGGTAGCAAAGTAAGTTTCAAAAATAAAGACATTAATAACATAAAACCACTGGCATGAGCCAAAATATCTAATGCATTTCCCATCAAAAATGACCCAATCATAAGATAACTCTACTCTTGTGTATCTCATTTCAGGCAGTAGAATAATGAGATGAAGATCTTCTGTAGACCCCTGTTAGAACAGATTATATATAATGAATGGATAAAATTGGGGGCACACATGATAGCTGTATTGAAAAACAACCAATCCTTATGGTCGTCCAGACTTCCGGAAAAATTAATGTTCGCACATATAAAATACAATATCTGTAACACCAGGAACAAAGTCATACTTTTCACAGCATGAGAGGGAGATTCTAAGTTTGGACTTGAGCCGTTCCTCCTCATCCGTCTGGTGTGTATCCTGAGAGAGTGAATCAACAAGAAATTGGCAACGCAAAAAGTCATGAATGGTGGAGAGTTCCCCAAGAGGATGATCAGGAACTGGTTGTCAAAGTTTGATGCCAAATAATGAGAGAAAGTAGTCAGGTTCTCCATTGAAGCATGACTTATATTCCTTACACTATAGACGCACCAACCAAATGGAAGACTTGAGGACACCGAAATAAACAGAGAAGCCACAAGGAACCATGGGACCAGGGTGGAGATCTTGGTCTTCAGGAAGATGAAGAACTTCCAGCTGTGGTTCGTGATCTTCACGCAGTACAAGACACAGAGGACGGTGGCGAACCAGAGGCCGGAGAGGTTCAGAAACATGACCATTACCATTATGGTTGTCGTAAATAGAAGGTTTTTAACAAACTGAGGAAAAAAGACCCAAAAACTTAAAAATGCAAAAATGCAGAGGAGATATAAGATTCTGGAAATGGCCAGGAGGCTCATGACTGTATCGCAGGAGTTCAAAGACTTCTGGGTTTTCCATTTCTTCAAATTAACCACCAAAATAATGAGATTTACTGCGATTCCTGCCAAGCATTCGGCGTTCACCATGAGTGCAAGAACAAACTCCAAGGAGTCATCCATCATTACCCTGCGAAGAATATCCCAAAAATTCTCCCTTCTTCATTGGCTCATCCTCAGCTTTGTGAAGGCATCAGGATCTTCTGGCTGTTATATCATTTTCTTATGGTCCTGACTACGATAAATGATTGAAATGTCTTCACTTTCTATGCAAATTTTCAGAACAGACAGTCATGTGATGGAAATATCTGTGTACAGAGCTATAAATAGTCACTGATGTGATATTCAAGGAAAGGGAACATTTCACTGTGGTTTGGTTTTTTTCATACTCATGTATCCGATTCATGGAAATTAAATCATGGCCCAAAGTGGTTTTCACAAATTTTAACTCATCCCTGGAAGTCAAGGGTGCATCAGACACTCTTGTTATTCGTTGTATTCAATCCACACTGGAGTAATTTTTAAAAGTTTTTCAAGAAAAGTTATTTTTTATCTCCAAATGTGACTACTCCAGTTAGATGTTTTTCAATATTGTAGTCAGAGGTATTTCACCAGTCAAGCTCTTCAGTGAGCTTGGAAAATATTTAGAGCTTTGTTGTATTTTCTGTCCTAATGTATCAGTACACATACACATGGATACATTTGTAAGAAATGGGCGCATCTTCAGTTCCAAAAATGTATCAGACTAGGAGACGTTGACTATTTTTGGCATGACCAGGCATTTAAGCGCAAGATACGTTCTTTAGCCATGAGTAGGATTTTCACTTGATGGGGCACATTTACTTACTCGGTTCTGTCGCAAGCCCCGATCCGTACGGTCCAACGAAGATGAAGTCCGGCGTGATTTACGTAGCTCGTGCGCCTGAGTTCCTGCGTCCGTTGCTTCCCCGCCAAAGTCCGCCGGAGTCCACCTTCTTCTTCCCGGTGCATGTGAGTGCGTGTCTTGCAACACAATTTGAAATGTCAAATCCTGAACGCAGTCCTAATCCGTTGGGTTGTCCGACGGCCCCTTCCCCACGATTTGTGTCGCATGCAAGCCGATGCGCCAAAATCCGATCGTGTGCGACACAATCCCCGGCGCAGAATATCCATCGGAATATTGTCAGAATATCCAACCAAAGTGCGGCAGCAGGACCTTTAGTAAATGAGCCTCGATGTGTTCATTGTATTTACAAATGGATTAATAAAGGGGCGAACTGTTTTTACAGAGCTTGATGTTCACCTTTAAACAGCGAGTGGCTAATCGGGTGAGCTGGAGAGACTAATCTTATATATTTTTTTTAAATTTTCTTTTAGTTTTCAAAAAAAAATTATTGAAGAAAACAGCATTACAGGTTATGCGATCATTGGGAGTAGGGGTGCTCGCAGGAAACGGCTCCACTTCAATTTTTTAAGTACAGTGTCCTCTTGGGTCTTTTTAGCTTACAATAACATCTAGTTAAATCTTGTACATATGTACACAATCTCCAGAATATATCTTTATATTGATATGTTCTTAAAGGGATATTCCCACGAAGACAAGTTTCTTAAGCCCGTAAGGACTTGGCCATTTTTCATTTTTGTGTTTTCAATTTTCGCTCCCCACCTTTTTCCATGTAAAGATCTCTGTGATGGCTTATTTTCTGTGTAACAAATTGCGCTTCATGGTGACGGTATTTATTATTCCAGGCCGTGTACTGGGAAGCGGGAAAAAAATTCTGAATGCAGTGAAATTGATGAAAGCGAGAATTAGACTCACCGGTAATTCGTTTTCCATCTAGTCCACCATGACGGCCCACCTGGAGGATTACCCCTTGACCTCTGCAGGGACAGGAAGAAGAGAGGTTAAATGTCCCTCCCCCTGCTTCCCTCGCCAGTGTTCTACCAAATAATTACACCAAGGAAGGATGCAAGAGGTTTTATTAGCATGTTACTCCACATACAATAAAAACCATATAATAACATTTGTAAGGGTTGGGAAAAAATTCCAGGCCGTCATGGTGGACTAGATGGAAAACGAATTACCGGTGAGTCTAATTCTCGCTTTCCATGACGTCCCCCATGACGGCCCACCTGGAGATGTAGCAGATAACAAAAAAGGAATTTTCTTAGGGAGGGACTACTGTTTGTAGAACTTTTCTACCGAATGCTAAGTCCTTGGCAGAATGTAAGTCCAGTCTGTAGTGTTTTGCAAAGGTTGTGGAACTGGACCAGGTTGCGGCTTTACAGATTTGGTCCAGGGAAGCTCCTGCTCGCTCTGCCCAGGAAGTGGCTACTGCCCTGGTAGAATGGGCCTTGAGGATCGTAGGAGCTTCTAAGTTCTGGATGGAATAACAGTCCCTGATAGTCTGTCTAATCCAGCGGGCGATGGTGATCTTTGACGCTTTTCTCCCTCTGTTCTTGCCCTGGAACTGAAGAAACAAGTTTGAGTCTTTCCGCCAGTTATTAGTTATTTCGAGATAGTGTAGCACTATTCTTCTCACATCTAAGGTATGCCATTTAGCTTCTCCCGAAGTTTTTGGTTTTTGGCAAAAGGAGGGGAGAATAATTTCCTGGTTACGATGGAAATCTGTTGTTACTTTGGGCAGGAAATTTGGATCAAGCATCAAGGATATTCTATCGTCCGTAATTTTTAGGTAAGGTTCATTAATGGAGAGTGCTTGAATTTCTCCCAACCTTCTGGCTGTTGTTATGGCAACAAGAAAGGCAGTTTTTAAGGTGATGTTTTTAATGCTTGCGTCCTCTAGAGGCTCGAAAGGGCCCTGTATAAGGCCATTCAAGACTATTGATAAATCCCAGGGAGGGGTCCTGACAAGACATTTAGGACTTAGTCTAGTGGATGCTCTAAGGAACCGTCTTACCCACCTATGGTCAGCCAGAGAGACGTCGAAAAAGACGCTGAGGGCTGAGACTTGGACCTTTAGTGTGCTGGTCTTTAGGCCTTTGGTCAACCCGGCTTGAAGAAACTCCAATATCTGCTGTATGTTAGGGGAAGACAGATTAGGAATTTCAGGATGGCAAAAGGATACAAATCTTTTCCAGATTTTATGGTAGATTGCTGAAGTAACTGGCTTCCTACTTGCCTGTAATGTTGCAATGACTTCTTCTGAGAGACCCTTAGCTTTCAGCATCTGTTTCTCAGGATCCAGGCTGATAGATGGAGTGATTCTGGATTGGGATGATGAACAGATCCCTGATATAGGAGATCCTTCCTTTGAGGGAGAATAACTGGTTCTTCCAGTGCCAAATTCTTCAGTGCTGGGAACCAGCTTCTTTTTGGCCAGAAGGGGACTATCAAGATAATCTTGAGGTCTTCTTGTCTTATTTTTTGCACCGTCCTTAAGATCAGAGGAAGTGGAGGGAAGGCATAGGCTAGTCTTGAGTGCCAATTGTGGCAGAAAGCATCTAGAAGGTAGTCTGGGGTATTCTTCTGTAGGGAGAAGTAATGGTCTGCTTTCTTGTTTTCTCTGGTGGCAAATAGATCTATTTGCGGTATTCCCCATTTTTGGGTTAGATGGGAGAAAACTTCCTTGTTTAGGCACCACTCGTGGGGATCCAGAGTGTATCGGCTCAGGAAATCTGCCTCTTTGTTTTCTGACCCCTTCAGATGGATTGCCGTCAGAGAAAGGACATTTTCTTCTGCCCAGAGAAAGATCTTTTTTGATATTCTCTGGAGAGATGCGGACTGTGTGCCCCCCTGGCGTTTTAGATAGGCGACTGTGGTCGTGTTGTCTGATAATATTTTTAGGTTTTTGCCTTGTAGTTGATCCGAGCAGGCCTTCAGGGTTTCCCAGACTGCCTTCAGTTCTTTGTAATTTGATGATCTGTTTATCTCTGACTGGGACCACTGACCTTGAACCAGTTTTCCTGGAAGCTTTGCTCCCCAACCTGTCTTGCTTGCATCTGTTAAGATGGATGTTTCTGGCCAATTGCTCCATTTTAGGCCCCTGGAGAGATTTTCCACTGCTTTCCACCAATTTAGCAAACTTTTTACCCATAGGGGAATGTTGGTTTTCCTTTCTAGATGGTTTAGATTCTTGTCCCAGGATGAAAGAATCCAATTCTGAAGATCTCTCGTGTGATTCTGAGCCCAGGGAACACCAGCTATACAGGACGTGAGAAGGCCCAGGAGTTTCATAGCCTCTCGGATTGAGCACTTCTGTCTGCTTTGGAACAGTGATACCTGTAAGGTAAGATTCTTGATCTTCTCTTCTGGAAGAAGAGAGTGTTGATGTACTGAGTCCAGCAATATTCCCAGAAATTTTTGCTTGGTACTTGGTTGGAGATTTGATTTTTCGAAATTTATAATCCAACCTAGGTTTTTTAGGATTGCTAATGTCATGCCTCTCTGGGATAACAAAATTTCTTCTGAGCTGGAGACTAGAAGAAGATCGTCTAAGTAGGGGATCAGTAGTATGTTCTTTTGTCTTAGTACTGCTACCACCTCTGCCATAATTTTTGTGAACAGTCTGGGAGCTGAGGAGATCCCGAATGGTAGAGCTCTGAATTGGAAGTGTCTTACCTGGTTTTCTGGGGACCGGATGGCAAACCTCAGGAATCTTTGAGAGATGGGATGGATTGGGACGTGGTAATACGCGTCTTTTAGGTCTATAGTGCATAGAGCTGCCCCTTTGGGAATTAATGGTGTTGTGGATTTTAGGGACTCCATCTTGAATCTTCTGTATTTGATATGGGTATTTAGATTCTTTAAGTTTATGATCATCCTGTAGGCTCCGTTCGGTTTCTGAACTAAGAAGAGGGGAGAGTAGAACCCTTTCCTTTGATGGTGGGGAGGTACAGGAGAAATGACATTTTTGAGTAGAAGAGATTGAACCTCTTCCCACATGAGCAGAAGCATTTGTTGAGAGGATGTCTTTGTTGTCACAAATGTCTGAGGGGGCGGGGTATCCAACTCGATCTTGTAGCCGTCGCGTATGACTTGTAGAATCCAGGCATTCTTTATGCTTTGCTCCCATTGAGAGGGGAAAAGAGCTAGTCTTCCCCCCACCCTGGCGTCATTGTTTTCTGGCAGGGTTGGGCTGGGTAGTCTGGAAGGAACTATAACCTCTACCTCTACCTCCTTTTGTGTAGCTCCATCTACCTTGTTTTCCTTTCCCACGATAGGATGGAACTTTGTCGCGGGAATCACGAAAGGAATGCCTCTTCTGTCTGGGTTCTGGAAAGCCTGTTTTCCTATCTGCAGCTTTCTCCAAGATTGTGTCCAGTTCTGGACCAAATAGGAACTCGCCTGTAAAGGGTATGCCACATAAGTTAGATTTAGATCGGAAGTCTCCTGACCACTGCTTGAGCCAGAGGGCTCTGCGGGCGACGTTAGAGAGTGCTCCTTCTTTGGCGGAAAATCTGACGCATTCCCCTGATGCGTCCGCAATGAAGGTGGTTGCCAAATTTAGCAGTGGGAGAGACTCCAGAAGCTTCTCTCTCTCGAGGTTCCGCTAATAATCTGGTTCTCTAACCCGTTTAGCCAGCAGGTCATTGTTCTGGCGATAGATGTGGTTGCGACATTTGCCTTCAAATTTAGCATTGCCGATTCCCAGGTTTTCTTTAAGACACTGTCAGATTTGCGATCCATGGGGTCTTTAAGTTGGGTCGCATCCTCAAAGGGGAGGTCGGTCTTTTTAACCATCTTTGTAACCTGGATATCTACTTTTGGGATTGAATTCCAGTATTTTGATTTCTCCTCGTCGAACACGAGCCTATTCCTGAAATCTCTGGCCACTGATAGTCGTTTTTCTGGATCTTTCCACTCTTCCCGGATAAGGTCCTCCAGCACATTATTGACTGGAAAAACCCTCTTCTTTTTTGCTCTTAAGCAACCAAAGAGTTCGTCCTGTACGGACTTTATTTCCACAGGATCTTCAATGTTTAGTGTTTCTCGGACCGCCCTTAGTAAGGTGTCCAGGTTATCCATAGAAAAAAGGAATCTAGTGTAATTTTTTTGTTCCTGGCTGTCTAGCTGTTCTTCCTCACCGCCTTGGTAGGAACAGGAAGCCCTGTCAGGGCCTGAATCCATCTCCTCCGGATTAGGTTCAGAGGGTTTGAACCTTTTAGGAGGAATTCCTTCAGAAAAGAGGGATGCAACTGTACTCTTTACTTCAGATTTGAACATGGATCTCATCTCGTCCATGAAGGACGCTTTTTCCTCCCGCATTATGCTGTCAAGGCAGTCTCTGCATAGCGGTTTTTTATAAGATTCTGGGAGTTTATTAAAACACATGTTGCATCTACGAGATGGAAGGGTCTTAGTCTTTGACTTGTCTTCCTTCTTTTCCTCTTTTTTATCCTCTTTCTTCTCTTTATCTTTTCTCTCCTGAATGTGAGAAGAAAAGACACGAGGAAGCATAGGGGATGTATATATATACAGGGCCCCCCCTCCACGTTCCACCCTCCAGACCCCCTTACTTACAGATGTCTGAGGAAGGGGGACTGGGTCCATACTGCCTGTGGACAAGGGAGGAGGTAGAGGTGTAAGTGGAGCGGTGATAAGAATAAGCAATCTGCCACCATGCGTTTCACTAACCTGCGCCTATGACACACTCAGATCTGCAAAAACCACCTGCGATCGTCTCAGAAGCAAGAGAGGTCTCTAGTAGGTCTCTGCCTTTTAAACTCACCGCTCCACGCTCCTGACTCCCGAAAGCCAATGACGTGAATGGGTCGCGTCACTTCCGGTGCGACGCGCGGACCGGAAGTCGTCATCCGGCCCAGTGGAACGCAAAACCGGAAGTCGTCATCAGAAAACCGGAAGTCGTCATCGGGGTTGGTGGAACGCAGCCGCGTTTCACCATCGGGAGCCGGAACATGTGGTGCTGCCGTAGATCGTCGCAGGACCGCAGGGATTGCACCAAATACCTCCCCATGATGTCAGCCAGGAAGGAGATCGATCGAGGCCAGGGGAGGAGAGGATCTTAGTTCCAGGTACCGCGCCTCTTAAAGGCGTCCCCCTCCACTCCCACCCCCCTAAGGAGATGAGAAGGAGAGAGACCCTCTCTTCCCCCTGCCTGTATAGGGACAGGAAGAACACTGGCGAGGGATGCAGGGGGAGGGACATTTAACCTCTCTTCTTCCTGTCCCTGCAGAGGTCAAGGGGTAATCCTCCAGGTGGGCCGTCATGGGGGACGTCATGGAAAAAACACTTTTGCGCCGTATTCTATGGGCTTAAATTTTGCAGATTTCGCTGTGCGCCCCAAATGACATGCCCACTTTATTCTTTGGTTCGGTACGATCACGGGGACACCAAATTTGTATAGGTTTTATAATGTTTTTATATATTTACAAAAATTTGAAAAATTCTTCATTTTGCCATGTTCTAGCGCTAATAACTTTTTCATACTACGGTGCACGGAGCCGTGGGTGGTGTCATTTTTGTGACTTTTGATCACATTCTTAATGCTATTATTTTGAGGACTGTACGACCTTTTGATCACTTTTTATAGAATTTTTTTAGATTTTTCAAAATGGCAAAAAAAGTTACACTTTCGACTTTGGGGCGCTATTTTCTGTTACAGGGTTAAACGCCGGGAAATATATTTTGATAGAACGGACATTTTGGGACACGATGATACAGAACATGTTAGTGATTCTTACTGTTTATTTACTTTTAAATGTGATTTAGGGAAAGGGGGGAGATTTTAAACTTTTACTTTTTTTTACTATTTTTTCATATTTTTTTTAAATATGGAGGCCTGAGGTAGGAGGATTTGTTGAAAGGGACCAGTAATCAGGACAATCCTGATTTTAGCTAATATAATGGAGGCATTTAGCTAATAGCACTGTGGGAACCTGTCACTAGCTGTATTGGTGAAGAATGTGGCGACAGGTTCCCTTTGAAGGCTTAGCCCAAATTTTTTGTAATCTGAAATGCCCAACTTTATATGGTTGTAACTTTTGAACATTTTAACTTACCAAAGAGTTTTTTGTCACATTATTCATTTTAGTAAACAATTTTTGGTTGATAAGTTTTGCATTTGTTTATTTAAAAAAATAAAAATTTGGTGACATTTTCTAAATTTCAAAATTCTAATTCTAACTAAGTTATCTGCTTTTCAGATGGGTACTTTTGCCACCCAAATTAGTTACTAACTAAGATTTCCCGTATGTTTGCTTTATGTTTTCCTAATTTTTTTTAGATATCTTGATATTTGGTCACACTACTTATGAAGAAAACATCAATTTTATGTATTTTCAGGGAGATTTCAGAATTGACTTCGAATGTTTTTAATGAGATTTGAAACATAAAATATTAGAATCCCCCTATTTATTCCTCCATTTTCAGATCTGCACCTACTAATAAGAGGTTTTAGGAATATTGTTAACCCTTTGAGATCATCACAGTAATTAAAACAAAATGGAGTTGAAATTTAGAATTGTCTTAATTTGTCAGTAACACCTTCATTTAGCCCTAATATTCACACTTTCTCAAAAGATAAAACCCATCCTAAAATGTGTTATTTCCCCCAAGTTTGCCCTAAAGGATTAACCTATTAAGATTAAGTTTTTAGTTGGTTCATGGCCGCACTTTTATGAGCTATAAAATATCTGTTTTCCTGTTAATGTCGTGAATGTGGGGGCTTATTTTTTGCGGGATGAGATGCACTTTTCAGTGATATTATTGTGCCCTATTGATTAAATGTATTAACTTTATTTGTAGGCGAGGAGTAGAAAAATGATCTTTTTTTGGCGTTTACCATATACAGGCGGTCCCCTACTTAAGAACAACCAACTGACATACGACCCCTGGTTACAAACGGCCCTCTGGATGTTGGTAATTTCCTGTACTTTAGCTTTAAGTTCCAATAATCAGCTGTAACAGTTATCAGAGATGTCTGCCTTTAAGCTTTATTGTTAATCCTGGTTCTTATGACAATCCAACATTTTTTAAATCCAATTGTCACAGAGACCAAAAAAAATTTGTCTGAGGGGTTATAATTATAAAATATACAGTTCCGACTTACATACAAATTCAACTTAAGAACAAACCTACAGAACCTATCTTGTATGTAACCCGGGGACTGCCCGTACCCTAAGTTTTATCATATGCACCTCCATATTCCGCCATATTATAGCTAGTTTAGAGCTTGATTTTTTAATCCCGTTTTATCTAATAATATATGGGACAAGAGCGGTAAAAATCATAATTTTTCACAGGTCAACACAAGCGTGGCAATACAATATATTTGGGCTTTGTTTGGTCATTTTCACTTTTTTATACGTTCCAGATGCTTTAAGGGCATTTTTATTTATTAGGGGTTTTTTTTTTTGCTTTCTTTTTTGTTTTTTTACCTTTTTATTTGCTCTACTATGGGACATGAACAAGCAATCATTTATTAGAATGCTGCAATACTGATGTACCGCAGGGTATTATCACTGTCAGCCTTTGCTTTTACTATGAACTTCCTGGGGTTTTAAAAACACAGTCGAAAAACAAATATACAATAAAAATATACAATAAAAAAAACCCACACTGCAAAAACTGTCAGAACACATCACATAATGCTATACATTTTGTATTTGCTTAAAGAGATTGGGCAGAATTTAATATAGATTGACCTATCCTCTAGTTAGGCCTTCAATTCTGGATCGGTGGAAGTCCAACAACTGGCCACTGGCATTGATCAACTTTTTGGGGATGGAAACAGTTGTCTCCATGTTCCCTTAGCAGCAGGACACTGCAGCCATGGGTCTTGTTGTATCCTGAGGATAGACCATCAATACTGGCCAGCCCCTTTAAGACCTTCTGCGCTCAGATTGTAGCACCACACTCTGCTGCAGGTTCTCCTGGATCATTTGCCTCTCGAGTGAAGTCCTCCTCTGCCTGCCCGGGGTGGAGGTAAATTGGGATGGAGGCTGCGGCTCACTCTGGATGCTACTTGCCGTGGGACTTTTAGGCACTTTTAAGCCCCTTCTACACTGGCGTTTTTCACGCGCGAGTTCTGCGCGTGCATTTGACGCGCAGAACTTGCATTGCACTCTGTCCCATTGTATTCAATGGCTCTTTCTTCATTAGCGTTGGTGTTCACGCGCGTGCTTGCGTTCGTTTTCACGCGCGTCAAAATCGCAGCATGCTCTACTTTTGCGTGTCACGCGCGTTTTTCACGCCCCATTCAAGTCTATGGAGATGCATCAAGAACGCATTGCACTCACAATCATTGCAAGTGCAATGCGTTTTAAACGTAAGGGTTGCTAGGTGACCAGAATAACAGTATTTCCCCTGCTCGCGAACGATCATTTAATTCAAAAAACACAATGAAGAACAGTGAAGAATAGAATAAAACCAGTGAACACAGGATCATTTAAGAGAAAAACACAGTGCAGAACACAGTGCAGAATAGATTACAGATGTTCGGCACATCTGCTTACTTGTCGGGAGATACGCGCGGAACAAAATAGTATGTGAAGAACAATATATATGTTTGAAGAACACATTGCAGATGTATTTAAACATCTGCAATTTGTTCTTCACACACATATATATTGTTCTTCACATGCTATTTTGGGCGCACCGTTCCGCGCGTATCTTCCAACAAGTAAGCAGATGTGCCGAACATCTGTAATCTATTCTTCACTGTGTTTTTCTCTTAAATGTTCCTGTGGTCACTGTGGTCACTGTTTTTATTCTATTCTTCACTGTTCTTCACATCTGATAACTTGTCGGGAGATAATATACACGGGGAACAGTGAAGAATAGATTGCAGATGTTTGCAACTTATCAGAAGACATTATTTTTCAATTAAATAACCCATTTTAATCCCAAACCATGGTCCCTTTGAAAAACGCTCGAGTCTCCCATTGACTCGCGCGTGAAAAATGCGCCGAAAACGCAAAAACACGCTAACAACACGCGCGTGAAAAACGCAAAAACGCTAATTACTCCAAGGAAAAATGGAGCAAAAACGCAGCCAAAAACGTCAGTTTTTCACGCATTGCACCCTGACGTGAAACGCAACGCTAGTGTGGAAGGGGCCTTACTTTACTCATAGATGATCCAACATTTTCCCCGTTGTGGATTTGCATTTTATTTCCTTGACCTGATGAAGACGCCATTCCGGCATCGTAACGTGTCGCCCTTTTAATTATTGCCGAATTAATAAATCCTCATCTCTATCTCTTTCTCTGCGTTTTCTTCTCACTACAGAGCGTCAATCTTTTGGCCTTCCCTATTTTTCCTATTATTGCTCTACTCACTTACTGGGTTCATCCCAGCTCCGGGGCCAGGTGCCGCTGCACGCTTCCTCACCTAGTTGGTAACATTAAAGTTTTTTTGGTGCCAGTTTCACTGAATCTCTCCTAAAAGTTTTTTTCTGCACAGTCTCCACTGGATGTGAGAAAGATGTCACTTTAACCAACTTAAAGGGTTATTGACATTTAGTTAAATTCATCTGCCGTATACATATGTTATGGATTGGTAAAAATAATATATAAATTTTGGAAGAAAAAAAATAATTCTCTATAAATGTAGCCATGTTGTCCCTTAGAAATGAGAATGTTGTCCTTAGATACGACCACCTCTGCTTGAGAGATTACATAAAGAAACAAATAGTTTTTGCATATGAGATATCCGGGAGTTACTGCATGTCCCTCAGCTGACCTATGGTAATGATTGGTGGTCAGGTAGGACTCCAGAGGCCACTGCCTCCAGAGAGCGGGGGGTTGTATCCAAGGATAGCTATTTCATTTTTAACCCCTTAAGGACGGAGGGTTTTCCGGCTCATTTCTCGCTCTCCAACTTCAAAAATCCATAACTTTTTCATTTTTACGTGTACAGACCTGTGTGAGGGCTTATTTTGTGCGTAACAAATTTTACTTTCCCGTAATGTTATTTATTTTAACATGCCGTGTACTGCGAAGCTGAAAAAAAATTCCAAATGTGGAAAAATTTAAAAAAAAACGCACATGCGTCACGTTCTTGTGGGCTCAGTTTTTACGACTTTCACTCTTCGCTCCAAATAACACGCCTACTTTATTCTTTGGTTCGGTGCGATCGCGGTGATACCAAATTTATATAGGTTTTATTGTGTTTTAATACATTTTCAAAAATGAAACGAATGTGTACAAAAAAGAAAAAAAATTTTTTGCCATCTTCTGACGCTAATAACTTTTTCATACTTTGGCGCACGGAAATGTGTGAGGGGTCATTTTTTGCGAAATGAGGCGACGTTTTCATTGCTACCATTTTGAGGTCTGTGTGACATTTTGATCATTTTTTATTTCATTTTTTATGTTATGTAAAAAGGTGTAAAAGTCGCATTTCGGACATTTGGGCGCCATTTCCCGCCTCGGAGGTCACCGCCGGCCGTAACTGTTTTTATATTTTGATAGATCGGGCATTTTGGGACGCGGCGATACCTAATATGTCTGTGATTTTTACTGTTTGTTATGTTTTATATCCGTTCTAGGGAAAGGGGGGTGATTTGAACTTTTAATATTTTATTAATTTTTTTTATTTTTTAAACTTTTTTTTTTCTTTTTTTTTTCACTATTTTTTAGACCATCTAGGGTACAATAACCCTAGATGATCAGATCGCTCCTACAATATACTGCAATACTACAGTATTGCAATATATGGCGTTTTTGCAGGTCTTACATTACAATGAGCCACTGGCTCATTGTAACGAACCTGCATAAACCATGTAGCCTCGTGTCAAGAGAAGACCCGAGGCTACCATGGTAACCGATCGCCGCCCCCCGATGACGTTCGGGGGCGTGGCGATCGAAAAAAAGATGGCGGCGCCCGCGCGCCGCCGTCTTTTAAACGCCGCCCGCGACTTTGCGGGCGGCGTTTAGAGGGTTAATAGCCGCGATCGGTGCAAGCACCGACCGCGGTTATTAGCGGTGGGGGTTTTGTGCAAAATGCAAAAACCCCCACCTCTGTATGAAGAGGACTCAGCCCGTGAGCCCTCTTCATACATCCCTTATGCCTCTGCGCCGTAGAGCTACGGCGCAGAGCGTTAAGGGGTTAAGGGACAACATGGCTACATTTATGAGAAATTATCTTCACACAGGTACATCTTTACATAACATTCAATGGAAGAAATGTATATATAATGCAGATGAACTAAATGTGGGAATACCACTTTAACATCTGAGAAGATTCAATGTATTTCTTGTACTAATAGAATTATTCAAACAACAAGTAACACACTTCTTGCTTTTTTAATATTTAAATTTTTATTTAGATTTTAATTTCAAAAACTTAAATTTAAAACATTTTTAAAGAAGTACAATGGAATAGCAACATATTTTACCTAACAACAAAAAATAAAATATAAAAACGCTAATTACAGAAAAGACATAAAAAGACTTAAGATATTAGAAGGTTGGGGGTCATTTACTAAGGGCCCGATTCGCGTTTTCCCGACGTGTTACCCGAATATTTCCGATTTGGGCCGATTTCCCCTGAATTCCCCCGGGATTTTGGCGCACGCGATCGGCGCTGGCATACACGCGATGGAAATCGGGGGCGTGGCCGAACGAAAACCCGACGGATTCAGCAAAACCGCCGCATTTAAAACAAAAAATCTGTCGCGGAGCTTGCACTTACCTTCACTCAGCCCGAGCCGGTGAACTCCAGCGCGTTCCAATGCTTTTCAGCGCAGCAGCGCCACCTGGTGGACGTCGGAGGAACTACCTTAATAAATCCCGGCCGGACCCGAATCCAGCGCAGAGAACGCGCCGCTGGATCGTGAATGGACCAGGTAAGTAAATCTGCCCCGTTGTGTCTGCTACTTTCCACCTAATGAACATGAAAACCATCTCAGAAATGTCTCCTTCAGCTTCTTGGTGCTGATGATGATGTAGAGCGAGTGGAGACATGGTGGGATACATGTGATGATAATAACCAGCGTCCTCCATAAGATCCTCATGTTGAACATTGGAGAAAGTCGTACAGTCATACATACAAAGTACACAACGTGCAACACTAGAAATAAGCTCATATTTTTAACAGCACAATAGTGGACTTCTAGGTTTGGGCTTCCAAATCCCGTCCTGCTGCGCCTCATGTGTCTGATGTGCACCTACAGAGACTGGATCAACAAAGAGATTGCCGCACAAAAAAATAGGAAGGGAGGAAGGGAACCGACAATAAACATCAGGAACCGAAGGTGTAAGTCCTGAAGCACGGTGACTTTCGTGAGGGTTGCATTTACAACGGAGTCCAGAAGATGAAGATCATAGGAAGATTTAGATTGGTCAATATAGAAAACAAACCAACCACATGGAAGACTGAAAGCTACGGAAACTGGTAGAGACGCAAGAAGGAGCCAGTGGACCAGAGAGGAGATCCGGGTCTTCAGGAAGGTGAACATGGATGAGTTGTAGTTTGTAATTTTCACACAGTAAAAGACACACAAGACGGTGGCAAACCAAAAGTTGATGTGGTTCAGGAACATGGAGCCCACCAACATTGATGAACTGGGAAGTAGATTTACAAGAAAGGGAGGGTAGAACTTTAACAGAAAATCAAGGACCATCATATGGATGAAGAACAGAGATCTTGAAGATGCCAGGCAGATCAGGATCTTGTCAGAGGTTTGAATGATTTTCAAGGTTCTCCAGTTCTGGAAATTAGTGGCCACAATGAAGAGATTGAATGCTATACCCGCAGTACACTCAGCATAGAGCAGAGCCGAGAGCAGGTAATATTCCATCATCTCAAAGCTTGGTCTTCTCTGTAGATGTCTGCCGTACATGCAGATCTGACCATGAAGTCCAGCTCCGGAGTATGAGCTCCTCTCAGGTCATCCAGGTTTTTTATATTGCTCTTACATTTATTTCATATGAAAATTGAGCAGACGCGTTTCATTCAATGCAAATCCTCCTTCCTTCTGCTGATAACCGGTTCTATCATTAGACCGTAAAATATATTTGTGTTATTATAAGAAAACAAGATCTGAGGTGATGAGGTTTTCCTCTCCGTACAGACAATCCTGGATTACTTGTCTCAGTGTTGTGTTAGGTTATTGTTGTTGTAGTTGTGACATTTCTTCTGATATGTGTCAGGATGAGTGATAGTGGATCCTCTGTACCACCGCAGACGATGATATAAGCCGACACCTGGAACCGGAGTCTAAGTGGCACCCGGTTTTCACCAGAGCCCGTAGCAAAGCAGGTTGGACTTGCTGCGGGGGGGTACCACCAGGTTGTTCAAAAGGTGCGACTTTGTCCGCGGTGGCAGCCAAGGCGTAGAACAAATTCATCAGGCAAACTTGTGGTCGGGGACAAGCAGGAGGTCGAGACAGGCAGCACAGGATCAGAGTCGGGGATGTAGCGGTAGGTCAGGACTGGCAGCAGAGGATCAGAGTCGGGGACATGCAGGAGGTCGATACAGGCAGCACAGGATCAGAGTCGGGGACGTAGCGGTAGGTCAGGACAGGCAGCACGGGATCGGAGTCAGGAAGTCGAGGTCACAACGGGAAATCAGGATAATCGCAGAGAGCTTGAAACACAGCTTTTTCTTTGGCATAGAAGCACAAGGACCTGGCAAGGGACACAGGAAGGGGCTGGCAATTTATCAGGGAAGGCGGTAGACCCATGGCAATTATCGGAGCTCTGGCCCTTTAAATCTTTGCGAGCCGGCGTGGGTGCGCTCTAAGAGACGGGAACGTGTGCGCCTGACCACAGGAGCAATGGAGAATGCCGCTGGAGCCAGGAGAGGTGAGGTCACCCACAGGCAGGCTCTGGGGGCACCGGGAGGGCACACGCAGGGGCACACGTGACAATATTTATAATTTAAATTAAAACCCACCGACACTGTTCTCGTGAGATTCCCCAAGCTTTTTTTCACACTCCACAGGACTGGGGCAGATAATAGTATGAAAAGGTGAGTGCTGTACCAACTCTTCTCCTCTTACAGGTCTCCAGATCTCTACCACTGTCAACTGGGCCATAGTGCCAGGTGTTAAAGGACCTGCTCCAGCCAATCAGTAGCTTCAGCACCCAGTGGCTTCACTTCTTCCACATCACATGGCACCACTATGGTCTCTGGCACTCGCTGGATATCTCCTTCACCGCTCCACTCCACATTAATTGAATTATCTTTAGTTCATTAGACAAAATCATAGCAACATTCTTCAATATTTTAATGTATGTGGGAACTGCATGCTGGGTTCTACAGCCCAAAACTGTCAAATTGAACTAAGCCTAGGATTGGTCATTAATAATGAATCAGCAGTGGTGCAACTCCTGATACCTCTGATACTCCTGATACCTCTGATACTCCTGATGCCTCTGATACTCCTGATGCCTCTGATACTCCTGACGCCTCTGATACTCCTGACACCTCTGATACTCCTGACACCTCTGATACTCCTGACACCTCTGATACTCCTGATACCTCTGATACTCCTGATGCCTCTGATACTCCTGATGCCTCTGATACTCCTGATGCCTCTGATACTCTGATGCCTCTGATACTCCTGATACCTCTGCTGAACAGCTGTTTGGGGGACATTTATCACACACCGGCACAAAGCTATTGATTTCTGTGTTTTATATATGACTATGTAGGTTACCTCCATATAGGGGTTTTGTATGGGTGATGATGTGTTTAAGGTGTTTGTGAGAGTTTCCATGAGTGTGGTGAATTTGTGTATTAATGTATCCATGCATGTTGTGACGGTATGTATGGCTGCATCTATGCACAGAATGGGTCAGATTTACTTATCCGGTCCTTTCACGATCCCCGAGGTGTTTTCTCCAACAAAGATGAAGTCCGGTGCGATCCTGCATGTGTCTCTTCCCCGCTCAGGTCCACTGGAGTTCACCGTCTTCTTCCCGGTGTAAGTAAGTGCATTGTCTTGCGACACAATTTGAATTGTAAATTCCGCATAGTCCGAATCAGTCAGGTTGTACCATCCTAAGGTCCTGGCAGGGCGATTGCTCAATGACAGTTAGAGATCACATGACCATCCATCTGCAGCCATTTTAAGGTCAGGAATGTCTGGTTGATGAGGTAAAAGACAGGAGGCTTCACTTTACATATCAGGAAAGCGGAGCAGAACTATAAATAGATGTATATTGGTAAATTACCTAATATCCTGCCCCCCACACTTATATACACACACACAAATTGGGGCTCATTTACTAAGGGTCCCTCGGACGCATTTTCGTCAGGTTTCCCGACGATTTCCGTTTTGCGCTGAATTGCCCTAGGATTTTGGTGCACGCGATCGGATTTTGGCGCATTAGCGCCGGCTTGAACACAACAGGAATCGGGGGGCGGGGCGTCGGACAATCCGACGGATTCGGACAACGCACGGGAGTTAACAATTAGAAATGTGTTGCAAGACACGCACTTACATACACCGGGAAGAAGCAGGTGAACTCCGGCGGACCTCGACGCAGAAGCGACGGATGCAGGAACTCGGGCGTATGAGCTACGTGAATAGCGCAGGACCTGAATCCTCGTCGGACAACGCACCAAGGGATCGCGTACAAAGTACGACAGAAGACTGGCGCAAGGCCCTTAGTAAATGAGCCCCATTGTGGTGACCAACATTAATGAATTGAGAAATAGATTTAGGAGTAAGTGATGGAAGAACAGAGAGGAAATTGACTCACATCATAAGGAGGAGAAACAAAGATCTGGTACACCAGGATCTTGTTGAAGTTTCGTGTGTTTCTCCGGCTTCTCCAGTTCTGGAAATTAGTATCGACAATGAAGATGTACAGTATGATGCCCACTTACCCTCAGCATAGACCATAGAGCAGGGGCAAGATAACATATTGCTGATAATATTCCATCATTTCAAGGATGGATCTTCTCTTTAGATGTTGGTCTAGGTTGAAAGACCGATCTGATCTTTCAATCCCTCTCCAGACTGTTAACTCCTCTCACGTCATCTCAGGCTTTGTAAACTGTTCTTATATTCATTAAATGTGAAAATCCAGCAGACACGTTTCCATCAAGTTCAACCAAGGAAGAGAAGGGCTTGGATGAGGAAGGGATTTAGGGGAAACAATTCTATGTAAAAAGGCATCTAGACCCTTCTTGAAGCTCTCTGCTGTCCCTGCTGTGACCAGCGCCTGAGCTCGGCTATTCCACAGATTAACAGTTCTCATAGTAAAAAAGCCCTGTCGCATCTCGTGATTGAACCTTGTTTTCTCCAGACGGAGACCATGCCCCTCTCGTTTTAATTTGATTTAACATGGAAGAACATTTCACCATATTTAAAAAATCTGATTTAAATGCTTTTGTGTAAAAACTACAAAAGTGCTTAAGGAATGAGACCATTATTGGCTGACCAGAAACATTATATTTGTTGAAAGCTTTCAGGGCATACAAACCCCTTCATCAGGCATGGATACAAATGAAGCAATGAGAGAAAAACACAACATTTGAGGGATTTTACACTAAGATAAGTTGAGGTAATCAAACTGGTGTTTATGTTACACAGAGAAGGTCGATGGGGGGTGGCATAGGAATGCAGAGGTCTGGAGTCAGGTGCTGGTCTAGAATGGCAGGGTTTGGAGTCAGGGGGTGGCTTAGGATTGCAGGGGTATGGAGTCAGTGAATTATCTAGGATGGCAGGGTTTGGAGTCAGGGGGTGGTCTAGGATAGCAAGGTCTGGAGTAAGGGGGTGGTCTAGGTTTGCAGGGGTAAGGGGGTGGCCTAGAATGGCAGGGGTCAGGGGGTGGCCTAGGATGGCAGGCGACTGGGCCCAGGGGCTTAACTAGGATGGCAGGGGTCAGGGGGTGGTCTAGGTTGGCAGGGGTTTGGGGTCAGGGTGTGGCCTAGGATGGCAGGGGTCTAGGGTCAGGGGATGGCCTAGGATGGCAGGGGTCTGGGGTCAGGGGGTGGTCTAGGTTGGCAGGGGTTTGGGGTCAGGGAGTGGCCGAGGATGGAAGGGGTCTGGGGTCAGGGGATGGCCTAGGATGGCAAGGGTCTAGGGTCAGGGGATGGCCTAGTATGGCAGGGGTCTGGGATCAGGGGGTGGCTGAGGATGGCAGGGGTTTGGGGTCAGGAGGTGGTGTAGTCCAGGAGACTGTTTTATTTCTTGCCATGTTATGTCTTTTTGGATCTTCAGTCATTAGTCTATTATTATCTCTCACAAAGCCTCAGTAGATTCTCAGTTTTCTTCCCAGTCCTAATGGGTTATACTCTTGGAAACCTCACCAGCAGCTATGCTTGATAGAGTAATGGGAGAAACAAGGAATCAACTTGTAAAGTTCCTTCAATGCCTCACATGCCTTTGCTTTTTATCCTGCTGGTTGACTTGATGGTTAGGCATTAGGGTTGAGAAGAAGATCTAAAAACGCAATGTTTGTGTCCCCACCAGTAACACCCATGACCCCATGAAACATCCGCAACTAATCTAAGTTTTCAGGTGCAAAGTACTAGAATTTAGTAAAAAGGCTCTGAAATGCACGACGAAGCTTTGAGATGCTGAAGATTAAGACAGCAGAATGCAGAACTGGTGTAGCAGACGTAAAGATGTGGCATAAAATAATCCAGGGGCCATCATGCCTCATCAACCCGGTAGTAGTCAAATTAACGATGATGTAGTAGGAGATGTATAAGAAGAAGAAACAGGCCATGCTTCGTAAAACTCTGAAGTGAGATTCTAGGTTTGGACTCACACTTTCTTGCATTGTTCTGGTGTGTTTCCAGAGGTACCTGAAAAGAAGGACAACCGAAAAGCAGCATAGGACAAGTGGTGGAGAGGATCCAAAATTGTAGATGAGGAACAAGTTGCTATAATTTGGAACTTTGATGGCTGCACGTAAAGTAACGTTGGATAAATCTAAGTTGTCGCTTGTGAAGATGCACCAATATATCGGAAGACTCGAAGACAATGAAGCCAACAGAGACCCAACGATGAACCAAGGAACCAACTTAGAGATCCTTGTCTTCACGTAAATGAAGAAGGTGTTATTGTAATTAGTGATCTTCATGCAATAGAAGACTGACAGCAATGTACCGAACCAGATGCTACTGTAGCTAAAAAATAGCCTAATCCCCAAAACCATTACATTAGCTTGGAAATAGAGATGTGGGAGAAATGTCAGGACGGAATTAAAGACCGAGACAATTACCAGCAAGGACAACCTGGAAAGAGCCAGACATAGAAGGATCTGGTCACTTGAGGGGAGTTGTCTATGTTCCTTCCATGTCATGCAGGTTGTGATGAATATAAAGGCATTGATTATTATTCCAAAAAAAAACTCACCAAAGAGGATCGAGGTGAAGACAATAGGTCTCCATTGGGTGGACTCCATTGTTCGTCTTTCGCTTTGGTTTAAATTCTTGGATGGGGGTTTGGCTTTGGTTTTGGATACTGACGAGATCTGGTGCAGAGCAGACACCGTACTAAATTCCATCTGCCCTGGGTTACGATGTTCACTGCGGTAACTTCAGGTTGGTGGAGATGCAAATGACATCTGTATCTGTGAGGCGCTTTGCATGAGATTTTCATGGATCAATCTGGAAATCTTAACAGAGCACACAGAGTACACAAGCAGAAGTATGGATTTAGATGTTGATCTCAATTAAAACTCAATTAGCACTGATTGCCCTTAGCTGTTGACACCATCACTGCTCTCTGCCTGTTGGTGCTTTGCTCCAGTCCCTGCCTGTAGGGGGCTCTGGTCCTGTAAGACGTCTTCATAACTCTGCCCATTTGCTTGATTTATGAACTTGGACTTGTGTCCAGTAACTTCATTTCCACCCTGACCCGGGTCTGTTTCCTTACTCTGAACCTGTGTCTCCAATTTTATTCTGACTCAATGCTTGACAATCATGCTGAGCTTAACATCTGCCCTGACCTTTGTTGGTTCCCTGACCACTTCTTCTACCTGTCCCATAGGTGCCATTAACTGGTGTCTCTGGACCCGCCTGGGTCAGTTGTCACTTTATGCAGAATACTCTTAGAGGTAGTGATGGAGATTCACAATGAAGAGCCTTACAGGAGCTACAGTGTGAAAACCAGGGAGGCAAAACATAAAATAATGAAGTATGCGTTCAGCTCCCTCTAGTGGTGAACACATGCAGTTGGAATTTCTTCAAGTGTCTCTTTGTTATATAACATATTTCCCGGTTCATGTGCCCTTCCCAGGCTTATTGAGGACATTTCCACTGTACAATCCACAATCCATAAATATATTTTCAACACTAGTAACTGATCGAAGACATCTCTTCAGCTGGTTCCTGTGCACCCAGAGCATTGGACGGTCTCCTCTTGAAATCTTGTAGACTTCAGAGGTGAGTCTTTCCCTAACTAGGTTTGGCTCACGCTAACAATGCCCATCTAATTTGGTGGGATGGTTGTTCTGTGGCCACACTCGTTCCCCAGGGCCAAGAGGCTCTGCACAGGCATGGCGGTCAAATTCTCTCTTTTGTTTGTCTTGAGCCTCCAATACCCGTACATTCAGAATTTCCCTGTCATCCTCCAGGCACCTCTGGTGTTCCTGGACCCAATCAGTCTGGGGGAGCAGAGATTGAGAGTCAGGGGCTTCCATGTCCAAGGCCATGTTGGTGGGGAGATGGACATGTCTCCTGAACATGAGATAGTATGGGATGTATTTGGTGGAGCAATGGGTGGTATTGTTGTATAGATACACCAGTTCCGGTAGTAGATTTGGTAGTAGTCAGCCCTTTTTGCAGGGGTCTCAGCTTGTTGATGAGAGTCTGGTTCATTTTCTCACAGAGTCCATTACCCTGTGGGTGGTAGGCTGTGGTCCTCACCTTTTTACAGTCATAGAGGGTACACAGCTCTTGAAACCCCTGGGATTCAAACACCGTCTCCTGGTCCGGACCTGCTGGGCTCCAACTTCACGTGGTCTAGGGCCACGATCTCCAGAGGGCGTTGGCTCACAATGGGGTGTAGCGGGGCCCTTTGATTATGTCCCTCTCCCCTAGAGATGCCACAGGCTGACACTCCCGACACCAGACCACAATGTTGGGTTTCATGTTCACCCAGTAGTACTGCTTCCAGAGGGTAGCTTCATTCTTCTGAGCGCCAAAGTGTCCGGACTGGTTGTGATACATATCCAGCACTTTCTTGGCATCTCTCCTGGGGATCACTATCTGGTACAATTCGGTCATAGGTGATGGGATCCAGAGTTCTCCTTTTTGGCAGGCCCTGATGCATAATCAGAGTCTTCCACTGGCACCAAAGATGGGACAATTCTCCATCAGGTGTTGCTTCAGAGGGCAAGGAGTAAACTCTCTGGGGGTCTTGACACACAAAACGAGCGTAGGAACACCAGCATCTCAACGTCTTCCCATTGAGCATCCGTGGAGGGTCCCTCCCACTGGTCAGGGAGACGGGACAGAATATTGGTGTTGTCGTTGGTTTTTCCTGCCCAATACTTGATGGTGAAGTTAAAGTTGGCTAGTCTGGAGGGCCACCGCTGCTCCAGCGCTCCAAGCCGAGCAGTGTTCAGATGCACAAAGGGGTTGTGGTTTGTGAAGACGGTTAAGAAGGAGGCAGCCAGATATTCTTTGAACTTTTTGGTCACAGCCCAGACTAATGCCAGGAACTCCAACATGAATGAGCTGTAATTCTATTAGTTCTGTTCCGGTTCTCGGAGGGAACGGCTGGCATAGGCTATGACCCTTTCAGCTCCATTCTGCTGCTTGCTGGCATTGGTGTAGAGTATAAAGGGCAGATTATAATCTGATATATCCTAGCACCGTCAGCCTTTGCTTCAGCATCTGGAATGCAGCTTCTCATTTTGCTGTCCAGTCAATGGGTGCTCGGGACCGTTGGCCGTCTTTAGGAAATCCCCTTAGAAGTTCTTGCAGGGGAGCCGCCAGCTGGGCAAACTTAGGTGATAAACCGCCTGTAGTAGCTGGCAAATCCCAGGAAGCTCTTGATATCCCGGATGGTAGAAAGGGTAGGCCAGTCGTGGACAGCTGCAACCTTCTCTGGGTATGGGTCAATTACGTCAGCGCTCACCACATGTCCTAGGTACTTTACGCTAGGTTCTAACAGATGGCAATTGAACGGCTTAACCTTCAACCCATACTGGGTCAGGATTTGGAAGACTTCAGTCAAATGTTGGAGCTGATCCTCATAGGTCTTGGAGTTGATGATGATATCGTCCAAGTATAGTAGGACAGTCTAAGGTTTCGATTTCCCAAACCGCTGGAACAGGCTCGGGGCACTGAACACGCCGAAGGGCATGTTGTTGAACTCGACAGGCCCATTGGGGGTGGTGAAGGCCGTCTTCTCCCTATCTTCAGGTGCCATGGCCACTTGCCAGTAGATCAGTAGTCAGATCAAGGGTGGAGAAGAAGGCAGCCGACCCTTAAGGCTGCGAGGGATTCCTCGATTTGAGGCAGCAGATAGGCATCCTTGTTGGTGATATTGTTGATCTTGTTATAGTCAACACAGAAGCAAAGGGTTCCATCCTTCTTCTTCACAAGGACCAGCAGGGCAGCCCACAGGCTGTGGCTCTCCTGGATAACATTGGTTGTCTTCATCTCTTGTTAATGGGCTGGAGGAATTGGACGATACCTCTCCTTGATAGGCGGATAAAAGCCAGTAGGGATGGTATGCTGGATCAGGGTAGTCTGTCTAAAGTACAGCGGGTGTTTGCTGTAGGCTTGGTGGTGTTTCATGACGACTTCCAGGACAGTTTGTACTTTGTCTGCACTGCTTGGTATCTTCTCAGATCCACTGGGGATTCATCTACATTTAGCAGTCTGATGGGTACTTGTCCTTGAGATACCGTAACTAGGCTCCTAGCTGCCAAAATGGGTAGGTCTTCATAAGCTGGTAGAGGTTCTACCATGGTCTGATATTCTTGACCTTGAACACCCATGCAGGCTCGGCACCATACTAACGTCTCCCAGGTAAAAGGCGAACAGATTGAGGATGATTGATCCAGACTTCAGGCACTGGCGTTACCACTACGCCCTGTCTGGTTAACTCGGTAGCCCCGATGGTTAGTGTGGGTTCCCAGTTGCCACGTATGGGTACATTTTTCCCATTAGTAGCAATAATGTTCAAATAGGACTGTAACAGGGATGCTCCTCTTCGGCAATGCGGATGGTGGTCACATGAAAGTCGGTATCAATTAAGGCCGGTAGGGTTACTCCATTATGGCTACATGAACCATGGGACGAGTCCCAACAAACCTTGGCGTACCGGTGGAATCTTGGGGACTTAGAAGTTCTTCCCTTGGAGGTCGTCCCATAGCTTCAAGGGTTTGTCGTTTAACTGAAGACATTCATTCTCTTCATGTCCTTATCTACAGCAGTAGCTGCATCGCAGTCTTGGTTCTCTTCGACCGCAAGTGTTCAGGGATTTTGCTGTAGTCAGATGCTGTTTGGCCTGGGAGTCACGGCTAGTTGCTGGTTGTACAGAACTATCAGGTGGCTTTTTCCTCTTGGATGGGGCAGCTACTTCCAACTGCGCCAGTCGCTCGAGCAGTTTGCTCATGGTGTCTGCCAGGATGGTGACCTGCTCTGCCAGGACTTCTGGGGACACCGGAGGTGGTGTTGCCAGTTGCGCTGGAGGAAAGGCTAGAGCATCATCTTCCAGATCCACAGGCTCAGACTCTTCCTGAGGTTCAGCAGGTAGGTGCTCTTCCAGGATGTCAATGGCAATCTCCTTAAACTCAAGAAAAGAAGCCTGGGCATGTTGGAGAGACAGCATTTTTAACTGCCATTTATGATGCTTATACAGAAGCCAATTAATATATTGTTCCTGCAGGGTTTGATCAAAATTTTCAGCTTCCTTAGGGTCAAGGAAGATGATAGCCTTCAATGTCTGTCAGGCTCAGAGGTTGTGGATCCTCTGAACCACTGCCACTATCTGGGACCAGAGTCCCAGAGTGGCACCGGTTGGACTTGCTGCAGCGTGGCACCACCAGGTCGTTCCACAGGTGTGACTTGTCCTCAGTGGCAGCCAAGGTCGAGGTACAGGAACGGCAGGCAATCTCGTAGTCAGGGACAGGCAGGAGGTCAGGACGGGCAGCACAGGATCGGAGTCGGAGATGTAGCAACAGGTCTGGACATTGCAAAGATCACAGCTGGAGCCAGGACGGGTGAGTTAGGAGACGCTGGGGCACCTGTAGGTACACGGGTGTGCCTGCGACCCGAGATATGGGTTTCAGGAGTAACCGTGACAATGGGGCAGATTTATCAAGTGTCTGAAAGTCAGAATATTTCCAATTGCCCATGGCAACCAATCACAGCTCCCCTTTAAAATATTCATGAGCACTGGTGAAATGAAAGCTGAGCTGTGATTGGTTGCCATGGGCAACTGGAAATATTCTGACTTTCAGACTGCTTGATAAATCTGCCCCAATGTCTCTAAGGGCAAAGTCTCTAAGAGATTCTTGGGGCTTCTGTCTTTTCCCAAAGAACTTCTGATTAGAGGCAGTGCATTTTTTAAAGGTAGTGTGAAGCCTATAGAGGCCAAGACTTGACTTCCCTGAGAGCGGGTCCCTTTAACTGCCCGGTTAGGATGCCCACTTTCTGTTCTTCTGTGAGTGGATACAGAGTGAAGGTGGCTAGCATCTTAGCTCTAAATTCTTAGAGATTGTGCAACTTTCCTTCATGGAGCAACCAGGGAGCCCCAAGATAGTAGGGCATAGTCAGGGGCATAATGGTGGTGGCACTGCTTGTAGTGGAACTAGATGGGCTCTCTGGAGTGTTTGTCAGGCTCCGATACCCTGAGGAGGGCCCGGGTGACAGGAGTTGCTGCAGCTCAGTGTCCTCTTCCTGGGCCGACATGGTTGGGCTGGTCTTTTTGAGTCTGAGGGGCTTAACAATGTCCGTTGCTATGGGCGATGGCTGGTAATGGGGACGTGGGCACAGATCACAAGACTCCAAGCAACATATAAGCAGATACTCACCAAAAAGAAAAAGCTGGTCGATGAGACATCAGTCACAATAAATGAGGGGAGCACAAGAGATTCTAATTTCACAAGATTGGCACCATGCAAGTATAACCTACAGAAGGGACTTTATTGTAAAGAGATTTTATGATTATGAGGACAAAATTTAACTTTTTAAAGAAATGATGTACTGTTTTTCCAATAATATGTATCCCACATGCTACTGTGCAATTATATGTATATACACACTAACCATAGACTCAATGTACAGAATACCTGCATAATATTGGTTCGTTATAACAGTAGGGCACATACCAACTGTCCATATATCTGACATTTAGGAACCCAGCAAACTACCATTGGATCATATGTCCACACATTCCAAACAAACACTCACATTAACTCCGAGAACCAATAAACACTTTTCCTTAGCTAAAAGACACAGCAACATATCAAATTGCGCACAAACATAATTCTACAATTATACTGCCAAAATCCATCCATCCAGGTATACATACATGGATATGTTGCCTAGGAAACACACACGCACAGGAGGGCGGACTGGGGGTGTGAAGGTCGGGTCACGTGGGGCAGACGCAAGAAGGAGGTGGAGGATTGCGTCTGTCTCGCGAGACCTCGGCCGGCACATGCGCAGTCGGCCCGCCACGCCGTGTCATGGCATTACACACAATGGAGCCACGCCAGCAAACAACACAGGTGAGACCACTCTAACATCCTCACAGTTGAGGTTAAATATTGCATTTACACCCAAAAACATTCACCCCTGAGGAAGCCAAACAGTGGCGGAACGCGTGGGGAGCTGAGCCCCTATCCCTTTCTACTGGACATGGTGATATCTGACCTTAATTTCACTTGAGATATACGTACATTGCCTATACATGCTGATGCATTTGCATTAGGGAGCATAACACCCCCTAAGACCTAATACATAGGACATAACATCCATACTCCAACGACCTTACACAGCGTGCATAGGTCACCACTTCCAATAGACACACAAAGGGATAGTAGGGCACCGCATGAACTATAGAGACACACACAAATAGTTCATGCCTGGAACATTGCACATGTCAGTTGTGCGGTTTTAAATGTTTTTAAATGTTTGTTCAATGTGGGATTATAAATAAAGCAACATTTATATTTTTTGATATTCCACTACCTTGTATTGGTTTATATAGCCTATTACATACAATTCCCCTCTTTTTCTTCTTGAATATACATGGGGACGTGGGCACAGTCACTATTCCCTTTGAGATGAGCCAATTACACCTAGCTTCGGTAACAATCTCTACCCCCCTCTACCTTCCAGGGGTAGTCACTCAGGATCAGCCGTGGTGACAGGACAGCTCAGGTGCAAGATGATCTCCTTTCCCGACGTCCGACAGGCAGAAGGTGCTCAGCAAGGATCAGGGAAGCTCCGTTTTGGTGACAGAACAAGTGCTCCGGCACTCCAGCTGGTGCGCAAGCAATCAGCAGGCTCGGTCACGGCCTGCGCTGAAATCCAAGATGGACGATTAACCCTCTTCCTTGCTGTACCGCAGTCACTCCAGCTCCTCATCCAAGGTAGTTCTTGCCACACGCGCAGAGAACGGAGCTTAGCGAGCAGTTTGGATTTCCCGCCAGTGAGGATTTTGGTGGGCTGGAGCTCCTTGCTGCGCCATACAGTCTTCCAGAGGTTAACGCTTTGGGCGCCGCAGCGCCTGATGTAGCAGAGCTGACATAGTTCTTTTGCAGGGATTAACTTCCTGAGTGCTGGAGCAGCGCTTGACAGCATGAGGCGATGTTATAACACAGTCTATGTTGTAGAACACAAATCACTTGGGCCTTAACCCGGATGGCAGCAGGGTTAGGACAGTCTATAGTGCCAGTTTAAGGCACATAAGTAGATATCCTGTTTGTGACGCCACTTGCAACATCCCCCAC
Source organism: Engystomops pustulosus (assembly GCF_040894005.1). NCBI lineage: Eukaryota > Metazoa > Chordata > Amphibia > Anura > Leptodactylidae > Engystomops > Engystomops pustulosus. The sequence goes on along the minus strand of NC_092413.1, from coordinate 221,193,575 downwards.
TGGAGCCTAGCCTTTTTTTGGGGCCTGGAAACAGCCCAGAATAGTGGTCATAGTGCTTGGTATGAGGACCGGAGGGCTGTCCTACAGCCTGGCAGGCCTTCAGCAGGTGGTGTGTGCAAGAAATATGGAGGGAGAGGCTGATATACTTGATCTCCCTGGGGCAACTCCTGAGTGTCTGTAAGATAAGTCCCTGGGTAATGGATGGGGAAGCCCGTGGTGGTGACAACCGCATCCAGGGATCAGACGGAGGCAACTTTGTGCAAAATAACTCACGGTTCTTTATTAAACAACAGCAGGCAACAGGCCTAAACAATCTCACAGCAGATTCTGGTACAGGAGTGGTCGTGGAGAGGGGTCCTCAGGGATGGTTCACCAGCCTGAGAGTAGATGCAGCTGGGATGGAGCTGTGTCTAAGTTGTGGAAGCTGCAGCTCTGAGTCTCCTGACTCTGGTCCTGGGATTGGGTTCTGTGTCAGCACTGAAGGTGGACTCCACACTGTCTCTATCTCTTTACTCAGACCATGTGCTAAGAGACCTGGTGGTAAAGAGACTGGTGCTCCCCCTGCACTGGGGTTTTATACTCCCCCTGGTCAGGTGGTAGCACCTCTCCAATCACACTCCAGTTTACAACACAGCCAACTGATTGGATAACACTCTACACCATTTAACTATTGCCTTTCCAGGCAGAGGTTACGACTGCTATTACATAATCTCCCAGTGCTAGACACTTACTAGAGGGTCCATGACTCCCTCCGTCAGCTCCTAACCTGCAGAGGGCGCTATTCACAACTACCAGCCTGTCTATGCATTGGCCGGGGTGTTGCAGATAGATAGATATGAGATGGATGATGACAAATAGATTTTTCTGTATTTTCCTTTTCATTTTGCACATTCATACAGAATTTTCCGGATATTCCTGGTTCCTTTTCCTCTGCGTTTCTGCTGTTTTGCATTAGGATAACTTGTATCTAGATGTGAGGACGCAGGATACAGAATATCGGAGACGTTTCTGCGGTTACACGGACGCTCGATGTCAGACACAGAACTGCTACATGTCGCTTTCTCTGTATCCGAAATGCAAACGACTGGATTTGCCTGAGAAATGTTTCTACAATCTCCGGACTCCATGGAAATATACAAACCGACACAACACAACAAAACCGCAGCTGCGAGACAGAGGATTCAGGGACCTGGTGCTCCAGTCACCACCAGAGCTGCAAGCCATATTCTGTGTCTCTAGTCCTAGAAGATCACCACAAGCCAAAGCACAAGTCCTGCCTGATGTCACCGCCCCACGTGCCCTATGTCCTTGTGGATAACATCCCTCAGTGTCCAGCCCCAGGAACATGAATCATGAAGTGATCGTCAGGGACTCCCAGCATCCATCTTCATCGCTCTGCTCAGTGGGAGTGCTGCACCCAGGACATATGAGTGACCTACCCTATAGGTAAGTGACTGCTGCAGTATTCATCCAGAAGTCTCCTGCAGCGCACCCACAGAAAAGGGATGAGCTGTGGAGTAATGTAATGCAGAGAACACAGAGCACAGCAGTGTGAGGACACATCTCCGGTGCATTTGGAGAAGCTACAATCCTGGAACATAAATCCATATTTCATGTAAAATGGACAATGTATGATTACACATCTCTCCAGGGACAATACATAACACTGGCTGCAGAGAGCACAGAGCACAGCAGTGTGAGGTCTGATTACACATCTCTCCAGGGACAATACATAACACTGGCTGCAGAGAGCACAGAGCACAGCAGTGTGAGGTCTGATTACACATCTCTCCAGGGACAATACCTAACACTGGCTGCAGAGAGCACAGAGCACAGCAGTGTGAGGTCTGATTACACATCTCTCCAGGGACAATACATAACACTGGCTGCAGAGAGCACAGAGCACAGCAGTGTGAGGTCTGATTACACATCTCTCCAGGGACAATACCTAACACTGGCTGCAGAGAGCACAGAGCACAGCAGTGTGAGGTCTGATTACACATCTCTCCAGGGACAATACATAACACTGGCTGCAGAGAGCACAGGGCACAGCAGTGTGAGGTGTGATTACACATCTCTCCAGGGATAATACATAACACTGGCTGCAGAGAGCACAGAGCACAGCAGTGTGAGGTCTTATTACACATCTCTCCAGGGACAATACATAACACTGGCTGCAGAGAGCACAGAGCACAGCAGTGTGAGGTCTGATTACACATCTCTACAAGGACAATACATAACACTGGCTGCAGAGAGCACAGAGCACAGCAGTGTGAGGTCTGATTACACATCTCTCCAAGGACAATACATAACACTGGCTGCAGAGAGCACAGAGCACAGCAGTGTGAGGTCTGATTACACATCTCTACAAGGACAATACATAACACTGGCTGCAGAGAGCACAGAGCACAGCAGTGTGAGGTCTGATACACATCTCTCCAGGGACAATACATAACACTGGCTGCAGAGAGCACAGAGCACAGCAGTGTGAGGTCTGATACACATCTCTCCAGGGACAATACATAACACTGGCTGCAGAGAGCACAGAGCACAGCAGTGAGAGGTCTGATTACACATCTCTCCAGGGACAATATATAACACTGGCTGCAGAGAGCACAGAGCAGAGCAGTGTGAGGTCTGATTACACATCTCTCCAGGGACAATACCTAACACCGGCTACAGAGATCACAAAGCACAGCAGTGTGAGGTCTGATTACACATCTCTCCAGGGACAATACATAACACTGGCTGCAGAGAGCACAGAGCACAGGAGTGTGAGGTCTGATTACACATCTCTCCAGGGACAATGCATAACACTGGCTGCAGAGAGCACAGAGCACAGCAGTATGAGGTCTGATTACACATCTCTCCAGGGACAATACATGACACTGGCTGCAGAGAGCACAGAGCACAGCAGTGTGAGGTCTGATTACACATCTCTCCAGGGACAATACATAACACTGGCTGCAGAGAGCACAGAGCACAGCAGTGTGAGGTCTGATTACACATCTCTCCAGGGACAATACATAACACTGGGTGCAGAGAGCACAGTGCACAGAGCCCAGCAGTGTGAGGTCTGATTAGACATCTCTCCAGGGACAATACATAACACTGGCTGCAGAGAGCACAGAGCACAGCAGTGTGAGGTCTGATTACACATCTCTCCAGGGACAATACATAACACTGGCTGCAGAGAGCACAGAGCACAGCAGTGTGAGGTCTGATTACACATCTCTCCCGGGACAACACATAACTCTGGCTGCAGAGAGCACAGAGTACAGCAGTGTGAGGTCTGATTACACATCTCTCCAGGGACAATACATAACACTGGCTGCGGAGAGCACAGAGCACAGCAGTGTGAGGTCTGATTACACATCTCTCCAGGGACAACACATAACTCTGGCTGCAGAGAGCACAGAGCACAGCAGTGTGAGATCTGATTATACATCTCTCCAGGGACAATACATAACACTGGCTGCAGAGAGCACAGAGCACAGCAGTGTGAGGTCTGATTACACATCTCTCCAGGGACAATACATAACACTGGCTGTAGAGAGCACAGAGCACAGCAGTGTGAGGTCTGTTTACACATCTCTCCAGGTACAATACCTAACACCGGCTGCAGAGAGCACAGAGCACAGCAGTGTGAGGTCTGATTACACATCTCTCCAGGGACAATGCATAACACTGGCTGCAGAGAGCACAGAGCACAGCAGTGTGAGGTCTGATTACACATCTCTCCAGGGACAATACATAACACTGGCTGCAGAGAGCACAGAGCACAGCAGTGTGAGGTCTGATTACACATCTCTCCAGGGACAATACATAACACTGGCTGCAGAGAGCACAGAGCACAGCAGTGTGAGTTATGATTACACATCTCTCCAGATACAATACATAACACTGGCTGCAGAGAGCACAGAGCACAGCAGTGTGAGGTCTGATTACAAATCTCTCCAGGGACAATACATAACACTGGCTGCAGAGAGCACAGAGCACAGCAGTGTGAGGTATGATTACACATCTCTCCAGGGACAATACATAACACTGGCTGCAGAGAGCACAGAGCACAGCAGTGTGAGGTCTGATTACACATCTCTCCAGGGACAATACATAACACTGGCTATAGAGAGCACAGAGAACAGCAGTGTGAGGTCTGATTACACATCTCTCCAGGGACAATACATAACACTGGCTGCAGAGAGCACAGAGCACAGCAGTGCGAGGAGAAGTAATGATCCTGGTACACAAATCCATATATCACAGTCCTGCTGCTACTAACATCATACACAGCAGTCTGATTAGGGACAATACATAACACCGGCTGCAGTCTATCTTCACAACTGCTGACAGGTTCCCTTAAATAGTAATACCCCATAGAGGTAAAAAGGGGAGAAGCATTTAAACCTACACACCCCTAATGCCACGACTACATCTCCTGTAGGCTCCTACACTGCGCTGCTGAGTGATGTGGATCCGGGCGCCTGCAATGTGCTGCTCTGCACTAGAGGGCGCTCTAATAACCCAGAGGAGCCATATTCCTCTTATACACTAGAGGGCGCTCTAATTACTGAGGATCCTGGACCTATAATTACCTGGATCTAATCTTAAAATCTGGAGCACCATCTGGCTCAGAAACTAAATACTGCAGCTTCTATTATGTTACGTTACCAGACTAGAAGTGCAATCTGCTGTCTGTACACTAGAGGGCGCGCCGTCAGTCTCTGACCTGTAACAATCCGCTTGGCTCTGCATTATTCCTCCTATACACTAGAGGGCGCTGCGTGACACATAATTGACTTCCACTGCAATAACCGGTCTTTACAGCAGAGGGCGCTCCTTGTCATTTTCGCGCTCGCAGCTGCTGTTGTGCAGTTTGTACACTAGATGGCGCTCAGTGTGGTTGAGCTGATTTGTAGCGGAGCGCCCCCTGGTGTATGCCGCGGTTATTGCGCCGTGTGTCCCGCTATGGAGCAGTGCATGCCGGGAGAGCAGGAGAAGGAGGGGGCGTGGCCGGTTTGAACAATCTGGCGGCAAATCTCCGTGCAGCCGCAGCTCCGTGCACAGTGTCCCGCGTTACCGCACCATGGCCGCCCGCACCCCGAGGAAGAGGAAGCAGAGCCCTGCCAGTGCGGACGGGTGAGTGCGAGACCCGGCACCTGCAGAGCATCGCACCCTGCGCTTGGTCATTAGTGGCAGAGTCTGCAGAATATTGCGCCAGTGATATGGCGGGTGCTGCAGATCATCGCTCCGGGCCCGGTATTATCCCGGCTGCAGAGTATCGCACCGGGGACATTATGATTATTATTATCAGGGCTGCAGAGTATCGCCCCGTGTATGAGGTTATATAAGAGGCGCCTGCAGTACCGGCAGCGGCCACTAGGGGGCGGAGCTGTCCCCGCACTACAGGTCCCAGCAGGTCACATGACCCCGGGGCGCACTGCATGCCGGGTGTGTACAGGCCTGTAATCCGGCATCTGATGCTCCGGGAATCCTCCGGCTCCTGATGATCTTCTAGAAATCGCTCAGACTTTTATCTGCATTTAGTTATTTAGTAAATGATGAGTTTGAGCGATCAGGGTCTGTGGAAAGCTGGGTATGAGTGAATTTAAAGGGATTGTCCAGTATTGGAAACACACGGTCCCTGTATTTTAGGCACAGCACCACTTCCTGTCACAGGTTGTGTCTGGTATTGCAGCTCGGCTGTATAATAAGCTGTAATACCAGCCGCGGCCTGAGGACAGGAGGGGCGCTGCTTGTACTGTTCATCTCCTTTGTGTCATGTTCTGTGTGTATCAGGGCAGCGCCTCGTGTAGTGTCCCTGCCCGGTACTGCAGGACTGGGACAGAACCACCTGCAGTACCGGACATGGCCACTACACCACGTGAGGCGCTGTGCCTGGATCATAGTGATGTCACAGTGTGATTGCCGGGCGGCCGGTGACGTGGTAGTGGTGTCACAGTGTGATTGCCGGGCGGCCGGTGACGTGGTAGTGATGTCACAGTGTGATTGCCGGGCGGCCGGTGACGTGGTAGTGATGTCACAGTGTGATTGCCGGGCGGCCGGTGACGTGGTAGTGATGTCACAGTGTGATTGCCGGGCGGCCGGTGACGTGGTAGTGATGTCACAGTGTGATTGCCGGGCGGCCGATGACGTGGTAGTGGTGTCCCCTTGTGACGTGTCGCTGTCCTCTCTCGTAGACGCCGCTCCTTCGGGACGCCGGTGAAGCAGTTATTGGTGGATTGTAGCGTCGTCCTGACCCCGCTCCAGCCCAGGAACCTGAACCTCAGCAGCGGCAGCACCAAGCGCTCGCCCGCGCCCAGCTACACCGCAGACAAGGAGAACATGGCCGCCTCTCCTCACAGGAGCAGCGTCGCCCGCAAACTCATCGTGTCGCCCATAACGACAGAGCGCAGCGTGAGGGACGTCTATGTCTTCTCCCCAGGGAGGTCGTCTGACTCCTCCCCCAGGGGGGCGGTGCCCACAAGGTCATTCTATAAGAAGGATAGCGCCTACGTGACCCCGCTGGACAGGAAGCTGATCAGCGACAGTAAGGGGCGGGGCAGCCAGGACACGCCCACTACCGCTAATCTCCCAGCAGGGAAGTTCACCCGCACCAAGAAGCTGCCGAGCGCCGGGAAGAGGAAGGCGTCCGGAAATACTGCGACACTGAGGAAGACGCCAAAAAGTAGGAGCACCCCGCCCCTGAGTAAGAGTGCCCCACCCACAAGTAGAAAGATCTCCCCGCCTCCCAAAAATGAAGGTTCAGTCTCAAGTCCGGAGCAGATGGAAATATCACCCAAGGCGACAGAAGATCCCGTCGCTCTGAAATCCGCCATCTTGGGGCTGAAGATGAAACCGCGACCGAAGTTAACTGTGGGCGCCGCCTTCTTCGCCACCAGCAAGAAGCCGCACTCCGCCCCCCGGCGTCCGCCCCCACACGTCAAGTATCCGGCGTCTTCTAAACAGACATCCAGACCCATAAAGGAGAACCTCGTGCCAACAGGGAAGAGCGAAGCCACAGGACAGGAGGCGGCGGGCAGCGGCACAAGAGAAGGGGCACGACCTGTGCCCTCTGCTGGGGGGAGGAGCGAGGCTCAGCGACCTGTGACCTCTGCTGGGGGGAGGAGCGAGGCTCAGCGACCTGTGACCTCTGCTGGGGGGAGGAGCGAGGCTCAGCGACCTGTGGAGGTCAAGGTGAAGATGGGAGTGGAAGATACCAAGGTGAAGACTGGCGCCGGCCCACAATGCCTGAGCCCCGCCTCCCTGGTAAGAAGGGTATGTGGGTGTATGATGGGAGTTGTAGTCCGGTGCAGCTGTATACTTACTCTCCTCCTCCTCCTGCGCAGGGGGCGGCCACTGACTCTCCGCTGATGCCGGACGCTGATGACTCCATAGTCAAGTCCTCCGAGAAAAAAGGTAACAGCCAACAGTGTGAACAGCGACATAAACCTCCCCCAACTACAACCCTCATCCTCCAGACTGCGGCAGAAGTCTGTATTACAGGAGGAGTGAATATTCTAACAATGATTGTCCCCTCTGTCCGCAGACTCCTCGCTCTACCCCATCTTCAGCACCCCCGCCCTGACCAAGAAGAGGTGAGTGCAGGGGTCGGGGTTACACGCCTTGAGGTCACTTCCTTCTCTACAGGTCACGTTATTGACCTTTGTCATGTGTTTCCCCTCAGGCCGTTAGATTTTCGGGGGGATCTGGCGTCCCCTGTCTGCTCCAGTACTCCAGTGACCGCGCCGCCCGCGCTGAGCAAGATACCGAAACCCAACAAGAGGAGAGAAGCCGCCAGGACGCCCGACGATCAGCTCATCATAGTATGTCACATCAGTGTCTGCTCTCCTGAAATACTCTGTGCTGCTAGATCTCTGCTCTTCTTACTCCGACCTCCTATAAGATCAGTGTCTGCTCTCCTGAAATCCTCTGTGCTGCTAGATCTCTGCTCTTCTTACTCTCAGACCTCCTATAAGATCAGCGCACTCCTCTCCTGAAATCCTCTGTGCTGCTAGATCTCTGCTCTTCTTACTCTCAGACCTCCTATAAGAACAGCGCACTCCTCTCCTGAAATCCTCTGTGCTGCTAGATCTCTGCTCTTCTTACTCTCAGACCTCCTATAAGAACAGCGCACTCCTCTCCTGAAATACTCTGTGCTGCTAGATCTCTGCTCTTCTTACTCTCAGACCTCCTATAAGAACAGCGCACTCCTCTCCTGAAATACTCTGTGCTGCTAGATCTCTGCTCTTCTTACTCTCAGACCTCCTATAAGAACAGCGCACTCCTCTCCTGAAATCCTCTGTGCTGCTAGATCTCTGCTCTTCTTACTCTGACCTCCTATAAGATCAGCGCACTCCTCTCCTGAAATCCTCTGTGCTGCTAGATCTCTGCTCTTCTTACTCTCAGACCTCCTATAAGATCAGCGCGCTCCTCTCCTGAAATACTCTGTGCTGCTAGATCTCTGCTCTTCTTACTCTCAGACCTCCTATAAGAACAGCGCACTCCTCTCCTGAAATCCTCTGTGCTGCTAGATCTCTGCTCTTCTTACTCTGACCTCCTATAAGATCAGTGCTCTCCTCTCCTGAAATCCTCTGTGCTGCTAGATCTCTGCTCTTCTTACTCTCAGACCTCCTATAAGATCAGCGCGCTCCTCTCCTGAAATACTCTGTGCTGCTAGATCTCTGCTCTTCTTACTCTCAGACCTCCTATAAGATCAGCGCACTCCTCTCCTGAAATACTCTGTGCTGCTAGATCTCTGCTCTTCTTACTCTGACCTCCTATAAGATCAGCGCACTCCTCTCCTGAAATACTCTGTGCTGCTAGATCTCTGCTCTTCTTACTCTCAGACCTCCTATAAGATCAGTGCACTCCTCTCCTGAAATCCTCTGTGCTGCTGGATCTCTGCTCTTCTTACTCTGACCTCCTATAAGATCAGTGCACTCCTCTCCTGAAATCCTCTGTGCTGCTAGATCTCTGCTCTTCTTACTCTCAGACCTCCTATAAGATCAGTGCACTCCTCTCCTGAAATCCTCTGTGCTGCTGGATCTCTGCTCTTCTTACTCTGACCTCCTATAAGATCAGTGCACTCCTCTCCTGAAATCCTCTGTGCTGCTAGATCTCTGCTCTTCTTACTCTGACCTCCTATAAGATCAGCGCACTCCTCTCCTGAAATACTCTGTGCTGCTAGATCTCTGCTCTTCTTACTCTCAGACCTCCTATAAGATCAGTGCACTCCTCTCCTGACATACTCTGTGCTGCTAGATCTCTGCTCTTCTTACTCTCAGACCTCCTATAAGATCAGTGCACTCCTCTCCTGAAATACTCTGTGCTGCTAGATCTCTGCTCTTCTCACTCTCAGACCTCCTATAAGATCAGCGCACTCCTCTCCTGAAATCCTCTGTGCTGCTAGATCTCTGCTCTTCTTACTCTCAGACCTCCTATAAGATCAGTGTCTCCTCTCCTGAAATCCTCTGTGCTGCTAGATCTCTGCTCTTCTTACTCTCAGACCTCCTATAAGATCAGTGCACTCCTCTCCTGAAATACTCTGTGCTGCTAGATCTCTGCTCTTCTTACTCTCAGACCTCCTATAAGATCAGTGCACTCCTCTCCTGAAATACTCTGTGCTGCTAGATCTCTGCTCTTCTCACTCTCAGACCTCCTATAAGATCAGTGCACTCCTCTCCTGAAATCCTCTGTGCTGCTAGATCTCTGCTCTTCTTACTCTGTCCTCCTATAAGATCAGCGCACTCCTCTCCTGAAATCCTCTGTGCTGCTAGATCTCTGCTCTTCTTACTCTGTCCTCCTATAAGATCAGCGCACTCCTCTCCTGAAATCCTCTGTGCTGCTAGATCTCTGCTCTTCTTACTCTGACCTCCTATAAGATCAGTGCACTCCTCTCCTGAAATACTCTGTGCTGCTAGATCTCTGCTCTTCTTACTCTCAGACCTCCTATAAGAACAGCGCACTCCTCTCCTGAAATACTCTGTGCTGCTAGATCTCTGCTCTTCTTACTCTCAGACCTCCTATAAGATCAGTGCACTCCTCTCCTGAAATACTCTGTGCTGCTAGATCTCTGCTCTTCTTACTCTCAGTCCTCCTATAAGATCAGCGCACTCCTCTCCTGAAATACTCTGTGCTGCTAGATCTCTGCTCTTCTTACTCTGACCTCCTATAAGATCAGCGCACTCCTCTCCTGAAATCCTCTGTGCTGCTAGATCTCTGCTCTTCTTACTCCGACCTCCTATAAGATCAGTGTCTGCTCTCCTGAAATCCTCTGTGCTGCTAGATCTCTGCTCTTCTTACTCTCAGACCTCCTATAAGATCAGCGCACTCCTCTCCTGAAATCCTCTGTGCTGCTAGATCTCTGCTCTTCTTACTCTCAGACCTCCTATAAGAACAGCGCACTCCTCTCCTGAAATCCTCTGTGCTGCTAGATCTCTGCTCTTCTTACTCTCAGACCTCCTATAAGAACAGCGCACTCCTCTCCTGAAATACTCTGTGCTGCTAGATCTCTGCTCTTCTTACTCTCAGACCTCCTATAAGAACAGCGCACTCCTCTCCTGAAATACTCTGTGCTGCTAGATCTCTGCTCTTCTTACTCTCAGACCTCCTATAAGAACAGCGCACTCCTCTCCTGAAATCCTCTGTGCTGCTAGATCTCTGCTCTTCTTACTCTGACCTCCTATAAGATCAGCGCACTCCTCTCCTGAAATCCTCTGTGCTGCTAGATCTCTGCTCTTCTTACTCTCAGACCTCCTATAAGATCAGCGCGCTCCTCTCCTGAAATACTCTGTGCTGCTAGATCTCTGCTCTTCTTACTCTCAGACCTCCTATAAGAACAGCGCACTCCTCTCCTGAAATCCTCTGTGCTGCTAGATCTCTGCTCTTCTTACTCTGACCTCCTATAAGATCAGTGCTCTCCTCTCCTGAAATCCTCTGTGCTGCTAGATCTCTGCTCTTCTTACTCTCAGACCTCCTATAAGATCAGCGCGCTCCTCTCCTGAAATACTCTGTGCTGCTAGATCTCTGCTCTTCTTACTCTCAGACCTCCTATAAGATCAGCGCACTCCTCTCCTGAAATACTCTGTGCTGCTAGATCTCTGCTCTTCTTACTCTGACCTCCTATAAGATCAGCGCACTCCTCTCCTGAAATACTCTGTGCTGCTAGATCTCTGCTCTTCTTACTCTCAGACCTCCTATAAGATCAGTGCACTCCTCTCCTGAAATCCTCTGTGCTGCTGGATCTCTGCTCTTCTTACTCTGACCTCCTATAAGATCAGTGCACTCCTCTCCTGAAATCCTCTGTGCTGCTAGATCTCTGCTCTTCTTACTCTCAGACCTCCTATAAGATCAGTGCACTCCTCTCCTGAAATCCTCTGTGCTGCTGGATCTCTGCTCTTCTTACTCTGACCTCCTATAAGATCAGTGCACTCCTCTCCTGAAATCCTCTGTGCTGCTAGATCTCTGCTCTTCTTACTCTGACCTCCTATAAGATCAGCGCACTCCTCTCCTGAAATACTCTGTGCTGCTAGATCTCTGCTCTTCTTACTCTCAGACCTCCTATAAGATCAGTGCACTCCTCTCCTGACATACTCTGTGCTGCTAGATCTCTGCTCTTCTTACTCTCAGACCTCCTATAAGATCAGTGCACTCCTCTCCTGAAATACTCTGTGCTGCTAGATCTCTGCTCTTCTCACTCTCAGACCTCCTATAAGATCAGCGCACTCCTCTCCTGAAATCCTCTGTGCTGCTAGATCTCTGCTCTTCTTACTCTCAGACCTCCTATAAGATCAGTGTCTCCTCTCCTGAAATCCTCTGTGCTGCTAGATCTCTGCTCTTCTTACTCTCAGACCTCCTATAAGATCAGTGCACTCCTCTCCTGAAATACTCTGTGCTGCTAGATCTCTGCTCTTCTTACTCTCAGACCTCCTATAAGATCAGTGCACTCCTCTCCTGAAATACTCTGTGCTGCTAGATCTCTGCTCTTCTCACTCTCAGACCTCCTATAAGATCAGTGCACTCCTCTCCTGAAATCCTCTGTGCTGCTAGATCTCTGCTCTTCTTACTCTGTCCTCCTATAAGATCAGCGCACTCCTCTCCTGAAATCCTCTGTGCTGCTAGATCTCTGCTCTTCTTACTCTGTCCTCCTATAAGATCAGCGCACTCCTCTCCTGAAATCCTCTGTGCTGCTAGATCTCTGCTCTTCTTACTCTGACCTCCTATAAGATCAGTGCACTCCTCTCCTGAAATACTCTGTGCTGCTAGATCTCTGCTCTTCTTACTCTCAGACCTCCTATAAGAACAGCGCACTCCTCTCCTGAAATACTCTGTGCTGCTAGATCTCTGCTCTTCTTACTCTCAGACCTCCTATAAGATCAGTGCACTCCTCTCCTGAAATACTCTGTGCTGCTAGATCTCTGCTCTTCTTACTCTCAGTCCTCCTATAAGATCAGCGCACTCCTCTCCTGAAATACTCTGTGCTGCTAGATCTCTGCTCTTCTTACTCTGACCTCCTATAAGATCAGCGCACTCCTCTCCTGAAATCCTCTGTGCTGCTAGATCTCTGCTCTTCTTACTCTGACCTCCTATAAGATCAGCGCACTCCTCTCCTGAAATACTCTGTGCTGCTAGATCTCTGCTCTTCTTACTCTCAGTCCTCCTATAAGATCAGCGCACTCCTCTCCTGAAATACTCTGTGCTGCTAGATCTCTGCTCTTCTTACTCTGACCTCCTATAAGATCAGCGCACTCCTCTCCTGAAATCCTCTGTGCTGCTAGATCTCTGCTCTTCTTACTCTGACCTCCTATAAGATCAGCGCACTCCTCTCCTGAAATCCTCTGTGCTGCTAGATCTCTGCTCTTCTTACTCTGACCTCCTATAAGATCAGCGCACTCCTCTCCTGAAATACTCTGTGCTGCTAGATCTCTGCTCTTCTTACTCTCAGACCTCCTATAAGATCAGTGTCTCCTCTCCTGAAATCCTCTGTGCTGCTAGATCTCTGCTCTTCTCACTCTCAGACCTCCTATAAGATCAGGGCACTCCTCTCCTGAAATCCTCTGTGCTGCAGATACTGTACCTCTCCTTTCCTCTGTGCAGGACGCGGGGCAGAAGCACTTTGGGCCGGTGTCGTGTGGTACTTGTGGGATGATCTATTCTGCGGCCAGTATGGAGGACGAGGCGCAGCACGTGCAGTACCACCAGAGGCTCCTGGAGAGCATCCGCTATGTGGTAAGACAGGACCTGTCCACAGCTGAGGGGCTGCTGCAATGTATCACTGTACATCCAGAATCATTAGGAGAGTTGTCACTGACAGCAAGCAGAGGTTTGATTCTTTTGATCTCCTCCACTTCACAGGGCTGGAAAAAAGAGCGGGTCGTGGCCGAGTTCTGGGACGGAAAAATCCTCATGATTTGCCCTGATGATCCGAAATACGCCCTGAGAAAGGTGAGGGGTCACGTGACACCCACAAATGGGAGGGGCCTAGAAAGACATCAGATTCTGGAGCACAGCTTGTTCTGTATTCTAGTTGTGTGACTTACGGAATGAAGCGGAATTTCTATTTAATTAGTAGAGTTATAGAATTTTGAAAGCTGCTTTGGATGTGAGTGGAGGAATCGGTGAATGTTGTGTTGTGCCCCCTGCAGGCGGAGGAGGTGCGGGAGCTGGTGGACACGGAGCTCGGCTTCCAGCAGACGAGTCTGAACTCCCCAGACAGGACGCGCACCTACCTGTATGTCACCAATGATAGGAAGATAGCCGGGTGTCTGATCGCCGAGCCCATCAAACAGGTAGGTGGCCGGACCCACCCATTATATGCGATTACATGACCCTGCCCCCTCTGTATTGCGTTGAAGTAACTCCGGGCCATGTCCTCACACTGCTGTGCTCTGTGCATGGAGTTTCCTCTCCTCTCTGAGCTGAACTTATAGCAGACGACTAGTAGAATAATACAGCAGTAGTAAGGGCTGTGAGGAAGCTCAATGCACAGAGCACAGCAGTGTGAGGACACGCCCCCAGTGCACCTGGAGAATTGGTTACCGGTAATCACAGTCCTGCTGCTACTAACAATATACACAGAATTAATTACACACATCTCCAGGGACACTACACTACAGCACAGTGCACAGCAGTGTGAGAACAGACCTCTCCAGGGACAATACCTATCGCTGTTCTCTGGAATTGCAGGGGTTCCGTGTCCTGGCGGAGCCGCCGTCTCCTGAGAGTAAGTCCGTGTCTGCGCTGGAGCGGCACCGGGCCTGGCGCTGCTCCTCGGAGGCCCAGCCGGCGATCTGTGGCATCAGCAGGATCTGGGTGTTTGCTCTGATGCGCAGGAAGAACATCGCCAGCCGCCTGGTGGACACGGTGAGGTGAGTAGGGGGCGCCACTGCTGGGGACATGCTGCTTCTTCTATAGGGTCCTATGGTTACTCCTCCCCCTTGTCTTCCAGGACCTCCTTCATCTACGGCTCGCACCTGACAACCGATGAGATCGCCTTCTCTGACCCTACACCGGACGGGAAGCTCTTCGCCAGCAGCTACTGCGGGGTCCCCGACTTCCTGGTGTACAACTTCCTCAGTTAAAGGGCTGTGCTTTGCTGGGAGTTGTAGTCCCCAGCACTGGTTTGAGTTTGTTGCACTTTGTCTTTTGTTCGCTGCGGAGGAGTTTTCTATTGTTTTTATGTACATGTATAGCGCTCCTCCTTGTTAGTTAAGCCTTCCCCTTGTTCTCCTAAAGGGGCTACAGGATTAAATGCACATTTTGGGTTTTTCCTTCTGCGCTTGTTGTAAGTTTTAAGATTTTAATTTGTTTTGTAAATATTTCCTTGTTGGATCAGTTCACACTTGTCTCGGTCTGCGGAGTTTGTGCACATCGGTGGATGGATATGGGGAGGGTATCACAGCCTCTGGGGAGGGAGGTCACATGACTTGGGACAAAAGTTTTATAATTTTATCTTTAAAGTTTCTATAAAATGGATTAAAGTTATTTTTCGTGTGATGTCATTTTGTGTTGTCGCTCCCCCTTCCCCCCCAACAAGTTTCCTTGTTGTCTCCAGCTCCACTATCATAGTCAGACTCCACAGCCCTGTTTTACTGAGATATATGCAGCCATTATTCCTCTGATCTGTACCTGACATGTTACACTACTGAGCATGTACATAAAATGCAGCCATATCCATCTCAACTAAAAGCCTGGAGCCCAGCAGGCCATGAGCTGCGGTTTGCCCCCTACTTACAGAGTCCAACAAGCACTTCTATACATGATACCTGGCCCCAAGGATCTGCTGCCAGGTTCTCTCCAGCAGCACTGCATCGTCCCCACTTCTGCTGTTCGTCTCCCGCTGGTTTTATGCACCAGCAGTAGGACCCAGAGCAAAACAACCCATGGAAGCAGAAGTGGTAAGTCTTGCTCCAGGTGCAGCTCTGGGCACATACAAGCCACGTGGGATACAGAGCAGCACATGGAGGAGAGGAGCCAGGAACACCACGGGGTGCAGACCCCCCCACCCAGGCTGTATGTCACACATTCTACAGTGTGTACAATCCCATGCTGTCTCAGCACAGCCTCGCAATCATTTCCAGATCCTATATAGCAGGGTACAGTCAGGGAGGCTGTGGCTGCACCCTGCTATAGAGTACAGACAGTTCCCCCGGGCTACACTACATACATACATATTCAACTTAAGAACAAACCTATGGACCCCATCTTCTATGTCGGAACTGTATATTTTATCATTGTAGATTTAGAGAGGATTTCCTTTTGGCCCTGCTGACAATTGGAGTTTCAAAAATTTTTAGCTGCAAGTGGATCAAATATCCATAAATCTTCATTACAGACACCTCACAGCTGATGAAGCATTCAGAGGGGCCAGAGGGATCAGTCTTTAACTAGGGGTCGTCTGTAAGTCGGATGTCCTTAGGTAGGGGATCACCTGTAAATAATGGGCCTCATTTAGTAAGGGTCTGTCAGACGCATTTGCGTCAGGTTTCCCGACAATTTCCGTTTTGCACCAAATTACCCCGGGATTTTGACACATTGGCGCCGGCTTGCACGCAACAGAAATAGGTGGGGGGGTTGTCCAGCGGAATTTAAAAAAGGATTTGTGTCACAAGATCAAGCACTCACATGCCCCAGGAAGAAGAAGGTGAACTCTGGCGGACCTCAGCACGGAACACGGGTGCATGGACCTTAGTGAATCGCAGCAGAACCAGAATCCTAGTCGGACAACGCACCGCGGGATCGTGACAGGACTGGGTAAGTAAATGTGCCCCAATGTCTCCCCTTCAAAGGGTGATTGTTCTAGGACTTCAGCCCATTAAGATTAGGCTGGAGTATCACACACAACCAATATAAGGCTACATTCACACTATCGTATGGAGGACATATATACATCCTCCATACACGTCAATGGGCGCACGGCATCCTACGGGAGCAGTACGGTGCGGCACCGTACCGCTCCCTACCCGGAAAAAGATGGGACCTGTCCCATCTTTTGCCGTAATACGGCGCCGTGCCCCATTACTTCCTATGGAGAAAGTGCTACATCCTATGGGATGATGCAGAGCTGCGCTCACCACCTACTCCGCCTCCTCCTCCTCTCCCCGTGCACTGCCGTTGCCCACTACGGTACGGTACGGGCGGGCAACGGCAGTGTGAATGTAGCCTAAGGCAGAGAAAGCAGCCATGTTTTTCTGTCCCTGAACCACCCCTTTAAGACTTTGATGACTTTCTTGTTCTGGCAGCAGGTTATGCACAGTACTGCACTATGGACATCTACAACCTGCAGGACAGCAATATACAATTTATTTGATGAACTAAGACCATTTTATTACATGAAAACATAAGAACATGTATAAACACAGATATAACATGAACAAACTCAACAATACAAACAGCAGAGGTGCAGTTCTCCCCCTCACCTCTAGGGGCGCTCTATCCTAATGTTCTACACCTGAATTAACTAAATCTATTACCATTGAGCCGACTTCATCTCCCGCACTAGAACTCGTTGTGGAACTTGTATCATTAAAACTATAAAACTGGTGGCTCCTCCTCTGGCGCAGCCTGTAAAACTTATTGGACGTTCTCGGCCTCCAGGACCTCCACGATCTGTGCAGCGGAGGGCCGTTCCTTGGGGTCCTCACTGGAGCACATGAAGAACAGCTCGATGGCCCTCTGGTAGGAGTCGTCCAGCTCCTCAGCATTGAGCGGGGGCCGCGTCCCCAGGGCCTCATAGTAAGCATCTTCATCAAAGTCGTCTTCATCAAAGGAATCCTCTGCAGGTAAAGGAGAGAAATGGTGAGACCCCGCACTAGAGCGCCCCCCACTGCATCCCAGGGACAACGCACCTTCATCATCGTCATCTTCAGGCGGCAGGTTGAGATGGGGGATGGTCAGGGTCATCATCTCCCACAGGGTCAGGCCGAAGGCGTACATGTCTGCCTTGTCTGTGATCACTCCGTCATCATCCAGAGCCTCCTTGGGCTTCCAGGACTCGGTGCCGATGTAATAAGCCTCGGGATCACACACTGGAAGAGGGAATAACACAGGGATAGACACAATACTCCGTACTCCCTCCACAGCCAGCACCGCCCACACAGGTCACCTCAGATACTCACTGATCATGTTCTCGTCCAGCGGCAGGGACACCCCCACATCACAGATCTTGATGGACTCAAAGTCTCCCCTGATGACGACATTGGAAGATTTGATGTCCCCGTGAAGAATCTTCTTTTCGTTGTGCAGGTACTGGAGGAAGAGGAGATTGCAGAAGTCAATATAGAAGGACCCCAAAAGTAGAGCAGGTCCACACGCACACACACTGGGGTCCTCTACTCCAATACAGTCCCCCCCCCCCACCCCCATGTTCCTTACATAGCAAGGCGCAGAAGGGAGGGCCCTGCATTAGCTGCTTTGTGTGTTGGTTCATGGCTGCACTTTTGTGAGGTATAAAATATTAGTTTTTCTGTTACCGTTACCATGTAAGGGCATTTTTTTTTTTTTGCGGGATTAGATGCATTTTGCACTGGGATTATGGTGGGGTGGCCCCGAATGCTGAAAATGTATTAAAGGAAACCTACCACCACAGATTCTCACGTCCCCACAATCTTCTTTAGAAAATTAAGTTATTAGAAGCTACTGGGGCGTGGAGCTAAAGGCTACGCGACGCGGCTACTCCACGCCACAGTGGCCTCTTTGATCCTCCTACCTGAAATCTTTGGTGCACACCTACGAGGAGTTATAGACAGCCCTGGGGAGCCTTAGCATTGATTGGAGCCAACCGAAAACACTTCAGGGGGCCCCCAATGGTGCAGAGAATCCCCATGCAGGCATTTAAAGGGTTAACACCACAAATGGAGCTCGCGCTGACCACGAGTGTTACACGGGATGTCAGCGGTAGATCTCGGTGGACACCCAGTGTTTGCTGATGGTGGTTCAGCTCCAGTACAGACAGATCCAGCATGGCTGCCATCACCTGATTGGCTGAGACAGTCACTTGACCTGTAAACCAGTTCTGGTGGAGCTCCTGTACCTTCAGTCCTCGTGCCATGTGCAGCGCCACCTTCAGGATAACGGAGGCAGGGAAGGGGCCCAGGCTCTTCTCATTCCTCTCCTCTATCAGGTCGTTGAGCGACTTCTCTCCCCCGTACTCCATGGCGAGGCACAGGCTGCCATCCTTCGCTGTGGTCAGGCCTCGGTAACCTGAGAGGGGAACATTTACTTGTGTTACAGCCTCTTGCTCTCCAGAGCTGCACTCACTGTTTAGTCATGATACAAACATACACGGACCAGAAACAGATGTACCGCCCAACAATAATCCAGAATCTCAACAATTATGTCACATGACCAATTACATATGGCCGCTCCCTGCACTCACCTACAATGTTGGGGTGCTGCAGGTTCTTCAGGATTTTGGCCTCATCATTCAGCCTCTTCTCATACAGATTCTTACTGGACTTATCACATTGTTTATTCACCTTCTTCACCGCCCAAGGAGAGTGAGATAAACCCTTAGGTGACCTGAGGAGGAAGAGCATATCCTGTATTATACCCCAGAGCTGCACTCACTATTCTGCTGCTGGTGCAGTCACTGTGTACATACATGACATTACTTATCCTGTACTGATCCTGAGTTACATCCTGTATTATACTCCAGAGCTGCACTCACTATTCTGCTGCTGGTGCAGTCACTGTGTACATACATGACATTACTTATCCTGTACTGATCCTGAGTTACATCCTGTATTATACCCCAGAGCTGCACTCACTATTCTGCTGCTGGTGCAGTCACTGTGTACATACATGACATTACTTATCCTGTACTGACCCTGAGTTACATCCTGTATTATACCCCAGAGCTGCAGTCACTATTCTGCTGCTGGTGCAGTCACTGTGTACATACATGACATTACTTATCCTGTACTGACCCCGAGTTACATCCTGTATTATACTCCAGAGCTGCACTCACTATTCTGCTGCTGGTGCAGTCACTGTGTACATACATGACATTACTTATCCTGTACTGATCCTGAGTTACATCCTGTATTATACTCCGGAGCTGCACTCACTATTCTGCTGCTGGTGCAGTCACTGTGTACATACATGACATTACTTATCCTGTACTGACCCTGAGTTACATCCTGTATTATACTCCAGAGCTGCACTCACTATTCTGCTGCTGGTGCAGTCACTGTGTACATACATGACATTACTTATCCTGTACTGATCCTGAGTTACATCCTGTATTATACTCCGGAGCTGCACTCACTATTCTGCTGCTGGTGCAGTCACTGTGTACATACATGACATTACTTATCCTGTACTGATCCTGAGTTACATCCTGTATTATACTCCAGAGCTGCACTCACTATTCTGCTGCTGGTGCAGTCACTGTGTACATACATGACATTACTTATCCTGTACTGATCCTGAGTTACATCCTGTATTATACCCCAGAGCTGCACTCACTATTCTGCTGCTGGTGCAGTCACTGTGTACATACATGACATTACTTATCCTGTACTGATCCTGAGTTACATCCTGTATTATACTCCAGAGCTGCACTCACTATTCTGCTGCTGGTGCAGTCACTGTGTACATACATGACATTACTTATCCTGTACTGATCCTGAGTTACATCCTGTATTATACCCCAGAGCTGCACTCACTATTCTGCTGGTGCTGTACTTACCTCTTCATAAGGTAGACGCTGACTCCAGTGCCGTATCCAAACTTCTTCATGAATGGTGATGCTGGGATGGCAAAGGAAGGAGACTGGGAGGATCCTGGAGCGGAGGTGACAGAGATCACAATATAATATAAACTTGATGTATAAGTGATAGAACATAATGTGCAGTAATGATGTGTGAGCTCTGCACCGGCAGGAAACAATATGACGTCACAGCTCCCAGTATAATCCCCTTCATGACGTCACCTCTATACTATTGTATGATGGCGTCACATCTCTTGTATCACCCTCCTCTCTATGGTATGTGATGACATCATAGCCCCGTTATATCACACCTCCTGCCCATATCTCTATGTGTTTGTATGATGACGTCATGTAATGCCGGTCAGTGTTATTAGTAGTGACGTCACAGGCGGTATATTCCCGCTCACCCGAGCTCTTCCTGCGCTCCACCTTGCAGGGGGTCTTGAAGCTGCTCTCCGGCCTCTCCATGCTCTCTGCTGTTCCCGGTCTCGTCTCCTCCGGTCTCTCTCACACACTTTCTCCCGCGACTCTTTCAAAACGGCCCCGAGCGCGCGCCCGTGACGTCACCGAGGGTCCCGCGCACGTACAGCAACCGGCGTGAGCGTGCGCGTGATGACGTCACGCCGATTACAGAAAGCGGGAGACTTGCGTTATCATTACTACCACAACATACAGACGTGTGTGATACCGGAGTATCCAATCCTCTCATGTGTGCTACAGCCTACTGAGCTGTATACAATCCTCTCATGTGTGATACTGTCTGTGAGCTGTGTATCCAATCCTCTCATGTGTGATATAGCCTGCTGAGCTGTATCCAATCCTCTCATGTGTGATACAGCCTGCTGAGCTGTGTTTGCAATCCTCTCATGTGCGATACAGCCTGCTGAGCGGTGTATCCAATCCTCATGTGTGATACTGACTGCTAAGCTGTGTTTCTAATCCTATACAGTGTGATACAGCCTGCTGAGGTGTGTATCTAATCCTTTCCTGTGTGATACTGTCTGCTGAGGTGTGTATCTAATCCTTTCCTGTGTGATACTGTCTGCTGAGCTGTGTATCTAATCCTTTCCTGTGTGATACTGTCTGCTGAGCTGTGTATCTAATCCTCTCCTGTGTGATACTGACTGCTGAGGTGTGTATCTAATCCTATTCTGTGTGATACTGTCTGCTGAGCTGTGTATCTAATCCTATCCTGTGTGATACTGACTGCTGAGCTGTGTATCTAAACCTATGCTGTGTGATACTGTCTGCTGAGCTATGTATCTAAACCTATGCTGTGTGATACTGTCTGCTGAGCTGTGTATCTAAACCTATGCTGTGTGATACTGACTGCTGAGCTGTGTATCTAAACCTATGCTGTGTGATACTGACTGCTGAGCTGTGTATCTAAACCTATGCTGTGTGATACTGACTGCTGAGCTGTGTATCTAAACCTATGCTGTGTGATACTGCTGAGCTGTGTATCTAAACCTATGCTGTGTGATACTGCTGAGCTGTGTATCTAATCCTATCCTGTGTGATACTGACTGCTGAGCTGTGTATCTAATCCTATCCTGTGTGATACTGACTGCTGAGCTGTGTATCTAATCCTATCCTGTGTGATACTGACTGCTGAGCTGTGTATCTAAACCTATGCTGTGTGATACTGTCTGCAGAGCTGTGTATCTAAACCTATGCTATGTGATACTGTCTGCTGAGGTGTGTATCTAATCCTTTCCTGTGTGATACTGACTGCTGAGCTGTGTATCTAAACCTATGCTGTGTGATACTGTCTGCTGAGGTGTGTATCTAATCCTTTCCTGTGTGATACTGACTGCTGAGCCGTGTATCTAATCCTATCCTGTGTTATACTGACTGCTGAGCTGTGTATCTAATCCTATCCTGTGTGATACTGACTGCTGAGCTGTGTATCTAAACCTATGCTGTGTGATACTGTCTGCTGAGCTGTGTATCTAAACCTATGCTGTGTGATACTGTCTGCTGAGCTGTGTATCTAAACCTATGCTGTGTGATACTGACTGCTGAGCTGTGTATCTAAACCTATGCTGTGTGATACTGACTGCTGAGCTGTGTATCTAATCCTTTCCTGTGTGATACTGACTGCTGAGCTGTGTATCTAATCCTTTCCTGTGTGATACTGACTGCTGAGCCGTGTATCTAATCCTATCCTGTGTTATACTGACTGCTGAGCTGTGTATCTAATCCTATCCTGTGTGATACTGACTGCTGAGCTGTGTATCTAAACCTATGCTGTGTGATACTGTCTGCAGAGCTGTGTATCTAAACCTATGCTGTGTGATACTGTCTGCTGAGCTGTGTATCTAAACCTATGCTGTGATACTGACTGCTGAGCTGTGTATCTAATCCTATCCTGTGTGATACTGTCTGCTGAGCTGTGTATCTAATCCCATCCTGTGTGATACTTACTGCTGAGCTGTGTATCTAAACCTATGCTGTGTGATACTGACTTCTGAGCTGTGTATCTAATCCTATCCTCTGTGATACTGTCTGCTGAGCTGTGTATCTAATCCTATCCTGTGTGATACTGCCTGCTGAGCTGTGTATCTAATTCTATCCTGTGTGATACTGACTGCTGAGCTGTGTATCTAATCCCATCCTGTGTGATACTGACTGCTGAGCTGTGTATCTAATCCCATCCTGTGTGATACTGACTGCTGAGCTGTGTATCTAATCCATCCTGTGTGATACTGACTGCTGAGCTGTGTATCTAATCCTTTCCTGTGTGATACTGACTGCTGAGCCGTGTATCTAATCCTATCCTGTGTTTTACTGACTGCTGAGCTGTGTATCTAATCCTATCCTGTGTGATACTGACTGCTGAGCTGTGTATCTAAACCTATGCTGTGTGATACTGTCTGCTGAGCTGTGTATCTAAACCTATGCTGTGTGATACTGTCTGCTGAGCTGTGTATCTAAACCTATGCTGTGTGATACTGTCTGCTGAGCTGTGTATCTAAACCTATGCTGTGATACTGACTGCTGAGCTGTGTATCTAATCCTATCCTGTGTGATACTGACTGCTGAGCTGTGTATCTAATCCTATCCTGTGTGATACTGACTGCTGAGTTGTGTATCTAATCCCATCCTGTGTGATACTGACTGCTGAGCTGTGTATCTAATCCCATCCTGTGTGATACTGACTGCTGAGCTGTGTATCTAATCCCATCCTGTGTGATACTGACTGCTGAGCTGTGTATCTAATCCCATCCTGTGTGATACTGACTGCTGAGCCGTGTATCTAATCCCATCCTGTGTGATACTGACTGCTGAGCTGTGTATCTAATCCCATCCTGTGTGATACTGCCTACTGAGCGGAGTCACAGCTGATTAGTGAGGCACCATTGCTCTCCGCTCTGTGATCTCATCATGTGGTCACGTTCCTCCTCTGTTACAGATTTGTCTGTATGTTGCTGTGAGATTAGATCAGAGAAAGGTTACGGCCCAGATCATCGTGGTGACAGAGCACCAGGAGGAGGACACGTAGGACGCCCCCTAGTGGTGATAGAGGAGCTGTGTCTCAGGGCTGATGGCCTCAGTGATATTGGATACATTGTAGGACTGGTGATTATCAATCCTGTGCACATGTAGCTGACAGCGATGTGTTTTGGGACAGTTCTGGTTCAGTGTAGAAAATACTAGATAACTAATCCTAAAACCCGATAGGCCTGAGCAAGGCAAACAGTGATAGGTGCAGAAACTCTTTTCGCTCTGATCGCAAACAAACCTTAACCCCTTAAGGACCAGGCCCTTTTTCGTTTTTGCGTCTTTATTTTTCACTCCCCACCTTCAAAAATCCTTATTGGTTGAAGAACGGATCTATCCGCTGATGTAGAACAACGTTTTGATTGGGTCAGTGTCGCGTTTTGGGTTCTGATCTTGATAAAATGCAACAAATTTGTCCTCTGTGAATATCTGCAAGAAGGATTGGACTTGGCTGATAAAGGACCCAGGGGACCTGCAAAGCATGTAGGACCGTAGGTTCCTGTATCTGCCGGGGCAGGTGGTGGTTGAGAACCAAAGACCCACATGCAGGAACCAGAGTCCTGCAGCGGCTGCGAGGACGTCTTCGAGAATTCCTGGAAAACCCCTTTACATGGAGCTGTGGGGTCATTCCTGTTTGGTCCAGACAATTGGATTTGATCTAAAACTCATTTTAGGGCTTATTTCTTATGATATCAAATTCCTCTGTTGGGGCAAATGTGGCCTGATACAAATGCTTTCAATGTGGATCTGAGTGGCAGAATATTTTAGGACTGATCCACTGCCCTCGGAGACTACGGACAGGAACGTGTCCTAAGATGCATTGTCAGTCTACAAATCCTCTGCATTGTTCATGTGGTTCTGGTTTAGCTGAGTCTCCCCTGATGTGACTGCCTGATGGATTTGCTCTTCTATCACATATGTTTGGGATGAGATCAGAATTACACGTCTTAGCAGTTCATCAATAAGAAGACTTACCTGAGACACCCACCGACAGCCGCTAGTGCAGGCCCTTTCCTGGTGGTCTCCGAGACCTGAAAAGTGATCAGTGTGTAGTCCTTGGGGGTCTGTCTTATAGCTATTGGCTTGGCCCTTTGAGGATCTCCGGGTTTGCAGGTCTGGATTGTCACATTCCCATCTCAGCATTGGAATTACAACATCCTTGTAGATGGATAGACTCCTATGGAAATGCAACTCACCTGCAACTCAACATGCGTATCAATGAAAACGTAAGCTTGTCCCACAAAAATGACACCATGCACAACACTGTGTACTGAAGTAGCTGACAAGGGTAAGGGAATGGCAATTACCAGAAGCAATGATATATCCGCCACTGAGCTGATGCCGGCTCGGCTCTGGATCGGAGCCGTACCGGCATCGGGAAACACGGGGTGCCGACTGTAACTAATAGCCGGCACCCCAGTGTAACGCCCTCGGTCCGGGTGGGCTCCGATCGCGGGTGTGTAACCTGTTAAATGCTGCGGTCAGCGAGACCGAGGCATCTAACATGCTTCTGGGGGGGGGTCTTTCCGCCACGATTGCCGATGATACAGTTGAAAAGTACAACATCTCCCACAAAAAACAAGCCATCAACCAGCTCCGTAGTGCCACTTGGAAGACGGCGATGCAAAAATGATAGATTTTTACCCACATTATGGTTTTATTTGACAAATTTAGTAAAGCGTAAGAAAAAATATTCAAGTCTGGTATCTCCGTAATCGCATCGACGCATAGAATAAAGATAACATGATTATTAGGCGAAACGGTGAACAACAAAAAAAAAAAGTTAAAAATCCAGTACAGAATTTGATGCTTTTCTACTCCTGTCCTAAAAAAAAAGTTCCTAAATTTTCAACAATAGGTGATACCAACCCCAAAATAGTAACACTGGAAAAAGCATCTCGTCCCACAAAAAAAATGCCATCACATGACCCCAATAACGGAAAAGCGGAAATTTTATAGCCTACTAAAGGGGCAACGAGAAAACTAAAATCCTGGCAGCTGCAGGGTGCTCCTTCCCTTCTGCGCCTCGCTGTGCCCCCATAACACAAGTCAAAAAAGTGAAATTTTTCAAAAAAATTCATAATTTTTTCTTGTGTTTATTTTCCAAAAAAAAAAAAAAAAACTCATCAGCCAACATTTACCAGTAAAATGAAGTACAACATGTGGGGAAAAAACTGTGTTCAAAAGTTATAACCATATAAAGAGACGCAGGTCAGAATCCAAAAAATCAGGCTGAGCCTTAAGCTACAAAATGGCTGCGTCCTTAAGGGGTTAATACTAAATTTTGCAACTCTTTTTTTTTTCCATTCACAAAGATACGAGGGCTTGTTTTCAGCAGTAAAAACTGCACTTCATAGGCAGCATTTATTATTTGGTGCCAGATAGTGGGAGAATGGATCATACCTTTATGTAAAGGGAAAAATAAGTTTGAGCTTGTGGAATGCAGGATGTAGAGAAACGGGGTCTGTGCTTGTGGTTCTGAAGGGGTTACAGGGGTCTGGCTACTGTACATTATACTGACCCACACCATAAACTTGACAACATGATGAATGTGAACAGAACCTGGACAAGGGTTAGGTTTGGGTGATCGCATAAGGTACCACCTTCGCCTCCCACCCTGGGTGCGCCTTCTAGCCCTCAATAGCAGTCAGTGGTATGTGCTTCTTTAACTGCCGCTGTCATTGCTTGTGCGGCGGCGCCCTGCAGCAGGGGAAGCACAGGAACCAGGAGGAGACTGCTGCAGGGAGGGTATGTTTTGTTTTTTTTCAGTCCTACCTATATGCAGGGGGTATGTGTCTGGGCTACCTCTATACAGGGAGCATGTGCTGGGGTACCTATTTACAGGGGGCGTGGGCTGGGGTACCTATATACAGGGGGCGTGGGCTGGGGTACCTATATACAGGGGGCGTGGGCTGGGGTACCTATTTACAGGGGGCGTGGGCTGGGGTACCTATATACAGGGGGCGTGGGCTGGGGTACCTATATACAGGGGGCGTGGGCTGGGGTACCTATATACAGGGGACGTGGGCTGGGGTACCTATTTACAGGGGGCGTGGGCTGGGGTACCTATATACAGGGGGCGTGGGCTGGGGTACCTATATACAGGAGGCATGGGCTTGGCTACTCTAAACTGGAACATTCAAATTATACATCCTAGATCTGAATGAATTAGTATATTCTCATTAAAGGAAACCTACCATGTGATTTGATGCATTATGAAGCAAACATACCTGAGAATGCTGTAGCTACACTGATGCAGGAACATATCTTGGTTAATCCCTGAGCTGAGCGGTTTTGCTGATAAAACAGATAGAACATTATGATAATGAAGCTGTGTTGCTTCAATGGCTAGTACAGCGCTTCTGTACGGAAGTAATGTCCGTAAAACTGTATGACCTGCCTACAATGCCTCCGCATGATCCTGATGAGTCTCAGTATTCTGTGTGGCCTCCCCGTGCCTGTATGACCTCCCTACAATGCCTTTGCTTTATCCTGATGAGTCTCAGTATTCTGTGTGGCCTCCCCGTGCCTGTATGACCTCCCTACAATGCCTCCGCATGATCCTGATGAGTCTCAGTATTCTGTGTGGCCTCCCCGTGCCTGTATGACCTCCCTACAATGCCTTTGCTTTATCCTGATGAGTCTCAGTATTCTGTGTGGCCTCCCCGTGTCTGTATGACCTCCCTACAATGCCTCCGCATGATCCTGATGAAGCTCAGTCTGGACAACCTATATACACGTGGCATATGCTGTCTAAATTAATGAGGAGGTACTGGTGTTAAATATGAATTAATAAGGTCAGAATATGTGTGGTCATCTGTACATGCACAGGGTGCACGGGAGACATGATGCTGAGGTGTGGAGATGTTCCCCAGAGGCCATAGTCACCAGGGTGGCAAATTCTGCTTTGATAAGTCATGGCCAAGAAAAGTTATCATGATGTCCTCTACCTAATGGAGTATTGGCAGAGGCCGATGGAACAGGCCAATATAGACTTAATGAGAACAGTAAGTGATATCTGTGCCATATGTAACACTAGTATATACGCTCACCGGCCACTTTATTAGGTCCACCATGCTAGTAACGGGTTGGACCCCCTTTTGCCTTCAGAACTGCCTCAATTCTTCGTGGCATAGATACAACAAGGTGCTGGAAGCTCCTCAGAGATTTTGGTCCATATTGACATGATGACATCACACAGTTGCCGCAGATTTGTCGGCTGCACATCCATGATGCGAATCTCCCGTTCCACCACATCCCAAAGATGCTCTATTGGATTGAGATCTGGTGACTTTGGAGGCCATTTGAGTCCAGTGACCTCATTGTCATGTTCAAGAAACCAGTCTGAGATGATTCCAGCTTTATGACATGGCGCATTATCCTGCTGAAAGTAGCCATCAGATGTTACAGGGTACATTGTGCTCATAAAGGGATGGACATGGTCAGCAACAATACTCAGGTAGGCTGTGGCGTTATACCAAGGGGCCCAAAGACACCATGACACCACCACCACCAGCCTGACCCGCTGATACAAGGCAGGATGGATCCATGACACCACCACCACCAGCCTGAGCCGCTGATACAAGGCAGGATGGATCCATGACACCACCACCACCAGCCTGACCCGCTGATACAAGGCAGGATGGATCCATGACACCACCATCACCAGCCTGAGCCGCTGATACAAGGCAGGATGGATCCATGACACCACCACCACCAGCCTGACCCGCTGATACAAGGCAGGATGGATCCATGCTTTCATGTTGTTGACGCCAAATTCTGACCCTACCATCCGAATGTCGCAGCAGAAATTGAGACTCATCAGACCAGGCAACGTTTTTCCAATCTTCTACTGTCCAATTTCGATGAGCTTGTGCAAATTGTAGCCTCAGTTTCCTGTTCTTAGCTGAAAGGAGTGGCACCCGGTGTGGTCTTCTGCTGCTGTAGCCCATCTGCCTCAAAGTTGGACGTACTGTGCGTTCAGAGATGCTCTTCTGCCTACCTTGGTTGTAACGGGTGGCGATTTGAGTCACTGTTGCCTTTCTATCAGCTCAAACCAGTCTGCCCATTCTCCTCTGACCACTGGCATCAACAAGGCATTTCCGCTCACAGAACTGCCGCTCACTGGATGTTTTTTCTTTTTCGGACCATTCTCTGTAAACCCTAGAGATGGTTGTGCGTGAAAATCCCAGTAGATCAGCAGTTTCTGAAATACTCAGACCAGCCCTTCTGGCACCAACAACCATGCCACGTTCAAAGGCCTCAAATCACCTTTCTTCCCCATACTGATGCTCGGGAGAACTGCAGGAGATTGTCTTGACCATGTCTACATGCCTAAATGCACTGAGTTGCCGCCATGTGATTGGCTGATTAGAAATTAAGTGTTAACGAGCAGTTGGAGAGGTGTACCTAATAAAGTGGCCAGTGAGTGTATATGTGGGGTTATTTACTGCTGATATATATTTGTGCCTGCAGCATATTTATTTTGCTATATATTTCTATGTGCATGGTACAGTTATCTGCTGTAAATATATCTATACAGTATGTGTGGCGCAGTCATTGGTATATTTATTGCTGGAATCTATATGTATGTTTGCTACATTCATTGCAGGTATATAGTTATATTTGTGTATTGACCCCTTTGTAATTTGGATGCTCACCTGAACCCCTGTGACCTTCTGATTGCTTTCCCGTCAGCCCTGTCATCTGTATACAGAAATATTCGCCGCCCCACATATTGAGTAGTTGATTCCATATGTTCCTGTATCTGAAGGGTAAAATGCGCAGCTAATATATCATCATCCGCAGCTACAGGCGTGACGCCACCAGCTGTGATACAGCCCAAGGCAGCCGCACCGTTACTACAGGGAGGAGGCTGCGTCCTGTCACTACTCATAACCACAGAAGGTGCTGAGAAAGACAACACATGTCCAGCAACCCCCCTGCTATATACTCCTGCTGTATACTCCTGCTATATACTCCTGCTATATACTCCTGCTATATACTCCTGCTTTATACTCCTGCTATATACTCCTGCTATATACTCCTGCTATATACTCCTGCTATATACTCCTGCTGATGTGTTTCTATATCTCCACTTATATATTGACTCCTGAACCCCGATTTGAGCAAATTTATTATTCCCCAGATTTGCACTCACTATTCTTCTAATACAGGATGTAACTCAGGATCAGTACAGGATAAGTAATGTCATGTATGTACACAGTGACTGCACCAGCAGCAGAATAGTGAGTGCAGCTCTGGAGTATAATACAGGATGTAACTCAGGATCAGTACAGGATAAGTAATGTCATGTATGTTCACAGTGACTGCACCAGCAGCAGAATAGTGAGTGCAGCTCTGGAGTATAATACAGGATGTAACTCAGGATCAGTACAGGATAAGTAATGTCATGTATGTTCACAGTGACTGCACCAGCAGCAGAATAGTGAGTGCAGCTCTGGTGTATAATACAGGATGTAACTCAGGATCAGTACAGGATAAGTAATGTCATGTATGTTCACAGTGACTGCACCAGCAGCAGAATAGTGAGTGCAGCTCTGGAGTATAATACAGGATGTAACTCAGGATCAGTACAGGATAAGTAATGTCATGTATGTACACAGTGACTGCACCAGCAGCAGAATAGTGAGTGCAGCTCTGTAGTATAATACAGGATGTAACTCAGGATCAGTACAGGATAAGTAATGTCATGTATGTACACAGTGACTGCACCAGCAGCAGATAGTGAGTGCATCTCTGGGGTATAATACAGGATGTAACTCAGGATCAGTACAGGATAAGTAATGTCATGTATGTACACAGTGACTGCACCAGCAGCAGATAGTGAGTGCATCTCTGGTGTGCCTCGTTAGCTGTCTGTTGCTGAGAGAGGCCAGGGCAAGCTCTGCCCAGAAGAGGAGGAAGGAGCAGATTCTGGCAGAGATTTCCAGGCTCCAGACTGACATCCAGGCCTTGGAGGAGAGGAAGGCTTATCTGCTGGAGAGGAGCGGTCCGTTTAAAGAAAAAATTCTTAATGATGAGCGGTTCCGGGAGATGGAGGAGGAGAAGCAGAGGCGGCTGATGGGGCTTCAGCCAGAGAGTCAGACGGAGGAGGAAAGTCCGGTGCCGTACAGTGGGCCCCCTGCAGGACAAGCGGCTATGTCATCTGGCTGCGGTTCTGCCGGCCCGGGTGAGGATAGTGACAGCCACCAGGGAGGGGCGCTGATGGAGGAGATCAGACGGCTCGAGTCCCCTGTGCACCTCCAGGACTTTACTTTTGGAGACGATCTGCCGGAGGATGCACCGGGGGGCAGCAAACCACGAAAGAAGAAGACCAAATCCGTGGAAGTGGTGAGTCTAGTCTACAGCCCCCTCCCCGTAAAACCCGAGTCGGCCGCAGGGTCAGCTCACTGTGCGAGCCCCGTTACCCAGCCCAGCACGGGTCCTGCAGTGGACTCAGTGCCAGGGAGCGGGGAGATTACAGGTGTGACATCTGATGTGGCGATGGGCTACGTCTCTGTTTTTGGTAACAGTGGGGGAGCAGGGGAGGCATCGGCCGCAAGGCCGGACAGTACGGGCGGCTCGGCAGTGGCGATACCATCCAAATCCAGTGCTGTGGTGCGTCCCCCGGTGGGAGGGGGGGATAGCCCGGCACTGGTGGCAGCTTCTGGTGCCTCGGCGCCTCTTCATGCTGTTGCCGCTGATCACTTGGTTATGGGGCGGCGGCAGCGTGGAGGGGTCGCTGAGGCTGAGGGCTCCGAACCTCCCAAACCTAAACCTAAAGTCCTGTTTTGTGTCGGTGTTGGAGATAGTCTGCAGAGGAGTGCTGAGGAAGGTGGGGATCAGCGGCGCCTCACACCGGCCAAAGATCAGCGGCGACTCCTACCTTCCTCTAAGAAAAGTAAAATAACATCTGCTACCGATGATGCGGAGGGCACAAGTGTGACACAAGTCAGGGTCCCCTCTGGGCGATGCTCTGCGAGGGGACCCCCGTCCCTTGTGCCTGAAGATGCGGAGGTGGTCATGTCCCCTAATGTTGTTGCTGGTCCAGCCAGTGTGAGTGGAGTCAGTAATGTTGTGCGGAGAGAGAGCGGGGGGAGTCTCGGGCTGCTGGGACAACCTCTGGCGCTGTCCTGGAGACCACACCTGTCGCTGAGGCCCCAGGGGATGATGTACTGGATGAGGTGGTCAGGAGGATCGAGAGAGAGGAAGGTGCCACGTCCTCAGACTCCTCCCATTATGAGAGTATGGACGAGGATAATAGGGCGTGGCTAGAGGAAAAGCGTAAGCGTGGCGCCAAAAAGAAGAAAAAGGGTAAAAAGAAGGGAGGTGTAAGATCTTCTCCCTCCCTGACTAAGGTACCCAAGGAAGGTGCAACCGACCCCCCGCTGGTCGAACTTTCAAATCGATTCCTGGCCCTGGATGGAGCCTCTCCTGCCGATGGAGGGGCTGAGGGTGAAGGGCCAGAGGTGGCGGAGCCTGCAGGGGGTGCCGAGTCTCCCCCTGGGGAGTCAGGGTCCTCAGGAGGGGAGACTGGCCCAGAGTCTGGAGACGAGGTTGAGAGGGCAGGTCCTGGATCTGCCCCTGAAGCATCAGAGGTGCGGGAGATGGAC
Organism: Engystomops pustulosus; assembly: GCF_040894005.1. Taxonomy (NCBI): domain Eukaryota; kingdom Metazoa; phylum Chordata; class Amphibia; order Anura; family Leptodactylidae; genus Engystomops; species Engystomops pustulosus. Next base: position 221,161,244 of record NC_092413.1, on the reverse strand, counting down.
ACCACAATATGTCTAAAAAGGGGGTGTTCATTTCCCGAGGGTGGTGGTAAGATGGGTAAAAAGAAAGCCGTCTAACTCAATCACTCATGATGGCGGCACCCACTCCGTTGACGCTGGCATCCATTAATGTCGCCAGCATTAAGTCTGATGCGGCTAGATTTGCGGCCTTTGATTTTCTTGGCCGTGTTGAAGCCGACATTTTATTTTTGCAGGAGACCAGGCTGCCAGATTTGGTGGCCGTGTTTAAAGCTAAGAGGGAATGGAGACACGGGCCTTCCTATTGGTCTCTTGCGGCCGAGCCGTATAGAGGAGTGGCGGTCCTTTTTACCGCACCGGTAGAATGCCGACGAGTTATTGAGTTAGAAATGGGGAGGTGCCTGATCCTGGATGTCCTCATGAAGGGACAAGAACTTCGTCTTATTAACATCTATGGTCCCCAGTCCAAGTGGGACAGGAAGTGTCTCTTTATGAGGATCAAGCCCTACCTTTTTACAAGTCGGCAGGTGGTCTTTGGAGGGGACTTCAATGCTGTCACGAGGTCCCAGGATAGGGGAGGTACCAGAGACAAGCTGACTTATGATAGTGTCGCTCTTAATAGCATAGCTAGTGAGGCTCGCCTGGTGGATGTCCACATCCGACACACCCCAGGCCACGCGGGGTTCACCTATTATAGGGGTAGCTGCAGGTCTAGAATAGACAGGTTTTATTTAAAGGAGGAAGCCATCTCTTCAGCAGTGTCCGTTGTTGAGGTGGAGTTCTCCGACCACTGTTTAATTTTGTTTTCTCTGAATGTTACAGAGACCCCCCGGATGGGAAGAGGCTACTGGAAGCTCAATTCGTCTCTCCTGGAGGAAGCGGAGATCAGACAATCCTTTGAGGACTTTCTTCAGAGCCAGGTACCATTGCTGGGCCTTTGTAGCAGTAAGTCAGAGTGGTGGGAGATGCTCAAGAAAAGGGTGGCGAGATTCTTCCGCCAGCTCTCGAGCCTCAGGAGCCTGGACAGGTACCGCCTGTATCAGGGCCTGAGGAGGAAACTCGAGCATCTCGTCTCGACTGGGGGTAGTCGTGAGGACATCTCCAGAGTGAAATCCTTGCTGAAGAGGTGACAGTACGATAGACACGCATCTTTGGTTTTTGAGAGGGATTACGGGAAATACCGCTCGCCCGACCCTTACAGAAACTGCAAGATGTCAGTGAATGGTAAAGTTGTCATGGGACTGGTTGACAGTACGGGATCCCTGAAAAGGTCCAGATCAGGGATCCTGGAGGTCGTCAGATCCTTCTACTCGCACCTCTTGGGCAGGAAGGATCTAGATCGGGATGTGATGTCGGGTTTCCTGGCTGAAACTGTCCCTGAGCCAGGAGTAGACCCCTCTCTTGATGTTTTGACAGAGATGATCAGGGAAGAGGAAGTCAGCCGGGCGATTGAAGGGCTCACCCTCAAGAAATCGCCAGGCCCGGATGGCTTAACATCTGAGTTTTATAAGACCTTTAAGGACGCCTTGGTTCCCCTCTTGACTGAGGTATTCAATGAGTGTCTTTCCTCCGGCGCTCTGCCGAAGTCAATGAGGAGGTCTGCCCTGATCATCCTGTCAAAGGGTAAGGACCGATCTCGTGTTGAGAACTGGCGTCCCATAGTGCTTCTCAATACAGACAGAAAGGTTTTGCCAAAGGTGCTGTTTAATCGGCTGGTGCAGTTTGCGCCCCGGCTCCTTTCGGGGACCCAGCACTGCTCTGTTCCAGGCCGCAGTACATTTAGTGCTGTGCTTTGTGTCCGGGAGGCAGTGGAGCAGGGCCGGGCTGGTAACTGGAAGGGGTACTTGCTGTCCTTGGATCAGGCAAAAGCGTTTGATCGGGTTAACCATGAGTACCTCTGGTCTGTCCTTCTGAGGTATGGCCTGCCTGGGGAGTTTGTCAATTGGCTGAAAGTTTTGTACGCAGGGACAGAGAGTTTCCCGCTTGTGAACGGTTGGATTGGCCGCTCTTTTGAGGTCGGGTCTGGTGTTCGCCAGGGTTGTCCTCTGAGCCCACTCTTATACGTGTTCGCGATTGACCCATTCCTTAGGAGGGTTGATCGTGGGCCGTTGGTGGGAGTCGGGATGGATCGGGCAGCACCGGAAGCCACTCTAAGGGTGGTAGCGTATGCTGATGATGTCACCGTTTTCGTGTCCTCGGGAGGGGAGGCGCAATGGGTGATGTCAGAGGTTGACCGCTACTCAGAGGTTTCTGGGTCCAAGATCAACCGGGATAAGTGTGAGAGTCTCTGGCTGGGAGAGGGGGATCCAGGCTTTGATCTCCCGGACACTCTTCCAGGGCCCCAGGACTCCGCCAAAGTTCTCGGCATCGAATTCGGCCAGGGGGATTACCCCATGCAAAACTGGGACGGCAGGCTTAAGATCGCCGCTCAGAAGGTGGACCAGTGGAAGGGTTGGTCTTTGACCCTCAGAGAAAGGGTTAATCTGATCAAAACTTACCTGCTCCCGTTACTGATTTATCTGGGCAGTGTGTGCATGTTGCCAGAACCCCTCTGGACTCGGGTGTACAGTCTGTTCTTCCAGCTGTTATGGGGGAATAGGCTGAACCTTATCAAGAGGGAGGTTACTTACCGCACGAGGAGACAAGGAGGGTTGTGTATGGTCAACCCTGTGGTGTTCCTAGTGAATACCTTTCTTAAGATCAATGTAGCAAACCTCTGGAAAGAGAGGGCTCCTCCGTGGGTATACTCCTGTAGGGGATGGTTTCGGCCTTTCTTCCAGGAATGGGAGACAGGAGGACAAGTGAAGGATCTTCGCACAACGCATGGGCATCTTCCGGCTTACGCTACCCCGGTTCTGAAGGTGATTCGCCGGTGGGGTCTGGGAATGTGGGAGATCAGGACCTTGTCGAGGAAAATCCTTGACAAAAGGGTTCTGTTGTCCCATTTCCAGAAGCCTCTGGCCCTCAGGGATTGCCCAAGTCGGGATCTGAGGGTGGGTTTGAGTTTATTGAATTCCATCAGGATCCCCTTGAAGTTTTGGGACGTGACTTGGCGCTGCTTCCATGGAAAGCTGTGTGTGAGGGACAATCTGAAGTGTAGGAGCTCTGAGGAAAGGGGTTGTCCCCGGGAGGAGTGCGGAGGCCTGCTGGAGAGCATGGACCACTTCCTGCTTCAGTGCCCCTTTAACACAGAGGTGTACAACCGGGTGGGCGCTTCCATCCATTGGCCCGGGTTGGCCGGTCTCTCCTATGCGGAGTGGGCCTATGGAGCATTCAGAGGCCTGGGTGGCCGGGACCGCTGCACGTTATTCTTAGTTAGTCTAGTGGTCAGGTACCACATGTGGAACGCACGGTGTTTAGTATCGACGCAGCGTAAAATCCTCCCGGTGGGTGAGGTGGTTAGGAACATTCTGGGTGACCTGGCGAAGGTGCGCTCTCTGGAGTATGAGAGGCTGGGCACGGGGAGGGCCTCTCTCCTTTGGAGGGGGTTCTCCTTTAGTGTCCCTTAGTCTGTCATCTCCTCTCCTGGTGTTGGGCTGATGCTGCACTGTAGATTTTTGTTTTGTGTTCTGAGGTTATAGTGATGTTGGGCTTGCAGGCGCCGAACCTGGGCTTTATGTGGTTTGTATTGATGTTGTTTAGACTTTATTTGTATTCTGTTTTCTTTATGTTATGTTGTAATTACTGTATATATATATTGTATATATTGTATATAGTTGTGTTTGGGACATAGTGTTAGGTTGGGAGGGGGGTGGACGGGACTTGGACTATACGATCCTGGGCACTGGTCTGGACTACTTAACGCAAACTTTGGACGTTAGACCAGTGTCTGGGGGGAAGTGGAGGGTGCGGGCGAGGGATTTAGTTTAGTGTAGTGTTATGTGTATTCTGTGTTTGTTATTATATATATTAAAAAAAAAAAAAAAAAATGGGTGTGGGGTGGTTTGTTATTAGAGGGTGTGGGGTGGGTTTATGTATATTTATGGTCATTTATGTTTATTTGTGGATATGGCTTGTGTTTGTTATTGGTTTGGTTTAGGATGTAATAATCGGTTGGGTGGGGGTGTGGTATTTGGTGTTTATTCATTTTGGTGTATTGTAAGTTATTATTTTTGCTAGGTATGAATGGGGCTGGACCAGCAGGTAAGATATTGTATATATTTTGTATATATTGTATATTATGTTTGGTTTGTGTTATGTTTTTTACTTTTATATAAAATAAAAGATCTACAGGCTGTAACTCAGGATCAGTACAGGATAAGTAATGTCATGTATGTACACAGTGACTGCACCAGCAGCAGAATAGTGAGTGCAGCTCTGGGGTATAATACAGGATGTAACTCAGGATCAGTACAGGATAAGTAATGTCATGTATGTACACAGTGACTGCACCAGCAGCAGAATAGTGAGTGCAGCTCTGGGGTATAATACAGGATGTAACTCAGGATCAGTACAGGATAAGTAATGTCATGTATGTACACAGTGACTGCACCAGCAGCAGAATAGTGAGTGCCCCTCTGGGGTATAATACAGGATGTAACTCAGGATCAGAACAGGATAAGTAATGTCATGTATGTACACAGTGACTGCACCAGCAGCAGAATAGTGAGTGCAGCTCTGGGGTATAATACAGGATGTAACTCAGGATCAGTACAGGATAAGTAATGTCATGTATGTACACCGTGTCTGCACCAGCAGCAGAATAGTGAGTGCAGCTCTGGAGTATAATACAGGATGTAACTCAGGATCAGTACAGGATAAGTAATGTCATGTATGTACACAGTGACTGCACCAGGAGCAGAATAGTGAGTGCAGCTCTGGGGTATAATACAGGATGTAACTCAGGATCAGTACAGGAAAAGTAATGTCATGTATGTACACAGTGACTGCACCAGCAGCAGAATAGTGAGTGCAGCTCTGGAGTATAATACAGGATGTAACTCAGCATCAGTACAGGATAAGTAATGTCATGTATGTACACAGTGACTGCACCAGCAGCAGAATAGTGAGTGCAGCTATGGGGTATAATACAGGATGTAACTCAGGATCAGTACAGGATAAGTAATGTCATGTATGTACACAGTGACTGCACCAGCAGCAGAATAGTGAGTGCAGCTCTGGGGTATAATACAGGATGTAACTCAGGATCAGTACAGGATAAGTAATGTTGTGTATGTACACAGTGACTGCACCAGCAGCAGAATAGTGAGTGCAGCTCTGGAGTATAATACAGGATGTAACTCAGGATCAGTACAGGATAAGTAATGTCATGTATGTACACAGTGACTGCACCAGCAGCAGAATAGTGAGTGCAGCTCTGGGGTATAATACAGGATGTAACTCAGGATCAGTACAGGATAAGTAATGTCATGTATGTACACAGTGACTGCACCAGCAGCAGAATAGTGAGTGCAGCTCTGGAGTATAATACACAAGGTAACTCAGGATCAGTACAGGATAAGTAATGTCATGTATGTACACAGTGACTGCACCAGCAGCAGAATAGTGAGTGCAGCTCTGGGGTATAATACAGGATGTAACTCAGGATCAGTACAGGATAAGTAATGTCATGTATGTACACAGTGACTGCACCAGCAGCAGAATAGTGAGTGCAGCTCTGGAGTATAATACAGGATGTAACTCAGGATCAGTACAGGATAAGTAATGTCATGTATGTACACAGTGACTGCACCAGCAGCAGAATAGTGAGTGCAGCTCTGGGGTATAATACAGGATGTAACTCAGGATCAGTACAGGATAAGTAATGTCATGTATGTACACAGTGACTGCACCAGCAGCAGAATAGTGAGTGCAGCTCTGGGGTATAATACAGGATGTAACTCAGGATCAGTACAGGATAAGTAATGTCATGTATGTACACAGTGACTGCACCAGCAGCAGAATAGTGAGTGCAGCTCTGGGGTATAATACAGGATGAAACCCAGGATCAGTGCAGGATAAGTAATATCATGTATGTACACAGTGACTGCACCAGCAGCAGAATAGTGAGTGCAGCTCTGGGGTATAATACAGGATGTAAATCAGGATCAGTAAAGGATAAGTAATGTCATGTATGTACACAGTGACTGCACCAGCAGAATAGTGAGTGCAGCTCTGGGGTATAATACAGGATGTAACTCAGGATCAGTACAGGATAAGTAATGTCATGTATGTACACAGTGACTGCTCCAGCAGAATAGTGAGTGCAGCTCTGAGGTGTAATACAGGATGTAACCCAGGATCAGTACAGGATAAGTAATGTCATGTATGTACACAGTGACTGCTCCAGCAGAATAGTGAGTGCAGCTCTGAGGTGTAATACAGGATGTAACCCAGGATCAGTACAGGATAAGTAATGTCATGTATGTACACAGTGACTGCACCAGCAGCAGAATAGTGAGTGCAGCTCTGGGGTATAATACAGGATGTAACTCAGGATCAGTACAGGATAAGTAATGTCATGTATGTACACAGTGACTGCACCAGCAGCAGAATAGTGAGTGCAGCTCTGGAGTATAATACAGGATGTAACTCAGGATCAGTACAGGATAAGTAATGTCATGTATGTACAGTGACTGCACCACCAGCAGAATAGTGAGTGCAGCTCTGGGGTATAATACAGGATGTAACTCAGGATCAGTACAGGATAAGTTATGTCATGTATGTACACAGTGACTGCACCAGCAGCAGAATAGTGAGTGCAGCTCTGGGGTATAATACAGGATGTAACTCAGGATCAGTACAGGATAATTAATGTCATGTATGTACACAGTGACTGCACCAGCAGCAGAATAGTGAGTGCAGCTCTGGGGTATAATACAGGATGAAACCCAGGATCAGTGCAGGATAAGTAATATCATGTATGTACACAGTGACTGCACCAGCAGCAGAATAGTGAGTGCAGCTCTGGGGTATAATACAGGATGTAACTCAGGATCAGTACAGGATAAGTAATGTCATGTATGTACACAGTGACTGCACCAGCAGAATAGTGAGTGCAGCTCTGGAGTATAATACAGGATGTAACTCAGGATCAGTACAGATTAAGTAATGTCATGTATGTACACAGTGACTGCACCAGCAGAATAGTGAGTGCAGCTCTGGAGTATAATACAGGATGAAACCCAGGATCAGTACAGGATAAGTAATGTCATGTATGTACACAGTGACTGCACCAGCAGCAGAATAGTGAGTGCAGCTCTGGGGTATAATACAGGATGTAACTCAGGATCAGTACAGGATAAGTAAGGTCATGTATGTACAGTGACTGCACCAGCAGCAGAATAGTGAGTGCAGCTCTGGGGTATAATACAGGATGTAAATCAGGATCAGTACAGGATAAGTAATGTCATGTATGTACACAGTGACTGCACCAGCAGAATAGTGAGTGCAGCTCTGGAGTATAATACAGGATGTAACTCAGGATCAGTACAGATTAAGTAATGTCATGTATGTACACAGTGACTGCACCAGCAGAATAGTGAGTGCAGCTCTGGAGTATAATACAGGATGTAACTCAGGATCAGTACAGGATAAGTAATGTCATGTATGTACACAGTGACTGCACCAGCAGAATAGTGAGTGCAGCTCTGGGGTATAATACAGGATGAAACCCAGGATCAGTGCAGGATAAGTAATATCATGTATGTACACAGTGACTGCACCAGCAGCAGAATAGTGAGTGCAGCTCTGGGGTATAATACAGGATGTAACTCAGGATCAGTACAGGATAAGTAATGTCATGTATGTACACAGTGACTGCACCAGCAGAATAGTGAGTGCAGCTCTGGGGTATAATACAGGATGTAACTCAGGATCAGTACAGGATAAGTAATGTCATGTATGTACACAGTGACTGCTCCAGCAGAATAGTGAGTGCAGCTCTGAGGTGTAATACAGGATGTAACCCAGGATCAGTACAGGATAAGTAATGTCATGTATGTACACAGTGACTGCACCAGCAGCAGAATAGTGAGTGCAGCTCTGGAGTATAATACAGGATGTAACTCAGGATCAGTACAGGATAAGTAATGTCATGTATGTACAGTGACTGCACCACCAGCAGAATAGTGAGTGCAGCTCTGGGGTATAATACAGGATGTAACTCAGGATCAGTACAGGATAAGTAATGTCATGTATGTACACAGTGACTGCACCAGCAGCAGAATAGTGAGTGCAGCTCTGGGGTATAATACAGGATGTAACTCAGGATCAGTACAGGATAAGTAATGTCATGTATGTACACAGTGACTGCACCAGCAGCAGAATAGTGATTGCAGCTCTGGGGTATAATACAGGATGTAACTCAGGATCAGTACAGGATAAATAATGTCATGTATGTACACAGTGACTGCACCAGCAGCAGAATAGTGAGTGCAGCTCTGGCGTATAATACAGGATGTAACTCATGATCAGTACAGGATAAGTAATGTCATGTATGTACACAGTGACTGCACCAGCAGCAGAATAGTGAGTGCAGCTCTGGGGTATAATACAGGATGTAACTCAGGATCAGTACAGGATAAGTAATGTCATGTATGTACACAGTGACTGCACCAGCAGCAGAATAGTGAGTGCAGCTCTGGGGTATAATACAGGATGTAACTCAGGATCAGTACAGGATAAGTAATGTCATGTATGTACACAGTGACTGCACCAGCAGAATAGTGAGTGCAGCTCTGGAGTATAATACAGGATGTAACTCAGGATCAGTACAGATTAAGTAATGTCATGTATGTACACAGTGACTGCACCAGCAGAATAGTGAGTGCAGCTCTGGAGTATAATACAGGATGTAACTCAGGATCAGTACAGGATAAGTAATGTCATGTATGTACACAGTGACTGCACCAGCAGAATAGTGAGTGCAGCTCTGGAGTATAATACAGGATGTAACTCAGGATCAGTACAGGATAAGTAATGTCATGTATGTACACAGTGACTCCAGCAGCAGCAGAATAGTGAGTGCAGCTCTGGAGTATAATACAGGATGTAACTCAGGATCAGTACAGGATAAGTAATGTCATGTATGTACACAGTGACTGCACCAGCAGCAGAATAGTGAGTGCAGCTCTGGGGTATAATACAGGATGTAACTCAGGATCAGTAAAGGATAAGTAATGTCATGTATGTACACAGTGACTGCACCAGCAGAATAGTGAGTGCAGCTCTGGGGTATAATACAGGATGTAACTCAGGATCAGTACAGGATAAGTAATGTCATGTATGTACACAGTGACTGCACCAGCAGCAGAATAGTGAGTGCAGCTCTGGAGTATAATACAGGATGTAACTCAGGATCAGTACAGGATAAGTAATGTCATGTATGTACACAGTGACTGCACCAGCAGCAGAATAGTGAGTGCAGCTCTGGAGTATAATACAGGATGTAACTCAGGATCAGTACAGGATAAGTAATGTCATGTATGTACACAGTGACTGTACCAGCAGCAGAATAGTGAGTGCAGCTCTGGAGTATAATACAGGATGTAACTCAGGATCAGTACAGGATAAGTAATGTCATGTATGTACACAGTGACTGCACCAGCAGCAGAATAGTGAGTGCAGCTCTGGAGTATAATACAGGATGTAACTCAGGATCAGTACAGGATAAGTAATGTCATGTATGTACACAGTGACTGCACCAGCAGCAGAATAGTGAGTGCAGCTCTGGAGTATAATACAGGATGTAACTCAGGATCAGTACAGGATAAGTAATGTCATGTATGTACACAGTGACTGCACCAGCAGAATAGTGAGTGCAGCTCTGGAGTATAATACAGGATGTAACTCAGGATCAGTACAGATTAAGTAATGTCATGTATGTACACAGTGACTGCACCAGCAGAATAGTGAGTGCAGCTCTGGAGTATAATACAGGATGTAACTCAGGATCAGTACAGGATAAGTAATGTCATGTATGTACACAGTGACTGCACCAGCAGAATAGTGAGTGCAGCTCTGGGGTATAATACAGGATGTAACTCAGGATCAGTACAGGATAAGTAATGTCATGTATGTACACAGTGACTGCACCAGCAGCAGAATAGTGAGTGCAGCTCTGGAGTATAATACAGGATGTAACTCAGGATCAGTACAGGATAAGTAATGTCATGTATGTACACAGTGACTGCACCAGCAGCAGAATAGTGAGTGCAGCTCTGGGGTATAATACAGGATGTAACTCAGGATCAGTACAGGATAAGTAATGTCATGTATGTACACAGTGACTGCACCAGCAGCAGAATAGTGAGTGCAGCTCTGGAGTATAATACACAAGGTAACTCAGGATCAGTACAGGATAAGTAATGTCATGTATGTACACAGTGACTGCACCAGCAGCAGAATAGTGAGTGCAGCTCTGGGGTATAATACAGGATGTAACTCAGGATCAGTACAGGATAAGTAATGTCATGTATGTACACAGTGACTGCACCAGCAGCAGAATAGTGAGTGCAGCTCTGGAGTATAATACAGGATGTAACTCAGGATCAGTACAGGATAAGTAATGTCATGTATGTACACAGTGACTGCACCAGCAGCAGAATAGTGAGTGCAGCTCTGGGGTATAATACAGGATGTAACTCAGGATCAGTACAGGATAAGTAATGTCATGTATGTACACAGTGACTGCACCAGCAGCAGAATAGTGAGTGCAGCTCTGGGGTATAATACAGGATGTAACTCAGGATCAGTACAGGATAAGTAATGTCATGTATGTACACAGTGACTGCACCAGCAGCAGAATAGTGAGTGCAGCTCTGGGGTATAATACAGGATGAAACCCAGGATCAGTGCAGGATAAGTAATATCATGTATGTACACAGTGACTGCACCAGCAGCAGAATAGTGAGTGCAGCTCTGGGGTATAATACAGGATGTAAATCAGGATCAGTAAAGGATAAGTAATGTCATGTATGTACACAGTGACTGCACCAGCAGAATAGTGAGTGCAGCTCTGGGGTATAATACAGGATGTAACTCAGGATCAGTACAGGATAAGTAATGTCATGTATGTACACAGTGACTGCTCCAGCAGAATAGTGAGTGCAGCTCTGAGGTGTAATACAGGATGTAACCCAGGATCAGTACAGGATAAGTAATGTCATGTATGTACACAGTGACTGCTCCAGCAGAATAGTGAGTGCAGCTCTGAGGTGTAATACAGGATGTAACCCAGGATCAGTACAGGATAAGTAATGTCATGTATGTACACAGTGACTGCACCAGCAGCAGAATAGTGAGTGCAGCTCTGGGGTATAATACAGGATGTAACTCAGGATCAGTACAGGATAAGTAAGGTCATGTATGTACAGTGACTGCACCAGCAGCAGAATAGTGAGTGCAGCTCTGGGGTATAATACAGGATGTAAATCAGGATCAGTACAGGATAAGTAATGTCATGTATGTACACAGTGACTGCACCAGCAGAATAGTGAGTGCAGCTCTGGAGTATAATACAGGATGTAACTCAGGATCAGTACAGATTAAGTAATGTCATGTATGTACACAGTGACTGCACCAGCAGAATAGTGAGTGCAGCTCTGGAGTATAATACAGGATGTAACTCAGGATCAGTACAGGATAAGTAATGTCATGTATGTACACAGTGACTGCACCAGCAGAATAGTGAGTGCAGCTCTGGGGTATAATACAGGATGAAACCCAGGATCAGTGCAGGATAAGTAATATCATGTATGTACACAGTGACTGCACCAGCAGCAGAATAGTGAGTGCAGCTCTGGGGTATAATACAGGATGTAACTCAGGATCAGTACAGGATAAGTAATGTCATGTATGTACACAGTGACTGCACCAGCAGAATAGTGAGTGCAGCTCTGGGGTATAATACAGGATGTAACTCAGGATCAGTACAGGATAAGTAATGTCATGTATGTACACAGTGACTGCTCCAGCAGAATAGTGAGTGCAGCTCTGAGGTGTAATACAGGATGTAACCCAGGATCAGTACAGGATAAGTAATGTCATGTATGTACACAGTGACTGCACCAGCAGCAGAATAGTGAGTGCAGCTCTGGAGTATAATACAGGATGTAACTCAGGATCAGTACAGGATAAGTAATGTCATGTATGTACAGTGACTGCACCACCAGCAGAATAGTGAGTGCAGCTCTGGGGTATAATACAGGATGTAACTCAGGATCAGTACAGGATAAGTAATGTCATGTATGTACACAGTGACTGCACCAGCAGCAGAATAGTGAGTGCAGCTCTGGGGTATAATACAGGATGTAACTCAGGATCAGTACAGGATAAGTAATGTCATGTATGTACACAGTGACTGCACCAGCAGCAGAATAGTGATTGCAGCTCTGGGGTATAATACAGGATGTAACTCAGGATCAGTACAGGATAAATAATGTCATGTATGTACACAGTGACTGCACCAGCAGCAGAATAGTGAGTGCAGCTCTGGCGTATAATACAGGATGTAACTCATGATCAGTACAGGATAAGTAATGTCATGTATGTACACAGTGACTGCACCAGCAGCAGAATAGTGAGTGCAGCTCTGGGGTATAATACAGGATGTAACTCAGGATCAGTACAGGATAAGTAATGTCATGTATGTACACAGTGACTGCACCAGCAGCAGAATAGTGAGTGCAGCTCTGGGGTATAATACAGGATGTAACTCAGGATCAGTACAGGATAAGTAATGTCATGTATGTACACAGTGACTGCACCAGCAGAATAGTGAGTGCAGCTCTGGAGTATAATACAGGATGTAACTCAGGATCAGTACAGATTAAGTAATGTCATGTATGTACACAGTGACTGCACCAGCAGAATAGTGAGTGCAGCTCTGGAGTATAATACAGGATGTAACTCAGGATCAGTACAGGATAAGTAATGTCATGTATGTACACAGTGACTGCACCAGCAGAATAGTGAGTGCAGCTCTGGAGTATAATACAGGATGTAACTCAGGATCAGTACAGGATAAGTAATGTCATGTATGTACACAGTGACTCCAGCAGCAGCAGAATAGTCAGTGCAGCTCTGGAGTATAATACAGGATGTAACTCAGGATCAGTACAGATTAAGTAATGTCATGTATGTACAGTGACTGCACCAGCAGAATAGTGAGTGCAGCTCTGGGGTATAATACAGGATGTAACTCAGGATCAGTACAGGATAAGTAATGTCATGTATGTACACAGTGACTGCACCAGCAGCAGAATAGTGAGTGCAGCTCTGGAGTATAATACAGGATGTAACTCAGGATCAGTACAGGATAAGTAATGTCATGTATGTACACAGTGACTGCACCAGCAGCAGAATAGTGAGTGCAGCTCTGGAGTATAATACAGGATGTAACTCAGGATCAGTACAGGATAAGTAATGTCATGTATGTACACAGTGACTGTACCAGCAGCAGAATAGTGAGTGCAGCTCTGGAGTATAATACAGGATGTAACTCAGGATCAGTACAGGATAAGTAATGTCATGTATGTACACAGTGACTGCACCAGCAGCAGAATAGTGAGTGCAGCTCTGGAGTATAATACAGGATGTAACTCAGGATCAGTACAGGATAAGTAATGTCATGTATGTACACAGTGACTGCACCAGCAGCAGAATAGTGAGTGCAGCTCTGGAGTATAATACAGGATGTAACTCAGGATCAGTACAGGATAAGTAATGTCATGTATGTACACAGTGACTGCACCAGCAGAATAGTGAGTGCAGCTCTGGGGTATAATACAGGATGTAACTCAGGATCAGTACAGGATAAGTAATGTCATGTATGTACAAAGTGACTGCACCAGCAGCAGAATAGTGACTGCAGCTCTGGAGTATGATATATTCATCTTACTGATGTACTGACCCCTCTGTCACTTCTCTCATGTCCTCTGTGTGACCAGCAGAGGGCAGTGTTGATCTGTGTGTATTACATATTTCTTGTGGTTTCTTAGGATAATATTGCGTTCTTGGATTCTTGGAGCGCTCCCAGAAGTCTTATTACTTTGGGGAGAAAATTATTGTAACATTTTCATGTTAAGAACAGATTTTTATGCAGCATGAAACATGCAGAATGTTAAATATTTGCATAACTCGAAGTTACAAAGTGACATTTATAGGAAATCTGCAGGATAAATAAGCCATTAAATGAGGCAAAAAACATTGTTCAAGATAATTTTATTACATTTGCTTACATACATGTACAAAGGCTCAGAGGAACTTAAAGGGATTGTCTGATGTATAGAATCACCTCTCCTGATATACAGCCAGTGACTTATGTATATTATGACTTATGACTTGTGTATTATGTGGACACTGTACAGTCAGTTTCACATGATCTGTTGCCCTCTGGTCTGTCAGATGTTTATCACATACAGAGATACAAGTGCAATCATATTATGGGGAGCAGAAGCTTTTATTGTCAGGTGGGAGGAGTTACTGCAGCGAGTCAGTATCTGCAGGACCTCTCCTTCTTCTTCAGGACCTCTGCAATTTTCCCTGGCGGCTCTCACTCACCTCCTGCACCAGATCCTGACTGATCGCCGTCCATTCCTGCACAATCACTGCTGCATTCTGTCACAATGTGTTGGTTTTTGTTTGTCCTACGTCTCTTGATGATTGACCACAAGTTCTCAATGGGATAAGATCTGGGAAGTTTCCCGGCCATGCACCCAGAATCTCTGTGTTCTGTTCCCGGGCCATGGACCCAGAATCTCTGTGTTCTGTTCCCGGAGCCATTTAGTTCTCCCCTTTGCTTTATGGCCGGTGCTCCATCATGCTGGAGGAGGCATTGCTCATCACCATCTGCTCCTGGAGGGTTAGGAGAAGCGGCTTCTGGAGGACATTCTGGTCCCATTCTTTATTCATGGATGTGTTTTTAGGCCGATCCCCTTGGCTGAGAAGCCGCCCCCCCCCCACACATGAATGGCTGCAGGAGACTTTACAGGTGCAGGAGACAAGACTGGAGGCATCGCTCACCTTGTCTTCTCTCAACAAGATGTTTTCCAGATGTTCCAAACAATTGGAAAGGGGATTCATCAGAGAAAATGCCTTTCCCCCGGTCCTCAGCGTCCACTCCCTGCACCTCCTGCAGAATATCAGTCTGTCCCTGATGTATTTCTGGAGAGAAGCGGCTTCTGTGCTGCCCTCCTGGACACCAGGCCTTGCTCCAGGAGTCTCCGCAGTGTCACAGTGCGTGCAGATTCCTGAGCACGCTCTGCGATGCTGGAAGCCCCATCCCCGAGCTGAGACACTTGTAAGAGACAGACCTGGCGCTTGCTGGTCCTTCTTGGGCGCCTGGAGCCTTTTTGGTAACAATGGACCCTCTCTACTTGAATTCCTTGATGATGCGATAGATTGGTGACTGAGGTGCAATCTTTCTAGCTGCGATACTCTTCCCTGCTAGTTTTGTGCAGTGCAATGATGACTGCACGTGTTTCTTTAGAGATAACCATGGTTAACAGAAGAGAAACAATGATGCCAAGCACCAGCCTCCTTGTAAAGTGTCCAGGGGTGTGCTTCTTACTTAATCATGACAGATTGATCTCCAGCCCTGTCCTCATCAGCCCCCGCACCTGTGTTACTGGAGACATCACTGACACCATGGCAGCTGCTCCGCCTAAGGCGCCTGCAATGCAGTTGAAATGTGTTTTGGGGACAAAATGCAAAATATTCCTTTTCTAGGCAAATATTGACTTTGCAATTAATTGCTGTTAAGCTGATGACTCTTTATAACATTCTGGAGAATATGCAAATTATAAAACCATTATAAAACCTGATTTGTAAAAATTAACTTTTGTATCATTCTCAACGCTTTTGGCCGAGACTGTATAGCACGAAATTGGACGATCCAAACCAGGGGTGGTTTCCGCGTCAATGCGTCTATTACCAAGGTAGATCGGGTGAAGTTCCAAGAATATTATGTAACCTTCATTTTAAAAAAATATTGTAAAGTTCTTTGTAAGTTCTGGTTAGAGCATTCATGGGATCAATAAAAATATAATGGACTTCTCCCAATAAATGGACCTGTTCTATATAACACACCCCAGATTATTAGATTTGCAGAAGTCCGGTACCATCAGAAATCTAACATATGGGTCACTGTCAGTTGCTACAGGTGGCGCGTTTTGTAGTAGTCCTGAATCTATAGTAGGGTGTTTCTTCTTTCTGTTGAGGTACAAACATCCCTGACAAAGACTCATTGGACTCCAAACCCAGCAGTGATAACAGGACAGGGGGAGCCTGGATCAGATTGTTGGCGCAGGACAGGGACATGGTCACAGAACAAATCTGCAGGACAGATCTAGATCAGAACCCAAAGGACTGATGTTTATGGAGCTGAATCAGAACCAGAACATGACAAAAAATGTCAGATGAAGCCTGCTAAGAACCAGGAGAACAGGACTTGTGCCAGAGCAGTACCAAGAGTACAGAAATTGAATTTGCATGGGGCTGGATCACAACCATGGCAGGACAAGAATGGTCAGATGGTGTCCAATCAGAACTAGGTGTACAAGACTGAAATTGGTTGGATGTGGCTTGACCACAGCTTAGGACATGACAAGCGTCAGCAGATGGTGCAAGAAATTGGACAGGACTGGAATTAAGTTTGCTGAATCAGAACCAGAAATTTGGGCCTGGTTTGGGGTTTAGTCAGCACCAGAAGAAATGCCCTGTTATGCAGCTCAACTAATTTTGGAACCAGGAGGACTGGACTAGAGTGTGTTTGGAAAGAACAAGATCAGAACCAGTAGGACATAAACGGAGTGTGGTTGATTGAGTAAGATCGGAATCAGGAAGACAGACTTGGAGTCTAGTTGGACCTAGATAAGAGCCAAAACTCGACAAATGTAATTGAGAAAGTGAGTCTGAAGGAAGGGACTGGGTTAAAACATGGTCAATTTGAATCGGATCCTGGAAGGCAGGGTTGGAATTTAGTCAGTTGGATCTGGTTCAGAACCAGTGAAACAAGTAAAGCCACACCAAGCCAAATCAGAACCATGAGGACATGACTGGAGCATTGACATACAGAGAAAGATCAAAATAAGGACAGACACATTTCAGAGAGATCACAGAAACAAGTCACAGTCCGATGCAACAACCTGATGTGGTCTTACAGTCATCTAAGGGTCTCATGATGCCACCAGGATGAAATGGCATCTGGGATGTATCTGGAGAGACGAGTACAGGGCTATAAGTGCTGGTTCTGTATCTCCATTACCCTGAGACACAGGATCCACCTCTTCTGCAGACCTTGGTGGGACATCTGCTTCGTATTTCCCTTATACTTGGTCCTGTTTATGAATTATCCCTACGATGGAGAGTAAAGTTACAGAAGACCCAGCGAGGGCGTCTCTCGTCTTTGTGGGTCTTGTTTACATTTTACTAATTGCTTAATGGTGGATCCCAAAATGTCAAGTAAAATCTCTACTCCTCCTGTCCCTTTATCGTGTAGTTGCTGTGTACTCCGACGCCTTATAAGATAATCGCCTGAGGGACGGTTATCCATGTAATATTCCTTGTAACGGAAGAAGATGGAAAGATGTCCACCTGGAGATGTCAACTGAGGCCTCCTACTAGAGCCATGACAATACAGAACAAGAAGTATTGTCATGGGGACATAATGACACACATCAAGCTGACAACATCGATGAGCCTAAGAGGATAAGAATGGAGTCCGTCAGCATTTAGGACCATTGACCACTCAATGTATCAAGCCTATTTGAGCATTGTTTTTTGATCGTTACCCAGAATGACCTTCTGTAGCTTTTCTCGTCAGAGAGAGACTGCGCTTTTATTGAGAGCACTTGATCGCAGTTGAGCGCCTCCTTGAGTAACACAAGTCATCTGTAACTCAGATGTTGGCCACTTCTCTTCGGAGTCTCATAAGTCCTTTCGTCACTTTTTCCCTAAATAACACTTGCATCTGCTTTCATCTTCTGACCAGATTGGTATTTTGTTTGTAATATTTTTGTCTGTTATTATAGTCTCATTGTCTCCTATGTAGATGTTATACATGGGAATGACACATGTCTGTGTATCGATGATGTAACCGGCAGTGGGATGTGATAGCACTCTACATCAGACCGGTTTGGTAGCCAATAGTTGGGGATAGGCCAGGGTCATGGTAGGTAAAAGTCAGAAAGACCTCAAGGTAGAGGTCAGTGCAGGCAGCTACAGGTCAGAGTCAGGTCAAGCCAAGATCCTCCCCAGAAAGAGTATGCAGAATAGCAGAAACAGTCATGTAACTGGGTCAGGAACACAGGAATCGGATCTCTCAGTAGACATAGGCTGCCCCTTAAATCTCACACCTGACAAGTAGCCGGTGCCCTGGCAAGGGTTGGAAATCAGGAGGCGGCAGATGTTCCGGCCGGACAAGGCGACACAGAGGTGGGTACAGACTACTGACATTACTGTGCTCCATATTCACTCGGCCAACTCCTTGACTCATGTGGACTGATGAGTAGGACGGGATCACAACGCTGGGTATACACAGAATCCTATTGTTTCGGAGATGATAGATGATGATCAGAGTGATAGAACAGAGCAATCATCCAATGCTGTGCCGTTCTGCAAACATCTGACATAAAATGCCCAGGTCCTGCAGATACAAGTGGGAAATCTCAACGTTCCTCTAATCCTGATTACCAAGGCTTTTCTGGTACAACCTTGATTTCATCTCTCTAGATTATACTGGAATGAGAACCTGGATCAGGATGGGCTTTCCCTAAAATTAGATACAGAGAGGCCAATGCTGTTTCCCCTTCTGGCTCGGAGGGTAAGGGAAGGTTTGTCGTAGACCCTTCCCAGAAGTAATGGATGAATGGCTGAATTTGTATCGTAGAAGAGCTCCTGCTGCCTCCTCCTGGCCCTAGACATGAGATAGGTCGACCAAAAGCTACAACTCCTGATCCCACCATCAATGAGCTATTCGAGGTTTGATGAATAAGAGATTACGGCCAGCTGTCTGCAGGAACTAAGAATTGGAAATGCCTAAATCAAGACTCACTTTTACCCAAGAGTCAGAAATCCTGGGTGGGGTGGATGACTAGTCCCATCAGATTGTTGGGTTCCACTGACTTTTGGCTAATGTGTGTGGCTACGCGTAGACTCGTAGATAGAGCGGAGGGTTAATGCTTATCCTGACAGTATATTTTGCCATTGAACATTCAGTCCTTCCACAGAAATAGTCTGAACTTTCTATATATTTACATGAGAACTTTTATTGCGAAAACCGATGCATAAAGCTGTCAGGATCTTCCCGGCCATGTGGGAGCAGCGGCCAGTGTTCTGTCATCATGTCAGCTGCTGGCAGCAGAGCCGGCATATTGTTCTCCGTATGTGGCCTCGGAGCCTGCGATCCCATAGATGCTCATGTCCTTGTATCACATTAGTGTATAATGGGACACACATGTCATGTTCCTGCCCTGGAAGGTGAAGAACATCCCGGGGCAACATTGCCTGGTCAGACGAGTTCATAGAAGTAATTGTCTAGTGATACCATCATTCAACTCTATATACATTTCACATCCTTAAAGGGGTTGTCTCAGGTCTTCACCTTATCATATCAAGAGCTTGTAAACTACTATATACTTCAGATGTATCATTGAGACGGAGACGATGAGGTCCTGGCGGGGCAACAGTAGAAATATCTGATTGGAATTCCTTGGATACATTTCCCTCAATGTTCCATTAATATTTCATCATTGGACAGTTTTACGACTCGTATTAATAAATGACTCTTCTCTGCTCTGATTCTTATTTGCTATTTTTATAAACTAAACAAAAATTCCATAAACCCTGTAAATTTTTACATGAGACGATTGGAGTGTAATCCAGTTTTGGCCCTGGCATTAGCATCACACATCATGCATGGCGTGACTTGTGAATGGGTCATGTCCTGCAGACCCCCTACTTTTCCAGGTTCATTCTCAGGGCTGGTTTGCGAGGCAGGGCCGAGTCTCAAATTCTTAAGTCCCCAAGCAAAGATATGTTTGTGGGCTCCAGACGGCATCTCCCTAGTACCCCAAATCTGTAGCATCACTGTATGGGCCCCTGATCTTTCGAGCCTCATGCATGGGTTTCATTATGGACCACATTTTGACTAACTCCAGGTCAGACAGTGATATCATATCCTCTTATGGTGAAAAATGTCTTGCTTTATGGACATATATTTAGGGTTAGTGTCCGATTTAATGCCACAGGACCTTCAAACAGTAATAGTGTGACAACAAAGAATCCTCCAGCGGACCAATGCTGTAACTTCATAATGGTTCCATCATAAGTCGACCTAATTGGATGGCTTCTAGTGTAAATTTCTTTAAGGAGGTAATGAAGCATCATTTTAACCGGTTGGCCCAGTTTTATACTGAATGTTAAGGTCACTTGATCTCCATGTACTGGCGTAGGTAGCAGGTTACCAATGCTAGCACGGACCTGGTTTAGTAATGGTTACCATAGACGCAATGTACCTCTTTTCCCTGGAGGTTCCTTCTACAGTAGAACTATTGGTTACATTGTATCAAAACACATTTGGAACCCAAAGACCCCATTACAAGTAACTATTGGTATCCAGTGTTTGCTGGATCTGAAATAGATGTGAACTATACAAGCTCACCCTAGTGTCTCTTTGGATACAACAGTCTCACACAAAGAAAGATTAAATAACTTGGTACAGGAAAAAAAAATATTCATCCTGTAATTATATATCACAAAAAGGGGCAGTATAAGGAGCCATTGTGGGGGTAGCATTCACTTAAATAGTAGATATCTGTGGGAGAGGACACATCATTATCCATGGAGGCTCCTGATGTTCAAGGATCTACGAAATCCTTAGGTCCATAACAATAGTTCTGGAATGTGTCCTGGAATTTTTGCTCTTTTTCCCCCTCGTTCTTGTTCTTCCTCTGGAGTTCCTGAGAATAAAGCTCGGTCTCGATGTTTGGAAGGAGAAGGCTCCAGCTGCTCTCGGGGATGATTCACTTGTGCCGGGCTTTGGCGTTCCCCATCAGGAAGTAAACAATGAAGTGAAGCGTGAGTTCTACATATATCAGGTTGGATATAAATAGACCGGCCCGATGACAGGGTGGATGCACCCCACTGGTTATGGAATAACAATATTGCAACTTGGTACGATGGTGATTTCTCAAAGATTCCTTAAGAATACCAGACATATATGTAATGGAATGAGAATTTTTGTGTCCATCTTCCATCAACCCCAGTTTCCAAGTTGGGTTTTCTTCCGCTGGACATCTGGGACTCAATATTGGGTTATTATCTGGGCCGGTTTATGGATACTTTGGTCCACTATGATAACTCTGGGTCAAATGCTCCTGGCCCCTGTACATGATATTGTAGGGCAAATATTAATTGCCGTAGCCAATATTTATCTAATTTGTAAGGCCATTTGGTAATGAGGATTTTGCCTTCTTTTACAGCTATCACCACCTAAACCTCTAACGTAGCCTATAGTCCTCTATCTCGTCAGCATGTCTCAGCAGTTTGTGCTTGAGAGCTGGGAAGTTGGGAACTCTGGTCAACCAATCTAGACAATTCCATGCACCTCTCTTCTTTTTCATGTCTGTTAATTTTGTGTCTATATTTTTTTAAACATTGGGTCGGTCTGGCCCACTACAGTACTTAAGGTTCATCCGATGAGCCAAGCCCCTAGCCCAGTGGTGGCGAACCTATGGCACAGGTGCCAGAGGCGGCACTCGGAGCCCTCTCTGTGGGCACCCAGGCCATCACCCCAGCATGAAGTTCACCAGACAGGACTCAAAGAATCTTCCTATAGAATCTTCCTACAATGATAGGGGAATTTGCCCTCCTCCTTACAACTGCGTTGGTGTCCTTAGGAGGCTAAACGATTGAAAGTTGTCAAAGAACAAGGAGAAATAAATTGCTGCTTAAATTGCTGTTCTGGCACTTTGCAGTAAATAAGTGGCTTTTGGTTGAAGTTTGGGCACTCAGGCTCTAAAAGGTTCGCCGTCAGTGCCCTAGCCCAATACGAACCTCTGACATACAGAAGAAGAAACCAGCAATTGAAGACCAACAGGGTCTTTGTTCTAATGGGGGATGAAGTAAGGGTGCCCAAAGGACCTCTTTCCAGAACTATTACTATGTCTTGGAGACTTTTCACCCTTACTGGGGTTTTTTTTAGCCCTTTAGTGCAAGTAACTGATATGGAACAATATCCCAGAAGTAGCAGTGACTTAACATTGTGGTTCTTTCTCTCCAAGACTTTGTGCTTTGTGTAGTCTCTGTTACAGTTCAGTTCCAGAAATGTATCAACCTGTGGTTTATCATTGTCCCTTGAAGAACATACAAATCCCATCACATTATGTTCCATCCTGCATCCAGGGGCCAGGGTGCAACAATCAGACGACAACTCCGTCTCTAATAGTGGTATTTCCCATCTACTATTAGATTTTTAGAATGTTTTTGGCCTCCATAAAGTCATTTTAGAAATAAAAAAAACCCGTTGATGACAGATGAGAATAAGCATTGGGAACATGAGTTGTCGACAGCTGTGAAAATGCCCCCAGAGAGACTGTTGCACATCTGTATCAGCGCTCATCAGTCACAAGCTGTCAGCGAGAAGGGTCTGGAGGGGGTTGTGGGGATGTCACCTTCCATTGGGGTCACAGTGTATTGCAGTCCTAGGGCCTCCGCCCCATCACTATTCCACTAATGGATTGCTTCTCTGAAATCTGCGTTCCACATGAAATGTGCAGGAGTCGTCTGCAAAAACAGGATGTCACCGACACTCATAGATATAAAGGATGGTCCAGATGTCATCCCAGGGGATCAGGTCACAAGTTGATGTGTCCTGAGGACACCTGTGATACACCATCCACCACCAGGCACAGCGAGACTTACTTGAAAATCTGAGATGGTTCCACTAAATCTAGGACGGGTGGGAAGTACAGTCATGGCCAAAAGTTTTGACAATGATACAAATGTTAATTTTTACAAAGTCTCCTGCATCAGGTTTTATAATGGCAATTTGCATCTACTCCAGAATGTTATAAAGAGGGATCAGCATAACAGCAATTCATGGCAAAGTCAGTATTTGCCTAGAAAATGAACTTTTTCCCCCAAAACACATTTCAACTTCATTGCAGGAGCCTTAGGCGGAGCAGCTGCCATGGTGTCAGTGATGGCTCCAGTAACACAGGTGCGGGTGTTGGTGAAGACTGGGCTGGGGGACAATCTGTCATGACTAAGTAAGAATCACACCACTGGACACTTTATAAGGAGGCTGGTGCTTGGCATCATTGTTTCTCTTCTGTTACCCATGGTTATCTCTAAAGAAACCCGTGCAGTCATCATTGCACTGCACAAAACTGGCCTAACAGGGAAGAGTATCGCAGCTAGAAAGATTGCACCTCAGTCACCGATCTATCGCATCATCAAGGAATCCAAGGAGAGAGGGTCCATTGTTACCAAAAAGGCTCCAGGAGCCCAAGAAGGACCAGCAAGCGCCAGGACCGTCTCTTACAAGTGTCTCAGCTTGGGGATGGGGCTCCCAGCATCGCAGAGCTCAGGAATGACAGCAGCAGGTGTGAGGCATCTGCACCCACTGTGACACTGCAGAGACTCCTGGAGCAAGGCCTGGTGTCCAGGAGGGCAGCACAGAAGCCGCTTCTCTCCAGCAAAACATCAGGGACAGACTGATATTCTGCAGGAGGTGCAGGGAGTGGACGCTGAGGACTGGGGGAAAGGCATTGTCTCTGATGAATCCCCTTTCCGATTGTTTGGAACATCTGGAAAACAGCTTGTTGGGAGAAGACAAGGTGAGCGATGCCTCCAGTCCTGTCTCCTGCACCTGTAAAGCCTCCTGCAACCATTCATGTGTGTGTGTGGGGGGGGGAGGGGGGCGGCTTCTCAGCCAAGGGAATCGGCCTAAAAACACCTCCATGGATAAAGAATGGAGCAGAATGTCCTCCAGCAGCCGCTTCTCCCAACCCTCCAGGAGCAGATGGTGATGAGCAGAGCCTCCTCCAGCATGATGGAGCACCGGCCATAAAGGGGAGAACTAAATGGCTCCGGGAACAGAACACAGAGATTCTGGGTCCATGGCCCGGAGACTCCCCAGATCTTATCCCATTGAGAACTTGTGGTCAATCATCAAGAGACGGGGGACAAACAAAAACCAACACATTGTGACCCAATGCAGCAGTGATTGTGCAGGAATGGACGGCTATCAGTCAGGATTTGGTGCAGGAGGTGAGTGAGAGCTGCCAGGGAGAATTGCAGAGGTCCTGAAGAAGAAGGAGAGGTCCTGCAGATACTGACTGGCTGCAGTAACTCCTCCTACCTGACAATAAAAGCTTCTGCTCCCCATAATATGATTGCACTTGTATCTCTGTATGTGATAAACATCTGACAAACCAGAGGGACACATCATGTGACAAGAGGAGATTCGTGTCATTCTCAGAACTTTTGGCCATGACTGTATAATGAAGAGGCCACGTCTGTCTAGATGGTGGACAATGGTCTGAAGACCACCAAACACCACCCCCAGACAAGGTAACAACTGAAAATTTCCTCAAAAAATTAAACCTCCCACATTTAACTCCAGACCAACAACAGCAAATAAACCTCCCTTTCACACTAACAGAAATCCAAAACACAATCAAAACCCTCCCCAGCCACAAAGCACCAGGCCCAGACGGGCTACCAGGAGAATACTACAAGAAATTTGCCTACATCCTTCTTCCACACCTCCACAAACTATTCTCCGTAGCAGCTAAAAAAGGAGAATTCCCAAAAGATATGTTAAATGCTCTAATAATCACAATACCAAAACCAGGAAAATCCCCAGAAACTCCAACCAATTACAGACCTATATCACTCCTCAATAGCGACATAAAAATCTATGCTAAACTTATAGCCAACCGACTACAAAGCATCCTCCCCCAGCTAATAAAAAACGACCAAGTAGGGTTCATCCCCAACAGACAAGCACCAGATAACACCAGAAGACTAATCTCTACCATCCAACACTGCGAACTAAATAATATCTCAGCTACAATATTAGCAATAGATGCCGAAAAGGCATTCGATAGACTAAATTGGAACTTTGCCTTCAGGACACTAACTCACTTTGGATTAACAGGCCCCATATACTCAGCCATAAAAGCCCTATACTCCCACCCAGCAGCCAATGTATATGTAAACGGTACGTTATCCCAACAATTCAACATAACAAACGGCACACGCCAGGGATGCCCTCTCTCCCCAATATTCTTTATACTTTCTATAGAACCACTAGCAGAAGCCATCAGACAAAACACCCAAATATCAGGAATTAGAATAGGACCAAAAGAATTTAAAATCGCTCTCTTTGCAGACGATATCATATTAACATTAAGCAATCCTGCTGACTCCCTACCCGCATTATATGAAACAATATCAGAGTACAGCCATATATCCTACTATAAAATGAACACATCCAAATCCCAAATATTACCCATACACATAACCAAACCTGACCTAAACTCACTCAAAAGGAAATTCAAATTAGAATGGCAAAAACAAAAAATAACTTATCTTGGTATAAACCTAACACATCCCATTAGCCAACTATACAAAGCCAACTTCCCGCCACTACTACAGTCTATTAAAAATCAACTAATAGATTATTCCAAACACCAACTTTCGTGGTTTGGCCGAATAGCCACCTTCAAAATGATGATACTGCCAAAATTTCTTTATCTATTTAGAACATTACCCATACAAATTAACAAAACCTTCTTCCATAAAGCCAAGTCCCACCTACAGAGTTTTATCTGGCAAAATAAAAAACCTAGAATTGCCTGCTCCGTAATGACCAAAGGAAGAGTAGCCGGAGGACTAGGCCTCCCAGACCTAAGAGACTATTACATAGCAGCCAACTTAGACCAGCTGAAGCACTGGTGGTCAGATAACAAGGATAAAGTCTGGGTACACATAGAAAAACTTCACAATAATAACACCCCACTACAAAACCGCATGCTAGCTACCTGCTGGAGAACAAATCCCCCAAAAACAAACCTCATTTCCATGCGTACAGCAGACTGGACCTGGAAACTCCTCTGGGCTTCCACCCAAAACACTGAGAAAATACCTATGGAAAAAATCCCCTTAACCTTCATAGAAAATCAAGACATCACCCTCAATCTACAGACTTGGAAAGAGAAAGGCATAACAAATATCAAACAACTATTAAACAACAACAACGAACTAGACTTTGTCTACCTACACAGAAACCGAGGTGTCCCACTCTCAGAACTCAGCACACACAATAAAATCAGAACAATGCTAAACAAGCTTCTATATGCGACACCATTCATCAACAAGGACGTCCTCACATTCTTAAACAAAAAAGATAAGAAGAAAAAAGGCATTTCCTTCTTTTACAACACATTAGGCCAAAGATCAACACCAGCACCATCAAACAGAACGGAAAAATGGGAAAAAGACCTCGCAACCACAATATCCCAAAAAGAATGGAATGACGCCTACCTATTCATCAAAAGAAACTTCCGCTGCATCTCTCACCAGGAAGCAATACTAAAAACACATCTACGCTGGTACTATACTCCCTCATTACTACACAAAATATATCCCAACACCCCTTCCACATGCTGGCGCAACTGCAAAAATGAGGGAGACCTTCTCCACACGCTCTGGAGCTGTGACCGGATACAACCTCTTTGGGCGGCCTCATACAACATCATCAGCAGACTAACCAAAAAAGACGTCTCTAAATCTCCAGCCCAAGCCCTACTTATGATCAACATGAACTCCTTTGCTCCAGCGCACAGGACTATAATAGGACACATTTTTATGGCAACAAAACTGGTGATCACGAGACACTGGAAATCAATAGAAGCCCCACATATTAATGAGGTTATAGCGCAGATTAACACCACCTGTGCCTACGAGAAAATCCTGGCCTACCAGCTCTCAACTACCTCAAAATTTACCAAAAACTGGGACACCTGGATGACTAGTACTTTCTACCACCAATAGCTTTATCATCAGCCATAGCCAACTATGAGTCCAATTATAACACCCTACAAAATCAGATCCAACGAGATAACTATCTGTTGCCAGAACAACCCCCCCCCCCCTTTGTGCAGGCTCCATCCCCAAAGTTGTTAGTTTTCTCTCTTATTATTATTATTACTGTATCTATGTTCTGTTTGATTAAAGTTAATGGAACTTAGCAGACTAAAAGGTAAAAAAAAAAGTGGATCCATTTCTAACTACGCATTAGAGACTGTGACAAAGAAGGATAACTGGATGGACCCATTCCAGATAACCCAAATTTAGCTGAACATTAATAAAGATCTACCTAATGTACGACTAAGTGATCAACTCAGTTGTAATGTTCAAAATATATGTCCATTGATCACTAAGCAATCAAGTATGCTGTTAGGTTGCAACACAAATTACTGTATGTAACCTTATTGTTTTGTTAAAATAAATAAAAAAAATACTTTAAAAAAAAATAGATGGTGGACAATGAAATGGTGGTAGATGCTTATGCTTTGGATCTGTCTGGGCCAGTGTGTTGTAGAGTCATGTATAGCAGTCAACAATCTATAACCAATAGACACTCTAACCAAAAGTAAACCATCAACCCATACCCACAAACCAAACACAGTACCTAGAAGACGTCTTTATCTTTTTCACTAATGCCTCCAATACTAATAACCAGGCCTCATGAATAGGGACTTAGGGATAAAGAGAGACCTTTGTGTGACGTTGAAGCGAATTCCATCAGTGGTGTTAGTAGTGGCCCCCTATATGATTGTTAGGCCCTCTGGTGGGTGGCGCCAAGAATGGTCACTTAACAATAGGAAACCTAATTAGCATATCATGTGCCAAAACTTACAGGCTGTTGGTGGAGGGTAAGTTGGCTACGTTTTCAGGACAATTATATTTTCAGGACATATATTCATCATTTACAAATAGAAACTGTCTACCTGGAGGACCCAGTGTGTCCTGTATCACACAAAGCACCTATTGGTTTCAATTGAGGCTGTGTAATACCTCATGTATCCTGCGGACGTGCTGTAGAGTAATGTGACACTAGGCGATCACTGAGATCCCTGCTGAAGAACATCATTAAATCCACTAATATCTTAACTAAAACCAATTGTGCAAAGTGAACATTGCTTTTCACCCTTCGTTATCCTAATATGACACAAGACACCGATCCCCTTCACCTGAAAGCATTCTCCACAATGAGGGTCCTTATTAGACGGGAGATCATAGCGTTTCTTCATACCCTCTCTAATGACAACCAGAGCCACCCGGGCATCCATCTGCCAGCGCCTATTAGTACAGCATTAAGCAGAGCGGTTCTGACAGCGTAATATTCCACTTCTGGAAGGTTCCACATAATTATCCTTCGATCAGGAGCTGCGTCCCGGTGACATCAGAGCGAGCGCCCGGCCGCAGCTCTGTAGACATTTTCACTTGATGTTAACATCAGAAACTGAAGATGAAAACAGACGACAAAGATGTTATGGAATTTATTAAAGTCGTTGAACTCGGAGGATGGGCCAAAACATTGCAACGAGTCCTTCCAGAGTCCTTCCAGAGTGTAAACACATGTGACAAACACAAGGCTCAGATGTGGCACCAGTGGATGGGCTCAAGAGCGGGAGCCTGAACCAGAATTTCTGACCCTAGCTACATGACAATACATAGGGTTCCCTCTTGGCTTGAAGCCTTGTCCTGACCTCTGAAGACCTCAATACATGGAGCCCACCACAGGTTGGTATTCCTGGGCTATCAACTTCAAGGATCATCAACCTCACCACTCTTGGCCCACTGTGCCATGAAAAGGTTTGACTTGGAAATACTTGCCGAAGGTTCCCCTTGGTTCTCGCCCTTTAACCCTACTCCAGATATCTGGCTCCACCAGGTCCCCTACCCATATCATGAGAGGCTGAATGATGATGAGAGGAGCACAATTAGGCGCATATAAGCACAACTGTTTTGTACAGAATCGCCGCTGGCAAGCCACCGAAGGATTGATCATTGAATAGACTGGTGGGAGTGCAACATATGGGATCTCAATTGTTTCCTGCACTAAAACCAATGGAGGGAATGAAAAAAAAGCTTAATTTTCTGTATGGTGGCCAAGTTGGATACAGCTGAAACACCTCAAACTTTGCATAAGAGGAAATTTGGCCGTATTGAAAGCCAATCCCGAAGTCTTCTAGTAGTCAGTGGAGAGTGGAAGCTCTGTCATCCATTGAGTTCTACGGAACTTCTGAGACCTAGAAATCTTGCTGTTATAGATTGTTCCCTTGAGCAGTAGATTCTGGGAGCCTAGAGATCATAAATGTATCCCTTATTCACAAATATCTTACTTTTACATGACCCATTCAATTGTTCTGATTTGTACAGATGGGAGCTGTAGACACTTACCTTCTTCTCCTACATTCTTTGCTATCAATGCCACCTCCTGATATATGCAGGCTTCCTATGTAGGTGGTATATTTCTGGTCCAGGGACCAAGAGAGACATCCGAACCATCTAAGAAGTTTGAAAAAAAATCTTGTACATCTCCTGATGTTTAGCAATCCTAAAATCAGTGATTAAAGAGGATATCTAGGCAACAAAACCCATAAGCATCCTTTTAGGGGAGGCAGTAAATGAAGGAGGTTCTCCGTTCTTTCTCATGGGACTGCATAGGACATCTCTTGTGTTAAAGGACCAGTTGGGTCTTGCATTGTAATGAGAATCAATAAATTGCACTGTGTTATACTTCATTTCACCTGTAGAGGCACTGCAGGAAGATTGACCACTTACTAACATTGCTGATCATTAGTGATCCAAGGAGGAGGACACCACGAGGACTGTGCTAAACTGCTGTCTCTATCACTTCTTGCTACTTGGGGGCTCATCCGGGATGGTCAGTTTTGAAGCCACCATTGGGTTAAATAGTATTGTAGCGGTTGTATATTGTACTAGGGCTTTTACATTTGTCTCACTCATTGGTAATTAATTGCACGCTCTTGTGTTCTTGGAGGCCAGATGTGGATGACAGATAAGAGCCGTCCATCGATGAGTGTTAATTTCATCCAGACTTCAGCGTTGTTCTCCATTGCATAAGAGCAGCAGAGCAATGAAGGGCCCGATACACGGCCCGAGGCTGATGGATGGAGCTGTTACCGTATAAATATTCTCCATACACATCACATTTCTCTATCACATCTCCGGAGGCGCGTCCGGGAGGCTTTATCTGGATCCGCAGCTCATTATTAAAAGGGAAATAATGGAATGGAGTCATTACTAGATTATTCCTGGAATGAAAACTGATATTGTGCTACGGGAGTATTGAGGAGGCATATGTATAGATTGCTATTACTTAAAGGGATATATCATGTATGTAATCTAAGTGTCATTAATAACAGCAGATGTCAGCCTTTAGAGATTACATGGTTTATATTTATAACTGTGAAGCAGACCCTTCTCCCCTGAAGCCTAGTGCAGCGTATGTCTGCTTTATGGCCGCCGCAATGCGTTTGCATTGAGAAGTCTTATGCGTTTTCACTAGAGATGAACGGACCCAAACTTTAGGTTCGGCATCCTCTGTTTGGCAGTCCACCAGTGTTACCGTGAGAAAAGTATGGTGAACTTCTAGTCAAGCATCAGAGCAACATTTCGGCTAATCTTGAGCATGAGAGACTGAACAAGCGCTGCTGTTCGGGATCTAGGTCTGTGTTCAGGAAAAGATGATTCCAGCTGCTTAGTGGTCTGCAGGGTCACAAATCCAGACACACAAGACGGAGCTAGGGAGCACTTTCTACTCATCATAAGATCAGTCATATAGGCAGGGACTTCTCGAAAACCAGCAACCTGCCCCTGTCCCAGATATAGAGCTGGAAGATTCCCAAGAACAGTTTTTAGAGGATGAGAGTGTGGACGGTGGACCATCAGAAGAGACCTACAATGGTGATGACACACAATGGCTCTGGCTATCTGCAATGTGAAGACGAAGGGTAGTAGTGAGGGCTCGTCGTGGAAGGGGTGAAGGGTTGATGATAAGGTCTTAGACCCGACATGGGTAGCATGCAGTGATACTTCGGACAAAGTGGTGGTGGGAAGGAATCCACAGAGGCTGTCGGGAAAAGCGAGACGTCGCCAAGGTGCAGCCACATCCTTGACTGCTACTGCCCGCACCGAGGGACCCAGGAAACAAAGACCATCGGACAGGGTGCCTGCAGCGTGGCATTTTTTCTCATAGAATGCAGAAAACAGAACAAGTATAATTTGCATGCAGTGTCACCAGTCTATAAAGTTTGGCCCATCGCACACACAATCTCTGGTCCTGAAAAGAGCATTTCCAAATTGCTGGTCTCCAAAATGTTTCAGCACAGGCAGGTGGAGGTGTGAAGCTTTAAAGATCTGATGGCGGCTGTCCAATAGTGTGAAGTTCCCAGCCACGACTACTTTTCCCAGGAGGCAGTTCCCAGGAGGAAGTACCCACCGTGGCCTGCTGGGGAAACTGCAGCAGATCATGCTGAAACATATCTGTCTGAGTATGAGGATGAGCACACATCGCCCGGGAGCTGTGCACTGGGATATTGAAGCAGACTGTTGAGCAGTTGCTGCTGCTGAACCTCAAGTTCAGAAAGATGGTGTGTGAAAATGGCCAGAGCCTTGTAGCAGCTAAGTTGACACACTTCTAGGCGCCTGGCTCGACAACAAATCCTGAACATTTTTCACTCTAAAGAGGCAAAATAAAAGAGGAAAATGCGGCATGATGTTAAAAAACGGCTTGAGAAAGCGTGTGTGTATGCGCGGAACAGCCCGTCGACTTGGCGAGGCAGCTCCTCACTCTGTCCTGTCACCTCTACTACAATAAAAGAAGCGTTTTTTAAAATCATTCCGCATTTTCCTCTCTTTTTTTGCCTCATTTGTCTGCATATACTGGACGTGCACCCCGGACTGCTTTGACTTCCCTCATGCCCAGTCTCCTGCTATTGATCTGCAGAATGTGTTTGCTAATTTTGGTGTGATCAGTGCAGTGGATATTGGACTTTCTTTTCTTCTCTCCCTCCTGAATTGCATTTTTCACTGTAACCTCACTGTCCAGGCAGGGAACAGTTTTGGAAGAGGAGGAGTTGGGTGACACCGAGAGCAGCTCACATGTGTCAATGGAGAGTGGCTTCTGGGCAGCCTGGGCCATATGAGCCACTATATGCTCCAGCGCCTGCGCATTGACAGCCTAGTTGTTCTGATACTCAATAGAGCCTAATACAGGGTGGCCACCCTGCTGGAACCATATTACAAGGATAGCGTAGCATCCTTTATTCCAATACTAGAGCGTGAGATTAAAATGAGGGATTACAAGCACGCATTGGTGCACGCACAAGCACACGCACTGGAGTTCCCATCCAACACTGAGAGCCCAGTTATCAGCTTGAGGAGGAGGAAGTTGCAGAAGGAAGACCAGCATGGCCACAATGTGGAGCACCAAGTTGACTTCTGCTTAACCTCCACCTCTATATGATTGAGCACGTAGTGCCAGGACACAGAATGTGACGCACATGGTGGAGGATTATCTGTCCACACGTCTCCTGACACTGAAGGATGGGTCCTCCGTGTTCAATTTCTGGGTGGGACAATTGGACACGTGCCCTCTACGCCCTGCAGGTGCTGCCCTGTGACTACTGCGCTGCCGGTAGAGTCATCACCACTGGGTTTTGCATTTCCCGTAGCTTCAACTTGGAATTTTTCAGTTCTGCATTACCAGAAATTTAATTTGGGACACAGTGAGATGAAGGGTTTGTGGTTTTTCCATTGCCACTTAAATCTTCTATGTAAATGACTGGGTCTGAATACCCAGAATGCATTTAACCCCTGAGACATCATTTATATAGATTTTTTTTTTATGCAGACAGCAGTTCAAAGTCTCCATTAAAGGTGAAGTTCATCCATGTGTGGCCACGTTTCAGTGATTGTTACCCCCTTGTCAAGCCTTGTTACAAAGCTGTTAATTTGCACCAAAATGTTGCCACACTTGAATAAACTTCACCATTAATGGAGACTTTAACTTGGAGAAGTGCTGCCTGACTTTCTACAGCGCAGCTACTGCAGGGTCTGCCTGGACCTTCTGGCAATGCCCTCTCCGTGGTTGGAGCCCTTCTACTGCACACCGCTGCCTGGGACTTTGTAATCTATCAGTCATTCCAGCAATCAGTTACTTTCTCATTACTTAATAACAGTGAGATGTCTCTGCTCATGTCCCAGTCAACACAGCAAAACCGACAAGAAAACATAAAGCACCACAGGACTTACAGAACTTATTCATCGATTGAAGTAAATGGGTAGAAGATAGAAAACAGAACTCACAAAAACTGATTCTCCAGGTTACAAAAATATCCAAGAGATTCAGGGATAAACATAAATGTTCCATGCTGATCAAATTGTATCCACAGCCCCATCCATGACTAGTCCTGCTCCCAGATGGGAGGTGGAGACAGTTGCTACCAGTCTGGATAATGCTCTGTGAGCTCCACACACTGGACTCCACACTGACACATTGTAACAAACCCTCTACATACCCTGCTCTCTGCTGAAAAGTGGAGACAATGCTCTGTATTGTATGTACAATGTAAATACAGTTGTATCCAGTCTGGACAATGCTCTATGAGCTAAATAGCTTCGACACTAGACTGATAGGTAGTAGCAAACCCTATGCATACCTCAGCTAAGAAGTGGAATACAATTATATTGAGTTTAGACAATGTTTTGTGAGCTAAGCAGCTGATGTGCTGCTGAGCTCACAGAGCATTGTCTAGGCTGGATACAGTTGCATCAACTTCTCGCCTTAGAGCAGCACTAGCTATGTACAGGGTTTGTTACAATGTATCGGTGTGGAGTTCAGCTCACAGAGCATTGTCTAGAACAGATACAAATGTCAGGTTAAACCAGCTATTGTAGAATCTTTAATGCATGTTCACTATCTTAGAGTCCACAATACAATTCCAAATGCAGCTTTGGATGTAACTGGAGAAGAGGGGCGTAACACCCTCTGCAACCGCGACCAGGCCCACTGGGGGGAGGGGCCCGCACCTGTCCTGTTCGCCCACCCGATGCCACGCTTCGCCCCCGCCTGCCTGATGCTCCGTCCGCTCCGTGCCACGTATAGCCTGCCTGCTGCCACAACCTGCCGCCTGCCTGCCCTATGGGCCAGCCAGCCGACAGCCTGCCCGGGCCAGCTGCCATCACCACCACAGCCAACCGCCTGAGGGCCCACCAAAGATACAAGTAAGTCTCTCTATGTATGTGCTGTGAGTGTACGTATATGGTGTGTGCGCGTGCGCTGTGAGTGTATAAGGTGTGAGTGTGTATTTATATGGTGTGTGTATGTGCTGTGTGAGTGTATAAGGTGTGAGTGTGTATTTATATGGTGTGTGTATGTGCTGTGTGAGTGTATAAGGTGTGTGTCTGTATGTTCTTTGTGTATGTGCTGCATGTCTGTATATACTGTATGTGTGTATATGCTGTATGTACGTGTGTACATAAATGTGTGCGTATAAGTGTATACATGTATGTATGTGTGTACAAGTATAGAAATGTGTGTAACTGTATAAACGTGTACAAATATATATAAGGGGAAGGGATGGGCCCCATGCAGAAGTTTACTATGAATCTGGCCATACAAACTTATCATTGATAACTCACCATCGAGTAGACGTGTCCTTAACTGACCAGAGTTCTGCTTCTCTTTGGGGTGGAGTCCCCCATAAGCCCCTATTTACATATTTTTCCTATATTTAGGTACATCTGGCACCTGTACACATGGGGAGATCACATTGGCTCAGGGGATAAGAGGGAAACCCTCACAGTCCGATGTTTGGCTGCAGGGTCCACACCCAAGTAACCACAAACATAACACGGCCCGGTCTGTGCCCGCGCAGCGCTCCAGCTCCATGGATGGATGTCATTTATTTAATTTCATCTCAATGTTCCATGACCATAATCAGAGCCGGCGCTGACATCATCCATCACCCCAGTCCAAATATCTTCTCCTTGATGCTTTGCAGTTGTCCATGTGTCAGACTTCATTATCCTACAAAACAGGAGAAAAATAAGGAGACTGGGCCGGGATATCCTTCATCTCACCAGGAGAACCAGGGTCTTGTTGGGCCCCCGGCCAGTGAGGTCCATGTGTGTTTTCAGTGTATGAATGAGCCTCACAATATATACTCATCATAGGGTCATGGTCGGTCCTTCTTGAGATGATACAGTTTATACTAGATTCCCATGAATGGGTCAATAAGGTCCAATTTAGATGCAAAAGATAAACTCGGAACACAATGGCCTAAACATCGGATGCCGCCTCCGCCTTATGGTGTCCTCTAGATGAAGGTGAGATCTGGTGGCTGAATGGATGGTCTACTGGTTACATATTTGTTACATATTGCTACATCTGTTACATATCTGAGGTAGATATTAGTGGAATTGGTCGTTAACGCTGCAAATTTTTGAATATTTTTGAAAAAACGTTGTTCTAAACTTGTACATTTTCCATGTTTCCGTCCATTTAGCTCCTTCTCCTGCTGTGTCTGTGATCCGGGGGGTGACGTAGCAGTAATGTTCCTGGACCCGGGCGCCGTGTGCTCCTCACATGTTTTCCATTTGTCAGGCTTCAGCGATGGTCGTGTAAACAGATGATCAGGAATACACACACAGCGCCCCACCGAATCCCGGATAATCCGATTGAGAGGTGGGTGGAGCGGATTAATCACGCACTGAGATAAAGCAGAACTTGTCGCCATCTAACTCCCAGATACATGGAAAGATTTTCCCTGGCGTCAGGATGAAAATCAGGGATGTTCTTCCAGGATTAATAAGGTCCTCCCCATCTCTTCCCCCATCATTTTTCATTACCGGGAATAAATGTTCATTAAAGGGAGATCCTTAAAGGGATATTCCAGGTTTTAGATCTTGACTACTAGTCCTTCAGAGGGGTGATCAATATCAGATCAAAACTTAGGAACTCACTCCATTCATACAGACCTGTCATATCTATCAGCAGTCATATGACCTGCAATACCAAGTACAACCACTATGCCAGTGCCCAGGCTACAACCAAAACCCACTTATTTATCCCAAAGTGTCAACATTTAAGTACACTTTAAGCAGTAACTTCTTGCTCCCTTCTCTGTAATAGCTTTCAATCGTATCAGTATCCTAAGAACACCAATACAGTAGAAAGAAAGGAGGACAAATTCAGGTTCCCCTGAATAGGAAGAATTTTCGGGCCGGGAGCTGAAGCTACAATGATAATCCAGATCTGCCCACACCTTCCCATTCCTCCAGTAGTCTCAGGCAGCACTGTCGCTTTAAGATAGCACTGGGCGCAGAACGTCCTCTTGTGTCCTCTTTGGTGATAGCCCGGGTGCCCACAGACAGGGCTTCGAGTGCCACCTCTGGCACCCGTGCCATAGGTTCGCCACCACTGCACTATGCCATGTGGGGGGCAGCTGATACCATGCTGTCCAGGACCTGGTATCATTTAATCTGTGGGGTTGTTGTATGTCAGTCCCCTTGAATGACCTATCCCAAGGACAAGTCTAATACTAGAAGAACCCCTTTAATCATTGACTAAGCTTCAACTTTGTAATAGACTTTTTCAAAGATTCTATATTCAAAGATTGAGACATTCCACATCGAGCCCTGCTCTCATCTAAAATGTAAATGCGGTTTTATCCAGTGCTCTGTGGGCTAAAAAGCCTTGACTCTAGACTGATACATTGTAGCAAACCCTATAAATACTTAAGCTAAGAAGTGGATACAGTTGTAGTGAGTGTAGACAATGCTCTGTGAGCTAAACTGCCTGGACTCTAGAGTAAAACAATGTAGCAAACTTTGTACATAGTGCGCCCTTATCTCAGCTGAGAGGTGGAAACAGTTGTATCCAGTCTAGACAATGCTCTGTGAGCTAAACAGCCCAGACTCCAGACTGATACATTGTAGCAAACAGATCTGTGCAGCAGCAGATTGTGTTTAGCTCACAGAGAGATTTCTGAGATGAATACAATTGGTACATTTCCAGAATAACACAGTGTTAGCTTTCTATTCTAGTCTGTTACAATGTATCAGTGTGGAGTCCAGGCTGTTTAGCTCACAGAGCATTGTCTGGATTGGATACAGTTGTCTCTATAACCTGAGGTGACCTGACCTGACTTAGGTGAGTACAGGGTTTTTATTTTTTATTAAAAAGGGCAGTAAAGATTGTGGTGGCCGGGGGCCAATAGTTAGTTATGAGGGGCAGCTTAGGAAATAATTAATGGTGGGGGGCAGCATATGAAATAATTAACGGGGGGGGGGCATATCCAATAATTAATGGAGAGGGGTCCCAGTATATTTTAATAATTAATTGGCCTAATTAATTATTTAATTGGGTGAATATATAAAATAGTTCACGAGGGGGTGCAATATATTAAATAATTAATTGAGGGGGGGGGGCAGTGTATTATGGATGCGGTCACATGTACCGCTATTTATTTTAAAACTCCAACGGTATGTAAAAAGTTTGGGGACCCCTGGTCTATACTATGGGGGAGCAGAGGGCTTAGGGTTCTGCAACATCCCCCACCGGGGCCTAGCCTTTTCTCGGGGCGTGGAGTCAGCCGGGGCCCGCAGTACCTGATTGGCTGGCGGTTGCGGCCTAGGCACGCTAGTGTCACGGTGCTTGGTATGGGGGACCGGAGGGCTGTCCTACAGCCTGGCAGGTCTCCAGCAGGGTGGTGTTGGCAAGAAATGATGAGGGAGAGGCTGCGATAGCGGTTCTCCCTGGGGCAACCCTTTGGTGTCTAGAGTATGAGTCTCTGTGTGGTGGACAGGGTGCCTGTGATGGTGACAGCCGTAGTAGCAGGGACCAGACAGAGGCAGAGGTTGAACAAAAACAACTTACAGTTCTTTATTGGAACCGACAGGAACCGCAGCAACGTGCCTTAACAGAATGGTAGAATGCTGGAGATGCAGTTGGAGGGAGCCACAGGATGTAGATCTCCATCCTGGATGCAAGGGCAGGCTGGGAGATAGCTGTGTCCTAGAAGGATGCTTCAGCTTTATCCTGGAGTGCTTCAGGTATCACCCTTGAAGGTAGGATGATACCCCTTTCCTCTCTCTCTGTCTAACTCTTAGCTGTACTCAGTCTGACTTGTTCAGACTCCCTGGTCTGACTGACTAGACTGCTCTTCAGACTCTCTGGTCTGACTGCCCTCTAGAAGTTTCCTGAACAGGGATCTTGTTACTCCTCCTGGTCAGGTGGTGGCTACTCCTCCAATTACATCTCAGCTCACAGAAACAGAGTGTAATGCATGTGATTGGCTGACACATATGACATCACACAAAACAATTAACTCCTGCCTTACCAGGCAGGATCTACCACTGCAGAGTTCATCTGTGTTATGTAGTGACATGCTGTGAGGCTAATCAGACCCTACACAGGCTGCAAGCTACATGGTGGGATGTATTCGCAACCACTCCTCTGCCTTGCATCGGCGAGGGTATTGCAGTTCCTTCATCTCCGTAGACCATAGGCCATGTATCGCTCATACCCTGTAAAAAGACCAGACCAACATGTTCCTGGTTTTGTCACACCTGCAGGTGGTGATGTCACCCTAAAAAAAATATGCATATAGTCTATGGAGGATGAGAGGAGTAGTACAAGCCGTGTAGTGTAATACAGTCTATGGAGGATGTTCATAGGCTGTAGGTGACTTGGATACTGAGTGATTGGTCATCCACTTGGCAATTGAGGTTTAATGTAGATAAATGTAAGGTTATGCACCTGGGGTCTAATCCACAGGCAACATATGTCCTTGGGGGAGTAAATTTGGGAGAGTCCCTTGTTGAGAAGAACCTGGGGGTATCAGTTAATCATAGATTAAATGACAGCATGCAATGTCAATCAGCTGCCTCTAAAGCCAGTAGGATCTTGTCATGTATCAGTAGAGATCTGGACTCTGGGAATAGGGATGTAATATTACCGCTGTACAAGGCACTGGTTCCGCCTCACCTGGAATATACCATCCAGTTCTGGGCTCCGGTCCATAAAAAGGAGGCCCTGGAGCTGGAGAGGAAATCTCTTTACATGATTAATTTATATAAATATATGAAAGGTCCATATAAAATATATGGTGGAAAGTTGTTCCATGTTGAAGGGAACCTGTCATTGGAAATGGACCTAATAAACCACTACCAGTATGTAGCGAAGCAGGTTACAACCTTCCAGATCATGTTTCTTCATGGTCAGGGTTGTGGCATCATTCAGAAAATCAACTTTAAAGTGTAAAATCTGTGGAATAGCCTGCCTCAGGCGCTGGTCACAGCAGGGACAGCAGAGAGCTCAGGCGCAGGTCACAGCAGGGACAGCAGAGAGCTCAGGCGCAGGTCACAGCAGGGACAGCAGAGAGCTCAGGCGCAGGTCACAGCAGGGACAGCAGAGAGCTCAGGCGCTGGTCACAGCAGGGACAGCAGAGAGCTTCAAGAAGGGTCTAGATGCCTTTTTACACCTAAATAACATTGATGGTTATGTTATATAGAATTGTTTCCCCATAATCCCTTCCTCATCCAATCCCTTCCCTTCCTTGGTTGAACTTGATGGACATTTTGTCTTTTTTCAATTGTATAAACTATGTAACTATGTAACAATTTTTTTTGTATCTGTCCCCTGAAATCAATATCAGTGTCCCTGGTGGTCCAGGGAAATATAAGGATCAGTATTGGTATCCCTTGTGATCTGGGAAGTATAAAGATAGATATCACCATCCTTGGTGGTCTAGGATAATATAAGGATAAATAAAAGTATCCCTGGTGGTCTAGTGAAGTATAAAGATAAATATCAGGATCTATATCAGTATACCTGGTGGTCTAGAAATGTATAAGGATAAATAAAAGTAACCCTGGTGATCTAGGAAAGTATGAAGACAAATATCAGGATCTATATCAGTATCCCTAGTGGTCTAGAAATGTATAAGGATAAATAAAAGTAACCCTGGTGGAATAGGGAAGTTTACGGTTTATATTATAGGGGTATTCCTCCCACGAAGACAAGTTTCTTATATGTAATTAGCATAACTATATAATAACACATTCTCTTATTCAAAAATACAGCATTTCACAGATATAGGTCCAACCTGCCTCTATCAGTCCTGCTGTTCACAATTTCAGTTTCCCCTAGACACGACCCTGTAACTTTGGGTCGGGGACGCCATCTTGGATTTCTATGTGAGATCCTGCAGCTGAGATTTGTGTCTCTCTCTCCTGTGGGCCTGTAGCCCCGCCCCCTGCACGGAGCTCAGATACTTTTTTAACTGATCACTTCCTGCCAGGAGATCGGCTGCAGAGAGAAAGGCTGCAAACTACAAGCTACAAGGAGATAAGTGATCCGGGGGAAGGGGGAGGTGGGCACATGTCTGTGTGATGTAGCAGAGCTCACAGTGTGACAAGCTACAAGGAGATAAGTGATCCGGGGGAAGGGGGAGGCAAGAACATGTCTGTGAGATGTAGCAGAGCTCACAGTGTAATCAGCCGCTGTATAATCATCTCATGCATCTCTCATCTGTCTCCTCTCTCCTTCAATGTGTTAGTGTGGTTGTACAATGTCAGAAGCCAGATGATAATCTAAACCCATTGTCACCCCACAGTCCCTATCCACGGGACAGCCTGCAGAGCGTTGCACAGATATAAGTCCAGCCCCATAATCAGGGGAGAACCTCAGGAGCTACAGCATCAGTCTCAGGAGCCAGCAGCCAGTCTCCCCTCTATGTTCCTGGACCAGTATGTAGAACTGTGAGTCTAACCCAAAGGTGTCCCTGTCCCTGGGACTGATCCTGTACAGAAAATGGAATAAAACTAACTGCACTCAAGAATAAAAGATAGAACATAAAAAATAATAATGTATCAAACTGTGGTTTACACTGGAGAAGCAGCGGCACCGAGGCTCAGGCACCTCATCCCCATGTCATGTGCCTGAGCAATAAGACACCTACGGTAGAACTATGAGTGTCCTTCTAAGGCGTCGTCATAGAGTTTGCCTGTTTAACCTTTACTTGTTTCACTTAACTTTGACCCGGCATTATACCTGCACCGCGGAGGAAGCTGACAGCAGGTGGCTCCAAGTGCTGTGCAGTGGCCGTGCCAAGGTACTGCAGCCCCTATTACATCTGTCATAGGAGGATATTTACTATTAAATTAAATTTATCCGGCATTTTTCACCATTATTCACAAGTATCACGGCTTAGATACACTCCATCAGTCTGAATAACGACAGGACACGGACGTCATAAAACCCTTCCTTTACTTTATACTGTATGATCACTGCACATGGCTCGGTATATAGTCTCGGTTTGGCTCAGTCTTCCCTCTGTACAAGTTATGGAAGTAAAACAAAAAGAAGCCGTAACAAGACAATATGGCCGCCGACCTTCAAGACCGCTACGGCCGTATTACATTTCTCCTTCCTCAGCTAATATAGTCCCGCTATTCCATGGTTTTTCATTATATGAGTTCAAAAAGGCAAAAGCGCAGTATAAAAAAATCAACAAGTAAAAAAGATATCTGCTCTGAAAAACTTATTTTTGGAAAACTTTTTTATGAACATTGCTCAATATACGAGGCTCTGGGGCAGAAGGTCCCCGTTCCCGGCAGAGTGGGGTCTTGTACGTTGCAATGGATGGCCACCTAGAATGTTACCCTCCATCCATACCTTTATATAACCCACTAGGTGCCTTTATAATACATCCGGGAGGCGACACCAGGCATTGGCCAGGTCATGGTGCGCCCCCCTCTGGCTTCATAAACACCTGCAATATATGATATTGGAAGCGTGAACGTCTTTGGTTTCTTCCTTACGAGACTGAAGACAACAAAGAAGCAAAGTCTCATCCAACAGTCTCTCCGTGACGCCGGGGCCACCACACCCAACCTAAGATGTGGTTGCCCTCTACGCCCGGGTGGGATATAACATCTCCATGATCAAGGTTCCAGCGTCTTCTTCGCCTCGGCTCACTGCTTGAGACAGGTCACGCCGGCGTCTTCAGCGTGGCCGCAGTTGGTCTTGCCCCAGCTGGAGAACATGCACTGGAAGAGGGTCTCCTCGGTGCCTTTGCAGGCGACGTCATCCATCCAGATCCGTCCAGTGCCTGGAGAAAAGAGAAGGTATAAGCATTAATAAAAGGGGCCCTCACTGACGATTTTATACACCATGTACCACAATTGTCCTGGTGGTCTCTTTCCCCTCTTCCAGTATCCAACCAGGAGTTGCAAATTTTCAAAAAGACTCAAATTTTGAGGGTTCATGACCATTCCCTCTTTTTTTACAGACCACGCCTCCATTATATGATGTGCCGCCCCCTAAATGTATATTTGGTGTGTGTTTGGGTCCTGGTGCCACAGGCTGGAAGACTTCATGGACAGAGGCATCCAGGAGATGTGCAAACCATTAAGCATCAATCACATAGACGTGCCCACCTCTCCATGAACGGGACTCAATGGGATTGTCCTACAAAACCACACACAATGGGGCAGATTTACTTACCCGGTCCATTCGCGTTCCAGCGGCGCGTTCTCTGCGGTGGATTCTGGTCTTCCGGTGATTCACTAAGACTGTGTGTATTATCTCTGTACTGTGACATCACTGTGTATAATATCCCTGTACTGTGACATCACTGTGTGTATTATCCCTGTACTGTGACATCACTGTGTATTATCCCTGTACTGTGACATCACTGTGTGTATTATCTCTGTACTGTGACATCACTGTGTGTATTATCCCTGTACTGTGACATCACTGTGTGTATTATCCCTGTACTGTGACATCACTGTGTGTATTATCTCTGTACTGTGACATCGCTGTGTGTATTATCCTTGTACTGTGACATCACTGTGTCTATTATCTCTGTACTGTGACGTCGCTGTGTGTATTATCCCTGTACTGTGACGTCGCTGTGTGTATTATCCCTGTACTGTGACATCACTGTGTGTATTATCCCTGTACTGTGACATCACTGTGTATTGTCCCTGTACTGTGACATCACTGTGTGTATTATCTCTGTACTGTGACATCACTGTGTGTATTATCTCTGTACTGTGACATCGCTGTGTGTATTATCCCTGTACTGTGACATCACTGTGTGTATTATCCCTGTACTGTGACATCACTGTGTGTATTATCCCTGTACTGTGACATCACTGTGTGTATTATCCCTGTACTGTGACATCACTGTGTGTATTGTATAGCACTGATGCCCAGTTTGGTGAGTGTTCCCTGTGTTCTCTATCTTGGCTTCTCGCCCGGTTAGTTATGCTGTTGGGCACGGGCTGTGTGTCTCCTGGCAGGGTCCGGTATCTCAGCACCTCTTACAGATGGGGTCCGGGTGATACATGTCAGGGGGATTTTTCTTGCTGACAGATCCTGAGACTAAACACAATTTTCAGCAATTATCCAGAGAACATGAGAACAATGCAGGGTTCGGCGGCTACGAGAGGCGAACGTCAGGGACAATGGGGGTCATTTACTAAGGGCCCGATTCGCGTTTTCCCGACGTGTTACCCGAATATTTCCGATTTGCGCTGATTTTCCCTGTATTGCCCCGGGATTTTGGTGCATGCGATCGGATTTTGGCGCATCGGCGCTGGCATGCACGCGACGGAAATCGGGGGGCGTGGCCGAACGAAAACCCGACGGATTCGGAAAAACCACCGCATTAGAAACGGAAAATGTGTCGCTAGGGACACGCTTACCTTCACTCAGTTGGCCTCGGTGAATTCTGGCGCGTTCAGATGCTTTTCAGCGCAGCAGCGCCACCTGGTGGACGGCGGAGGAACTACCTTAATAAATCCCAGCCGAACCCGAATCCAC
Organism: Engystomops pustulosus; assembly: GCF_040894005.1. Taxonomy (NCBI): domain Eukaryota; kingdom Metazoa; phylum Chordata; class Amphibia; order Anura; family Leptodactylidae; genus Engystomops; species Engystomops pustulosus. The sequence goes on along the minus strand of NC_092413.1, from coordinate 221,117,389 downwards.
CGCAGAGAACGCGCTGCTGGATCGCGAATGGACCGGGTAAGTAAATCTGCCCCAATAACTCCAGAGACCTGACCTGTCACAATGTCATCACACAGGACCTACATGGGGTATGTGAATGACCTCTGACCTCCCATCCTCCAGGACCACAGGTGGATTCACCTATTGAGCGACCCAATCAGTGGGGCCCCATCCTGGCCTGTTTAGGAACAGCAATGGCAGAGCAGGGGCAATAGACCTTAAGGGGCCCAAGAGAGACCAAAGCCAAACCATGTGGAGGTCCATATAGTGTCATCTATAGGTTCCCTCATTGCCAACTGGAGGACAGGTCAAGTCTAGAGTCTCTTCCTTGTCACCATTACACCTGGCCTGGGGCGCGGTGAGTAATTCTAGGGGAGCTATGAATGGCAGAGAAGGGGCTATGCGGCCTTAAGCTGTGTGTGGCCCCCTCTGATCTCCGGGACCCCTAGCAATTATTTAGGTTGAGAGATGTGTAATCAGACCTTTGTGTATGTTGTTAGTAGCAGCAGGACTGTGAAACGTGCATCCAGGATCCTAACTTTTTCGATTTGCACTGGGGACGTGTCCTCACACTGCTGTGCTCTGTGCTCTCTGCTGAATATTGAGTGGTCTGGAATATCAAATAATTGAGATGTCTGGTGTTGGGTTTAATAATGTAGGGATCTTGTGGTCTGATCATGTATGGCTCTGGTTGGGGTCTTATATTTTAGGGTAGGGTGATCTGTGGTCTGAATATTTAGTGGCCTGGAATGTAAAATAGTTCAGATGTTCTGTCTGGGGTCCAATAATTTAGGGATTTCACCTGAAGTCAGAACCTTAAGTGGTCTTTGTAATTCCGATGTCTGGTCTGGGGTCTTATAATGTAGTCAGACTGTTACATGCTCTGGGGTCTTGTAATTCTGATGTCTGGTCTGGGGTCTTATAATGTAGTCAGACTGTTACGTGCTCTGGAGTCTTGTAATTCTGATGTCTGGTCTGGGGGTCTTATAATGTAGTCAGACTGTTACGTGTTCTGGAGTCTTGTAATTCCGATGTCTGGTCTGGGGTCTTATAATGTAGTCAGACTGTTACGTGCTCTGGAGTCTTGTAATTCTGATGTCTGGTCTGGGGTCTTATAATGTAGTTGGGATGTTACGTGCTCTGGAGTCTTGTAATTCCGATGTCTGGTCTGGGGTCTTATAATGTAGTCAGACTGTTACATGCTCTGGGGTCTTGTAATTCTGATGTCTGGTCTGGGGTCTTATAATGTAGTCAGACTGTTACATGCTCTGGGGTCTTGTAATTCTGATGTCTGGTCTGGGGTCTTATAATGTAGTCAGACTGTTACGTGCTCTGGAGTCTTGTAATTCTGATGTCTGGTCTGGGGGTCTTATAATGTAGTCAGACTGTTACGTGTTCTGGAGTCTTGTAATTCCGATGTCTGGTCTGGGGTCTTATAATGTAGTCAGACTGTTACGTGCTCTGGAGTCTTGTAATTCTGATGTCTGGTCTGGGGGTCTTATAATGTAGTCAGACTGTTACGTGTTCTGGAGTCTTGTAATTCCGATGTCTGGTCTGGGGTCTTATAATGTAGTCAGACTGTTACGTGCTCTGGAGTCTTGTAATTCTGATGTCTGGTCTGGGGGTCTTATAATGTAGTCAGACTGTTACGTGTTCTGGAGTCTTGTAATTCCGATGTCTGGTCTGGGGTCTTATAACGTAGTTGGGATGTTACGTGCTCTGGAGTCTTGTAATTCTGATGTCTGGTCTGGGGTCTTATAATGTAGTCAGACTGTTACATGCTCTGGAGACTTGTAATTCTGATGTCTGGTCTGGGGTCTTATAACGTAGTTGGGATGTTACGTGCTCTGGAGTCTTGTAATTCTGATGTCTGGTCTGGGGTCTTATAATGTAGTCAGACTGTTAGTGCTCTGGGGTCTTGTAATTTTGATGTCTGGTCTGGGGTCTTATAATGTAGTTGGGGTGTTACATGCTCTGGGGTCTTGTAATTCTGATATCTGGTCTGGGGTCTTATAATGTAGTCAGACTGTTACATGCTCTGGAGTCTTGTAATTCTGATGTCTGGTCTGGGGTCTTATAATGTAGTTGGGATGTTACGTGCTCTGGAGTCTTGTAATTCCGATGTCTGGTCTGGGGTCTTATAATGTAGTCAGACTGTTACGTGCTCTGGAGTCTTGTAATTCTGATGTCTGGTCTGGGGTCTTATAATGTAGTCAGACTGTTACATGCTCTGGGGTCTTGTAATTCTGATATCTGGTCTGGGGTCTTATAATGTAGTCAGACTGTTACGTGCTCTGGGGTCTTGTAATTCCGATGTCTGGTCTGGGGTCTTATAATGTAGTCAGACTGTTACGTGCTCTGGAGACTTGTAATTCTGATGTCTGGTCTGGGGTCTTATAACGTAGTTGGGATGTTACGTGCTCTGGAGTCTTGTAATTCTGATGTCTGGTCTGGGGTCTTATAATGTAGTCAGACTGTTACGTGCTCTGGGGTCTTGTAATTCTGATGTCTGGTCTGGGGTCTTATAATGTAGTCAGACTGTTACGTGCTCTGGAGTCTTGTAATTCTGATGTCTGGTCTGGGGTCTTATAATGTAGTCAGACTGTTACATGCTCTGGGGTCTTGTAATTCTGATATCTGGTCTGGGGTCTTATAATGTAGTCAGACTGTTACGTGCTCTGGAGTCTTGTAATTCTGATGTCTGGTCTGGGGTCTTATAATGTAGTCAGACTGTTACGTGCTCTGGGGTCTTGTAATTCTGATGTCTGGTCTGGGGTCTTATAATGTAGTCAGACTGTTACGTGCTCTGGAGTCTTGTAATTCTGATGTCTGGTCTGGGGTCTTATAATGTAGTCAGACTGTTACATGCTCTGGGGTCTTGTAATTCTGATATCTGGTCTGGGGTCTTATAATGTAGTCAGACTGTTACGTGCTCTGGAGTCTTGTAATTCTGATGTCTGGTCTGGGGTCTTATAATGTAGTCAGACTGTTACATGCTCTGGGGTCTTGTAATTCTGATGTCTGGTCTGGGGTCTTATAACGTAGTTGGGATGTTACGTGCTCTGGAGTCTTGTAATTCTGATGTCTGGTCTGGGGTCTTATAATGTATTCAGACTGTTACGTGCTCTGGGGTCTTGTAATTCTGATGTCTGGTCTGGGGTCTTATAATGTAGTCAGACTGTTACGTGCTCTGGAGTCTTGTAATTCTGATGTCTGGTCTGGGGTCTTATAATGTAGTCAGACTGTTACGTGCTCTAGAGTCTTGTAATTCTGATGTCTGGCCTGGGGTCTTATAATGTAGTCAGACTGTTACGTGCTCTGGAGTCATGTAATTCTGATGTCTGGTCTGGGGTCTTATAATGTAGTCAGACTGTTACGTGCTCTGGAGTCATGTAATTCTGATGTCTGGTCTGGGGTCTTATAATGTAGTCAGACTGTTACGTGCTCTGGAGTCATGTAATTCTGATGTCTGGTCTGGGGGTCTTATAATGTAGTCAGACTGTTACGTGTTCTGGAGTCTTGTAATTCCGATGTCTGGTCTGGGGTCTTATAATGTAGTCAGACTGTTAGTGCTCTGGGGTCTTGTAATTCTGATGTCTGGTCTGGGGTCTTATAACGTAGTTGGGATGTTACGTGCTCTGGAGTCTTGTAATTCTGATGTCTGGTCTGGGGTCTTATAACGTAGTTGGGATGTTACGTGCTCTGGAGTCTTGTAATTCTGATGTCTGGTCTGGGGTCTTATAATGTAGTCAGACTGTTACATGCTCTGGAGACTTGTAATTCTGATGTCTGGTCTGGGGTCTTATAACGTAGTTGGGATGTTACGTGCTCTGGAGTCTTGTAATTCTGATGTCTGGTCTGGGGGTCTTATAATGTAGTCAGACTGTTAGTGCTCTGGGGTCTTGTAATTTTGATGTCTGGTCTGGGGTCTTATAATGTAGTTGGGGTGTTACATGCTCTGGGGTCTTGTAATTCTGATATCTGGTCTGGGGTCTTATAATGTAGTCAGACTGTTACATGCTCTGGAGTCTTGTAATTCTGATGTCTGGTCTGGGGTCTTATAATGTAGTTGGGATGTTACGTGCTCTGGAGTCTTGTAATTCTGATGTCTGGTCTGGGGTCTTATAATGTAGTCAGACTGTTACGTGCTCTGGAGTCTTGTAATTCTGATGTCTGGTCTGGGGTCTTATAATGTAGTCAGACTGTTACATGCTCTGGGGTCTTGTAATTCTGATATCTGGTCTGGGGTCTTATAATGTAGTCAGACTGTTACGTGCTCTGGGGTCTTGTAATTCCGATGTCTGGTCTGGGGTCTTATAATGTAGTCAGACTGTTACGTGCTCTGGAGACTTGTAATTCTGATGTCTGGTCTGGGGTCTTATAACGTAGTTGGGATGTTACGTGCTCTGGAGTCTTGTAATTCTGATGTCTGGTCTGGGGTCTTATAATGTAGTCAGACTGTTACGTGCTCTGGGGTCTTGTAATTCTGATGTCTGGTCTGGGGTCTTATAATGTAGTCAGACTGTTACGTGCTCTGGAGTCTTGTAATTCTGATGTCTGGTCTGGGGTCTTATAATGTAGTCAGACTGTTACATGCTCTGGGGTCTTGTAATTCTGATATCTGGTCTGGGGTCTTATAATGTAGTCAGACTGTTACGTGCTCTGGAGTCTTGTAATTCCGATGTCTGGTCTGGGGTCTTATAATGTAGTCAGACTGTTAGTGCTCTGGGGTCTTGTAATTCTGATGTCTGGTCTGGGGTCTTATAACGTAGTTGGGATGTTACGTGCTCTGGAGTCTTGTAATTCTGATGTCTGGTCTGGGGTCTTATAACGTAGTTGGGATGTTACGTGCTCTGGAGTCTTGTAATTCTGATGTCTGGTCTGGGGTCTTATAATGTAGTCAGACTGTTACATGCTCTGGAGACTTGTAATTCTGATGTCTGGTCTGGGGTCTTATAACGTAGTTGGGATGTTACGTGCTCTGGAGTCTTGTAATTCTGATGTCTGGTCTGGGGTCTTATAATGTAGTCAGACTGTTAGTGCTCTGGGGTCTTGTAATTTTGATGTCTGGTCTGGGGTCTTATAATGTAGTTGGGGTGTTACATGCTCTGGGGTCTTGTAATTCTGATATCTGGTCTGGGGTCTTATAATGTAGTCAGACTGTTACATGCTCTGGAGTCTTGTAATTCTGATGTCTGGTCTGGGGTCTTATAATGTAGTTGGGGTGTTACATGCTCTGGGGTCTTGTAATTCTGATATCTGGTCTGGGGTCTTATAATGTAGTCAGACTGTTACGTGCTCTGGGGTCTTGTAATTCCGATGTCTGGTCTGGGGTCTTATAATGTAGTCAGACTGTTACGTGCTCTGGAGACTTGTAATTCTGATGTCTGGTCTGGGGTCTTATAACGTAGTTGGGATGTTACGTGCTCTGGAGTCTTGTAATTCTGATGTCTGGTCTGGGGTCTTATAATGTAGTCAGACTGTTACGTGCTCTGGGGTCTTGTAATTCTGATGTCTGGTCTGGGGTCTTATAATGTAGTCAGACTGTTACGTGCTCTGGAGTCTTGTAATTCTGATGTCTGGTCTGGGGTCTTATAATGTAGTCAGACTGTTACATGCTCTGGGGTCTTGTAATTCTGATATCTGGTCTGGGGTCTTATAATGTAGTCAGACTGTTACGTGCTCTGGAGTCTTGTAATTCCGATGTCTGGTCTGGGGTCTTATAATGTAGTCAGACTGTTAGTGCTCTGGGGTCTTGTAATTCTGATGTCTGGTCTGGGGTCTTATAACGTAGTTGGGATGTTACGTGCTCTGGAGTCTTGTAATTCTGATGTCTGGTCTGGGGTCTTATAACGTAGTTGGGATGTTACGTGCTCTGGAGTCTTGTAATTCTGATGTCTGGTCTGGGGTCTTATAATGTAGTCAGACTGTTACATGCTCTGGAGACTTGTAATTCTGATGTCTGGTCTGGGGTCTTATAACGTAGTTGGGATGTTACGTGCTCTGGAGTCTTGTAATTCTGATGTCTGGTCTGGGGTCTTATAATGTAGTCAGACTGTTAGTGCTCTGGGGTCTTGTAATTTTGATGTCTGGTCTGGGGTCTTATAATGTAGTTGGGGTGTTACATGCTCTGGGGTCTTGTAATTCTGATATCTGGTCTGGGGTCTTATAATGTAGTCAGACTGTTACATGCTCTGGAGTCTTGTAATTCTGATGTCTGGTCTGGGGTCTTATAATGTAGTTGGGATGTTACGTGCTCTGGAGTCTTGTAATTCTGATGTCTGGTCTGGGGTCTTATAATGTAGTCAGACTGTTACGTGCTCTGGAGTCTTGTAATTCTGATGTCTGGTCTGGGGTCTTATAATGTAGTCAGACTGTTACATGCTCTGGGGTCTTGTAATTCTGATATCTGGTCTGGGGTCTTATAATGTAGTCAGACTGTTACGTGCTCTGGGGTCTTGTAATTCCGATGTCTGGTCTGGGGTCTTATAATGTAGTCAGACTGTTACGTGCTCTGGAGACTTGTAATTCTGATGTCTGGTCTGGGGTCTTATAACGTAGTTGGGATGTTACATGCTCTGGAGTCTTGTAATTCTGATGTCTGGTCTGGGGTCTTATAATGTAGTCAGACTGTTACGTGCTCTGGGGTCTTGTAATTCTGATGTCTGGTCTGGGGTCTTATAATGTAGTCAGACTGTTACGTGCTCTGGAGTCTTGTAATTCTGATGTCTGGTCTGGGGTCTTATAATGTAGTCAGACTGTTACATGCTCTGGGGTCTTGTAATTCTGATATCTGGTCTGGGGTCTTATAATGTAGTCAGACTGTTACGTGCTCTGGAGTCTTGTAATTCTGATGTCTGGTCTGGGGTCTTATAATGTAGTCAGACTGTTACGTGCTCTGGGGTCTTGTAATTCTGATGTCTGGTCTGGGGTCTTATAATGTAGTCAGACTGTTACGTGCTCTGGAGTCTTGTAATTCTGATGTCTGGTCTGGGGTCTTATAATGTAGTCAGACTGTTACATGCTCTGGGGTCTTGTAATTCTGATATCTGGTCTGGGGTCTTATAATGTAGTCAGACTGTTACATGCTCTGGAGTCATGTAATTCTGATGTCTGGTCTGGGGTCTTATAATGTAGTCAGACTGTTACGTGCTCTGGGGTCTTGTAATTCCGATGTCTGGTCTGGGGTCTTATAATGTAGTCAGACTGTTACGTGCTCTGGAGACTTGTAATTCTGATGTCTGGTCTGGGGTCTTATAACGTAGTTGGGATGTTACGTGCTCTGGAGTCTTGTAATTCTGATGTCTGGTCTGGGGTCTTATAATGTAGTCAGACTGTTACGTGCTCTGGGGTCTTGTAATTCTGATGTCTGGTCTGGGGTCTTATAATGTAGTCAGACTGTTACGTGCTCTGGAGTCTTGTAATTCTGATGTCTGGTCTGGGGTCTTATAATGTAGTCAGACTGTTACGTGCTCTAGAGTCTTGTAATTCTGATGTCTGGCCTGGGGTCTTATAATGTAGTCAGACTGTTACGTGCTCTGGAGTCATGTAATTCTGATGTCTGGTCTGGGGTCTTATAATGTAGTCAGACTGTTACGTGCTCTGGAGTCATGTAATTCTGATGTCTGGTCTGGGGTCTTATAACGTAGTTGGGATGTTACGTGCTCTGGAGTCTTGTAATTCTGATGTCTGGTCTGGGGTCTTATAACGTAGTTGGGATGTTACGTGCTCTGGAGTCTTGTAATTCTGATGTCTGGTCTGGGGTCTTATAATGTAGTCAGACTGTTACATGCTCTGGAGACTTGTAATTCTGATGTCTGGTCTGGGGTCTTATAACGTAGTTGGGATGTTACGTGCTCTGGAGTCTTGTAATTCTGATGTCTGGTCTGGGGTCTTATAATGTAGTCAGACTGTTAGTGCTCTGGGGTCTTGTAATTTTGATGTCTGGTCTGGGGTCTTATAATGTAGTTGGGGTGTTACATGCTCTGGGGTCTTGTAATTCTTTTATCTGGTCTGGGGTCTTATAATGTAGTCAGACTGTTACATGCTCTGGAGTCTTGTAATTCTGATGTCTGGTCTGGGGTCTTATAATGTAGTCAGACTGTTACATGCTCTGGAGTCTTGTAATTCTGATGTCTGGTCTGGGGTCTTATAATGTAGTCAGACTGTTACGTGCTCTGGAGTCTTGTAATTCCGATGTCTGGTCTGGGGTCTTATAATGTAGTTGGGGTGTTACATGCTCTGGGGTCTTGTAATTCTGATGTCTGGTCTGGGGTCTTATAATGTAGTCAGACTGTTACATGCTCTGGAGTCTTGTAATTCTGATGTCTGGTCTGGGGTCTTATAATGTAGTCAGACTGTTACGTGCTCTGGAGTCTTGTAATTCCGATGTCTGGTCTGGGGTCTTATAATGTAGTTGGGATTTAACATGCTCTGGAGTCTTGTAATTCCGATCTGTAACAGTTTTTTCTTAAATATTTTTTTTAGAAATCCCTGTAAGAAAGTGCCAAATTGACGATTCTTGCTATTTTTTCCCGGTAGATGTCACGTGACCTCAGTCCAGGGGGCGGGGTTAGTATGTAAATCACTTGCAGTCCGCGTACCGTGCAATTGAAGGCAGTTTCTTTATGCTCGGCCTCTTCTGTTTATTTCCATGAGATTTTTACCCCAGATATGATGAGACCTACAGAGGCGGCCGTATCCCGGCAGCGCAGAGCCGTCACTCATCCTGGGATTTGTTTGCCATCGGATCCCCATTACCACATGTTATGTCAGATCTTATCAGAGCCCGGGCGAGCGCTGGAGGATCCTGCACGTCTCTGCACGGATTCTAGAACATTCTGTGGTTTGGGGGCCCTGGATTTTGACATGTCATATTATGAGGGAGATCACAGGCTGGGACTCCTGGGAGACCTCCAGCAGCACAGAGGATTTCAGGAAAGCACTGTGCCGAATTCATGAATTAGAGGTGCAACACAGAGAATTTATCATATTCAATACATTGAAGGTATCCCAGAGATTATGCAGCAGCACCGAGGATTTCAGGAGGTTATGTGGGAGGTCACAGCCTGAGAGTTATATAGTGGAGCTGATAATGTGGAGGGGGTGTGCGGCTGCAGGTACACACATGACGCTGATGGCGCCCCCTATTGGTGGGGCACATGTTCATCATGTTTTTTCTATGAGCAGTGAGGATGTGAGGAGGAGCCTAAGTCACTGAGATCTAGCCCCGCCTATAGCCCCAGACCACCAGGGAAAAAACATTACCCCTTCACTACATTGTCACTACATTAACTCCTTCACTACCCTAGACCACTTAGGGTAATATAATTCACCCCTTCACTACACTAGACCACCAGGAATGTTATTATGTCCTTCACTACACTAGATCACCAGGGATGTTATTACCCCCTTCACTACACTAGATCACCAGGGATGTTATTACGTCCTTCACTACACTAGACCACCAGGGATGTTATCATGTCCTTCACTACACTAGACCACCAGGGATGTTATTACGTCCTTCACTACACTAGATCACCAGGGATGTTATTACGTCCTTCACTACACTAGATCACCAGGGATGTTATTTTCAACCACGTCACTACCTAGACCCTTAACATTGTAGTTCCCTAAACCAAAGTTATTATCAACCATATAATACTGATAATGATGTCTTTGCCTTATATCAGACAATATCACTTACTACAGAACATGTAGCATTAACCCTTCGCTGCACCCGGGGATTACTCATTATGCTGCATGTTCCAGGTACAAAACTGCAAAAATACATTTGTAATTGAAGTTAATGTAAGCTGCTGATCCGAGGGGCCCGCGCGCTGTCTCTGGACTGAACTATTGAAGACTTAGACAAATCTGTCGGCTGATTGTGGCAAATTCACTTATCTCCACTCCAAACACATCCAGAGCAGCATCCAAATGCAGCAAACAGACCCTAAACCAGCAGGAGGCAGCAGACAGCCCCTGAACAAGCAGGAGGCAGCAGACAGCCCCTGAACAAGCAGGAGAGCGCAGACAGCCCCTGAACAAGCGGGAGAGCACAGACAGCCCCTGAACAAGCAGGAGGGCACAGACAGCCCCTGAACAAGCAGGAGGGCACAGACAGCCCCTGAACAAGCAGGAGAGTGCAGACAGCCCCTGAACAAGCAGGAGAGTGCAGACAGCCCCTGAACAAGCAGGAGAGAACAGACAGCCCCTGAACAAGCAGGAGAGCACAGACAACCCCTGAACAAGCAGGAGAGTGCAGACAACCGCTAAATGGGTAGGAGAGCACAGACAGCTCCTGAACAAGCAGGCGAGTGCAGACAACCGCTGGTCAAGCAGGAGAGCACAGACGACCCCTTAATACGTAGGAAAGCACAGACGACTCCTGAACAAGCAGTTGAGTACAGACAACACCTGTATGAGTAGGAGAGTGCAGACTGCACCTGAACAAGCAGGAGAGTGCAGACAGCCCCTAAACAAGCAAAGAGAAACAGACAGCACCTGAACAAGCTGGAGAGCACAGACAGCTCCTGAATAAGCATGGTGGTGCAGACAGCCCTGAACACGCATTAAACTACAGATAGCCTCTGAAACAGAAGGAAAGTGCACCCAACCAGCGAGCAAGCAGGAAAGAGCAAACAGCCTCTGAACAAGCAGAAGGCAACAGACAGCCCGTGAACAGACAAGAAACTGCAGAAGGATAGTGCAGGCAGTCCGTGAACAAGCACAACAGTTTATGAACAAGCAGGAGACTGCAGACAATCCCTGAACCAGCAGGGGAATACAGACAGGCCCTGAACAAGCTGGGGAGTTAAAGCGGTCCCTGAGCAAGCAAGAGAGTGCATACAGTCCTTGAAAAACAGGAGGTAGCAGACAGCCCCCAAAGCAGGCAGGAGAGCACAGGCAGACCTTGAACAAGCAGAAGATTGCATACAGCAGGCAAGAGAGCACAGGCAGCCCTTGAACAAGCAGGAGAGTGCAGACAGCCCCTGAAAAAGCAGGAGAGTGCAGACAGTCCCTGAAAAAGCAGAAGAGTACAGACAGCCCCTGAACAAGCAGAAGAGAGTATACAGCCCCTGAAGAAGCAGAAGAGTACAGACAGCCCCTGAACAAGCAGAAGAGAGTATACAGCCCCTGAACAAGCAGGAGAGCACAGACAGCCCCTGAACAAGCAGGAGAGCACAGACAGCCCCTGAACAAGCAGGAGAATGCAGACAGTCCCTGAACAGGAGGAGAGTGAGATACAATGCAAGCAATAATTGTGATGATTGAATCTGATCTCAGACACAGCAGGCTGGACCTGGTATGGGGGGGGAGGAGCACTCGTTTCTACCACTGAAGGGAAGAAGGATCCGAGCCGCTGGCAGGTGTGTGATGTCCTCCTCCCCGTTACATCCAGGTCCTTGGACTTCAGCCTGGAGCTTCTTAGGATCATCACTGTATGTACCAGGAGCCGCAGGGTTAATCCCTCCCCATCATTTAAAGGGGATGTCATGCGTAGGGGTTAATTGTAGGGTTAGTGATTGGGTTAGGAGAAATCTATTTACTTCCCAATGTTTTCCGGGATATTCCCAGGGAAGATGATAACGTTCCTGTATCTGCCCAGACAGTGCAGCGCCACCCGGTGGTCACAGTCAGGACTGCAGTGACAATATAATTGATAGAAAATCTGATTTTGATCCATTTTTTTTGTCTTTACCTTGGCCAAATTTGGCCGTCCTGTAAACCTCCTCGGCTCCTTTGTACCCCAGCATCCGGCAGACGACATCGCCATCTTTCTTGTCCCAGCCGTCGTCGCACACTGTTCCCCAGCGCTTGTCGTGGTACACCTCCACGCGCCCTTCGTGGGGGCCAGACCCATTCACCAGCCGCACCACCCCCTCCTCAGCCGAGCCTGGAATAAAACACATCAGTGGTTATGAGAAGGGAAAGCTATTGCTGTGTTCATCCTGAGCCCCCTGGTTCATGAACAGAATTCCACAATCAAAGGGAAGACTTGAAGCGGCATGTTACATTTATGTGCAGTATTAGAATTGTTATATAAGTACTGGAAGCAGAAGCCTATCATTACACGGGAAAGATGGATGACAAACTGAAACAGCAGCTGTGTTGCTCTCACCCAGCTTTCCTCGGCATTGACGGATTCCTCCACCGGACATGGGGAATTGCCCTTTAAGAAAGTGTATGAACATCTGTGACAGTATAATTAGGAACATGTAGCGTACGGCGAGGCGTAAAGAGTGGCGGACACTGATTGGACGAGGGCTGACACATGGTTCTGGTTATAGGGGGGCGGACATTGTACCTGGCAGCCCCCCAGATGCTTCATTTCGTGGTTTATTATCTCAGGTTCATGGTGCTGCACATCTGGACAGAGAAAACTCTACCTCTACAAGTGCGGCAATAGTACCAAGCCACAGGGTGGCGCTAGAAAGGCATCGCTCATTCACATAAGTTCCATTTATTAACATATTTTCATCACTATGATACAAGAAAATTCACTCAATTTCGTAAATCTAAGCAAAAAATATAATAGAAAACAACCTCTAAGTACATAAAGCTTTATATAAGTCTTCTGTAGGCGGAGCTACATTGTAACAATATATATCAGCTTAATGTATCTGTTACATACAATAACAATGGAAGATGTGACCTGAAGATCAAGTGACCAATGAAATCGAAGGATTTAGTACAGGATAAGTAATGTCATGTATGTACACAGTGACTGCACCAGCAGCAGAATAGTGAGTGCAGCTCTGGGGTATAATACAGGATGTAACTCAGGATCAGTACAGGATAAGTAATGTCATGTATGTACACAGTGACTGCACCAGCAGCAGAAGAGTGAGTGCAGCTCTGGGGTATAATACAGGATGTAACTCAGGATCAGTACAGGATAAGTAATGTCATGTATGTACACAGTGACTGCACCAGCAGCAGAATAGTGCGTGCATTCTCATTCTGCTGTGAGCTGCTGACGGGTGTGGTTGTCTGTGACTGAGCTCCTGCACCACCTGTTGGAAGACCAATCCACCCAGGCCTGCTCTCTCCTCCCCAGGGAGGGAGTGGGTTCTCTGGGATGAATCAAGCTGGAAAGTCCCAGGCTCCTGTCTCCCGGACCAGGCCGGCGGGAGGCAGGAAAAACAAGTTACCGGCCAAAACTGATGGCGTGAGAAGATCTGCCCGGAGCCAAGGACGCAGCGATGTGACCTCGGCTGCCACCCCCAAGACCCAGGGAAGCCGCAAGGTCTCCGGAACACAGAAGATCAAGGCAAGTGACATCAGCCTAAGTGCTCCTCCTGGAAAGCTGGATGTATGTGCGGGAAAGCTGGGTGGTTCAGCTGAAAAGCTGGGTGCTCACGGGGGTGTGCAAAAAGCATGGGGTGATCTTAAGGCCCGGGAGTCTGCTTCCATCTATGGCTCCCGGATTGCTGAGCACCTCCGTGAGTACGAGGAAGCTGGAAAAGCGCTGAGGAGGCTCCAGGAGGAGATAAGGGAGACCTTGGCCCTAGCGGGGGTGGCTACGCAGAGAAAGAAAAAGTCTGATCTTCTTAACACCATAGACAGACTAAAAGCCGAGGTCACCGCTCTGCAGGAGAAGCGTCATCTTATCCGTGAGCACAGCGGTCCGTTTCGTAAAAAATTGGAGAATGATGCGAGGTTTGATGACATGCGCCAGGAGAAGCTGAGAAAGCTGAAGGGGCTTGAGATCCAGGCGGATGATGGCGATGATGAGGAGGATGAGGAAGACCTGCCGTGTCCGTCTGGTGGCCTGCACCAACACCAGCAGGCCTCGCACGACAGGCTGCCTGCGGAGCAAGCGCCATTACCATCAGGCTGCGGCCCTGCCAACCTGGAGGAGGAAAGTGATGACAGCGGCCAGGGGGGGGCGCTAATGGCTCAGATCCGTCAGCTTGAGTCCCCAGTTCACCTCCAGAACTTTTCCTTCGGCGATGATATGCCAGATGACGACCTAAAGAGAAAGAAGACGAGACCCAAGAAGACCAAGGCGTCTCAGGAGGTGAATCTGGTGTTTCGTCCCCTCCCTGTTCCCTCCGGGCGGGCAGCAGTGCCAGCCTGTCGTGTAGGCCCCGTTACCCAGCCCAGCACGAATCCTGCAGTGGACTCGGTGCCAGGGTGCGGGGAGAGTGCAAAGCCACGTTCCATCATGGCGCAGAGCACCAGCCTTGTTTGTAGTAGCAAGGATGGTGCAGGGAAGGCATCGGCCGAAAGGCCGGACAGTGAGGGCGATCCAGCAGGTCCTGGTACTGTGCGCTGCCCCCTAGTGGGAGGGGGGGGTGGCCCAGTGCCAGGGGCAGTGGCGGTGGCTCCTGTGGCCCTTAGCGCTGTTGCTTGCTCCGGTGAGCAGCGGCAGTGTGATGGGGCTGCTGGGGCTTGTAGTGCGGCGCCTCCCAAACATCCCGTGCAGCCTGCAAAGAAAGGCGCAGAAAAAGTGTTATTCTGTATTGGTGCATCAAACTCTGAAGATATGAAAGGGGCAAAAAGACTGTCTGGAGTCTGTAAGGACAAGAGGCCTCTACCACCAATCGAGCAGCGATGCTCAAACATTATAAAAACTGCAGGACAACAAGGGGTTAATGCCAATGAGGCAGAGGGCACCTTTAAGATCGGGGTTGGAGCTGCCTCTTCTCAGGCTGTATCAGCTATGGAGGTGGCTCTACCCCCAGTGCCCAGTGACGCCGAGGCAACCCCAGGTCCTCCTGGCCCAGCTGGTGTGAGTGATGCAAGGAAGCGAGGCAGTATTGTACATAGTGTGGTGAATGTTGGGGTGGTGAATGGTGCTGAGGGGGATCCTGGTGTGAGTGCTGGACCATCTGCACCCCCAGTGGTGGCCGCTCCCATAAGGAGCTATGCGAGTGTCACCGCTGGGGCAAGTGGGGTTAACTCCTTGTCTCCTGGCTCTGGGAATAGCGTTTTGCAAAGGCGTCTTCTGGAGGCTCTCAGGAGAGGGGAAAAGTCAATCACTGTAGAGGGGAGAGAGGTTGATCTGTCCTTCTGGACAGACAGGCATGGCCTTGCAGCCTTCCAAGAGAAAAGGGGGGGAGAGACTGTATGGTCTTTACCCACAACCGGGCCCGGAGCTGCCCGTAGGAATGTGGTTCGTCTTCGCTGGAGGGGCAGTGACGCATGCCCACCCAGGTCAAGGGTGGTGGAGCTCCTCCTGAAGATGAACTTCAGGGCTAGTGACATCTTTGCCCTGATACATCCTTATGGTACTCCGGAGTTCGATGTCAGCTTTGTTCGGCCGGAGGGCTTAGAGCTCTTCTGGTCGAATTATGAGCTGGCAGGGAACGAGCCAGCATGGCGAGACTTTGCTGTGCAAGCAGTGTCTCGCCAAAACGCAGTCAAGAAGGTGACCGTTTTGACCCGTAACGAGTCACTTTCTTGCATGGACATCATGACTTGGCTCAGTCGTTATGGTGAGGTTGTACAGGTACCGCAGAAAAACCGCGATGAATTTGGCATTTGGTCTGGGGCCTGGACCTTCATGATGAAGTTGAAGTGTTCAGGCGGCACAGTCGCGCACATTCCTTCTTCAGCCTTTCTTGGGCGAGACAGAATCCTGATTTTCTACCAGGGGCAGCCGAAGGTCTGTCACAGGTGCGGTGACCCCACCCACTTTAGCGCCAGCTGCCAAGTGCAGAAGTGCGCTTTGTGTGGTGGGCTAGGTCATCTCGCTGCATCCTGTAAGGACATTAGGTGTAACCTGTGTGGTGAGCTCGGTCACCCTTTCAGCCGTTGTCCTCGCTCCTTTGCCAATGCGGTTGTGACCCCAGTGGAGGAGAGCCATGAGGTTGCTTCTGCTGGGGAAGGTACCAGCAGAGGTGGAGGAGCTGAGGGGCCTGTGAAGAAAAGCAAGAATAAGTCACCTTCTCAGTTGAGGCGGCTTGAAGCCAGACAAAAAGGGAGAGAACTGGGGAAGCCTCAGGTTGCTGGGGTGACCCTGGGTCCTTCCTCAGAGGCTGGTCTTGCTACTGAGGCCCTGAGGGATGATGAGTTGGATGAGGAGGTCAGGAGGATGGAGCGCGAGAAAGGTGCCATGTCCTCCACGTCCTCCCATTATGAGAGTATGGATGAGGATAACAGGATTTGGCTAGAAAATAAGCGCAAGCAGAAAAAGAAAAAACGCGGCGTATCTAAGGTACCTAAGGAAGGGAAAACTTCCTCCCCTCTGGTTGAGCTTTCCAACCGGTTCCTCACCCTCGATGAGATCGCCTCCTCGGAAGGAGAGGCTGAGGGTGGGGTTCTGGAGGTGGCGGCGGAGCAGCCTGCAGGGGGCGCCGAGTCTCTATCCTCTGGGGAAGCTGGGTCCTCAGAGTGGGAGACTGACTCAGAGTCAGGAGACAAGGACGAAGGAGAGGGTGGTCCGGGTGGGTCCTTGGGGGCCAGTAATAACATGGACACCTCAATTTCATTAAAGAGAAGTTGCCCCAATTCTGATGGTAAAAAAGAAAGGGGATCATCCTCAGAGGACAGTAGAGGGAAGGGAGGTAGTAAGAAAAAAGCCGTCTAACTCAATCACTCATGATGGCGGCACCCACTCCGTTGACGCTGGCGTCCATTAATGTCGCCAGCATTAAGTCTGATGCGGCTAGATTTGCGGCCTTTGATTTTCTCGGCCGCGTTGAAGCCGACATTTTATTTTTGCAGGAGACCAGGCTGCCAGATTTGGCGGCCGTGTTTAAAGCTAAGAGGGAATGGAGACACGGGCCTTCCTATTGGTCTCTTGCGGCCGATCCGTATAGCGGAGTGGCGGTACTTTTTACCGCACCGGTAGAATGCCGACGAGTTATTGAGTTAGAAATGGGGAGGTGCCTGATCCTGGATGTCCTCATGAAGGGACAAGAACTTCGTCTTATTAACATCTATGGTCCCCAGTCCAAGTGGGACAGGAAGTGTCTCTTTATGAGGATCAAGCCCTACCTTTTTACAAGTCGGCAGGTGGTCTTTGGAGGGGACTTCAATGCTGTCACGAGGTCCCAGGATAGGGGAGGTTCCAGAGACAAGCTGACTTATGATAGCGTCGCTCTTAATAGCATAGCCAGTGAGGCTCGCCTGGTGGATGTCCACATCCGGCACACCCCAGGCCACGCTGGGTTCACCTATTATAGGGGTAGCTGCAGTTCTAGAATAGACAGGTTTTATTTAAAGGAGGAAGCCATCTCTTCAGCAGTGTCCGTTGTTGAGGTGGAGTTCTCCGACCACTGTCTAATTTTGTTTTCTCTGAATGTTACAGAGACCCCCCGGATGGGAAGAGGCTACTGGAAGCTCAATTCGTCTCTCCTGGAGGAAGCGGAGATAAGACAATCCTTTGAGGACTTTCTTCAGAGCCAGGTACCATTGCTGGGCCTTTGTAGCAGTAAGTCAGAGTGGTGGGAGATGCTCAAGAAAAGGGTGGCGAGATTCTTCCGCCAGCTCTCGAGCCTCAGGAGCCTGGAC
Source organism: Engystomops pustulosus (assembly GCF_040894005.1). NCBI lineage: Eukaryota > Metazoa > Chordata > Amphibia > Anura > Leptodactylidae > Engystomops > Engystomops pustulosus. The sequence goes on along the minus strand of NC_092413.1, from coordinate 221,099,905 downwards.
AGGTACCGCCTGTATCAGGGCCTGAGGAGGAAACTCGAGCATCTCGTCTCGACTGGAGGTAGTCGTGAGGACATCTCCAGAGTGAAATCCTTGCTGAAGAGGTGTCAGTACGATAGACACGCATCTTTGGTTTTTGAGAGGGATTACGGGAAATACCGCTCGCCCGACCCTTACAGAAACTGCAAGATGTCAGTAAATGGTAAAGTTGTCACAGGACTGGTTGACAGTACGGAATCCCTGAAAAGGTCCAGATCAGGGATTCTGGAGGTCGTCAGATCCTTCTACTCGCACCTCTTGGGCAGGAAGGATCTAGATCGGGATGTGATGTCGGCTTTCCTGGCTGAAACTGTCCCTGAGCCAGGAGTAGACCCCTCTCTTGATGTTTTGACAGAGATGATCAGGGAAGAGGAAGTCAGCCGGGCGATTGAAGGGCTCGCCCTCAAGAAATCGCCAGGTCCGGATGGCTTAACATCTGAGTTTTATAAGACCTTTAAGGATGCCTTGGTTCCCCTCTTGACTGAGGTATTCAATGAGTGTCTTTCCTCGGGCGCTCTGCCGAAGTCAATGAGGAGGTCTGCCCTGATCATTCTGTCAAAGGGTAAGGACCGATCTCGTATTGAGAACTGGCGTCCCATAGCGCTTCTCAATACGGACAGAAAGGTTTTGGCAAAGGTGCTGTTTAATCGGCTGGTGCAGTTTGCACCCCGGCTCCTTTCGGGGACCCAGCACTGCTCTGTTCCAGGCCGCAGTACATTTAGTGCTGTGCTTTGTGTCCGGGAGGCAGTGGAGCAGGGCAGAGCTGGTAACTGGAAGGGGTACTTGCTGTCCTTGGATCAGGCAAAAGCGTTTGATCGGGTTGACCACGAGTACCTCTGGTCTGTCCTTCTGAGGTATGGCCTGCCGGGGGAGTTTGTCAATTGGCTAAAGGTTTTGTACGCAGGGGCAGAGAGTTTCCCGCTTGTGAACGGTTGGATTGGCCGCTCTTTTGAGGTCGGGTCTGGTGTTCGCCAGGGTTGTCCTCTGAGCCCACTTTTATACGTGTTCGCGATTGACCCATTCCTTAGGAGGGTTGATCGTGGGCCGTTGGTGGGAGTCGGGATGGACCAGGCGGCACCGGAAGCCACTCTAAGGGTGGTAGCGTATGCCGATGATGTCACCGTTTTTGTGTCCTCGAGAGGGGAGGCGCAATGGGTGATGTCAGAGGTTGACCGCTACTCAGAGGCTTCTGGGTCCAAGATCAACCGGGATAAGTGTGAGAGTCTCTGGCTGGGAGAGGGAGGTCCAGGCTTTGATCTCCCGGACACTCTTCCAGGGCCCCAAGACTCTGCCAAAGTTCTCGGCATCGAATTTGGCCAGGGGGATTACCCCATGCAAAACTGGGATGGCAGGCTTAAGATCGCCGCTCAGAAGGTGGACCAGTGGAAGGGTTGGTCTTTGACCCTCAGGGAAAGGGTGAACTTGATTAAAACTTACCTGCTCCCATTGCTGATATATCTGGGCAGTGTGTGCATGTTGCCAGAACCCCTCTGGACTCGGGTCTACAGTCTGTTCTTCCAGCTGTTATGGGGGAATAGGCTGAACCTAATCAAGAGGGAGGTTACTTACCGCACGAGGAGACAAGGAGGGTTGTGTATGGTCAACCCTGTGGTGTTCCTAGTGAATACCTTTCTTAAGATCAATGTAGCAAACCTCTGGAAAGAGAGGGCTCCTCCGTGGGTATACTCCTGCAGGGGATGGTTTCGGCCTTTCTTCCAGGAATGGGAGACAGGAGGGCGAGTGAAGGATCTCCGTACACCACATGGGCATCTTCCGGCTTACGCTACCCCGGTTCTGAAGGTGATTCGCCGGTGGGGTCTGGGAATGTGGGAGATCAGGACCATGTCGAGGAAACTCCTTGACAAAAGGGTTCTGTTGACCCATTTCCAGAAGCCTCTGGCCCTCAGGGATTGCCCAAGTCGGGATCTGGGGGTGGGTTTAGGTCTTTTGAATTCCATCAGGATCCCCTTGAAGTTTTGGGACTTGACTTGGCGCTGCTTCCATGGAAAGCTGTGTGTGAGGGACAATCTGAAGTGTAGGAGCTCTGAGGAAAGGGGTTGTCCCCGGGAGGAGTGCGGTGGCCTGCTGGAGAACATGGACCACTTCCTGCTTCAGTGCCCCTTTAACACAGAGGTGTACAACTGGGTGGGCGCTTCCCTCCATTGGCCCGGGTTGGCCGGTCTCTCCTATGCGGAGTGGGCCTATGGAGCATTCAGAGGCCTGGGTGGCCGGGACCGCTGCACGTTATTCCTAGTTAGCCTAGTAGTCAGGTACCACACGTGGAACGCACGGTGTTTAGTATCGACGCAGCGTAAAATCCTCCCGGTGGATGAGGTGGTTAGGAACATTCTGGGTGACCTGGTGAAGGTGCGCTCTCTGGAGTATGAGAGGCTGGGCACGGGGAGGGCCTCTCTCCTTTGGAGGGGGTTCTCCTTTAGTGTCCCTTAGTCTGTCATCTCCTCTCCTGGTGTTGGGCTGATGCTGCACTGTAGATTTTTGTTTTGTGTCCTGAGGTTATAGTGATGTAGCGGCTTGCAGGCGCCGAACCTGGGCTTTATGTGGTTGGTTTGTTATGTTGATATGTTTAATGTGTTTGTATTTTGTGTATTTATGTAGTTATAGTTAATGTGTATATAGCTTGGTTGGTTTTGGGGTGTTGGTGTTAGGGTGTTAGGTTGGGAGGGGGGTGGACGGGACTTGGACTGTACGATCCTGGGCACTGGTCTGGACTATATAGCGCGGACTTTGGACGTTAGACCAGTGTCTGGGTGGGAGGGTGATGGGCGTGGGATTTAGTTAGTTTATATTTAATGTTTTTATTTCCTGTTTGTCTTTTTTTTGCTGTGTATTCTTTAGTTATTTATGGAAAAAAAAAAAAAAAATTATTATAAAAAATTATATAAAAAAAAAAAAAAAAAATAGGTGGTGGGATTGGGTGAAGGTTTTGTTTTATAATGCTGATTGTGTGGTGTGTGTGTGGCTGGGCCAGGAGATTTTCGTAAGTCTCTTTTAGTTTGTATTATTGTTTTGTTATTATTATTATTGTTTTGTTTTGCCAGAAGTTATGGCTTGATTTATGTTTATTGTTGTTATGTTTTTCATTTTTATATATAAAATAAAAGATTTACAGGATGTAACTCAGGATCAGTACAGGATAAGTAATGTCATGTATGTACACAGTGACTGCACCAGCAGCAGAATAGCGAGTGCAGCTCTGGAGTATAATACAGGATGTAACTCAGGATCAGTACAGGATAAGTAATGTCATGTATGTACACAGTGACTGCACCAGCAGCAGAATAGTGAGCGCAGCTCTGGAGTATAATACAGGGTGTAACTCAGGATCAGTACAGGATAAGTAATGTCATGTATGTACACAGTGACTGCACCAGCAGCAGAATAGTGAGTGCAGCTCTGGGGTATAATACAGGATGTAACTCAGGGTCAGTACAGGATAAGTAATGTCATGCATGTACACGGTGACTGCACCAGCAGCAGAATAGTGAGTGCAGCTCTGGAGTATAATACAGGATGTAACTCAGGATCAGTACAGGATAAGTAATGTCATGTATGTACACAGTGACTGCACCAGCAGCAGAATAGTGAGTGCAGCTCTGGAGTATAATACAGGATGTAACTCAGGACCAGTACAGGATAAGTAATGTCATGTATGTACACAGTGACTGCACCAGCAGCAGAATAGTGAGTGCAGCTCTGGAGTATAATACAGGATGTAACTCAGGACCAGTACAGGATAAGTAATGTCATGTATGTACACAGTGACTGCACCAGCAGCAGAATAGTGAGTGCAGCTCTGGAGTATAATACAGGATGTAACTCAGGATCAGTACAGGATAAGTGATGTTATGTATGTACACAGTGACTGCACCAGCAGCAGAATAGTGAGTGCAGCTCTGGAGTATAATACAGGATGTAACTCAGGATCAGTACAGGATAAGTAATGTCATGTATGTACATAGTGACTGCACCAGCAGCAGAATAGTGAGTGCAGCTCTGGAGTATAATACAGGATGTAACTCAGGGTCAGTACAGGATAAGTAATGTCATGTATGTACACAGTGACTGCACCAGCAGCAGAATAGTGAGTGCAGCTCTGGAGTATAATACAGGATGTAACTCAGGATCAGTACAGGATAAGTAATGTCATGTATGTACACAGTGACTGCACCAGCAGCAGAATAGTGAGTGCAGCTCTGGAGTATAATACAGGATGTAACTCAGGATCAGTACAGGATAAGTAATGTCATGTATGTACACAATGACTGCACCAGCAGCAGAATAGTGAGTGCAGCTCTGGGGTATAATACAGGATGTAACTCAGGATCAGTACAGGATAAGTAATGTCATGTATGTACACAGTGACTGCACCAGCAGCAGAATAGTGAGTGCAGCTCTGGGGTATAATACAGGATGTAACTCAGGATCAGTACAGAATAAGTAATGTCATGTATGTACACAGTGACTGCACCAGCAGCAGATAGTGAGTGCAGCTCTGGAGCTCGTTACATCGTTAAGCGCTGTCTGTTGCTGTGAGAGGCTGTGTGCTGCTGCTGCTCTGAGCTCCAGGAATAATCCACCTCCACCTGGGGCCTGCTCTCTCCCTTCCCAGGGAGGGGGTGGGTTTCCAGGCATGAGCCAGAGCGGCAAGCCCCAGGCTCCTGCTTCCCGGGCCAGGCCGGCGGGGGGCAGGGGTAGCCAGGAACCGGCCAGCGCTATGGAGGACTCAGGGGTGAGACGTTCCACCAGGAGTAATACTGCTCCTGCTCCCCCTGGGTCCAGTGTAAAGAGGCAAACCCAGAAGCTGGATGTCGGTGCGGGTGAGAGCGGTCCTTCCGGGGCTGGAGCCATGAAGCGGAGTGCTCACAGAGGTAAGGCTGACCATGCGGGGGGAGGCTGGGCGTTGCAGGGGCCCCGGGAGTCTTTGTCCACCTATGCCTCCCGGGTCCAGAGCCACCTCTGTGAGTATGAAGAGGCGACTAAGACCATCAGGAGGCTCCGGGAGGAGCTGCGATGTGCCCGCGCCAGGGCGAACACAGCGCCAAAGAAGCGAAAAATGGAGGTTAAAGGAGAAATTAATCACCTAAAAGCTGAGATTGATAAGCTGATAAAAAGAAAGACCTTTATTTTTGAGAATAGTGGGCCGTTTCAGGAAAAACTGATTAATGATGACCGATTTGCTCAGATGGCTGATAACAGAGAGCAAAGGCTGAAGGGATTGCAGCCTGCGAGCCAGGTGGAAGAGGAGGATGATGATGATGATAACGAGCAGCAGTTCCCACCTGGCGGCCTGCAGGAAGATCAGCAGGCCTCGTGCAGTGGGCCCCCTGCAGGACAGCCAGCAGTAACACCTCACTCGGGGGAGGACAGTGACACCGGCAGCCAGGGAGGGGCGCTCACGGCAGAGATCCGGCTGCTCGAGTCCCCAGTGCGCATGGAGAACTTTTCTTTTGGTGACGAACTCCCAGAGGAAGCCGCTGGGGGGAGCAGCCGGAGGAAGAGTAAGAAGACCAGGCCAAAGCAGCAAGAAGAGGTACGTTTCATCTTTACCCCCCTCCCTGTACACCCCCCCGGGCACAGCGCAGGGTCAGCTCACTGTGCAAGCCCTGCACAAACCCCCGGTGCAAAGGTGCAGGGAGATTACAGGTGTGACATCTGATGTGGCGATGGGCTCCGTCTCTGTTTGTGGTAACAGTGGGGGAGCAGGGGAGGCATCGGCCGCAAGGCCGGACAGTCAGGGCGGCTCGGCAGTGGCGATAACATCAAAATCCAGTGCTGTGGTGCGTCCCCCGCTGGGAGGGGGGGATAGCCCAGCACTGGTGGCAGCTTCCGGTGCCTCGGCGCCTCTTCATGCTGTTGCCGCTGATCACTTAGTTGAGGGGCGGCGGCAGTGTGGAGGGGTCGCTGAGGCTGAGGGCTCCGGACCTCCCAGACAAAAAGTGTTATTCTGCGTTGGTGTTGGGGATAATTTGAATTCTGTGGAAATTGAAGATCAGCGGCGCCTCACACCGGCTAAAGAACAGCGGCGAATGTTACCAAGCCCCAGGAGAAGTAAAATAACATCTGCTACCGATGATGTGGAGGGCACAAGTGTGACAAGAGTTGTGGTCCCCTCTGGGCGATGCGCTGCGGGGGGACCCCCGTCCCTTGTGCCTGAAGATGCGGAGGTGGTCTTGTCTGCTAATGTTGTTGCTGGTCCAGCCAGTGTGAGTGGTGTCAGTAATGTTGTGGTGGATAATGTGAATGGTGTGAGTGGTGGAGAATCTTTTCCAGCTTTGGGGGTGAGTGATGGAGTGACTGGTGGTGTGAGTGGCGCGGCTGAGTGTAACATGGAGGTGGGTAGTGTTAATGTGGTGGGTGCAGGGGTTGGTCCGGTTGCTCCCCCAGTGGCGGCCCCCGTTAAGAGCTATGCCAGTGTCGCTGCTGGGGGAAGTAGGGGTCCATCATCCTCGTCTCTGGGCTCTGGGGACGGCTTTTTGCAACGGCGCCTCCTGCAGGCCTTACAGAAGGGAGAAAGGACGATCAATGTAGCGGGGCAGGAGGTTGATTTGTCGTTTTGGATAGAGAGGCACGGCCTGTCTGCCTTCCGAGAGCAAAGAGGCAGGGAGACATCATGGTCACTCCCGACAACCGGGCTGGGTGCTAACCGTAGGAATGTGGTCCGTCTTCGGTGGCGTGGCAGTGATGTGTGTCCCCCTCGGGCACGGGTAGTTGAGCTGCTACTGAAGATGGACTTCAAGGCGGCTGACATCTTTGCCTTGATCCATCCCTATGGTACATCTGAGTTTGATATCAGCTTTGTTCGGCCGGAGGGGCTTGAGCTCTTCTGGTCTAACTATGAGCTGAGATACAACGAGCCCGAGTGGCGGGACTTTGCTGTGCAAGCAGTGTCCCGCCAGAGCGAACTCAAGAAAGTGACCGTTCTTACCCGTAACGAATCACTATCTTGCTTTGACATCATGACCTGGATAAATCGTTATGGAGAGGTGCTAGGATTACCAGAGAAAAATCGGGACGAGTATGGTATCTGGTCAGGGGCCTGGACCTTCATGGTGAAGTTGAGGCGTTCAGGTAACTCAGTCGCCCACATCCCTTCATCAGCCTTCCTGGGGAGGGATCGGATCCTGATCTTCTACCGGGGGCAGCCTAAGCTGTGTCACAGGTGCGGTGACCCCACACATTTCAGCGCAAACTGCACCGTGCAGAAGTGTGCGTTGTGTGGGGGTGTCGGCCATCTCGCTGCATCCTGTACGGGACAGATTAGGTGTAACCTGTGTGGTGATCTCGGTCACCCGTACAGTCGTTGTCCTCTTTCCTTCGCTAATGCGGGCTCAACCTCAGCGGATGAAAGCCATGAGGCTGAATCTGCTGGGGAGGGGACTAGCAAAGGCGGAGGAATGGAGGGGCCAGGGAAGAAAGACAGGAAAAAGACGCCTGCCCAGCTAAGGCGTCTAGAGAAGCGTCAACAGGAGAGAGAGCGGGGGGAGTCTCGGGCTGCTGGGACAACCTCTGGCGCTGTCCTGGAGACCAAACCTGTCGCTGAGGCCCCAGGGGATGATGTACTGGATGAGGAGGTCAGGAGGATCGAGAGAGAGGAAGGTGCCACGTCCTCAGACTCCTCCCATTATGAGAGTATGGACGAGGATAATAGGGCGTGGCTAGAGGAAAAGCGTAAGCGTGGCGCCAAAAAGAAGAAAAAGGGTAAAAAGAAGGGAGGTGTAAGATCTTCTCCCTCCCTGACTAAGGTACCCAAGGAAGGTGCAACCAACCCCCTACTGGTCAAACTTTCAAATTGATTCCTGGCCCTGGATGGAGCCTCTCCTGCCGATGGAGGGGCTGAGGGTGAAGGGCCAGAGGTGGCGGAGGAGCCTGCAGGAGGTGCCGAGTCTCCCCCTGGGGAGTCAGGGTCCTCAGGAGGGGAGACTGGCCCAGAGTCTGGAGACGAGGATGAGGGGGCAGGTCCTGGATCTGCCGCTGAAGCATCAGAAGTGCGGGAGATGGACACCACAATATGTCTAAAAAGGGGGTGTTCATTTCCCGAGGGTGGTGGCAAGATGGGTAAAAAGAAAGCCGTCTAACTCAATCACTCATGATGGCGGCACCCACTCCATTGACGCTGGCGTCCATTAATGTCGCCAGCATTAAGTCTGATGCGGCCAGATTTGCGGCCTTTGATTTTCTCGGCCGCGTTGAAGCCGATATTTTATTTTTGCAGGAGACCAGGCTGCCAGATTTGGCGGCCGTGTTTAAAGCTAAGAGGGAATGGAGACACGGGCCTTCCTATTGGTCTCTTGCGGCCGAGCCGTATAGCGGAGTGGCGGTCCTTTTTACCGCACCGGTAGAATGCCGACGAGTTATTGAGTTAGAAATGGGGAGGTGCCTGATCCTGGATGTCCTCATGAAGGGACAAGAACTTCGCCTAATTAATATCTATGGTCCCCAGTCCAAGTGGGACAGGAAGTGTCTCTTTATGAGGATCAAGCCCTACCTTTTTACAAGTCGGCAGGTGGTCTTTGGAGGGGACTTCAATGCTGTCACGAGGTCCCATGATAGGGGAGGTTCCAGAGACAAGCTGACTTATGATAGCGTCGCTCTTAATAGCATAGCCAGTGAGGCTCGCCTGGTGGATGTCCACATCCGGCACACCCCAGGCCACGCGGGGTTCACCTATTATAGGGGTAGCTGCAGGTCTAGAATAGACAGGTTTTATTTAAAGGAGGAAGCCATCTCTTCACCAGTTTCTGTTGTTGAGATGGAATTCTCCGACCACTGTTTAATTTTGTTTTCTCTGAATGTTACAGAGACCCCCCGGATGGGAAGAGGCTACTGGAAGCTCAATTCGTCTCTCCTGGAAGAAGCGGAGATCAGACAATCCTTTGAGGACTTTCTTCAGAGCCAGGTACCTTTGCTGGGCCTTTGTAGCAGTAAGTCAGAGTGGTGGGAGATGCTCAAGAAAAGGGTGGCGAGATTCTTCCGCCAGCTCTCGAGCCTCAGGAGCCTGGACAGGTACCGCCTGTATCAGGGCCTGAGGAGGAAACTCGAGCATCTCGTCTCGACTGGAGGTAGTCGTGAGGACATCTCCAGAGTGAAATCCTTGCTGAAGAGGTGTCAGTACGATAGACACGCATCTTTGGTTTTTGAGAGGGATTACGGGAAATACCGCTCGCCCGACCCTTACAGAAACTGCAAGATGTCAGTGAATGGTAAAGTTGTCACAGGACTGGTTGACAGTACGGGATCCCTGAAAAGGTCCAGATCAGGGATTCTGGAGGTCGTCAGATCCTTCTACTCACACCTCTTGGGCAGGAAGGATCTAGATCGCGATGTGATGTCGGCTTTCCTGGCTGAAACTGTCCCTGAGCCAGGAGTAGACCCCTCTCTTGATATTTTGACAGAGATGATCAGGGAAGAGGAAGTCAGCCTGGCGATTGAAGGGCTCGCCCTCAAGAAATCGCCAGGTCCGGATGGCTTAACATCTGAGTTTTATAAGACCTTTAAGGACGCCTTGGTTCCCCTCTTGACTGAGGTATTCAATGAGTGTCTTTCCTCGGGCGCTCTGCCGAAGTCAATGAGGAGGTCAGCCCTGATCATCCTGTCAAAGGGTAAGGACCGATCTCGTATTGAGAACTGGCGGCCCATAGCGCTTCTCAATACGGACAGAAAGGTTTTGGCAAAGGTGCTGTTTAATCGGCTGGTGCAGTTTGCACCCCGGCTCCTTTTGGGGACCCAACACTGCTCTGTTCCAGGCAGCAGTACATTTAGTGCTGTGCTTTGTGTCCGGGAGGCAGTGGCTGGTAACTGGAAGGGGTACTTGCTGTCCTTGGATCAGGCAAAAGCGTTTGATCGGGTTAACCACGAGTACCTCTGGTCTGTCCTTCTGAGGTATGGCCTGCCGGGGGAGTTTGTGAATTGGCTGAAAGTTTTGTACGCAGGGGCAGAGAGTTTCCCGCTTGTGAACGGTTGGATTGGCCGCTCTTTTGAGGTCGGGTCTGGTGTTCGCCAGGGTTGTCCTCTGAGCCCACTTTTATACGTGTTCGCGATTGACCCATTCCTTAGGAGGGTTGATCGTGGGCTGTTGGTGGGAGTCGGGATGGACCGGGCAGCACCGGAAGCCACTCTAAGGGTGGTAGCGTATGCCGATGATGTCACCGTTTTCGTGTCCTCGGGAGGGGAGGCGCAATGGGTGATGTCAGAGGTTGACCGCTACTCAGAGGCTTCTGGGTCCAAGATCAACCGGGATAAGTGTGAGAGTCTCTGGCTGGGAGAGGGGGATCCAGGCTTTGATCTCCCGGACACTCTTCCAGGGCCCCAGGACTCTGCCAAAGTTCTCGGCATCGAATTTGGCCAGGGGGATTACCCCATGCAAAACTGGGACGGCAGGCTTAAGATCGCCGCTCAGAAGGTGGACCAGTGGAAGGGTTGGTCTTTGACCCTCAGAGAAAGGGTTAATATGATCAAAACTTACCTGCTCCCATTGCTGATTTATCTGGGCAGTGTGTGCATGTTGCCAGAACCCCTCTGGACTCGGGTCTACAGTCTTCCAGCTGTTATGGGGGAATAGGCTGAACCTAATCAAGAGGGAGGTTACTTACCGCACGAGGAGACAAGGAGGGTTGTGTATGGTCAACCCTGTGGTGTTCCTAGTGAATACCTTTCTTAAGATCAATGTAGCAAACCTCTGGAAAGAGAGGGCTCCTCCGTGGGTATACTCCTGCAGGGGATGGTTTCGGCCTTTCTTCCAGGAATGGGAGACAGGAGGACAAGTGAAGGATCTCCGTACACCGCATGGGCATCTTCCGGCTTACGCTACCCCGGTTCTGAAGGTGATTCGCCGGTGGGGTCTGGGAATGTGGGAGATCAGGACCATGTCGAGGAAACTCCTTGACAAAAGGGTTCTGTTGACCCATTTCCAGAAGCCTCTGGCCCTCAGGGATTGCCCAAGTCGGGATCTGGGGGTGGGTTTAGGTCTTTTGAATTCCATCAGGATCCCCTTGAAGTTTTGGGACGTGACTTGGCGCTGCTTCCATGGAAAGCTGTGTGTGAGGGACAATCTGAAGTGTAGGAGCTCTGAGGAAAGGGGTTGTCCCCGGGAGGAGTGCGGTGGCCTGCTGGAGAGCATGGACCACTTCCTGCTTCAGTGCCCCTTTAACACAGAGGTGTACAACCGGGTGGGCGCTTCCATCCATTGGCCCGGGTTGGCCGGTCTCTCCTATGCGGAGTGGGCCTATGGAGCATTCAGAGGACTGGGTGGCCGGGACCGCTGCACGTTATTCCTAGTCAGCCTAGTGGTCAGGTACCACACGTATGTTGTTTAGTATCGACGCAGCGTAAAATCCTCCCGGTGGATGAGGTGGTTAGGAACATTCTGGGTGACCTGGTGAAGGTGCGCTCTCTGGAGTATGAGAGGCTGGGCACGGGGAGGGTCTCTCTCCTTAGTGTCCCTTAGTCTGTCCTCTCCCTCCTGGTGAAGGTGCGCTCTCTGGAGTATGAGAGGCTGGGCACGGGGAGGGCCTCTCTCCTTAGTGTCCCTTAGTCTGTCCTCTCTCCTCCTGGTGAAGGTGCGCTCTCTGGAGTATGAGAGGCTGGGCACGGGGAGGGTCTCTCTCCTTAGTGTCCCTTAGTCTGTCCTCTCCCTCCTGGTGAAGGTGCGCTCTCTGGAGTATGAGAGGCTGGGCACGGGGAGGGCCTCTCTCCTTTGGAGGGGGTTCTCCTTTAGTGTCCCTTAGTCTGTCATCTCCTCTCCTGGTGTTGGGCTGATGCTGCACTGTAGATTTTTGTTTTGTATCTGAGCGTGTAGTGATGTTGGGTTTGCAGGCGCCGAACCTGGGCTTTATGTGGTTTGTATTTATGTTGTTGAGATTTTATTTGTATTCTGTTTTCTTTATGTTATGTTGTAAATACTGTATATATTGTATATATTGTATATAGTGGGGTTTGGGACACAGTGTTAGGTTGGGAGGGGGGTGATGGTGGTGGGATTTATGAACAATGACCTTGGACTCTATGACCCTGGGCACTGGTCTGGACTACTTAATGCAAACTTTGGACGTTAGACCAGTGTCTGGGGGGAAGGGGAGGGTGCGGGCGAGGGATTTAGTTTAGTGTAGTGTTGTGTGTATTTGTTATTATATATATATAAAAAAAAAAAAACGGTGTGGGATGTGATCTGTGTGGGGTGGTTTGTTATTAGAGGGTGTGGGGTGGGTTTATGTATATTTATAGTCATTTTTGTTTGCGGGTGTGGCTTGTGTTGGGTGGGGGGTTGTGGTAATTGGTGTTTATTCATTTCAGTGTATTGTAAGTTATTATTTTTACTAGGTGTGAATGTGGCTGGACCAGCAGGTAAGATATTGTATATAGTGTATATTATGTTTTGTTTGTATTGTTATGTTTTTTACTTTTATATAAAATAAAAGATCTACAGGATGTAACTCAGGATCAGTACAGGATAAGTAATGTCATGTATGTACACAGTGACTGCACCAGCAGCAGAATAGTGAGTGCAGCTCTGGAGTATAATACAGGATGTAACTCAGGATCAGTACAGGATAAGTAATGTCATGTATGTACACAGTGACTGCACCAGCAGCAGAATAGTGAGTGCAGCTCTGGAGTATAATACAGGATGTAACTCAGGATCAGTACAGGATAAGTAATGCCATGTATGTACACAGTGACTGCACCAGCAGCAGAATAGTGAGTGCATCTCTGGAGTATAATACAGGATGTAACTCAGGATCAGTACAGGATAAGTAATGTCATGTATGTACACAGTGACTGCACCAGCAGCAGAATAGTGAGTGCAGCTCTGGAGTATAATACAGGCTGTAACTCAGGATCAGTACAGGATAAGTAATGTCATGTATGTACACAGTGACTGCACCAGCAGCAGAATAGTGAGTGCAGCTCTGGAGTATAATACAGGATGTAACTCAGGATCAGTACAGGATAAGTAATGTCATGTATGTACACAGTGACTGCACCAGCAGCAAAATAGTGAGTGCATCTCTGGAGTATAATACAGGATGTAACTCAGGATCAGTACAGGATAAGTAATGTCATGTATGTACACAGTGACTGCACCAGCAGAATAGTGAGTGCAGCTCTGGAGATCGTTATCTCATTAGCAGAGGGTGTGGCTGTGTGTGGAGCTGCTGTGTGTTTGTGCTCCTGAGCTCCTGGAGGAAGATCTGGCCGCCCAGGGCCTGCTCTCTCCTCTCCCAGGGAGGGAGTTAGGTTCCTGGGGATGAGTGAGGGAGCCAAGTCCCAGGCTCCTGCTTCCCGGTCTAGGCCGGCGGGAGGCAGGAAAGGACAGCAACCGGCCAGCGCTATGGAGGACTCAGGGGTGAGACGTTCCACCCGGAGTCGTAGCAATACGGCTCCTGCTCCCCCTGAGAAGCGGAGAACCCAGAAGCTGAATGCCCAAGTCGGTGCGGGTGAGAGCGGTCCTTCCGAGGCTGGAGCAATGAAGCGGAGTGCTCACAGAGGTAAGGCTGACCATGCGGGGGGAGGCTGGGCGGTGCAGGGGCCCCGGGAGTCTTTGTCCACCTATGCCTCCCGGGTCCAGAGCCACCTCTGTGAGTACGAAGAGGCAACTAAGACCATCAGGAGGCTCCGGGAGGAGCTGCGTTGTGCCCGTGCCAGGGTGAATACAGCAATGGGGAAGCAGAGGACGGAGATTACCAGTGAAATTAAAAGACTAAAATCAGACATTGAGAAGCTTCTTATAAGAAAGACTTTTATTAGCGAGAACGGCGGTCCATTCAAGGAAAAATTGTTGAATGATGACAGATTTGCAGACATGGCTGATAACAGAGAGCAGAGGCTGAAGGGGTTGCAGCCTGTGAGCCAGGTGGAGGAGGAGGATGATGATGATGATAACGAGCAGCAGTTCCCACCTGGCGGCCTGCAGGAAGATCAGCAGGCCTCGTGCAGTGGGCCCCCTGCAGGGCAGCCAGCAGTAACACCTCGCTCGGGGGAGGACAGTGACACCGGCAGCCAGGGAGGGGCGCTCATGGCAGAGATCCGGCTGCTCGAGTCCCCAGTGCGCATGGAGAACTTTTCCTTTGGTGATGAACTCCCAGAGGAAGCCGCTGGGGGGAGCAGCCGGAGGAAGGCGAAGAAGACCAGGCCAAAGCAGCAAGAAGAGGTACGTTTCATCTTTACCCCCCTCCCTGTACACCCCCCCGGGCAAAGCGCAGGGTCAGCTCACTGTGCAAGCCCTGCTACCCAAACCCCCCCGAGTTCTGCTGTGGACCCGGTGCAAAGGTGCAGGGAGATTACAAAGCCAGGTGGCGAGGTGCAAGGCTCCATCTCTGCTTGTAGTAGTGGAAATGGAGCAGGGAAAGCATCGGCTGAAAGGCCGGACACTGAGTGTCGCCCCGCGGGGGGCGCTCCATCTAGCACCGGCACTGTGGCCTGCTCCCCAGGGGGAGGGGGGGGCAGCCTGGTGTCGGCGTCGGTTACGGGTCCCAGTCCCAGTCCTCCCAGCGGTGGCGATTTCTCCATGGGAAAAAAAGTCCTGTTTTGTATTGGAACTGGTAATACTGAAAATAGACATCCTGTAGAGACTGGCGAAAGACGGACGGCGAGCAAACGCAAACTGACATCTGACGCCGAAGAAGCAGAGGGCAAAAGCCAATCTGGGGTTGGGGTCACCTCTGGACAGATCATGCAGGCCGGGGGAATTGGTTCTGTGGAGGTGGCCTCTGCCCCTATGGCCAGAGATGCTGAGGCTGTCCTGCCGTCCGTCGTTACTGCTGGTCCAGCGAGTGTGAATGGTGCTGTGGCTGAAGGGTCGTTATCAGGGGTAGAAAATGCAGGTGATGGTGGTGCTGTGAGTAGAGATGGTGGTATGGAGAGAGGTATTGCTGGGACTAGTGGTGCTGCTATGGTGGGAGGTGATGTTGTTACTATGAGTGGAAGTGTTGCTGTGGATGAGGGGGCTGTTGTGAGTGGCGGGGCTGCTGTGAGTGGAGATGGTGGTATGGAGAGAGTTATTGCTGGGACTAGTGGTGCTGCTATGGCGGGAGGTGTTGCTGTAACTGGGGAGGTTCCTGTGAGTAGAGATACTGGTGTGGCTGGAGGTGTTGCTGGGACTTGTGGTGATGCTATGGTGGGAGGTGATGGTGTTGTGGGATGTTTTGCACGTAATAAGAGGGCTGTTATGGGTGGGGGTATGGTGGGATCTGGTCCTGTTGTGCCCCCAGCGGTGGCAACCCCCAGCGGTGGCAGAAGTTATGCCAGTGTCACTGCTGGGGGAGATTTCGCATCCTCCTCGTCTTCGGGCCCTAGGGGCAATATTTTGCAGCAGCGTCTTCTGGAAGCTCTGAGAAAAGGGGAAAGATCAATCACTGTAGAGGGTGGAGAGGTTGATCTGTCCTTCTGGATAGAGAGGCACGGCCTTGGAGCCTTCCGAGAAAATAGAGGGGGGGAAACTGCATGGTCCCTCCCGACAGCCGGGCCAGGTGGCGCCCGTAGGAATGTGGTCCGTCTTAGGTGGCGGGGCAGTGATGCGTGTCCACCTAGAACTAAGGTGGTTGAGCTCCTCCTAGAGATGGGCTTCAAGGCGATAGACATCTTTGCCTTGATTCATCCTTATGGCACATCTGAGTTCGATGTCAGTTTTGTTCGCCCAGAGGGACTTGAGCTCTTCTGGGGGAATTATGAGCTGAAAAAGAACATGCCCGGTTGGCGAGACTTTGCTGTTCAGGCGGTGTCTCGCCAAAATCAGGTCAAGAAAGTGACCGTTTTAACCCGTAATGAATCACTTTCTTGCTATGACATCATGACTTGGCTTGGGCGATATGGTGAAGTATTGGAGACGCCAAGGAAAAATCGGGACGAGTTTGGTATCTGGTCAGGGGCCTGGACCTTTATGATGAAGTTAAAGGTTTCAGGTAACTCGGTTGCCCACATCCCTTCATCAGCCTTCCTGGGGAGGGATCGCATCCAGATCTTCTACCAGGGTCAGCCTAAGCTGTGCCACAGGTGCGGTGACCCCACACATTTCAGCGCAAACTGCACCGTGCAGAAGTGCGCGTTGTGTGGGGGTGTCGGCCATCTCGCTGCATCCTGTAAGCAGATTCGGTGTCACCTGTGTGGTGACTTAGGTCACCCATTCAGCCGTTGTCCTCGTTCTTTTGCTAATGCGGTTCTGGCTCCGGTGGGTGAAGGCCATGAGGCCGAATCTGCTGGGGAGGGGACTAGCAGAGGCGAAGGAACTGAGGGGCCAGGGAAGAAAGATAAGAAAGTGACGCCATCACGACAGAGGCGTCAGGAGAGGCGCCAAAGGGACAGGGAGGTGGGGGAGTCGCGGGTCACTGCCCCCGGCCCTGTCCTTCAGCCCAATCTTGTTGCTGAGGCCCCGAGGAATGATGAGTTGGATGAGGAGGTCAGGAGGATCCAGAGGGAGGAAGCGGCCACGCTCTCAGAATCCTCCCATTATGAGAGTATGGATGAGGATAGTAGGGCGTGGCTACAGGAAAAGCGCAAGCAGGGCAAAAGGAAAAAGAAAAAGAAGGGAGATTTACAATCTTCTCTCACCCTGACTCAGAAGCCAAAGGAAGGTAAAACTGATTCCCCTCTGGTTGGTCTTTCCAACCGGTTCCAAGCCCTTGACAATGTCTCTGCCTCAGAGGTTGAGGGTGAGGTTCCGGAGAGGGCGGGAGGGCTTTCAGGAGATGCTGAGTCTTCCGCTGGGGATGCTTCGTCCTCAGAATGGGAGACTGACCTGGAGTCCGGAGACGAGGATGAAAGAGCTGATATGGACACTACAGTTTCAAAAAAGAGAGGGAAAGGGTCCTCTTCTGAAACTGAAGAGAAGGGCGGTGGGAAAAAGAAAGCCGTCTAACTCAATCACTCATGATGGCGGCACCCACTCCATTGACGCTGGCGTCCATTAATGTCGCCAGCATTAAGTCTGATGCGGCTAGATTTGCGGCCTTTGATTTTCTCGGCCGCGTTGAAGCCGACATTTTATTTTTGCAGGAGACCAGGCTGCCAGATTTGGCGGCCGTGTTTAAAGCTAAGAGGGAATGGAGACACGGACCTTCCTATTGGTCTCTTGCGGCCGAGCCGTATAGCGGAGTGGCGGTCCTTTTTACCGCACCGGTAGAATGCCGACGAGTTATTGAGTTAGAAATGGGGAGGTGCCTGATCCTGGATGTCCTCATGAAGGGACAAGAACTTCGCCTAATTAACATCTATGGTCCCCAGTCCAAGTGGGACAGGAAGTGTCTCTTTATGAGGATCAAGCCCTACCTTTTTACAAGTCGGCAGGTGGTCTTTGGAGGGGACTTCAATGCTGTCACGAGGTCCCAGGATAGGGGAGGTTCCAGAGACAAGCTGACTTATGATAGCGTCGCTCTTAATAGCATAGCTAGTGAGGCTCGCCTGGTGGATGTCCACATCCGGCACACCCCAGGCCACGCGGGGTTCACCTATTATAGGGGTAGCTGCAGGTCTAGAATAGACAGGTTTTATTTAAAGGAGGAAGCCATTTCTTCACCAGTTTCTGTTGTTGAGGTGGAATTCTCCGATCACTGTTTAATTTTGTTTTCTCTGAATGTTACAGAGACCCCCCGGATGGGAAGAGGCTACTGGAAGCTCAATTCGTCTCTCCTGGAAGAAGCAGAGATAAGACAATCCTTTGAGGACTTTCTTCAGAGCCAGGTACCATTGCTGGGCCTTTGTAGCAGTAAGTCAGAGTGGTGGGAGATGCTCAAGAAAAGGGTGGCGAGATTCTTCCGCCAGCTCTCGAGCCTCAGGAGCCTGGACAGGTACCGCCTGTATCAGGGCCTGAGGAGGAAACTCGAGCATCTCGTCTCGACTGGAGGTAGTCGTGAGGACATCTCCAGAGTGAAATCCTTGCTGAAGAGGTGTCAGTACGATAGACACGCATCTTTGGTTTTTGAGAGGGATTACGGGAAATACCGCTCGCCCGACCCTTACAGAAACTGCAAGATGTCAGTGAATGGTAAAGTTGTCACGGGACTGGTTGACAGTACGGGATCCCTGAAAAGGTCCAGATCAGGGATTCTGGAGGTCGTCAGATCCTTCTACTCGCACCTCTTGGGCAGGAAGGATCTAGATCGGGATGTGATGTCGGCTTTCCTGGCTGACACTGTCCCTGAGCCAGGAGTAGACCCCTCTCTTGATGTTTTGACCGAAGTGATCAGGGAAGAGGAAGTCAGCCTGGCGATTGAAGGGCTCGCCCTCAAGAAATCGCCGGGTCCGGATGGCTTAACATCCGAGTTTTATAAGACCTTTAAGGACACCTTGGTTCCCCTCTTGACTGAGGTATTCAATGAGTGTCTTTCCTCGGGCGCTCTGCCGAAGTCAATGAGGAGGTCAGCCCTGATCATTCTGTCAAAGGGTAAGGACCGATCTCGTGTTGAGAACTGGCGTCCCATAGCGCTTCTCAATACGGACAGAAAGGTTTTGGCAAAGGTGCTGTTTAATCGACTGGTGCAGTTTGCGCCCCGGCTCCTTTCGGGGACCCAGCACTGCTCTGTTCCAGGCCGCAGTACATTTAGTGCTGTGCTGTGTGTCCGGGAGGCAGTGGAGCAGGGCAGGGCTGGTAACTGGAAGGGGTACTTACTGTCCTTGGATCAGGCAAAAGCGTTTGATCGGGTTAACCACGAGTACCTCTGGTCTGTCCTTCTGAGGTATGGCCTGCCGGGTGGGTTTGTCAATTGGCTTAAGGTTTTGTACGCAGGGGCAGAGAGTTTCCCGCTTGTGAACGGCTGGATTGGCCGCTCTTTTGAGGTCGGGTCTGGTGTTCGCCAGGGTTGTCCTCTGAGCCCACTACTGTACGTGTTCGCGATTGACCCATTCCTTAGGAGGGTTGATCGTGGGCCGTTGGTGGGAGTCGGGATGGATCGGGCAGCACCGGAAGCCACTCTTAGAGTGGTAGCGTATGCCGATGATGTCACCGTTTTCGTGTCCTCGGGAGGGGAGGCGCAATGGGTGATGTCAGAGGTTGACCGCTACTCAGAGGCTTCTGGGTCCAAGATCAACCGGGATAAGTGTGAGAGTCTCTGGCTGGGAGAGGGAGGTCCAGGCTTTGATCTCCCGGACACTCTTCCAGGGCCCCAGGACTCTGCCAAAGTTCTCGGCATCGAATTTGGCCAGGGGGATTACCCCATGCAAAACTGGGACGGCAGGCTTAAGATCGCCGCTCAGAAGGTGGACCAGTGGAAGGGTTGGTCTTTGACCCTCAGAGAAAGGGTTAATCTGATCAAAACCTACCTGCTCCCGTTGATGATTTATCTGGGCAGTGTGTGCATGTTGCCAGAACCCCTCTGGACTCGGGTCTACAGTCTGTTCTTCCAGCTGTTATGGGGGAATAGGCTGAACCTAATCAAGAGGGAGGTTACTTACCGCACGAGGAGACAAGGAGGGTTGTGTATGGTCAACCCTGTGGTGTTCCTAGTGAATACCTTTCTTAAGATCAATGTAGCAAACCTCTGGAAAGAGAGGGCTCCTCCGTGGGTATACTCCTGCAGGGGATGGTTTCGGCCTTTCTTCCAGGAATGGGAGACAGGAGGGCAAGTGAAGGATCTCCGTACACCGCATGGGCATCTTCCGGCTTACGCTACCCCGGTTCTGAAGGTGATTCGCCGGTGGGGTCTGGGAATGTGGGAGATCAGGACCATGTCGAGGAAAGTCCTTGACAAGAGGGTTCTGTTGACCCATTTCCAGAAGCCTCTGGCCCTCAGGGATTGCCCAAGTCGGGATCTTGGGGTGGGTTTAGGTCTTTTGAATTCCATCAGGATCCCCTTGAAGTTTTGGGACGTGACTTGGCGCTGCTTCCATGGAAAGCTGTGTGTGAGGGACAATCTGAAGTGTAGGAGCTCTGAGGAAAGGGGTTGTCCCCGGGAGGAGTGCGGTGGCCTGCTGGAGAGCATGGACCACTTCCTGCTTCAGTGCCCCTTTAACACAGAGGTGTACAACCGGGTGGGCGCTTCCATCCATTGGCCCGGGTTGGCCGGTCTCTCCTATGCGGAGTGGGCCTATGGAGCATTCAGAGGCCTGGGTGGCCGGGACCGCTGCACGTTATTCCTAGTCAGTCTAGTGGTCAGGTACCACACGTGGAACGCACGGTGTTTAGTATCGACGCAGCGTAAAATCCTCCCAGTGGATGAGGTGATTAGGAACATTCTGGGTGACCTGGTGAAGGTGCGCTCTCTGGAGTATGAGAGGCTGGGCACGGGGAGGGCCTCTCTCCTTTGGAGGGGGTTCTCCTTTAGTGTCCCTTAGTCTGTCATCTCCGCTCCTGGTGTTGGGCTGAAGCTGACACTGTAGATTTTTGTTTTGTGTTCTGGGCATGTAGTGATGTTGGGCTTGCAGGTGCCGAACCTGGGCTTTATGTGGTTTGGATTTATGTTGTTTATACTTTAATTGTATTCTGTTTTCTTTGTTATGTTGTAAATACTGTATATATTGTATATATTGTATATAGTGGGGTTTGGGATTAGTGTTAGGTTGGGAGGGGGGTGATGGTGGTGGGATTTACGAACAAGTGACCTTGGACTCTATGACCCTGGGCACTGGTCTGGACTACTTAACGCAAACTTTGGACGTTAGACCAGTGTCTGGGGGGAAGGGGAGGGTGCGGGCGAGGGATTTAGTTTAGTGTAGTGTTGTGTGTATTTGTTATTATATATTGGAAAGGAAAAAAAAAAAAAAAAAAAAAAAAAAAAATGGGTGTGGGATGTGGTCTGTGTGGGGTGGTTTGTTATTAGAGGGTGTGGGGTGGGTTTATGTATATTTTATAGTCATTTTATGTTTTATTTGTGGGTGTGGCTTTTCTTATTGTTTATTGGTTTGGTTTAGGTTGTGGTAATCGGTTGGGTGGGGGTTGTGGTATTTGGTGTTCATTACGGTGTATTTTAAGTTATTGTTTTTACTAGGTGTGAATGTGGCTGGACCAGCAGGTAAGAGATTGTATATATTGTATGTTATGTTTTGTTTGTATTGTTATGTTTTTTACTTTTATATAAAATAAAAGATCTACAGGATGTAACTCAGGATCAGTACAGGATAAGTAATGTCATGTATGTACACAGTGACTGCACCAGCAGCAGAATAGTGAGTGCAGGTCTGGGGTATAATACAGGATGTAACTCAGGATCAGTAGAGGATAAGTAATGTCATGTATGTACACAGTGACTGCACCAGCAGCAGAATAGTGAGTGCAGGTCTGGGGTATAATACAGGATGTAACTCAGGATCAGTAGAGGATAAGTAATGTCATGTATGTACACAGTGACTGCACCAGCAGCAGAATAGTGAGTGCAGGTCTGGGGTATAATACAGGATGTAACTCAGGATCAGTAGAGGATAAGTAATGTCATGTATGTACACAGTGACTGCACCAGCAGCAGAATAGTGAGTGCAGCTCTGGAGTATAATACAGGATGTAACTCAGGATCAGTACAGGATAAGTAATGTTATGTATGTACACAGTGACTGCACCAGCAGCAGAATAGTGAGTGCAGCTCTGGGGTATAATACAGGATGTAACTCAGGATCAGTACAGGATAAGTAATGTCATGTATGTACACAGTGACTGCACCAGCAGCAGAATAGTGAGTGCAGCTCTGGAGTATAATACAGGATGTAACTCAGGATCAGTACAGGGTAAGTAATGTCATGTATGTACACAGTGACTGCACCAGCAGCAGAATAGTGAGTGCAGCTCTGGAGTATAATACAGGATGTAACTCAGGATCAGTACAGGGTAAGTAATGTCATGTATGTACACAGTGACTGCACCAGCAGCAGATAGTGAGTGCATCTCAGGTGTATCTCGTCAGCTCGTTATCTCTGTCTGTTGCTGTGAGAGGCTGTGTGCTGCTGCTGCTCCTGAGCTCCAGGGAAAACCACCTCCACCTGGGGCCTGCTCTCTCCTCTCCCAGGGAGGGAGTGGGTTTTCAGGCATGAGCCAGGGCAGCAAGTCCCAGGCTCCTGCTTCCCGGTCTAGGCCGGCGGGAGGCAGGGGTAGCCAGGAACCGGCCAGCGCTGCGGAAGCCTTGGGGGTAAGAAGATCTGCAAGGAACAGCAGCAATGCTGCTCCAAGTACCCCCAGGCCAGCTAAGGCTTCAAAAAGCAGCAAGACCTCAGAAAAGATGAATACCTCAGGAAAGCTGGATACCTCGGGAAAGCTGGATACCTCGGGAAAGCTGGGTACTTCGGAAAAGCTGGATACCGCAGGAAAGCTGAGTGCTCAGAGAGGTGAGGCTGACCTCAGTGAAGAGGGCTGGGGAATGCTGAGGACCCGGGAGTCTATTTCCAGCTATGCCTCCCGGGCTCTGGGCCACCTCTCTGAGTACGAAGAAGCCAGCAAGACGGTGAGGAGACTGCGGGAGGAGCTCAGGTGCGCCCATGCCAGGGCAAGCTCTGCCCCAAAGAGGAAGAAGGAGCAGATTATGGCAGAGATATCCAGGCTCCAGACTGACATCCAGGCCTTGGAAGAGAGGAAGGCTTACCTGCTGGAGAGGAGCGGGCCGTTTAAAGAAAAGATCCTTAATGATGAGAGATTCCGGGAGATGGAGGAGGAGAAGCAGAGGCGGCTGATGGGGCTTCAGCCTGAGAGTCAGATGGAGGAGGAAAGTTCGGTACCGTGCAGTGGGCCCCCTGCAGGACAAGCGGCTATGTCATCTGGCTGCGGTTCTGCCGGCCCGGGTGAGGATAGTGACAGCCACCAGGGAGGGGCGCTGATGGAGGAGATCCGACGGCTCGAGTCCCCTGTGCACCTCCAGGACTTTACTTTTGGAGACGATCTGCCGGAGGATGCACCGGGGGGCAGCAAACCGCGAAAGAAGAAGACCAAATCCGTGGAAGTGGTGAGTCTAGTCTACAGCCCCCTCCCCGTAAAACCCGAGTCGGCCGCAGGGTCAGCTCACTGTGCGAGCCCCGTTACCCAGCCCAGCACGGGTCCTGCAGTGGACTCAGTGCCAGGGAGCGGGGAGATTACAGGTGTGACATCTGATGTGGCGATGGGCTCCGTCTCTGTTTGTGGTAACAGTGGGGGAGCAGGGGAGGTATCGGCCGCGAGGCCGGACAGTAAGGGCGGCTCGGCAGTGGCGATACCATCGAAATCCAGTGCTGTGGTGCGTCCCCCAGTGGGAGGGGGGGATAGCCCGGCACTGGTGGCAGCTTCCGGTGCCTCGGCGCCTCTTCATGCTGTTGCCGCTGATCACTTGGTTATGGAGCGGCGGCAGCGTGGAGGGGTCGCTGAGGCTGAGGGCTCCGGACCTCCCAAACCTAAAGTCCTATTTTGTGTTGGTGTTGGAGACAGTCTGCAGAGGAGTGCTGAGGAAGGTGGGGATCAGCGGTGCCACATACCAGCCAAAGATCAGCGGCGACTCCTACCTTCCTCTAAGAAAAGTAAAATAACATCTGCTACCGATGATGTGGAGGGCACAAGTGTGACACAAGTTGGGGTTCCCTCTGGGCGATGCGCTGCAGGGGGACCCCCGTCCCTTGTGCCTGAAGATGCGGAGGTGGTCTTGTCTGCTAATGTTGTTGCTGGTCCAGCCAGTGTGAGTGGAGTCAGTGATGTTGTGGTGGATAATGTGAATGGTGTGAGTGGTGGAGAATCTTTTCCAGCTTTGGGGGTGGGTGATGGAGGGACTGGTGGTGTGAGTGGCGCGGCTGAGTGTAACATGCAGGTGGGTAGTGTTAATGTGGTGGGTGCAGGGGTTGGTCCGGTTGCTCCCCCAGTGGCGGCCCCTATTAAGAGCTATGCCAGTGTCGCTGCTGGGGGACGTAGGGTTCCATCATCCTCGTCTCTGGGCTCTGGGGACGGCTTTTTGCAACGGCGCCTCCTGCAGGCCTTACAGAAGGGAGAAAGGACGATCAATGTAGCGGGGCAGGAGGTTGATTTGTCGTTTTGGATAGAGAGGCACGGCCTGTCTGCCTTCCGAGAGCAAAGAGGCAGGGAGACATCATGGTCGCTCCCGACAACCGGGCCGGGTGCTAACCGTAGGAATGTGGTCCGTCTTCGGTGGCGTGGCAGTGATGTGTGTCCCCCTCGGGCACGGGTAGTTGAGCTGCTGCTGAAGATGGACTTCAAGGCAGCTGACATCTTTGCCTTGATCCATCCCTATGGTACATCTGAGTTTGATGTCAGCTTTGTTCGGCCGGAGGGGCTTGAGCTCTTCTGGTCCAACTATGAGCTGAGATACAACGAGCCCGAGTGGCGGGACTTTGCTGTGCAAGCAGTGTCCCGCCAGAGCGAACTCAAGAAAGTGACCGTTCTTACCCGTAACGAATCACTATCTTGCTTTGACATCATGACCTGGATGAATCGTTATGGAGAGGTACTGGGAGTACCCGAGAAAAATCGTGACGAGTATGGTATCTGGTCAGGGGCCTGGACCTTCATGGTGAAGTTGAGGCGTTCAGGTAACTCAGTCGCCCACATCCCTTCATCAGCCTTCCTGGGGAGGGATCGGATCCTGATCTTCTACCGGGGGCAGCCTAAGCTGTGTCACAGGTGCGGTGACCCCACACATTTCAGCGCAAACTGCACCGTGCAGAAGTGTGCGTTGGGGGGTGTCGGCCATCTCGCTGCATCCTGCATCTCGCTGCATCCTGTACAGGGCAGATTAGGTGTAACCTGTGTGGTGATCTCGGTCACCCGTACAGTCGTTGTCCTCTTTCCTTCGCTAATGCGGGCTCAGCCTCAGCGGATGAAAGCCATGAGGCTGAATCTGCTGGGGAGGGGACTAGCAGAGGTGGAGGAATGGAGGGGCCAGGGAAGAAAGACAGGAAAAAGACGCCTGCCCAGCTAAGGCGTCTAGAGAAGCGTCAACAGGAGAGAGAGCGGGGGGAGTCTCGGGCTGCTGGGACAACCTCTGGCGCTCTCCTAGAGACCACACCTGTCGCTGAGGCCCCAGGGGAGGATGTACTGGATGAGGAGGTCAGGAGGATCGAGAGAGAGGAAGGTGCCACGTCCTCAGACTCCTCCCATTATGAGAGTATGGACGAGGATAATAGGGCGTGGCTAGAGGAAAAGCGTAAGCGTGGCGCCAAAAAGAAGAAAAAGGGTAAAAAGAAGGGAGGTGTAAGATCTTCTCCCTCCCTGACTAAGGTACCCAAGGAAGGTGCAACCGACCCCCCGCTGGTCGAACTTTCAAATCGATTCCTGGCCCTGGATGGAGCGCCTCCTGCCGATGGAGGGGCTGAGGGTGAAGGGCCAGAGGTGGCGGAGCCTGCAGGAGGTGCCGAGTCTCCCCCTGGGGAGTCAGGGTCCTCAGGAGGGGAGACTGGCCCAGAGTCTGGAGACGAGGATGAGGGGGCAGGTCCTGGATCTGCCCCTGAAGCATCAGAGGTGCGGGAGATGGACACCACAATATGTCTAAAAAGGGGGTGTTCATTTCCCGAGGGTGGTGGTAAGATGGGTAAAAAGAAAGCCGTCTAACTCAATCACTCATGATGGCGGCACCCACTCCGTTGACGCTGGCGTCCATTAATGTCGCCAGCATTAAGTCTGATGCGGCTAGATTTGCGGCCTTTGATTTTCTCGGCCGTGTTGAAGCCGACATTTTATTTTTGCAGGAGACCAGGCTGCCAGATTTGGCGGCCGTGTTTAAAGCTAAGAGGGAATGGAGACACGGGCCTTCCTATTGGTCTCTTGCGGCCGAGCCGTATAGCGGAGTGGCGGTACTTTTTACCGCACCGGTAGAATGCCGACGAGTTATTGAGTTAGAAATGGGGAGGTGCCTGATCCTGGATGTCCTCATGAAGGGACAAGAACTTCGTCTTATTAACATCTATGGTCCCCAGTCCAAGTGGGACAGGAAGTGTCTCTTTATGAGGATCAAGCCCTACCTTTTTACAAGTCGGCAGGTGGTCTTTGGAGGGGACTTCAATGCTGTCACGAGGTCCCAGGATAGGGGAGGTTCCAGAGACAAGCTGACTTATGATAGCGTCGCTCTTAATAGCATAGCTAGTGAGGCTCGCCTGGTGGATGTCCACATCCGGCACACCCCAGGCCACGCGGGGTTCACCTATTATAGGGGTAGCTGCAGGTCTAGAATAGACAGGTTTTATTTAAAGGAGGAAGCCATTTCTTCACCAGTGTCCGTTGTTGAGGTGGAGTTCTCCGACCACTGTTTAATTTTGTTTTCCCGGATGGGAAGAGGCTACTGGAAGCTCAATTCGTCTCTCCTGGAGGAAGCGGAGATAAGACAATCCTTTGAGGACTTTCTTCAGAGCCAGGTACCATTGCTGGGCCTTTGTAGCAGTAAGTCAGAGTGGTGGGAGATGCTCAAGAAAAGGGTGGCGAGATTCTTCCGCCAGCTCTCGAGCCTCAGGAGCCTGGACAGGTACCGCCTGTATCAGGGCCTGAGGAGGAAACTCGAGCATCTCGTCTCGACTGGAGGTAGTCGTGAGGACATCTCCAGAGTGAAATCCTTGCTGAAGAGGTGTCAGTACGATAGACACGCATCTTTGGTTTTTGAGAGGGATTACGGGAAATACCGCTCGCCCGACCCTTACAGAAACTGCAAGATGTCAGTGAATGGTAAAGTTGTCACGGGACTGGTTGACAGTACGGGATCCCTGAAAAGGTCCAGATCAGGGATTCTGGAGGTCGTCAGATCCTTCTACTCGCACCTCTTGGGCAGGAAGGATCTAGATCGGGATGTGATGTCGGCTTTCCTGGCTGAAACTGTCCCTGAGCCAGGAGTAGACCCCTCTCTTGATGTTTTGACAGAGATGATCAGGGAAGAGGAAGTCAGCCGGGCGATTGAAGGGCTCGCCCTCAAGAAATCGCCAGGCCCGGATGGCTTAACATCTGAGTTTTATAAGACCTTTAAGGACGCCTTGGTTCCCCTCTTGACTGAGGTATTCAATGAGTGTCTTTCCTCGGGCGCTCTGCCGAAGTCAATGAGGAGGTCTGCCCTGATCATCCTGTCAAAGGGTAAGAACCGATCTCGTATTGAGAACTGGCGTCCCATAGCGCTTCTCAATACGGACAGAAAGGTTTTGGCAAAGGTGCTGTTTAATCGGCTGGTGCAGTTTGCGCCCCGGCTCCTTTCGGGGACCCAGCACTGCTCTGTTCCAGGCCGCAGTACATTTAGTGCTGTGCTTTGTGTCCGGGAGGCAGTGGAGCAGGGCAGGGCTGGTAACTGGAAGGGGTACTTGCTGTCCTTGGATCAGGCAAAAGCGTTTGATCGGGTTAACCACGAGTACCTCTGGTCTGTCCTTCTGAGGTATGGCCTGCCGGGTGGGTTTGTCAATTGGCTAAAGGTTTTGTACGCAGGGGCAGAGAGTTTCCCGCTTGTGAACGGTTGGATTGGCCGCTCTTTTGAGGTCGGGTCTGGTGTTCGCCAGGGTTGTCCTCTGAGCCCACTTTTATACGTGTTCGCGATTGACCCATTCCTTAGGAGGGTTGATCGTGGGCCGTTGGTGGGAGTCGGGATGGATCGGGCAGCACCGGAAGCCACTCTAAGGGTGGTAGCGTATGCTGATGATGTCACCGTTTTCGTGTCCTCGGGAGGGGAGGCGCAATGGGTGATGTCAGAGGTTGACCGCTACTCAGAGGTTTCTGGGTCCAAGATCAACCGGGATAAGTGTGAGAGTCTCTGGCTGGGAGAGGGGGATCCAGGCTTTGATCTCCCGGACACTCTTCCAGGGCCCCAGGACTCCGCCAAAGTTCTCGGCATCGAATTCGGCCAGGGGGATTACCCCATGCAAAACTGGGATGGCAGGCTTAAGATCGCCGCTCAGAAGGTGGACCAGTGGAAGGGTTGGTCTTTGACCCTCAGAGAAAGGGTTAATCTGATCAAAACTTACCTGCTCCCGTTACTGATTTATCTGGGCAGTGTGTGCATGTTGCCAGAACCCCTCTGGACTCGGGTCTACAGTCTGTTCTTCCAGCTGTTATGGGGGAATAGGCTGAACCTTATCAAGAGGGAGGTTACTTACCGCACGAGGAGACAAGGAGGGTTGTGTATGGTCAACCCTGTGGTGTTCCTAGTGAATACCTTTCTTAAGATCAATGTAGCAAACCTCTGGAAAGAGAGGGCTCCTCCGTGGGTATACTCCTGCAGGGGATGGTTTCGACCTTTCTTCCAGGAATGGGAGACAGGAGGGCAAGTGAAGGATCTTCGCACACCACATGGGCATCTTCCGGCTTACGCTACCCCGGTTCTGAAGGTGATTCGCCGGTGGGGTCTGGGAATGTGGGAGATCAGGACCATGTCGAGGAAAGTCCTTGACAAGAGGGTTCTGTTGACCCATTTCCAGAAGCCTCTGGCCCTCAGGGATTGCCCAAGTCGGGATCTGGGGGTGGGTTTGAGTTTATTGAATTCCATCAGGATCCCCTTGAAGTTTTGGGACGTGACTTGGCGCTGCTTCCATGGAAAGCTGTGTGTGAGGGACAATCTGAAGTGTAGGAGCTCTGAGGAAAGGGGTTGTCCCCGGGAGGAGTGCGGTGGCCTGCTGGAGAGCATGGACCACTTCCTGCTTCAGTGCCCCTTTAACACAGAGGTGTACAACCGGGTGGGCGCTTCCATCCATTGGCCTGGGTTGGCCGGTCTCTCCTATGCGGAGTGGGCCTATGGAGCATTCAGAGGCCTGGGTGGCCGGGACCGCTGCACGTTATTCCTAGTTAGCCTAGTGGTCAGGTACCACACGTGGAACGCACGGTGTTTAGTATCGACGCAGCGTAAAATCCTCCCGGTGGATGAGGTGGTTAGGAACATTCTGGGTGACCTGGTGAAGGTGCGCTCTCTGGAGTATGAGAGGCTGGGCACGGGGAGGGCCTCTCTCCTTTGGAGGGGGTTCTCCTTTAGTGTCCCTTAGTCTGTCATCTCCTCTCCTGGTGTTGGGCTGAAGCTGACACAGTAGATTTTTGTTTTGTATCTGAGCGTGTAGTGATGTGGGGCTTGCAGGCGCCGAACCTGGGCTTTATGTGGTTTGTATTTATGTTGTTTAGACTTTATTTGTATTCTGTTTTCTTTGTTATGTTGTAAATACTGTATATAGTGTATATATTGTATATAGTGGGGTTTGGGACATAGTGTTAGGTTGGGAGGGGGGTGATGGTGGTGGGACTTATGAACTGACCTTGGGCACTGGTCTGGACTACTTAACGCAAACTTTGGACGTTAGACCAGTGTCTGGGGGGAAGGGGAGGGTGCGGGCGAGGGATCTAGTTTAGTGTAGTGTTGTGTGTATTATGTGTTTGTTGTTATATATTTATAAAAAAAAAAAAAAAAATGGGTGTGGGGTGGTTTGTTATTAGAGGGTGTGGGGTGGGTTTATGTATATTTATAGTCATTTATGTTTATTTGTGGGTGTGGCTTGTCTTATTGTTTATTGGTTTGGTTGAGGGTGTGACAATCGGTTGGGTGGGGGTTGTAGTATTTGGTGTTTATACATTTTGGTGTATTTTAAATTATTATTTTTGCTAGGAGTGAATGTGGCTGGACCAGCAGGTAAGATATTGTATATATTTTGTATATATTATGTTTGGTTTGTATTGTTATGTTTTTTATTTTTATATAAAATAAAAGATCTACAGGATGTAACTCAGGATCAGTACAGGATAAGTAATGTCATGTATGTACACAGTGACTGCACCAGCAGCAGAATAGTGAGTGCAGCTCTGGGGTATAATACAGGATGTAACTCAGGATCAGTACAGGATAAGTAATGTCATGTATGTACACAGTGACTGCACCAGCAGCAGAATAGTGAGTGCAGCTCTGGGATATAATACAGGATGTAACTCAGGATCAGTACAGGATAAGTAATGTCATGTATGTACACAGTGACTGCACCAGCAGCAGAATAGTGAGTGCAGCTCTGGAGTATAATACAGGATGTAACTCAGGATCAGTACAGGATAAGTAATGTCATGTATGTACACAGTGACTGCACCACCAGCAGAATAGTGAGTGCAGCTCTGGAGTATAATACAGGATGTAACTCAGGATCAGTACAGGATAAGTAATGTCATGTATGTACACAGTGACTGCACCAGCAGCAGAATAGTGAGTGCAGCTCTGGCATCAGTCCTATGATGTGTACGCTGTGTATAGTATAACATGTATAGAGATTGGACTAATATTTCCTGCGGTTATGTTTATGCCGTGCTCTGGAATGTCTCTTGGCCGCGCTCTGTACATTACACACACGATCAGTGCGGAGTCTTGGTCGGGGTCCCGGGACTGGACAGCGCTGGGATCCAGGCACAACAAGGGTTCTGTGTACTGTAACTATCTACAGATGTAGCAGAGCTGAGTACAATGTAGCAGTGCTGAACTTGTCATCTGTATTCGGCCTGATGTAGCAGAGCTGTAACTGTGCAGAACATTGTATACATTACAGTAAGGGGAAGGGGGATGAAGAAGAGGGTCTTATTGTATTCTCCCGCAGCTGGAATGTTCCTCCCGCAGCTGGGCTTTGGTTTGGGGTCTGTTATTTAGGTAATTTATTAGGTATCTGGCCTGGGGTCTGTAGTTAGAGAGGTCACTAGATCGGGGTCTGGTCTGATGCCTTTGCTGTGGGGGTCTGTATTTAGTCACATGGTCTGGTTTGGGGTCTTCATCAGTTTGGAAGGTCCGGTCTATTGTCCCCATGTACCTAAGGATCTCTGGTCTCCTTGTTAGGAAGTTTGGAATGGGATCTTAATATTTGGGTGGTGTTACATTGTAGGGGTCTGGACTGGGGGTCTTTAGTTAGAGGGTCAATGATAGGTTTTCTATTTAGGGGGTTGGTTATATTAGGGGACTGATGTGGTGTCTGGATGGATTTAGGGGTGCAGGTTCTATATTTGGGGATTTGTTTGAAGTTAAATGTAATTTCGATGCTGTGGTCTGGGGTCTGTATATATTTGTGTATATGAGGTCTGTGAAGTCGGACGTTTGGTCTGGGGACTATTTATCGATCTGTATGGGTTCTGCGTGAGGGGTTCTGGTTTTGGGATCTGTGTGTCTTATTAGTCTGTTTTAGTCAAGAAGTTCTGGTCTATGGTCCGCATTTATATAGAGATCCGGTGTGGGGTCTATATTTATTAAGCCTGGACTAGTAACTCTTAGTAGTGGGGTGCCTTTGTTTAGGGGTCTGAGTTCTTTATCTGGAAGTTTGGCTTGGGGTCTGGGTCTTGTCTACAGTCCATAATCGCTCAGACGTTCAGGTAGGGGGTCCATCTGTTCTGGTTTAGAAATTTTGGACTGGGGAGCGTTTTTTACATGGGTCTGGGGTCTGTACATATCATGCAGTCTGGATTCTGCATGTGGGGGTTTGGTGTAGGGTCTGCATTCATTTTAGCTGATGTGGGGTCTATAATTGTCCAGGAGGGTCTTCAGTCTGTACAGGGGGTCTGTATTAGTTTACTCTATTTGGTCAGGGGGGTCTGTGTATATTTTAAGCCCTGTATTCATTTTGGGTTGTCATGGAGGGGCTCCGAGCTCTGCAGAGCCTTACAATGGGGGTCATTTACTAAGGGCCCGATTCACGTTTTCCTGAATATTTCTGATTTGCGCCGATTTTTCCTGAATTGCCCCAGGATTTTGGCGCACGCGATCGGATTGTGGCGCATCAGCGCCGGCATGCACATGACGGAAATCGGGGGCGTGGCCGAACGGAAACCCAGCGGATTCAGAAAAACCGCCGCATTTAAAAAAAAAAAACGTGTCGCAGGACTTGCACTTACCTTCACTCGGTCCGGCTTGGTGAACTCCAGTGCATTCAGCGCAGCAGCACCACCTGGTGGACGTCGGTGGAACTGCCTTAGTGAATCGCCGGAAGACCCGAATCCACCGCAGAGAACGCGCCGCTGGATCTCGAATGGGCCGCGTAAGTAAATCTGCCCCAGTGTGTCCAGTTAGAGGAATGGCACCGGGGCCAGAATTTAGGATATATTTGGGGGTTGTAAATGGAGAAGAAGCTTTTCTTTTCAGAACTTTAGAAGTTTGTTTAGTTTTTAATTTGACTCCTATATAATAACATCAAATTCTCCTGCGAACCACAGAATATGATACATCCTGGACCCAGAACAACCTGATCCAATACCCAAGTCTGGCGGCCATTCCATCTGCCACCCCCTGGCACCAAAAATATTTGCCTTCATTTGTCCACTTTCCAAAATCCAGAATCATTATGAAAGGGGTTTGGATAAAATTTAGTTTTCCAGAACTTTTCTTTGTTTGCTTTTCTGTTATTATTTTTATACTTAAAAAGAAAACTATTAAAATGAACAATTTATCAAAAAATATCTTTAAGAATTTGCCAAGAATTCTTCATCTGGTTTCTCTCTTTTGGCATTGAACGTGATTGGCCGGGGCCCAGCTACATGTGAGGTCGGGGGCCCTATTAACATTCTCTTCACAGATTTCTTAATTTTATTTATTTTTTTGTCATTATTGAGGACACTAATTTTTCCTCATATTACATTTTCTAAGAGACTGAGTTTTGTTTAAAAATCTTAATTTTTCAAATGAAATGTAAGAAGTCTTTTTGTGATGAGGTCTCCCCTACCTAAGAGTTGGATGGTCAACGTCTCATGAGACTAGGGGCCCTTATTCATTCTGTAGTACTGTAGAGAACCAGCCCCCTCAGTCACAGCAGAATGTGACTGAGGGGGCTGGATATCTGCAGTGCAGCAGAATAGATATAGTCCCTGGGTGACCTAACCCTACAAGCTTTGGGCTATATCAGGGTTGTCTTATTGACCCTCTACATTTTAGGTATCAGGAATTTAGACCCAACAGCCCAGGTGGGTCAAGACATGCAAGTGCCATATATAGTATCCAGGGTGCATAAGCCTCAGTGACCTTGGACTGGCAGATCTAGCCTTCCACTCTCCACTTCCTGTTTCCTCCTTTCACCTTTGTTTCGCTAAGCCGGGTTGGGGGAAGGATCTGTATACATTTTTTTATATGTATATACTGTATATATATATTTGGGTTTATGATCATATTCTTCAGATTTTACCAGCGTTGATGTTTTGTGCTCTGTAATTGTAATGGGGAATCTGGGAACAGAAAGGTGACTCAGGCAGAGACAATGGACCTCAAGACTAATGCCATCCCCAGCTGTCCCTGCCTACATGTCTCATTTACCCTAAGCAGTAAGGTACAACTAGTCGATGTTCCCTTCCTGGAACAAAGTGCAAAACACAGAGACAAGACATTATCAACAGAGAAGAATAGTCTCCAGCGCCGGGTCAGAACCAAGAGGACAATTTCCGTATGAAATCACAAGGCAAAAAGTATAGTCTGAATAGGAGTAAAGGGTCAACATAGCAGGGCTGCAGTTATAGTTGGGAGGAGGACATGTTGGCCGTGGTTAACTCATTGGTGCAGCCAGTCCATACCACCCAGAGAGTAGTCAGGGGTTAAGAGAGGTCAATTATTACTGAAAGTCAGGGGAGGTAGCAATCGACACAGAGCAACAGAGGAGACGGAGTTGTGGAGCAAGTGAGGTCTTGACGCAGGAGATAATGGTCAGTCACTAGGAACCTAATATCAACAGTCTTTGAGATGGACACCTTGAATAGTACACAGGGTGGAGAAGAAAGTGTGTGCTCCTGGAGAGAAGGTAATCTGGTGCCCATGAGGTGGATGCCAAGAACTTTGTGGTGTCAGACCCCCAGCGATCCCACACCTATCCCCTATCTAGTATGAAACCCCTTGAAGTCGTGCAGGACAATGGTGTCTTCTCAAGACTTGTCTCAATCCCGAGCTGAAGACTCTTGTGTAGATCCTGAAGAAGAGCTCTTAGTGTCTAGACAGGTATTATACAGCTTCATGGATACAATGTTTCTCCATTGACCAATCTCGGGGGTTAATCCATGAGGACACCACCCGCCGTTTCTTAAAAACAATATCCCTTGGATCAACAAGTTGTCCTGCCAATTATTTTTGGTTCGCCAACAGCTCGTGAAAAGCAGCTTAGTTTTGGGATCTCATCGGGACCAATAAAACTGTCTGGTGCTCAGTTACGCCAGCTCGGAGCTCGTGAGCCGGGAACAGTGGGGCGCGTGGTACAGGTGCTACGCATGAACCGTTACATCCATCGGCTGTAAACCCAAGGGGGCTTCATAAACCCTTCATCAGGGCTTTAACGAGAAGAGCAGAAGATTGACCCTGAGATTACCAAGATTCAGTCTAAACAGGCAAATCTCCGGGGAGGGATTCTTCAAGGGATGGATGTCTTTCCTAATCACGTTAAACTCCTAACGTGAGAAAACTGAGAACTGTTCTAATTTTTTATGCGCTGGAAATTTTTGGAAATTTTCCAAGTACATCCTCATATCTATATATTTTCTGAGAGCAGACACATCTCATTGTGGAGAAGCTTTTAGGCAGATCTCTCAGAGGAGCTTTCAGCATCGTCACCAGCTGCAACTCTGCCTCCCTTAATAGGAACCAGCACAAATACAGCAAGTGACAGGTTCCCACAGAGCCCGGGTAACTAAATGCCACCCTTATTTTAACTTAAAATTGTTGCCTAGCATCCCCAAAAAATCAACTTTGTTATCTTACCTGGCGTCAGAGGGGGTGTGTCCTCCTCTGCAGAGTCCAGCGGCTCCTCCCTACGCCCCATGTTTCCTTCTTACCATTCAGCACTTCATACCATGGAGGCTGCTGTGATTTCATGTGATCAGATACATACATGGGGTATATTTTAGAAATATTAGTGGGTAAAGGACTTTGGATGACATCACCTGGTCACATGACATGGAGAAGCTGTTGGACTCGCTCAGTCTAAGACTCTTAGGATCTGGCTGTATGCCAGGGAAGATAACAAAGTTGATTTTTATGGGGATGGGGACCTGTCACTAGCTGTATTTGTGAAAAATTTGGTAACAGGTCCCCTTTAAAGGAAACCTACCATTTGGTTTGATGCTTTATGAAGCAAACAGACCTTGCTGTAGCTACACTGATGCAGGAACATATCTTGGTTAATCCCTGAGCTGAGTGGTTTTGCTGATTATAACTCTACTCTAGTCACTTCCAGAGCTGCACAGAGGTGATTCGAGCATCACAGGATCATTTATGAAATTGTTTAATTTGTATATGAAGTGATGACTTATATGATTGGACGCGATGACAGGTCCTGGGGCCGGGGGGGGGGGGGGGTCATAGGGTGGGGGGGCAGTGATTATAATATAGGAGTATATAATGTACAGCGGGAACATGCTGCAGGATACAGGGTCCAGCTATGCTGCCCATCCCCCAGGGCATATTCATCATATAGGAGAGGGGGTAACACATGATGCAGGGGAAGGGTAGACTCATGAAATATGAGGTGTAAGAAGCCCCCCCCCTTCCCTATAAAATATAATGAGCCCCTATTTATCATTTATAGGGGACATGTGGTTTGTATTGAACTGATGGCGCTCACACAGAAAATACGAACCAGACGAGCGGCGCTGAGGAATCCAACGCAGGAGTCCAGGGTGAGGGGGCGGTGTGTGAATGTGAAGTGTGTGAGGGGTCCGCAAAGGCAAGGGGCAATCCTGGGGGCAACTAATTTGCAGGATTAACCACCACACAGCATGTAATCTATGAGTAGCTTTACTAATCCCTGGGTTTCACCCTTTAACCTCATTGTGAGGGTCTGGACTGTGCTACAGGAAGACCACCAGGTTACTACCTCCATTCAGTATTGATATCAGAGGTAGAGACATGGACTGTGCTACTGGAAGACCACCAGGTTACTACCTCCATTCAGTATTGATATCAGAGGTAGAGACATGGACTGTGCTACAGGGAGACCACCAGGTTACTACCTCCATTCAGTATTGATATCAGAGGTAGAGACATGGACTGTGCTACTGGAAGACCACCAGGTTACTACCTCCATTCAGTGATGATATCAGAGGTAGAGACATGGACTGTGCTACTGGAAGACCACCAGGTTACTACCTCCATTCAGTATTGATATCAGAGGTAGAGACATGGACTGTGCTACAGGGAGACCACCAGGTTACTACCTCCATTCAGTATTGATATCAGAGGTAGAGACATGGACTGTGCTACTGGAAGACCACCAGGTTACTACCTCCATTCAGTGATGATATCAGAGGTAGAGACATGGACTGTGCTACTGGAAGACCACCAGGTTACTACCTCCATTCAGTGATGATATCAGAGGTAGAGACATAAACTGTGCTACAGGGAGACCACCAGGTTACTACCTCCATTCAGTATTGATATCAGAGGTAGAGACATGGACTGTGCTACAGGGAGACCAGCAGGTTACTATCTCGATTCATTGATGACATCAGAGGTACAGACATGGACTGTGCTACAGGGAGACCACCAGGTTACTACCTCCATTCAGTGATGATATCAGAGGTAGAGACATGGACTGTGCTACAGGGAGACCACCAGGTTACTACCTCCATTCAGTGATGATATCAGAGGTAGAGACATAAACTGTGCTACTGGGAGACCACCAGGTTACTACCTCCATTCAGTGATGATATCAGAGGTAGAGACATGGACTGTGCTACAGGGAGACCACCAGGTTACTATCTCGATTCATTGATGACATCAGAGGTACAGACATGGACTGTGCTACAGGGAGACCACCAGGTTACTACCTCCATTCAGTGATGATATCAGAGGTAGAGACATGGACTGTGCTACAGGGAGACCACCAGGTTACTATCTCGATTCATTGATGACATCAGAGGTACAGACATGGACTGTGCTACAGGGAGACCAGCAGGTTACTACCTCCATTCAGTGATGACATCAGAGGTAGAGACATGGACTGTGCTACAGGGAGACCAGCAGGTTACTACCTCCATTCAGTGATGATATCAGAGGTAGAGACATGGACTGTGCTACAGGGAGACCAGCAGGTTACTACCTCCATTCAGTGATGACATCAGAGGTACAGACATGGACTGTGCTACAGGGAGACCACCAGGTTACTACCTCCATTCAGTGATGATATCAGAGGTAGAGACATGGACTGTGCTACAGGGAGACCACCAGGTTACTACCTCCATTCAGTGATGACTTCAGAGGTAGAGACATGGACTATGGATGAGCTAAGCTTCGGGCAGGGACTGTTCATCCACAAATGTGAATCTGGGCCGAGGTCGAAGCAGACGTAGCAAGGTCTGGAATTACATTGATGACTAGATACCCAATGGCTCAGGCACCAGGGAAAGTGCCTGAGCTAATATGTGTCTCCTTCATTGGGTGTGCAGTGATGCCACTAGCTAAAATGTGCCTCATTTGACTCTATGTTCTTCATACAGATGTTGGAGACCAATGCGGTCATATGACTGTGGCTGGAACCTGTCTCCAGTGATTGCTCTATATTACCACTAGAGGGTGCTGTGCTGTCACCAGTGATTGCTCTATATTACCACTAGAGGGCGCTGTGTAATGTCTTCAGTGATTGCTCTATATTTCCACTAGAGGGCGATGTCCTGTGTCACTAGTGATTGCTCTATACCCTGTTTCCCCTAAAATAGGACATCCTCCGAAAATAAGACCTAGTAGAATTTAGTTCAAGCTTAGAAATATAAGGCCTCCCCTGAAAATAAGACCCAGCGGCAGCCATTGCTACAGCCCCCCCCCCCATGCCATACATTGCTATTAGTAGATCATTTAGATACCACAAGAGGTTGTGACATGCGGGAAGAAATCATGGGATAAAATCTCTGACTGTTGCGCTAGAAATGTAATACAAGCAGCTACCCGGACAAGAAGGGGATCATTTAAGGAAAGTGCTATTGCTAAATGTGAGATATTGGGGGCAATCATTCCATTAGAAATGGAGTCACAAGAAATTCTACATGAAATGAGTTTGGAGAGTTAAGGATGTTAGAGAAGTTTTTTTTTTGTCCAACAATAAATGTGAATTATTTTTCATGGAAATATAAGACATCCCCTGAAAATAAGACCTAGTGCCTGTTTAGGAGCAAAAATTAATATAAGACACTGTCTTATTTTCGGGGAAACAGGGTATTACCACTAGAGGGCGCTATGCTGTCACCAGTGATTGCTTTATATTACCACCAGAGGGCGCTGTGCTGTGCCACCAGTGATTGTTCTATATTAGCACTAGAGGGTGCTGTCCTGTGTCACTAGTGATTGCTCTATATTAGCACTAGAGGGCGCTGTGCTGTGTCACCAGTGACTGCTCTATATTACCACTAGAGGGCGCTATGCTGTCACCAGTGATTGCTCTATATTACCACTAGAGGGCGCTGTGCTGTGTCTCTAGTGATTGCTCTATATTACCACTAGAGGGCGCTGTGCTGTCACCAGTGATTGCTCTATATTAGCACTATAGGGTGCTATGCTGTCACCAGTGATTGCTCTATATTACCACTAGAGGGCGCTGTCCTGTGTCACTAGTGATTGCTCTATATTAGCACTAGAGGGCGCTATGCTGTCACCAGTGATTGCTCTATATTACCACTAGAGGGCGCTATGCTGTCTCCCGTGACTGCTCTATATTAGCACTAGAGGGCGCTGTGCTGTCACCAGTGACTGCTCTATATTAGCACTAGAGGGCGCTGTCCTGTGTCACCAGTGATTTCTCTATATTACCACTAGAGGGCGCTGTCCTGTGTCACTAGTGACTGCTCTATATTACCACTAGAGGGCACTATGCTGTCACCAGTGATTGCTCCATATTACCACTAGAGGGCGCTATGCTGTCACCAGTGACTGCTCTATATTAGCACTAGAGGACGCTATGCTGTGTCACCAGTGATTGCTCCATATTACCACTAGAGGGCGCTATGCTGTCACCAGTGACTGCTCTATATTAGCACTAGAGGGAGCTATGCTGTCACCAGTGATTGCTCCATATTACCACTAGAGGGCGCTATGCTGTCACCAGTGACTGCTTTATATTAGCACTAGAGGGCGCTATGCTGTCACCAGTGATTGCTCCATATTACCACTAGAGGGTGCTCTGCTGTCACCAGTGACTGCTCTTTATTACCACTAGAGGGCGCTGTCCTGTGTCACCAGTGATTGCTCTATATTTCCACTAGAGGGCGCTGTTCTGTGTCACCAGTGACTGCTTTATATTACCACTAGAGGGCGCTATGCTGTCACCAGTGATTGCTCTATATTACCACTAGAGGGCGCTGTTCTGTGTCACCAGTGACTGCTCTATATTAGCACTAGAGGGCGCTATGCTGTCACCAGTGACTCCTCTATATTGCCAGTAGAGGGCGCTATGCTGTCACCAGTGATTGCTCTATATTACCACTAGAGGGCGCTATGCTGTCACCAGTGATTTCTCTATATTAGCACTAGAGGGCGCTATGCTGTCACCAGTGACTGCTCTATATTACCACTAGAGGGCGCTGTGCTGTCACCAGTGATTGCTCTATATTACCACTAGAGGGCGCTGTGCTGTGTCTCTAGTGATTGCTCTATATTACCACTAGAGGGCGCTGTGCTGTGTCCCCAGTGATTGCTCTATATTACCACTAGAGGGCGCTATGCTGTCACCAGTGATTGCTCTATATTACCACTAGAGGGCGCTGTGCTGTGTCACCAGCAATTGCTCTATATTAGCACTAGAGGGTGCTATGCTGTCACCAGTGATTGCTCTATATTACCACTAGAGGGCGCTGTCCTGTGTCACTAGTGATTGCTCTATATTAGCACTAGAGGGCATTGTGTAATGTTACTAGTGATTGCTCTATATTGCCACTAGAGGGCGCTATGCTGTCACCAGTGATTGCTCTATATTACCACTAGAGGGCGCTATGCTGTCTCCCGTGACTGCTCTGTATTACCACTAGAGGGCGCTGTCCTGTGTCACTAGTGACTGCTCTATATTACCACTAGAGGGTGCTATGCTGTCACCAGTGATTGCTCCATATTACCACTAGAGGGCGCTATGCTGTCACCAGTGACTGCTCTATATTAGCACTAGAGGGCGCTATGCTGTCACCAGTGAATGCTCCATATTACCACTAGAGGGCGCTGTCCTGTGTCACCAGTGATTGCTCTATATTACCACTAGAGGGCGCTGTCCTGTGTCACCAGTGATTGCTCCATATTACCACTAGAGGGCGCTGTCCTGTGTCACCAGTGATTGCTCTATATTACCACTAGAGGGCGCTGTCCTGTGTCACCAGCGATTGCTCTATATTTCCACTAGAGGGTGCTATGCTGTCACCAGTAATTGCTCTATATTAGCACTAGAGGGCGCTGTTCTGTGTCACCAGTGACTGCTCTATATAACCACTAGAGGGCGCTGTTCTGTGTCACCAGTGACTG
The DNA here is from genome assembly GCF_040894005.1 of Engystomops pustulosus. Taxonomy (NCBI): domain Eukaryota; kingdom Metazoa; phylum Chordata; class Amphibia; order Anura; family Leptodactylidae; genus Engystomops; species Engystomops pustulosus. The sequence goes on along the minus strand of NC_092413.1, from coordinate 221,059,607 downwards.
CTCTATATTAGCACTAGAGGGTGCTGTGCTGTATCACCAGTGATTGCTCTATATTACCACTAGAGGGCGCTGTGCTGTCACCAGTGATTGCTCTATATTACCACTAGAGGGCGCTATGCTGTCACCAGTGACTGCTCTATATTACCACTAGAGGGCGCTATGCTGTCACCAGTGACTCCTCTATATTACCACTAGAGGGCGCTATGCTGTCACCAGTGACTGCTCTATATTACCACTAGAGGGCGCTATGCTGTCACCAGTGACTGCTCTATATTACCACTAGAGGGCGCTATGCTGTCACTAGTGACTGCTCTATATTACCACTAGAGGGCGCTATGCTGTCACCAGTGATTGCTCCATATTACCACTAGAGGGCGCTATGCTGTCACTAGTGACTGCTCTATATTACCACTAGAGGGCGCTATGCTGTCACCAGTGATTGCTCTATATTACCACTAGAGGGCGCTATGCTGTCACCAGTGACTGCTCTATATTACCACTAGAGGGCGCTATGCTGTCACCAGTGATTGCTCTATATTACCACTAGAGGGCGCTATGCTGTCACCAGTGACTGCTCTATATTACCACTAGAGGATGCTATGCTGTCACTAGTGACTGCTCTATATTACCACTAGAGGGCTCTATGCTGTCACCAGTGATTGCTCTATATTACCACTAGAGGGCGCTATGCTGTCACCAGTGATTGCTCCATATTACCACTAGAGGGCGCTATGCTGTCACCAGTGACTGCTCTATATTAGCACTAGAGGGCGCTATGCTGTCACCAGTGACTGCTCTATATTACCACTAGAGGGCGCTATGCTGTCACCAGTGATTGCTCCATATTACCACTAGAGGGCTCTATGCTGTCACCAGTGACTGCTCTATATTACCACTAGAGGATGCTATGCTGTCACTAGTGACTGCTCTATATTACCACTAGAGGGCTCTATGCTGTCACCAGTGATTGCTCTATATTACCACTAGAGGGCGCTATGCTGTCACCAGTGATTGCTCCATATTACCACTAGAGGGCGCTATGCTGTCACCAGTGACTGCTCTATATTAGCACTAGAGGGCGCTATGCTGTCACCAGTGACTGCTCTATATTACCACTAGAGGGCGCTATGCTGTCACCAGTGATTGCTCCATATTAGCACTAGAGGGCTCTATGCTGTCACCATTGATTTCTCTATATTAGCACTAGAGGGCGCTATGCTGTCACCAGTGACTGCTCTATATTACCACTAGAGGGCGCTATGCTGTCACCAGTGATTTCTCTATATTAGCACTAGAGGACGCTATGCTGTGTCACCAGTGACTGCTCTATATTACCACTAGAGGGCGCTATGCTGTCACCAGTGATTGCTCTATATTACCACTAGAGGGCGCTATGCTGTCACCAGTGATTGCTCTATATTACCACTAGAGGGCGCTATGCTGTCACCAGTGATTGCTCTATATTACCACTAGAGGGCGCTGTGCTGTATCACCAGTGATTGCTCTATATTACCACTAGAGGGCGCTATGCTGTCACTAGTGACTGCTCTATATTACCACTAGAGGGCGCTATGCTGTCACCAGTGACTGCTCTATATTACCACTAGAGGGCGCTATGCTGTCACCAGTGACTGCTCTATATTACCACTAGAGGGCGCTATGCTGTCACTAGTGACTGCTCTATATTACCACTAGAGGGCTCTATGCTGTCACCAGTGATTGCTCTATATTACCACTAGAGGGCGCTATGCTGTCACCAGTGATTGCTCTATATTACCACTAGAGGGCGCTGTGCTGTATCACCAGTGATTGCTCTATATTACCACTAGAGGGCGCTATGCTGTCACTAGTGACTGCTCTATATTACCACTACTACACTTATGGATTTGAGGTATCCGCTTGTCTGTTCTGATGAGGTTGGTAACTTTTGCTTCATATCACGATTTCTGCATCTTGAGTCCTGAAGATGGACGGGAGTCAGTGACACAACCTTCCATCATGCTGCGCTGTGCTGTCCCCAGATGCTGGTGCCCTGAGGGGTTCTGAAGACCCCTATACTATACAGAAGACACCAGTATCATGAATAACGGGATCCTGTAACACGTCTGCTACATATATAGAAGACAAAGAGACCTGGTGGAGGATCTATGCATGGCTTGTGGTCATGTAGTCTGTTACCATGGAGACACATTGGGGCACATTTACTAAGGGTCCTCAGCCGCGAATCCGTCGGGTTTTTCCCGAATATCTCCTCTTTGCGCTGTATTTCACGGGATTGTGGCGCACGCGATCGATTTTTGGCGCAATCGCGCCGACTTTCGCACGACAGAAATCGGGGGGCGTGGCCACCGGACAACCCGAAGGATTCGGAAAAACCGCAGAATTTAAAAAGCCATTTGTGTCGCAAGATCAAGCACTCACATACACCAGAAAAAAGAAGGTGAACTCCAGCGGACCTCGGCGCAGCAGCGACACCTGGTGAATATCGGCGCACGGACCTTAGTGAATCCCGGCAGAACCCGAATCAGCGCCGGAGAACCCGCCGCTGTATCGCGACTGGACCGGGTAAGTAAATGTGCCCCATTGAACTAAATATAAACAGCATCCACAACTTTCGAATATTCAGGATTATTTGCTACTTTGTTACAAGGAATTGTCTAAAGATTAAGTGAGGGTCTTAATCTTAAAGGGATAATGTCAATTCTCTGAGGAGGAGGAGGGATGAGAAACATTTCTTTATGGTCACAAATCAATGAATCAATAATAATGAATCAGAAATAATAATCTTTTTATGAATATGTAAATCAGCCTACAAGTGCAAGGGCGGGGCAACAGGGGCAGTGAATCCAGAGAAGAGCTGGAGCGTGTCTGTAGGAAAATCGGGCAAATCAGTCTCCGCCCCCAGTGCTCCGGCTGCAGGCTGATTTGCATATGTATGAAAGGAAAAAAGAATAATCTCCGCGTTATTTAGGGAGATTGTTGTTACAGAAAGAACTGGTAGAGGTGATGCCAGACGTCTCTGATACCGGTTATGTGAGAGGAAACAGTTGTGCCGAAAATTTGGCCCCCTGCCCATCTCCAGTGATGACCCTGAAGCCTGGTTCAACCCCGTCCTATGGCTCATCCCTGTCACAGGTGACCTTGGCTCTTCCCCAACGTGCTCCGACCTTGGTTTATACATTATAATCGACCGCACAAGAGGTAGTGACCTGGTGGTGTCTCCTGCATAGGATAGGGGTTACAGGGTGAAGACCAGGGAGGTCACTTACTCTTTATAATTCTATCTCCATTTACATGTGGTGTCACTGGCCCGGATAAGGTGAGTGACCCGGTGCTCCCGATCCCTCACGCCTCCCTATAAAATCCCCAGGAAATTACTTACAAATGAGACATCGCCAGGGATAAAACAGATGCACATTTTTTGGCCGTTTTGGGAATGTGAAGTGTCTGTTTTTGTCCTGAGAGGAGATCAGCACCGGCACAATGAGGTTCTGTTCATAAAAGAACTTCTCCCCCCGGGGAGGTGACCACAATATGATTACATGATGAGGCCAGAGCTACGCACGCGCCTCGCCACAGCCTCGCGTCTCCGATACCTCGGACTATAGATATGGGAGGAAAGGGAGGGGGAAATCCTATAACATGACCCCAAAGCTGCATCACTATATGTATATAGGAACACACAGAACTTCACTGCTGAGCTACTTGCTACAATGTGTTACCCAAGTCTCCTGCTAATCTATAATACACAACTCCTAACTCTTATATACAGGGTCCTCTCTCCTGTAGAGTGTAAGCTCTTATGGGCAGGGTCCCCTCTCCTGTAGAGTGTAAGCTCTTATGGGCAGGGACCTCTCTCCTGTAGAGTGTAAGCTCTTATGGGCAGGGTCCCCTCTCCTGTAGAGTATAAGCTCTTATGGGCAGGGTCCCCTCTCCTGTAGAGTGTAAGCTCTTATGGGCAGGGTCCCCTCTCCTGTAGAGTATAAGCTCTTATGGGCAGAGACCTCTCTCCTGTAGAGTGTAAGCTCTTATGGGCAGGGACCTCTCTCCTGTAGAGTGTAAGCTCTTATGGGCAGGGTCCTCTCTCATGTAGAGTGTAAGCTCTTATGGGCAGGGACCTCTCTCCTGTAGAGTGTAAGCTCTTATGGGCAGGGTCCTCTCTCCTGTAGAGTGTAAGCTCTTATGGGTAGGGTATTCCCTCCTGTAGAGTGTAAGCTCTTATGGGCAGGGTCCTCTCTCCTGTAGAGTGTAAGCTCTTATGGGCAGGGTCCTCTCTCCTGTAGAGTATAAGCTCTTATTGGCAGGGTCCTCTCTCCTGTAGAGTGTAAGCTCTTATGTGCAGGGTCCTCTCTCCTGTAGAGTGTAAGTTCTTATGGGCAGGGTCCCCTCTCCTGTAGAGTGTAAGCTCTTATGGGTAGAGTCCCCTCTCCTGTAGAGTATAAGCTCTTATGGGCAGGGTCCTCTCTCCTGTAGAGTGTAAGCTCTTATTGGCAGGGTCCTCTCTCCTGTAGAGTGTAAGCTCTTATGGGCAGGGTCCTCTCTCCTGTAGAGTGTAAGCTCTTATGGGCAGGGTATTCCCTCCTGTAGAGTGTAAGCTCTTATGGGCAGAGTCCTCTCTCCTGTAGAGTCTAAGCTCTTATGGGCAGGGTCCTCTCTCCTGTAGAGTGTAAGCTCTTATGGGCAGGGTCCTCTCTCCTGTAGAATGTAAGCTCTTATGGGCAGGGTCCTCTCTCCTGTAGAGTGTCAGCTCTTATGGGCAGGGTCCTCTCTCCTGTAGAGTGTAAGCTCTTATGGGGAGGGTCCTATCTCCTGTAGAGTATAAGCTCTTATTGGCAGGGTCCTCTCTCCTATAGAGTGTAAGCTCTTATTGGCAGGGTCCCCTCTCCTGTAGAGTGTAAGCTCTTATGGGCAGGGACCTCTCTCCTGTAGAGTGTAAGCTCTTATGGGCAGGGTCCTCTCTCCTGTAGAGTGTAAGCTCTTATGGGCAGGGACCTCTCTCCTGTAGAGTGTAAGCTCTTATGGGCAGAGTCCTCTCTCCTGTAGAGTCTAAGCTCTTATGGGCAGGGTCCTCTCTCCTGTAGAGTGTAAGCTCTTATGGGCAGGGTCCTCTCTCCTGTAGAATGTAAGCTCTTATGGGCAGGGTCCCCTCTACTATAGAGTATAAGCTCTTATGGGCAGTGTACTCTCTCCTGTAGAGTGTAAGCTCTTATGGGCAGGGTCCTCTCTCCTTTAGAGTGTAAGCTCTTATGGGCAGGGTCCCCTCTCCTGTACAGTATAAGCTCTTACGGGCAGGGTCCTCTCTCCTGTAGAGTGTAAGCTCTTATGGGCAGGGTCCACTCTCCTGTAGAGTGTAAGCTCTTATGGGCAGGGTCCTCTCTTCTGTAAAGTGTAAGATCTTATGGGCAGGGTCCTCTCTCCTGTAGATTGTAAGCTCTTATGGGCAGGGTCCTCTTTCCTGTAGAGTATAAGCTCTTATGGGCAGGGTCCTCTCTCCTGTAGAGTGTAAGCTCTTATGGGCAGAGTACTCTCTCCCGTAGAGTGTAAGCTCTTATGGGCAGGATCCTCTCTCCTGTAGTGTGTAAGCTGTTATTGGCACAGTACTCTATCCTGTAGAGTGTAAGCTCTTATTGGCAGGGTCCTCTCTCCTGTAGAGTGTAAGCTCTTATGGGCAGGGTCCTCTCTCCTGTAGAGTGTAAGCTCTTATGGGCAGGGTCCTCTCTCCTGTAGAGTATAAGCTCTTATGGGCACAGTACTCTCTCCTGTAGAGTATAAGCTCTTATGGGCACAGTACTCTCTCCTGTAGAGTGTCAGCTCTTATGGGCAGGGTATTCCCTCTTGTAGAGTGTAAGCTCTTACGGGCAGGGTCCTCTCTCCTGTAGAGTGTAAGCTCTTATGGGCAGGGTCCTCTCTTCTGTAGAGTGTAAGCTCTTATGGGCACAGTACTCTCTCCTGTAGAGTGTAAGCTCTTATGGGCAGGGTCCACTTTCCTGTAGAGTGTAAGCTCTTATGGGCAGGGTCCTCTCTCCTGTAGAGTATAAGCTCTTATGGGCAGGGTCCTCTCTCCTGTAGAGTGTAAGCTCTTATTGGCAGGGTCCTCTCTCCTGTAGAGTGTAAGCTCTTATGGGCAGGGTCCTCTCTCCTGTAGAGTGTAAGCTCTTATGGGCAGGGTCCTCTCTCCTGTAGAGTGTAAGCTCTTATGGGCAGGGTCCTCTCTCCTGTAGAGTGTAAGCTCTTATGGGCAGGGTCCCCTCTCCTGTAGAGTATAAGCTCTTATGGGCAGTGTACTCTCTCCTGTAGAGTATAAGCTCTTACGGGAAGGGTCCTCTCTCCTGTAGAGTGTTAGCTCTTATGGCAGGGTCTACTCTCCTGTAGAGTGTAAGCTCTTATGGGCAGGATCCTCTCTCCTGTAGAGTGTAAGCTCTTATGGGCAGGGTCCTCTCTTCTGTAGAGTGTAAGATCTTATGGGCAGAGTCCTCTCTCCTGTAGAGTGTAAGCTCTTATGGGCAGGTTCCTCTTTCCTGTAGAGTATAAGCTCTTATGGGCAGGGTCCTCTCTCCTGTAGAGTGTAAGCTCTTATTGGCAGAGTACTCTCTCTAGTAGAGTGTAAGCTCTTATGGGCAGGATCCTCTCTCCTGTAGAGTGTAAGCTCTTATGGGCACAGTACTCTCTCCTGTAGAGTGTAAGCTCTTATGGGCAGGGTCCTCTCTCCTGTAGTGTGTAAGCTCTTATGGGCAGGGTCCTCTCTCCTGTAGAGTATAAGCTCTTACGGGCAGGGACCTCTCTCCTGTAGAGTGTAAGCTCTTATGTGAAGGGTCCTCTCTCCTGTAGAGTGTAAGCTCTTATGGGCAGGGTCCTCTCTCCTGTAGAGTTTAAGCTCTTATGGGCAGGGTCCTCTCTTCTGTAGAGTGTAAGATCTTATGGGCAGGGTCCTCTCTCCTGTAGAGTGTAAGCTCTTATGGGCAGGGTCCTCTTTCCTGTAGAGTATAAGCTCTTATGGGCAGGGTCCTCTCTCCTGTAGAGTGTAAGCTCTTATGGGCAGAGTACTCTCTCCAGTAGAGTGTAAGCTCTTATGGGCAGGATCCTCTCTCCTGTAGAGTGTAAGCTCTTATGGGCACAGTACTCTCTCCTGTAGAGTGTAAGCTCTTATGGGCAGGGTCCTCTCTCCTGTAGTGTGTAAGCTCTTATGGGCAGGGTCCTCTCTCCTGTAGAGTATAAGCTCTTACGGGCAGGGACCTCTCTCCTGTAGAGTGTAAGCTCTTATGTGAAGGGTCCTCTCTCCTGTAGAGTGTAAGCTCTTATGGGCAGGGTCCTCTCTCCTGTAGAGTTTAAGCTCTTATGGGCAGGGTCCTCTCTTCTGTAGAGTGTAAGATCTTATGGGCAGGGTCCTCTCTCCTGTAGAGTGTAAGCTCTTATGGGCAGGGTCCTCTTTCCTGTAGAGTATAAGCTCTTATGGGCAGGGTCCTCTCTCCTGTAGAGTGTAAGCTCTTATGGGCAGAGTACTCTCTCCAGTAGAGTGTAAGCTCTTATGGGCAGGATCCTCTCTCCTGTAGAGTGTAAGCTTTTATGGGCACAGTACTCTCTCCTGTATAGTGTAAGCTCTTATGGGCAGGGTCCTCTCTCCTGTAGAGTGTAAGCTCTAATGGGCAGGGTCCTCTCTCCTGTAGAGTGTAAGCTCTTATGGGCAGGGTATTCCCTCCTGTAGAGTGTAAGCTCTTATGGGCAGGGTCCTCTCTCCTGTAGAGTGTAAGCTCTTATGGGCAGGGTCCTCTCTCCTGTAGAGTATAAGCTCTTATGGGCACAGTACTCTCTCCTGTAGAGTATAAGCTCTTATGGGCACAGTACTCTCTCCTGTAGAGTGTCAGCTCTTATGGGCAGGGTATTCCCTCTTGTAGAGTGTAAGCTCTTACGGGCAGGGTCCTCTCTCCTGTAGAGTGTAAGCTCTTATGGGCAGGGTCCTCTCTCCTGTAGAGTGTAAGCTCTTATGGGCACAGTACTCTCTCCTGTAGAGTGTAAGCTCTTATGGGCAGGGTCCACTTTCCTATAGAGTGTAAGCTCTTATGGGCAGGGTCCTCTCTCCTGTAGAGTATAAGCTCTTATGGGCAGGGTCCTCTCTCCTGTAGAGTGTAAGCTCTTATTGGCAGGGTCCTCTCTCCTGTAGAGTGTAAGCTCTTATGGGCAGGGTCCTCTCTCCTGTAGAGTGTAAGCTCTTATGGGCAGGGTCCTCTCTACTGTAGAGTGTAAGCTCTTATGGGCAGGGTCCCCTCTCCTGTAGAGTATAAGCTCTTATGGCCAGTGTACTCTCTCCTGTAGAGTATAAGCTCTTACGGGAAGGGTCCTCTCTCCTGTAGAGTGTAAGCTCTTATGGCAGGGTCTACTCTCCTGTAGAGTGTAAGCTCTTATGGGCAGGATCCTCTCTCCTGTAGAGTGTAAGCTCTTATGGGCAGGATCCTCTCTCCTGTAGAGTGTAAGCTCTTATGGGCAGGGTCCCCTCTCCTGTAGAGTGTAAGCTCTTATGGGCAGGGTCCCCTCTCCTGTAGAGTGTAAGCTCTTATGGGCAGGGTCCCCTCTCCTGTAGAGTATAAGCTCTTATGGGCAGAGACCTCTCTCCTGTAGAGTGTAAGCTCTTTTTGGCAGGGTCCTCTCTCCTGTAGAGTATAAGCTCTTTTTGGCAGGGTCCTCTCTCCTGTAGAGTGTAAGCTCTTATGTGCAGGGTCCTCTCTCCTGTAGAGTGTAAGTTCTTATGGGCAGGGTCCCCTCTCCTGTAGAGTGTAAGCTCTTATGGGTAGAGTCCCCTCTCCTGTAGAGTATAAGCTCTTATGGGCAGGGTCCTCTCTCCTGTAGAGTGTAAGCTCTTATTGGCAGGGTCCTCTCTCCTGTAGAGTGTAAGCTCTTATGGGCAGGGTCCTCTCTCCTGTAGAGTGTAAGCTCTTATGGGCAGGGTATTCCCTCCTGTAGAGTGTAAGCTCTTATGGGCAGGGTCCTCTCTCCTGTAGAGTGTAAGCTCTTATGGGCAGGGTCCTCTCTCCTGTAGAGTGTCAGCTCTTATGGGCAGGGTCCTCTCTCCTGTAGAGTGTAAGCTCTTATGGGGAGGGTCCTCTCTCCTTTAGAGTGTAAGCTCTTATGGGCAGGGTCCCCTCTCCTGTACAGTATAAGCTCTTACGGGCAGGGTCCTCTCTCCTGTAGAGTGTAAGCTCTTATGGGCAGGGTCCACTCTCCTGTAGAGTGTAAGCTCTTATGGGCAGGATCCTCTCTCCTGTAGAGTGTAAGCTCTTATGGGCAGGGTCCTCTCTTCTGTAAAGTGTAAGATCTTATGGGCAGGGTCCTCTCTCCTGTAGATTGTAAGCTCTTATGGGCAGGGTCCTCTTTCCTGTAGAGTATAAGCTCTTATGGGCAGGGTCCTCTCTCCTGTAGAGTGTAAGCTCTTATGGGCAGAGTACTCTCTCCCGTAGAGTGTAAGCTCTTATGGGCAGGATCCTCTCTCCTGTAGTGTGTTAGCTGTTATTGGCACAGTACTCTATCCTGTAGAGTGTAGGCTCTTATTGGCAGGGTCCTCTCTCCTGTAGAGTGTAAGCTCTTATGGGCAGGGTATTCCCTCATATAGAGTGTAAGCTCTTATGGGCAGGGTCCTCTCTCCTGTAGAGTGTAAGCTCTTATGGGCAGGGTCCTCTCTCCTGTAGAGTATGAGCTCTTATGGGCACAGTACTCTCTCCTGTAGAGTATAAGCTCTTATGGGCACAGTACTCTCTCCTGTAGAGTGTCAGCTCTTATGGGCAGGGTATTCCCTCTTGTAGAGTGTAAGCTCTTACGGGCAGGGTCCTCTCTCCTGTAGAGTGTAAGCTCTTATGGGCAGGGTCCTCTCTTCTGTAGAGTGTAAGCTCTTATGGGCACAGTACTCTCTCCTGTAGAGTGTAAGCTCTTATGGGCAGGGTCCACTTTCCTGTAGAGTGTAAGCTCTTATGGGCAGGGTCCTCTCTCCTGTAGAGTATAAGCTCTTATGGGCAGGGTCCTCTCTCCTGTAGAGTGTAAGCTCTTATTGGCAGGGTCCTCTCTCCTGTAGAGTGTAAGCTCTTATGGGCAGGGTCCTCTCTCCTGTAGAGTATAAGCTCTTATGGGCACAGTACTCTCTCCTGTAGAGTATAAGCTCTTATGGGCACAGTACTCTCTCCTGTAGAGTGTCAGCTCTTATGGGCAGGGTATTCCCTCTTGTAGAGTGTAAGCTCTTACGGGCAGGGTCCTCTCTCCTGTAGAGTGTAAGCTCTTATGGGCAGGGTCCTCTCTTCTGTAGAGTGTAAGCTCTTATGGGCACAGTACTCTCTCCTGTAGAGTGTAAGCTCTTATGGGCAGGGTCCACTTTCCTGTAGAGTGTAAGCTCTTATGGGCAGGGTCCTCTCTCCTGTAGAGTATAAGCTCTTATGGGCAGGGTCCTCTCTCCTGTAGAGTGTAAGCTCTTATTGGCAGGGTCCTCTCTCCTGTAGAGTGTAAGCTCTTATGGGCAGGGTCCTCTCTCCTGTAGAGTGTAAGCTCTTATGGGCAGGGTCCTCTCTCCTGTAGAGTGTAAGCTCTTATGGGCAGGGTCCTCTCTCCTGTAGAGTGTAAGCTCTTATGGGCAGGGTCCCCTCTCCTGTAGAGTATAAGCTCTTATGGGCAGTGTACTCTCTCCTGTAGAGTATAAGCTCTTACGGGAAGGGTCCTCTCTCCTGTAGAGTGTTAGCTCTTATGGCAGGGTCTACTCTCCTGTAGAGTGTAAGCTCTTATGGGCAGGATCCTCTCTCCTGTAGAGTGTAAGCTCTTATGGGCAGGGTCCTCTCTTCTGTAGAGTGTAAGATCTTATGGGCAGAGTCCTCTTTCCTGTAGAGTGTAAGCTCTTATGGGCAGGTTCCTCTTTCCTGTAGAGTATAAGCTCTTATGGGCAGGGTCCTCTCTCCTGTAGAGTGTAAGCTCTTATTGGCAGAGTACTCTCTCTAGTAGAGTGTAAGCTCTTATGGGCAGGATCCTCTCTCCTGTAGAGTGTAAGCTCTTATGGGCACAGTACTCTCTCCTGTAGAGTGTAAGCTCTTATGGGCAGGGTCCTCTCTCCTGTAGTGTGTAAGCTCTTATGGGCAGGGTCCTCTCTCCTGTAGAGTATAAGCTCTTACGGGCAGGGACCTCTCTCCTGTAGAGTGTAAGCTCTTATGTGAAGGGTCCTCTCTCCTGTAGAGTGTAAGCTCTTATGGGCAGGGTCCTCTCTCCTGTAGAGTTTAAGCTCTTATGGGCAGGGTCCTCTCTTCTGTAGAGTGTAAGATCTTATGGGCAGGGTCCTCTCTCCTGTAGAGTGTAAGCTCTTATGGGCAGGGTCCTCTTTCCTGTAGAGTATAAGCTCTTATGGGCAGGGTCCTCTCTCCTGTAGAGTGTAAGCTCTTATGGGCAGAGTACTCTCTCCAGTAGAGTGTAAGCTCTTATGGGCAGGATCCTCTCTCCTGTAGAGTGTAAGCTCTTATGGGCACAGTACTCTCTCCTGTAGAGTGTAAGCTCTTATGGGCAGGGTCCTCTCTCCTGTAGTGTGTAAGCTCTTATGGGCAGGGTCCTCTCTCCTGTAGAGTATAAGCTCTTACGGGCAGGGACCTCTCTCCTGTAGAGTGTAAGCTCTTATGTGAAGGGTCCTCTCTCCTGTAGAGTGTAAGCTCTTATGGGCAGGGTCCTCTCTCCTGTAGAGTTTAAGCTCTTATGGGCAGGGTCCTCTCTTCTGTAGAGTGTAAGATCTTATGGGCAGGGTCCTCTCTCCTGTAGAGTGTAAGCTCTTATGGGCAGGGTCCTCTTTCCTGTAGAGTATAAGCTCTTATGGGCAGGGTCCTCTCTCCTGTAGAGTGTAAGCTCTTATGGGCAGAGTACTCTCTCCAGTAGAGTGTAAGCTCTTATGGGCAGGATCCTCTCTCCTGTAGAGTGTAAGCTTTTATGGGCACAGTACTCTCTCCTGTATAGTGTAAGCTCTTATGGGCAGGGTCCTCTCTCCTGTAGAGTGTAAGCTCTAATGGGCAGGGTCCTCTCTCCTGTAGAGTGTAAGCTCTTATGGGCAGGGTATTCCCTCCTGTAGAGTGTAAGCTCTTATGGGCAGGGTCCTCTCTCCTGTAGAGTGTAAGCTCTTATGGGCAGGGTCCTCTCTCCTGTAGAGTATAAGCTCTTATGGGCACAGTACTCTCTCCTGTAGAGTATAAGCTCTTATGGGCACAGTACTCTCTCCTGTAGAGTGTCAGCTCTTATGGGCAGGGTATTCCCTCTTGTAGAGTGTAAGCTCTTACGGGCAGGGTCCTCTCTCCTGTAGAGTGTAAGCTCTTATGGGCAGGGTCCTCTCTCCTGTAGAGTGTAAGCTCTTATGGGCACAGTACTCTCTCCTGTAGAGTGTAAGCTCTTATGGGCAGGGTCCACTTTCCTATAGAGTGTAAGCTCTTATGGGCAGGGTCCTCTCTCCTGTAGAGTATAAGCTCTTATGGGCAGGGTCCTCTCTCCTGTAGAGTGTAAGCTCTTATTGGCAGGGTCCTCTCTCCTGTAGAGTGTAAGCTCTTATGGGCAGGGTCCTCTCTCCTGTAGAGTGTAAGCTCTTATGGGCAGGGTCCTCTCTACTGTAGAGTGTAAGCTCTTATGGGCAGGGTCCCCTCTCCTGTAGAGTATAAGCTCTTATGGCCAGTGTACTCTCTCCTGTAGAGTATAAGCTCTTACGGGAAGGGTCCTCTCTCCTGTAGAGTGTAAGCTCTTATGGCAGGGTCTACTCTCCTGTAGAGTGTAAGCTCTTATGGGCAGGATCCTCTCTCCTGTAGAGTGTAAGCTCTTATGGGCAGGATCCTCTCTCCTGTAGAGTGTAAGCTCTTATGGGCAGGGTCCCCTCTCCTGTAGAGTGTAAGCTCTTATGGGCAGGGTCCCCTCTCCTGTAGAGTGTAAGCTCTTATGGGCAGGGTCCCCTCTCCTGTAGAGTATAAGCTCTTATGGGCAGAGACCTCTCTCCTGTAGAGTGTAAGCTCTTTTTGGCAGGGTCCTCTCTCCTGTAGAGTATAAGCTCTTTTTGGCAGGGTCCTCTCTCCTGTAGAGTGTAAGCTCTTATGTGCAGGGTCCTCTCTCCTGTAGAGTGTAAGTTCTTATGGGCAGGGTCCCCTCTCCTGTAGAGTGTAAGCTCTTATGGGTAGAGTCCCCTCTCCTGTAGAGTATAAGCTCTTATGGGCAGGGTCCTCTCTCCTGTAGAGTGTAAGCTCTTATTGGCAGGGTCCTCTCTCCTGTAGAGTGTAAGCTCTTATGGGCAGGGTCCTCTCTCCTGTAGAGTGTAAGCTCTTATGGGCAGGGTATTCCCTCCTGTAGAGTGTAAGCTCTTATGGGCAGGGTCCTCTCTCCTGTAGAGTGTAAGCTCTTATGGGCAGGGTCCTCTCTCCTGTAGAGTGTCAGCTCTTATGGGCAGGGTCCTCTCTCCTGTAGAGTGTAAGCTCTTATGGGGAGGGTCCTCTCTCCTTTAGAGTGTAAGCTCTTATGGGCAGGGTCCCCTCTCCTGTACAGTATAAGCTCTTACGGGCAGGGTCCTCTCTCCTGTAGAGTGTAAGCTCTTATGGGCAGGGTCCACTCTCCTGTAGAGTGTAAGCTCTTATGGGCAGGATCCTCTCTCCTGTAGAGTGTAAGCTCTTATGGGCAGGGTCCTCTCTTCTGTAAAGTGTAAGATCTTATGGGCAGGGTCCTCTCTCCTGTAGATTGTAAGCTCTTATGGGCAGGGTCCTCTCTCCTGTAGAGTGTAAGCTCTTATGGGCAGAGTACTCTCTCCCGTAGAGTGTAAGCTCTTATGGGCAGGATCCTCTCTCCTGTAGTGTGTTAGCTGTTATTGGCACAGTACTCTATCCTGTAGAGTGTAGGCTCTTATTGGCAGGGTCCTCTCTCCTGTAGAGTGTAAGCTCTTATGGGCAGGGTATTCCCTCATATAGAGTGTAAGCTCTTATGGGCAGGGTCCTCTCTCCTGTAGAGTGTAAGCTCTTATGGGCAGGGTCCTCTCTCCTGTAGAGTATGAGCTCTTATGGGCACAGTACTCTCTCCTGTAGAGTATAAGCTCTTATGGGCACAGTACTCTCTCCTGTAGAGTGTCAGCTCTTATGGGCAGGGTATTCCCTCTTGTAGAGTGTAAGCTCTTACGGGCAGGGTCCTCTCTCCTGTAGAGTGTAAGCTCTTATGGGCAGGGTCCTCTCTTCTGTAGAGTGTAAGCTCTTATGGGCACAGTACTCTCTCCTGTAGAGTGTAAGCTCTTATGGGCAGGGTCCACTTTCCTGTAGAGTGTAAGCTCTTATGGGCAGGGTCCTCTCTCCTGTAGAGTATAAGCTCTTATGGGCAGGGTCCTCTCTCCTGTAGAGTGTAAGCTCTTATTGGCAGGGTCCTCTCTCCTGTAGAGTGTAAGCTCTTATGGGCAGGGTCCTCTCTCCTGTAGAGTGTAAGCTCTTATGGGCAGGGTCCTCTCTCCTGTAGAGTGTAAGCTCTTATGGGCAGGGTCCTCTCTCCTGTAGAGTGTAAGCTCTTATGGGCAGGGTCCCCTCTCCTGTAGAGTATAAGCTCTTATGGGCAGTGTACTCTCTCCTGTAGAGTATAAGCTCTTACGGGAAGGGTCCTCTCTCCTGTAGAGTGTTAGCTCTTATGGCAGGGTCTACTCTCCTGTAGAGTGTAAGCTCTTATGGGCAGGATCCTCTCTCCTGTAGAGTGTAAGCTCTTATGGGCAGGGTCCTCTCTTCTGTAGAGTGTAAGATCTTATGGGCAGAGTCCTCTCTCCTGTAGAGTGTAAGCTCTTATGGGCAGGTTCCTCTTTCCTGTAGAGTATAAGCTCTTATGGGCAGGGTCCTCTCTCCTGTAGAGTGTAAGCTCTTATTGGCAGAGTACTCTCTCTAGTAGAGTGTAAGCTCTTATGGGCAGGATCCTCTCTCCTGTAGAGTGTAAGCTCTTATGGGCACAGTACTCTCTCCTGTAGAGTGTAAGCTCTTATGGGCAGGGTCCTCTCTCCTGTAGTGTGTAAGCTCTTATGGGCAGGGTCCTCTCTCCTGTAGAGTATAAGCTCTTACGGGCAGGGACCTCTCTCCTGTAGAGTGTAAGCTCTTATGTGAAGGGTCCTCTCTCCTGTAGAGTGTAAGCTCTTATGGGCAGGGTCCTCTCTCCTGTAGAGTTTAAGCTCTTATGGGCAGGGTCCTCTCTTCTGTAGAGTGTAAGATCTTATGGGCAGGGTCCTCTCTCCTGTAGAGTGTAAGCTCTTATGGGCAGGGTCCTCTTTCCTGTAGAGTATAAGCTCTTATGGGCAGGGTCCTCTCTCCTGTAGAGTGTAAGCTCTTATGGGCAGAGTACTCTCTCCAGTAGAGTGTAAGCTCTTATGGGCAGGATCCTCTCTCCTGTAGAGTGTAAGCTTTTATGGGCACAGTACTCTCTCCTGTATAGTGTAAGCTCTTATGGGCAGGGTCCTCTCTCCTGTAGAGTGTAAGCTCTTATGGGCAGGGTCCTCTCTCCTGTAGAGTGTAAGCTCTTATGGGCAGGGTATTCCCTCCTGTAGAGTGTAAGCTCTTATGGGCAGGGTCCTCTCTCCTGTAGAGTGTAAGCTCTTATGGGCAGGGTCCTCTCTCCTGTAGAGTGTAAGCTCTTATGGGCACAGTACTCTCTCCTGTAGAGTGTAAGCTCTTATGGGCAGGGTCCACTTTCCTATAGAGTGTAAGCTCTTATGGGCAGGGTCCTCTCTCCTGTAGAGTATAAGCTCTTATGGGCAGGGTCCTCTCTCCTGTAGAGTGTAAGCTCTTATTGGCAGGGTCCTCTCTCCTGTAGAGTGTAAGCTCTTATGGGCAGGGTCCTCTCTCCTGTAGAGTGTAAGCTCTTATGGGCAGGGTCCTCTCTCCTGTAGAGTGTAAGCTCTTATGGGCAGGGTCCCCTCTCCTGTAGAGTATAAGCTCTTATGGCCAGTGTACTCTCTCCTGTAGAGTATAAGCTCTTACGGGAAGGGTCCTCTCTCCTGTAGAGTGTAAGCTCTTATGGCAGGGTCTACTCTCCTGTAGAGTGTAAGCTCTTATGGGCAGGATCCTCTCTCCTGTAGAGTGTAAGCTCTTATGGGCAGGGTCCCCTCTCCTGTAGAGTATAAGCTCTTATGGGCAGGGTCCCCTCTCCTGTAGAGTGTAAGCTCTTATGGGCAGGGTCCCCTCTCCTGTAGAGTATAAGCTCTTATGGGCAGAGACCTCTCTCCTGTAGAGTGTAAGCTCTTATGGGCAGGGACCTCTCTCCTGTAGAGTGTAAGCTCTTATGGGCAGGGTCCTCTCTCATGTAGAGTGTAAGCTCTTATGGGCAGGGACCTCTCTCCTGTAGAGTGTAAGCTCTTATGGGCAGGGTCCTCTCTCCTGTAGAGTGTAAGCTCTTATGGGTAGGGTATTCCCTCCTGTAGAGTGTAAGCTCTTATGGGCAGGGTCCTCTCTCCTGTAGAGTGTAAGCTCTTATGGGCAGGGTCCTCTCTCCTGTAGAGTATAAGCTCTTATTGGCAGGGTCCTCTCTCCTGTAGAGTGTAAGCTCTTATGTGCAGGGTCCTCTCTCCTGTAGAGTGTAAGTTCTTATGGGCAGGGTCCCCTCTCCTGTAGAGTGTAAGCTCTTATGGGTAGAGTCCCCTCTCCTGTAGAGTATAAGCTCTTATGGGCAGGGTCCTCTCTCCTGTAGAGTGTAAGCTCTTATTGGCAGGGTCCTCTCTCCTGTAGAGTGTAAGCTCTTATGGGCAGGGTCCTCTCTCCTGTAGAGTGTAAGCTCTTATGGGCATGGTATTCCCTCCTGTAGAGTGTAAGCTCTTATGGGCAGGGTCCTCTCTCCTGTAGAGTGTAAGCTCTTATGGGCAGGGTCCTCTCTCCTGTAGAGTGTCAGGTCTTATGGGCAGGGTCCTCTCTCCTGTAGAGTGTAAGCTCTTATGGGGAGGGTCCTATCTCCTGTAGAGTATAAGCTCTTATTGGCAGGGTCCTCTCTCCTGTAGAGTGTAAGCTCTTATTGGCAGGGTCCCCTCTCCTGTAGAGTGTAAGCTCTTATGGGCAGGGACCTCTCTCCTGTAGAGTGTAAGCTCTTATGGGCAGGGTCCTCTCTCCTGTAGAGTGTAAGCTCTTATGGGCAGGGACCTCTCTCCTGTAGAGTGTAAGCTCTTATGGGCAGAGTCCTCTCTCCTGTAGAGTCTAAGCTCTTATGGGCAGGGTCCTCTCTCCTGTAGAGTGTAAGCTCTTATGGGCAGGGTCCTCTCTCCTGTAGAATGTAAGCTCTTATGGGCAGGGTCCCCTCTACTATAGAGTATAAGCTCTTATGGGCAGTGTACTCTCTCCTGTAGAGTGTAAGCTCTTATGGGCAGGGTCCTCTCTCCTTTAGAGTGTAAGCTCTTATGGGCAGGGTCCCCTCTCCTGTACAGTATAAGCTCTTACGGGCAGGGTCCTCTCTCCTGTAGAGTGTAAGCTCTTATGGGCAGGGTCCACTCTCCTGTAGAGTGTAAGCTCTTATGGGCAGGATCCTCTCTCCTGTAGAGTGTAAGCTCTTATTGGCAGGGTCCTCTCTCCTGTAGAGTGTAAGCTCTTATGGGCAGGGTCCTCTCTCCTGTAGAGTGTAAGCTCTTATGGGCAGGGTCCTCTCTCCTGTAGAGTGTAAGCTCTTATGGGCAGGGTCCTCTCTTCTGTAAAGTGTAAGATCTTATGGGCAGGGTCCTCTCTCCTGTAGAATGTAAGCTCTTATGGGCAGGGTCCTCTTTCCTGTAGAGTATAAGCTCTTATGGGCAGGGTCCTCTCTCCTGTAGAATGTAAGCTCTTATGGGCAGGGTCCTCTTTCCTGTAGAGTATAAGCTCTTATGGGCAGGGTCCTCTCTCCTGTAGAGTGTAAGCTCTTATGGGCAGAGTACTCTCTCCCGTAGAGTGTAAGCTCTTATGGGCAGGATCCTCTCTCCTGTAGTGTGTAAGCTGTTATTGGCACAGTACTCTATCCTGTAGAGTGTAAGCTCTTATTGGCAGGGTCCTCTCTCCTGTAGAGTGTAAGCTCTTATGGGCAGGGTCCTCTCTCCTGTAGAGTGTAAGCTCTTATGGGCAGGGTCCTCTCTCCTGTAGAGTGTAAGCTCTTATGGGCAGGGTCCTCTCTTCTGTAAAGTGTAAGATCTTATGGGCAGGGTCCTCTCTCCTGTAGAATGTAAGCTCTTATGGGCAGGGTCCTCTTTCCTGTAGAGTATAAGCTCTTATGGGCAGGGTCCTCTCTCCTGTAGAGTGTAAGCTCTTATGGGCAGAGTACTCTCTCCCGTAGAGTGTAAGCTCTTATGGGCAGGATCCTCTCTCCTGTAGTGTGTAAGCTGTTATTGGCACAGTACTCTATCCTGTAGAGTGTAAGCTCTTATTGGCAGGGTCCTCTCTCCTGTAGAGTGTAAGCTCTTATGGGCAGGGTCCTCTCTCCTGTAGAGTGTAAGCTCTTATGGGCAGGGTCCTCTCTCCTGTAGAGTGTAAGCTCTTATGGGCAGGGTCCTCTCTTCTGTAAAGTGTAAGATCTTATGGGCAGGGTCCTCTCTCCTGTAGAATGTAAGCTCTTATGGGCAGGGTCCTCTTTCCTGTAGAGTATAAGCTCTTATGGGCAGGGTCCTCTCTCCTGTAGAGTGTAAGCTCTTATGGGCAGAGTACTCTCTCCCGTAGAGTGTAAGCTCTTATGGGCAGGATCCTCTCTCCTGTAGTGTGTAAGCTGTTATTGGCACAGTACTCTATCCTGTAGAGTGTAAGCTCTTATTGGCAGGGTCTTCTCTCCTGTAGAGTGTAAGCTCTTATGGGCAGGGTATTCCCTCATATAGAGTGTAAGCTCTTATGGGCAGGGTCCTCTCTCCTGTAGAGTGTAAGCTCTTATGGGCAGGGTCCTCTCTCCTGTAGAGTATAAGCTCTTATGGGCACAGTACTCTCTCCTGTAGAGTATAAGCTCTTATGGGCACAGTACTCTCTCCTGTAGAGTGTCAGCTCTTATGGGCAGGGTATTCCCTCTTGTAGAGTGTAAGCTCTTACGGGCAGGGTCCTCTCTCCTGTAGAGTGTAAGCTCTTATGGGCAGGGTCCTCTCTTCTGTAGAGTGTAAGCTCTTATGGGCACAGTACTCTCTCCTGTAGAGTGTAAGCTCTTATGGGCAGGGTCCACTTTCCTGTAGAGTGTAAGCTCTTATGGGCAGGGTCCTCTCTCCTGTAGAGTATAAGCTCTTATGGGCAGGGTCCTCTCTCCTGTAGAGTGTAAGCTCTTATTGGCAGGGTCCTCTCTCCTGTAGAGTGTAAGCTCTTATGGGCAGGGTCCTCTCTCCTGTAGAGTGTAAGCTCTTATGGGCAGGGTCCTCTCTCCTGTAGAGTGTAAGCTCTTATGGGCAGGGTCCTCTCTCCTGTAGAGTGTAAGCTCTTATGGGCAGAGTCCTCTCTCCTGTAGAGTCTAAGCTCTTATGGGCAGGGTCCTCTCTCCTGTAGAGTGTAAGCTCTTATGGGCAGGGTCCTCTCTCCTGTAGAATGTAAGCTCTTATGGGCAGGGTCCCCTCTACTATAGAGTATAAGCTCTTATGGGCAGTGTACTCTCTCCTGTAGAGTGTAAGCTCTTATGGGCAGGGTCCTCTCTCCTTTAGAGTGTAAGCTCTTATGGGCAGGGTCCCCTCTCCTGTACAGTATAAGCTCTTACGGGCAGGGTCCTCTCTCCTGTAGAGTGTAAGCTCTTATGGGCAGGGTCCACTCTCCTGTAGAGTGTAAGCTCTTATGGGCAGGATCCTCTCTCCTGTAGAGTGTAAGCTCTTATGGGCAGGGTCCTCTCTTCTGTAAAGTGTAAGATCTTATGGGCAGGGTCCTCTCTCCTGTAGAATGTAAGCTCTTATGGGCAGGGTCCTCTTTCCTGTAGAGTATAAGCTCTTATGGGCAGGGTCCTCTCTCCTGTAGAGTGTAAGCTCTTATGGGCAGAGTACTCTCTCCCGTAGAGTGTAAGCTCTTATGGGCAGGATCCTCTCTCCTGTAGTGTGTAAGCTGTTATTGGCACAGTACTCTATCCTGTAGAGTGTAAGCTCTTATTGGCAGGGTCCTCTCTCCTGTAGAGTGTAAGCTCTTATGGGCAGGGTATTCCCTCATATAGAGTGTAAGCTCTTATGGGCAGGGTCCTCTCTCCTGTAGAGTGTAAGCTCTTATGGGCAGGGTCCTCTCTTCTGTAAAGTGTAAGATCTTATGGGCAGGGTCCTCTCTCCTGTAGAATGTAAGCTCTTATGGGCAGGGTCCTCTTTCCTGTAGAGTATAAGCTCTTATGGGCAGGGTCCTCTCTCCTGTAGAGTGTAAGCTCTTATGGGCAGAGTACTCTCTCCCGTAGAGTGTAAGCTCTTATGGGCAGGATCCTCTCTCCTGTAGTGTGTAAGCTGTTATTGGCACAGTACTCTATCCTGTAGAGTGTAAGCTCTTATTGGCAGGGTCTTCTCTCCTGTAGAGTGTAAGCTCTTATGGGCAGGGTATTCCCTCATATAGAGTGTAAGCTCTTATGGGCAGGGTCCTCTCTCCTGTAGAGTGTAAGCTCTTATGGGCAGGGTCCTCTCTCCTGTAGAGTATAAGCTCTTATGGGCACAGTACTCTCTCCTGTAGAGTATAAGCTCTTATGGGCACAGTACTCTCTCCTGTAGAGTGTCAGCTCTTATGGGCAGGGTATTCCCTCTTGTAGAGTGTAAGCTCTTACGGGCAGGGTCCTCTCTCCTGTAGAGTGTAAGCTCTTATGGGCAGGGTCCTCTCTTCTGTAGAGTGTAAGCTCTTATGGGCACAGTACTCTCTCCTGTAGAGTGTAAGCTCTTATGGGCAGGGTCCACTTTCCTGTAGAGTGTAAGCTCTTATGGGCAGGGTCCTCTCTCCTGTAGAGTATAAGCTCTTATGGGCAGGGTCCTCTCTCCTGTAGAGTGTAAGCTCTTATTGGCAGGGTCCTCTCTCCTGTAGAGTGTAAGCTCTTATGGGCAGGGTCCTCTCTCCTGTAGAGTGTAAGCTCTTATGGGCAGGGTCCTCTCTCCTGTAGAGTGTAAGCTCTTATGGGCAGGGTCCTCTCTCCTGTAGAGTGTAAGCTCTTATGGGCAGGGTCCCCTCTCCTGTAGAGTATAAGCTCTTATGGGCAGTGAACTCTCTCCTGTAGAGTATAAGCTCTTACGGGAAGGGTCCTCTCTCCTGTAGAGTGTTAGCTCTTATGGCAGGGTCTACTCTCCTGTAGAGTGTAAGCTCTTATGGGCAGGATCCTCTCTCCTGTAGAGTGTAAGCTCTTATGGGCAGGGTCCTCTCTTCTGTAGAGTGTAAGATCTTATGGGCAGAGTCCTCTCTCCTGTAGAGTGTAAGCTCTTATGGGCAGGTTCCTCTTTCCTGTAGAGTATAAGCTCTTATGGGCAGGGTCCTCTCTCCTGTAGAGTGTAAGCTCTTATTGGCAGAGTACTCTCTCTAGTAGAGTGTAAGCTCTTATGGGCAGGATCCTCTCTCCTGTAGAGTGTAAGCTCTTATGGGCACAGTACTCTCTCCTGTAGAGTGTAAGCTCTTATGGGCAGGGTCCTCTCTCCTGTAGTGTGTAAGCTCTTATGGGCAGGGTCCTCTCTCCTGTAGAGTATAAGCTCTTACGGGCAGGGACCTCTCTCCTGTAGAGTGTAAGCTCTTATGTGAAGGGTCCTCTCTCCTGTAGAGTGTAAGCTCTTATGGGCAGGGTCCTCTCTCCTGTAGAGTTTAAGCTCTTATGGGCAGGGTCCTCTCTTCTGTAGAGTGTAAGATCTTATGGGCAGGGTCCTCTCTCCTGTAGAGTGTAAGCTCTTATGGGCAGGGTCCTCTTTCCTGTAGAGTATAAGCTCTTATGGGCAGGGTCCTCTCTCCTGTAGAGTGTAAGCTCTTATGGGCAGAGTACTCTCTCCAGTAGAGTGTAAGCTCTTATGGGCAGGATCCTCTCTCCTGTAGAGTGTAAGCTTTTATGGGCACAGTACTCTCTCCTGTATAGTGTAAGCTCTTATGGGCAGGGTCCTCTCTCCTGTAGAGTGTAAGCTCTTATGGGCAGGGTCCTCTCTCCTGTAGAGTGTAAGCTCTTATGGGCAGGGTATTCCCTCCTGTAGAGTGTAAGCTCTTATGGGCAGGGTCCTCTCTCCTGTAGAGTGTAAGCTCTTATGGGCAGGGTCCTCTCTCCTGTAGAGTATAAGCTCTTATGGGCACAGTACTCTCTCCTGTAGAGTATAAGCTCTTATGGGCACAGTACTCTCTCCTGTAGAGTGTCAGCTCTTATGGGCAGGGTATTCCCTCTTGTAGAGTGTAAGCTCTTACGGGCAGGGTCCTCTCTCCTGTAGAGTGTAAGCTCTTATGGGCAGGGTCCTCTCTCCTGTAGAGTGTAAGCTCTTATGGGCACAGTACTCTCTCCTGTAGAGTGTAAGCTCTTATGGGCATGGTCCACTTTCCTATAGAGTGTAAGCTCTTATGGGCAGGGTCCTCTCTCCTGTAGAGTATAAGCTCTTATGGGCAGGGTCCTCTCTCCTGTAGAGTGTAAGCTCTTATTGGCAGGGTCCTCTCTCCTGTAGAGTGTAAGCTCTTATGGGCAGGGTCCTCTCTCCTGTAGAGTGTAAGCTCTTATGGGCAGGGTCCTCTCTCCTGTAGAGTGTAAGCTCTTATGGGCAGGGTCCCCTCTCCTGTAGAGTATAAGCTCTTATGGCCAGTGTACTCTCTCCTGTAGAGTATAAGCTCTTACGGGAAGGGTCCTCTCTCCTGTAGAGTGTAAGCTCTTATGGCAGGGTCTACTCTCCTGTAGAGTGTAAGCTCTTATGGGCAGGATCCTCTCTCCTGTAGAGTGTAAGCTCTTATGGGCAGGGTCCTCTCTTCTGTAGAGTGTAAGATCTTATGGGCAGAGTCCTCTCTCCTGTAGAGTGTAAGCTCTTATGGGCAGGTTCCTCTTTCCTGTAGAGTATAAGCTCTTATGGGCAGGGTCCTCTCTCCTGTAGAGTGTAAGCTCTTATTGGCAGAGTACTCTCTCTAGTAGAGTGTAAGCTCTTATGGGCAGGATCCTCTCTCCTGTAGAGTGTAAGCTCTTATGGGCAGGGTCCTCTCTCATGTAGAGTGTAAGCTCTTATGGGCAGGGACCTCTCTCCTGTAGAGTGTAAGCTCTTATGGGCAGGGTCCTCTCTCCTGTAGAGTGTAAGCTCTTATGGGTAGGGTATTCCCTCCTGTAGAGTGTAAGCTCTTATGGGCAGGGTCCTCTCTCCTGTAGAGTGTAAGCTCTTATGGGCAGGGTCCTCTCTCCTGTAGAGTATAAGCTCTTATTGGCAGGGTCCTCTCTCCTGTAAAGTGTAAGCTCTTATGTGCAGGGTCCTCTCTCCTGTAGAGTGTAAGTTCTTATGGGCAGGGTCCCCTCTCCTGTAGAGTGTAAGCTCTTATGGGTAGAGTCCCCTCTCCTGTAGAGTATAAGCTCTTATGGGCAGGGTCCTCTCTCCTGTAGAGTGTAAGCTCTTATTGGCAGGGTCCTCTCTCCTGTAGAGTGTAAGCTCTTATGGGCAGGGTCCTCTCTCCTGTAGAGTGTAAGCTCTTATGGGCAGGGTATTCCCTCCTGTAGAGTGTAAGCTCTTATGGGCAGGGTCCTCTCTCCTGTAGAGTGTAAGCTCTTATGGGCAGGGTCCTCTCTCCTGTAGAGTGTCAGCTCTTATGGGCAGGGTCCTCTCTCCTGTAGAGTGTAAGCTCTTATGGGGAGGGTCCTATCTCCTGTAGAGTATAAGCTCTTATTGGCAGGGTCCTCTCTCCTGTAGAGTGTAAGCTCTTATTGGCAGGGTCCCCTCTCCTGTAGAGTGTAAGCTCTTATGGGCAGGGACCTCTCTCCTGTAGAGTGTAAGCTCTTATGGGCAGGGTCCTCTCTCCTGTAGAGTGTAAGCTCTTATGGGCAGGGACCTCTCTCCTGTAGAGTGTAAGCTCTTATGGGCAGAGTCCTCTCTCCTGTAGAGTCTAAGCTCTTATGGGCAGGGTCCTCTCTCCTGTAGAGTGTAAGCTCTTATGGGCAGGGTCCTCTCTCCTGTAGAATGTAAGCTCTTATGGGCAGGGTCCCCTCTACTATAGAGTATAAGCTCTTATGGGCAGTGTACTCTCTCCTGTAGAGTGTAAGCTCTTATGGGCAGGGTCCTCTCTCCTTTAGAGTGTAAGCTCTTATGGGCAGGGTCCCCTCTCCTGTACAGTATAAGCTCTTACGGGCAGGGTCCTCTCTCCTGTAGAGTGTAAGCTCTTATGGGCAGGGTCCACTCTCCTGTAGAGTGTAAGCTCTTATGGGCAGGATCCTCTCTCCTGTAGAGTGTAAGCTCTTATGGGCAGGGTCCTCTCTTCTGTAAAGTGTAAGATCTTATGGGCAGGGTCCTCTCTCCTGTAGAATGTAAGCTCTTATGGGCAGGGTCCTCTTTCCTGTAGAGTATAAGCTCTTATGGGCAGGGTCCTCTCTCCTGTAGAGTGTAAGCTCTTATGGGCAGAGTACTCTCTCCCGTAGAGTGTAAGCTCTTATGGGCAGGATCCTCTCTCCTGTAGTGTGTAAGCTGTTATTGGCACAGTACTCTATCCTGTAGAGTGTAAGCTCTTATTGGCAGGGTCCTCTCTCCTGTAGAGTGTAAGCTCTTATGGGCAGGGTATTCCCTCATATAGAGTGTAAGCTCTTATGGGCAGGGTCCTCTCTCCTGTAGAGTGTAAGCTCTTATGGGCAGGGTCCTCTCTTCTGTAAAGTGTAAGATCTTATGGGCAGGGTCCTCTCTCCTGTAGAATGTAAGCTCTTATGGGCAGGGTCCTCTTTCCTGTAGAGTATAAGCTCTTATGGGCAGGGTCCTCTCTCCTGTAGAGTGTAAGCTCTTATGGGCAGAGTACTCTCTCCCGTAGAGTGTAAGCTCTTATGGGCAGGATCCTCTCTCCTGTAGTGTGTAAGCTGTTATTGGCACAGTACTCTATCCTGTAGAGTGTAAGCTCTTATTGGCAGGGTCCTCTCTCCTGTAGAGTGTAAGCTCTTATGGGCAGGGTATTCCCTCATATAGAGTGTAAGCTCTTATGGGCAGGGTCCTCTCTCCTGTAGAGTGTAAGCTCTTATGGGCAGGGTCCTCTCTCCTGTAGAGTATAAGCTCTTATGGGCACAGTACTCTCTCCTGTAGAGTATAAGCTCTTATGGGCACAGTACTCTCTCCTGTAGAGTGTCAGCTCTTATGGGCAGGGTATTCCCTCTTGTAGAGTGTAAGCTCTTACGGGCAGGGTCCTCTCTCCTGTAGAGTGTAAGCTCTTATGGGCAGGGTCCTCTCTTCTGTAGAGTGTAAGCTCTTATGGGCACAGTACTCTCTCCTGTAGAGTGTAAGCTCTTATGGGCAGGGTCCACTTTCCTGTAGAGTGTAAGCTCTTATGGGCAGGGTCCTCTCTCCTGTAGAGTATAAGCTCTTATGGGCAGGGTCCTCTCTCCTGTAGAGTGTAAGCTCTTATTGGCAGGGTCCTCTCTCCTGTAGAGTGTAAGCTCTTATGGGCAGGGTCCTCTCTCCTGTAGAGTGTAAGCTCTTATGGGCAGGGTCCTCTCTCCTGTAGAGTGTAAGCTCTTATGGGCAGGGTCCTCTCTCCTGTAGAGTGTAAGCTCTTATGGGCAGGGTCCCCTCTCCTGTAGAGTATAAGCTCTTATGGGCAGTGAACTCTCTCCTGTAGAGTATAAGCTCTTACGGGAAGGGTCCTCTCTCCTGTAGAGTGTTAGCTCTTATGGCAGGGTCTACTCTCCTGTAGAGTGTAAGCTCTTATGGGCAGGATCCTCTCTCCTGTAGAGTGTAAGCTCTTATGGGCAGGGTCCTCTCTTCTGTAGAGTGTAAGATCTTATGGGCAGAGTCCTCTCTCCTGTAGAGTGTAAGCTCTTATGGGCAGGTTCCTCTTTCCTGTAGAGTATAAGCTCTTATGGGCAGGGTCCTCTCTCCTGTAGAGTGTAAGCTCTTATTGGCAGAGTACTCTCTCTAGTAGAGTGTAAGCTCTTATGGGCAGGATCCTCTCTCCTGTAGAGTGTAAGCTCTTATGGGCACAGTACTCTCTCCTGTAGAGTGTAAGCTCTTATGGGCAGGGTCCTCTCTCCTGTAGTGTGTAAGCTCTTATGGGCAGGGTCCTCTCTCCTGTAGAGTATAAGCTCTTACGGGCAGGGACCTCTCTCCTGTAGAGTGTAAGCTCTTATGTGAAGGGTCCTCTCTCCTGTAGAGTGTAAGCTCTTATGGGCAGGGTCCTCTCTCCTGTAGAGTTTAAGCTCTTATGGGCAGGGTCCTCTCTTCTGTAGAGTGTAAGATCTTATGGGCAGGGTCCTCTCTCCTGTAGAGTGTAAGCTCTTATGGGCAGGGTCCTCTTTCCTGTAGAGTATAAGCTCTTATGGGCAGGGTCCTCTCTCCTGTAGAGTGTAAGCTCTTATGGGCAGAGTACTCTCTCCAGTAGAGTGTAAGCTCTTATGGGCAGGATCCTCTCTCCTGTAGAGTGTAAGCTTTTATGGGCACAGTACTCTCTCCTGTATAGTGTAAGCTCTTATGGGCAGGGTCCTCTCTCCTGTAGAGTGTAAGCTCTTATGGGCAGGGTCCTCTCTCCTGTAGAGTGTAAGCTCTTATGGGCAGGGTATTCCCTCCTGTAGAGTGTAAGCTCTTATGGGCAGGGTCCTCTCTCCTGTAGAGTGTAAGCTCTTATGGGCAGGGTCCTCTCTCCTGTAGAGTATAAGCTCTTATGGGCACAGTACTCTCTCCTGTAGAGTATAAGCTCTTATGGGCACAGTACTCTCTCCTGTAGAGTGTCAGCTCTTATGGGCAGGGTATTCCCTCTTGTAGAGTGTAAGCTCTTACGGGCAGGGTCCTCTCTCCTGTAGAGTGTAAGCTCTTATGGGCAGGGTCCTCTCTCCTGTAGAGTGTAAGCTCTTATGGGCACAGTACTCTCTCCTGTAGAGTGTAAGCTCTTATGGGCAGGGTCCACTTTCCTATAGAGTGTAAGCTCTTATGGGCAGGGTCCTCTCTCCTGTAGAGTATAAGCTCTTATGGGCAGGGTCCTCTCTCCTGTAGAGTGTAAGCTCTTATTGGCAGGGTCCTCTCTCCTGTAGAGTGTAAGCTCTTATGGGCAGGGTCCTCTCTCCTGTAGAGTGTAAGCTCTTATGGGCAGGGTCCTCTCTCCTGTAGAGTGTAAGCTCTTATGGGCAGGGTCCCCTCTCCTGTAGAGTATAAGCTCTTATGGCCAGTGTACTCTCTCCTGTAGAGTATAAGCTCTTACGGGAAGGGTCCTCTCTCCTGTAGAGTGTAAGCTCTTATGGCAGGGTCTACTCTCCTGTAGAGTGTAAGCTCTTATGGGCAGGATCCTCTCTCCTGTAGAGTGTAAGCTCTTATGGGCAGGGTCCTCTCTTCTGTAGAGTGTAAGATCTTATGGGCAGAGTCCTCTCTCCTGTAGAGTGTAAGCTCTTATGGGCAGGTTCCTCTTTCCTGTAGAGTATAAGCTCTTATGGGCAGGGTCCTCTCTCCTGTAGAGTGTAAGCTCTTATTGGCAGAGTACTCTCTCTAGTAGAGTGTAAGCTCTTATGGGCAGGATCCTCTCTCCTGTAGAGTGTAAGCTCTTATGGGCACAGTACTCTCTCCTGTAGAGTGTAAGCTCTTATGGGCAGGGTCCTCTCTCCTGTAGTGTGTAAGCTCTTATGGGCAGGTTCCTCTCTCCTGTAGAGTATAAGCTCTTACGGGCAGGGACCTCTCTCCTGTAGAGTGTAAGCTCTTATGTGCAGGGTCCTCTCTCCTGTAGAGTGTAAGCTCTTATGGGCAGGGTCCTCTCTCCTGTAGAGTGTAAGCTCTTATGGGCAGGGTCCTCTCTCCTGTAGAGTTTAAGCTCTTATGTGCAGGGTCCTCTCTCCTGTAGAGTGTAAGCTCTTATGGGCAGATTACTCTCTCCAGTAGAGTGTAAGCTCTTATGGGCAGGATCCTCTCTCCTGTAGAGTGTAATCTCTTATGGGCACAGTACTCTCTCCTGTAGAGTGTAAGCTCTTATGGGCAGGGTCCTCTCTCCTGTAGAGTGTAAGCTCTTATTGGCAGCGTATTCCCTCCTGTAGAGTGTAAGCTCTTATGGGCAGGGTCCTCTCTCCTGTAGAGTGTAAGCTCTTATCGGCAGGGTCCTCTCTCCTGCAGAGTATAAGCTCTTACGGGCACAGTACTCTCTCCTGTAGAGTGTAAGCTCTTATGGGCAGGGTCCACTTTCCTGTAGAGTGTAAGCTCTTATGAGCAGGGTCCTCTCTCCTGTAGAGTATAAGCTCTTATGGGCAGGGTCCTCTCTCCTGTAGAGTGTAAGCTCTTATTGGCAGGGTCCTCTCTCCTGTAGAGTGTAAGCTCTTATGGGCAGGGTCCTCTCTCCTGTAGAGTGTAAGCTCTTATGGGCAGGGTCCTCTCTCCTGTAGAGTGTAAGCTCTTATGGGCAGGGTTTCCTCTCCTGTAGAGTATAAGCTCTTATGGGCAGTGTCCCCTCTCCTGTAGAGTATAAGCTCTTACGGGCAGGGTCCTCTCTCCTGTAGAGTGTAAGCTCTTATGGGCAGGGTCCACTCTCCTGTAGAGTGTAAGCTCTTATGGGCAGGATCCTCTCTCCTGTAGAGTGTAAGCTCCTATGGGCAGGGTCCTCTCTCCTGTAGAGGGTAAGCTCTTATGGGCAGAGTACTCTCTCCAGTAGAGTGTAAGCTCTTATGGGCAGGATCCTCTCTCCTGTAGAGTGTAAGCTCTTATGGGCAGAGACCTCTCTCCTGTAGAGTGTAAGCTCTTATGGGCAGGGTCCTCTCTCCTGTAGAGTATAAGCTCTTACGGGCAGGGACCTCTCTCCTGTAGAGTGTAAGCTCTTATGGGCAGGGTCCTCTCTCCTGTAGAGTGTAAGCCCTTATGGGCAGGGTCCCCTCTACTATAGAGTATAAGCTCTTATGGGCAGTGTACTCTCTCCTGTAGAGTGTAAGCTCTTATGGGCAGGGTCCTCTCTCCTTTAGAGTGTAAGCTCTTATGGGCAGGGTCCCCTCTCCTGTACAGTATAAGCTCTTACGGGCAGGGTCCTCTCTCCTGTAGAGTGTAAGCTCTTATGGGCAGGATCCTCTCTCCTGTAGAGTGTAAGCTCTTATGGGCAGGGTCCTCTCTTCTGTAAAGTGTAAGATCTTATGGGCAGGGTCCTCTCTCCTGTAGAGTGTAAGCTCTTATGGGCAGGGTCCTCTTTCCTGTAGAGTATAAGCTCTTATGGGCAGGGTCCTCTCTCCTGTAGAGTGTAAGCTCTTATGGGCAGGGTCCTCTTTCCTGTAGAGTATAAGCTCTTATGGGCAGGGTCCTCTCTCCCGTAGAGTGTAAGCTCTTATGGGCAGGATCCTCTCTCCTGTAGTGTGTAAGCTCTTAATGGCACAGTACTCTCTCCTGTAGAGTGTAAGCTCTTATGGGCAGGGTCCTCTCTCCTGTAGAGTGTAAGCTCTTATGGGCAGGGTATTCCCTCCTGTAGAGTGTAAGCTCTTATGGGCATGGTCCTCTCTCCTGTAGAATATAAGCTCTTATGGGCACAGTACTCTCTCCTGTAGAGTATAAGCTCTTATGGGCACAGTACTCTCTCCTGTAGAGTGTCAGCTCTTATGGGCAGGGTATTCCCTCTTTTAGAGTGTAAGCTCTTACAGGCAGGGTCCTCTCTCCTGTAAAGTGTAAGCTTTTATGGGCAGGGTCCTCTCTCCTGTAGAGTGTAAGCTCTTATGGGCACAGTACTCTCTCCTGTAGAGTGTAAGCTCTTATGGGCAGGGTCCACTTTCCTGTAGAGTGTAAGCTCTTATGGGCAGGGTCCTCTCTCCTGTAGAGTATAAGCTCTTATGGGCAGGGTCCTCTCTCCTGTAGAGTGTAAGCTCTTATTAGCAGGGTCCTCTCTCCTGTAGAGTGTAAGCTCTTATGGGCAGGGTCCTCTCTCCTGTAGAGTGTAAGCTCTTATGGGCAGGGTCCTCTCTCCTGTAGAGTGTAAGCTCTTATGGGCAGGGTCCCCTCTCCTGTAGAGTATAAGCTCTTATGGGCAGTGTACTCTCTCCTGTAGAGTATAAGCTCTTACGGGAAGGGTCCTCTCTCCTGTAGAGTGTAAGCTCTTATGGCAGGGTCTACTCTCCTGTAGAGTGTAAGCTCTTATGGGCAGGGTCCTCTCTTCTGTAGAGTGTAAGATCTTATGGGCAGAGTCCTCTCTCCTGTAGAGTGTAAGCTCTTATGGGCAGGGTCCTCTCTCCTGTAGAGTGTAAGCTCTTATGGGCAGGGTCCTCTCTCCTGTAGAGTGTAAGCTCTTATGGGCAGGGTCCTCTCTCCTGTAGAGTGTAAGCTCTTATGGGCAGGGTCCCCTCTCCTGTAGAGTATAAGCTCTTATGGGCAGTGTACTCTCTCCTGTAGAGTATAAGCTCTTACGGGAAGGGTCCTCTCTCCTGTAGAGTGTAAGCTCTTATGGCAAGGTCTACTCTCCTGTAGAGTGTAAGCTCTTATGGGCAGGGTCCTCTCTTCTGTAGAGTGTAAGATCTTATGGGCAGAGTCCTCTCTCCTGTAGAGTGTAAGCTCTTATGGGCAGGGTCCTCTCTCCTGTAGAGTGTAAGCTCTTATGGGCAGGGTCCCCTCTCCTGTAGAGTATAAGCTCTTATGGCCAGTGTACTCTCTCCTGTAGAGTATAAGCTCTTACGGGAAGGGTCCTCTCTCCTGTAGAGTGTAAGCTCTTATGGCAGGGTCTTCTCTCCTGTAGAGTGTAAGCTCTTATGGGCAGGATCCTCTCTCCTGTAGAGTGTAAGCTCTTATGGGCAGGGTCCTCTCTTCTGTAGAGTGTAAGATCTTATGGGCAGAGTCCTCTCTCCTGTAGAGTGTAAGCTCTTATGGGCAGGTTCCTCTTTCCTGTAGAGTATAAGCTCTTATGGGCAGGGTCCTCTCTCCTGTAGAGTGTAAGCTCTTATTGGCAGAGTACTCTCTCTAGTAGAGTGTAAGCTCTTATGGGCAGGATCCTCTCTCCTGTAGAGTGTAAGCTCTTATGGGCACAGTACTCTCTCCTGTAGAGTGTAAGCTCTTATGGGCAGGGTCCTCTCTCCTGTAGTGTGTAAGCTCTTATGGGCAGGTTCCTCTCTCCTGTAGAGTATAAGCTCTTACGGGCAGGGACCTCTCTCCTGTAGAGTGTAAGCTCTTATGTGCAGGGTCCTCTCTCCTGTAGAGTGTAAGCTCTTATGGGCAGGGTCCTCTCTCCTGTAGAGTTTAAGCTCTTATGGGCAGGGTCCTCTCTTCTGTAGAGTGTAAGATCTTATGGGCAGGGTCCTCTCTTCTGTAGAGTGTAAGCTCTTATGGGCAGGGTCCTCTTTCCTGTAGAGTATAAGCTCTTATGGGCAGGGTCCTCTCTCCTGTAGAGTGTAAGCTCTTATGGGCAGATTACTCTCTCCAGTAGAGTGTAAGCTCTTATGGGCAGGATCCTCTCTCCTGTAGAGTGTAATCTCTTATGGGCACAGTACTCTCTCCTGTAGAGTGTAAGCTCTTATGGGCAGGGTCCTCTCTCCTGTAGAGTGTAAGCTCTTATTGGCAGCGTATTCCCTCCTGTAGAGTGTAAGCTCTTATGGGCAGGGTCCTCTCTCCTGTAGAGTGTAAGCTCTTATCGGCAGGGTCCTCTCTCCTGTAGAGTATAAGCTCTTATGGGCACAGTACTCTCTCCTGTAGAGTGTAAGCTCTTATGGGCAGGGTCCACTTTCCTGTAGAGTGTAAGCTCTTATGAGCAGGGTCCTCTCTCCTGTAGAGTATAAGCTCTTATGGGCAGGGTCCTCTCTCCTGTAGAGTGTAAGCTCTTATTGGCAGGGTCCTCTCTCCTGTAGAGTGTAAGCTCTTATGGGCAGGGTCCTCTCTCCTGTAGAGTGTAAGCTCTTATGGGCAGGGTCCTCTCTCCTGTAGAGTGTAAGCTCTTATGGGCAGGGTTTCCTCTCCTGTAGAGTATAAGCTCTTATGGGCAGTGTCCCCTCTCCTGTAGAGTATAAGCTCTTATGGGCAGGGTCCTCTCTCCTGTAGAGTATAAGCTCTTATGGGCAGGGTCCTCTCTCCTGTAGAGTGTAAGCTCTTATTGGCAGGGTCCTCTCTCCTGTAGAGTGTAAGCTCTTATGGGCAGGGTCCACTCTCCTGTAGAGTGTAAGCTCTTATGGGCAGGATCCTCTCTCCTGTAGAGTGTAAGCTCCTATGGGCAGGGTCCTCTCTCCTGTAGAGGGTAAGCTCTTATGGGCAGAGTACTCTCTCCAGTAGAGTGTAAGCTCTTATGGGCAGGATCCTCTCTCCTGTAGAGTGTAAGCTCTTATGGGCAGAGACCTCTCTCCTGTAGAGTGTAAGCTCTTATGGGCAGGGTCCTCTCTCCTGTAGAGTATAAGCTCTTACGGGCAGGGACCTCTCTCCTGTAGAGTGTAAGCTCTTATGTGCAGGGTCCTCTCTCCTGTAGAGTGTAAGCTCTTATGGGCAGGGTCCTCTCTCCTGTAGAGTGTAAGCTCTTATGGGCACAGTACTCTCTCCTGTAGAGTGTAAGCTCTTATGGGCAGGGTCCTCTTTCCTGTAGTGTGTAAGCTCTTATTGGCAGGGTCCTCTCTCCTGTATAGTATAAGCTCTTACGGGCAGGGACCTCTCTTCTGTAGAGTGTAAGTTCTTATGGGCAGGGTCCCCTCTCCTGTAGAGTGTAAGCTCTTATGGGCAGGGACCTCTCTCCTGTAGAGTGTAAGCTCTTATGGGCAGGGTCCTCTCTCCTGTAGAGTGTAAGCCCTTATGGGCAGGGTCCCCTCTACTATAGAGTATAAGCTCTTATGGGCAGTGTACTCTCTCCTGTAGAGTGTAAGCTCTTATGGGCAGGGTCCTCTCTCCTTTAGAGTGTAAGCTCTTATGGGCAGGGTCCCCTCTCCTGTACAGAATAAGCTCTTACGGGCAGGGTCCTCTCTCCTGTAGAGTGTAAGCTCTTATGGGCAGGGTCCACTCTCCTGTAGAGTGTAAGCTCTTATGGGCAGGATCCTCTCTCCTGTAGAGTGTAAGCTCTTATGGGCAGGGTCCTCTCTTCTGTAAAGTGTAAGATCTTATGGGCAGGGTCCTCTCTCCTGTAGAGTGTAAGCTCTTATGGGCAGGGTCCTCTTTCCTGTAGAGTATAAGCTCTTATGGGCAGGGTCCTCTCTCCTGTAGAGTGTAAGCTCTTATGGGCAGGGTCCTCTTTCCTGTAGAGTATAAGCTCTTATGGGCAGGGTCCTCTCTCCTGTAGAGTGTAAGCTCTTATGGGCAGAGTACTCTCTCCCGTAGAGTGTAAGCTCTTATGGGCAGGATCCTCTCTCCTGTAGTGTGTAAGCTCTTATTGGCACAGTACTCTCTCCTGTAGAGTGTAAGCTCTTATGGGCAGGGTCCTCTCTCCTGTAGAGTGTAAGCTCTTATGGGCAGGGTATTCCCTCCTGTAGAGTGTAAGCTCTTATGGGCATGGTCCTCTCTCCTGTAGAATATAAGCTCTTATGGGCACAGTACTCTCTCTTGTAGAGTATAAGCTCTTATGGGCACAGTACTCTCTCCTGTAGAGTGTCAGCTCTTATGGGCAGGGTATTCCCTCTTTTAGAGTGTAAGCTCTTACGGGCAGGGTCCTCTCTCCTGTAGAGTGTAAGCTTTTATGGGCAGGGTCCTCTCTCCTGTAGAGTGTAAGCTCTTATGGGCACAGTACTCTCTCCTGTAGAGTGTCAGCTCTTATGGGCAGGGTATTCCCTCTTTTAGAGTGTAAGCTCTTACGGGCAGGGTCCTCTCTCCTGTAGAGTGTAAGCTTTTATGGGCAGGGTCCTCTCTCCTGTAGAGTGTAAGCTCTTATGGGCAGGGTCCACTTTCCTGTAGAGTGTAAGCTCTTATGGGCAGGGTCCTCTCTCCTGTAGAGTATAAGCTCATATGGGCAGGGTCCTCTCTCCTGTAGAGTGTAAGCTCTTATTAGCAGGGTCCTCTCTCCTGTAGAGTGTAAGCTCTTATGGGCAGGGTCCTCTCTCCTGTAGAGTGTAAGCTCTTATGGGCAGGGTCCTCTCTCCTGTAGAGTGTAAGCTCTTATGGGCAGGGTCCCCTCTCCTGTAGAGTATAAGCTCTTATGGGCAGTGTACTCTCTCCTGTAGAGTATAAGCCCTTACGGGAAGGGTCCTCTCTCCTGTAGAGTGTAAGCTCTTATGGCAGGGTCTACTCTCCTGTAGAGTGTAAGCTCTTATGGGCAGGGTCCTCTCTTCTGTAGAGTGTAAGATCTTATGGGCAGAGTCCTCTCTCCTGTAGAGTGTAAGCTCTTATGGGCAGGGTCCTCTCTCCTGTAGAGTGTAAGCTCTTATGGGCAGGGTCCTCTCTCCTGTAGAGTGTAAGCTCTTATGGGCAGGGTCCTCTCTCCTGTAGAGTGTAAGCTCTTATGGGCAGGGTCCCCTCTCCTGTAGAGTATAAGCTCTTATGGGCAGTGTACTCTCTCCTGTAGAGTATAAGCTCTTACGGGAAGGGTCCTCTCTCCTGTAGAGTGTAAGCTCTTATGGCAGGGTCTACTCTCCTGTAGAGTGTAAGCTCTTATGGGCAGGGTCCTCTCTTCTGTAGAGTGTAAGATCTTATGGGCAGAGTCCTCTCTCCTGTAGAGTGTAAGCTCTTATGGGCAGGGTCCTCTCTCCTGTAGAGTGTAAGCTCTTATGGGCAGGGTCCCCTCTCCTGTAGAGTATAAGCTCTTATGGCCAGTGTACTCTCTCCTGTAGAGTATAAGCTCTTACGGGAAGGGTCCTCTCTCCTGTAGAGTGTAAGCTCTTATGGCAGGGTCTACTCTCCTGTAGAGTGTAAGCTCTTATGGGCAGGATCCTCTCTCCTGTAGAGTGTAAGCTCTTATGGGCAGGGTCCTCTCTTCTGTAGAGTGTAAGATCTTATGGGCAGAGTCCTCTCTCCTGTAGAGTGTAAGCTCTTATGGGCAGGTTCCTCTTTCCTGTAGAGTATAAGCTCTTATGGGCAGGGTCCTCTCTCCTGTAGAGTGTAAGCTCTTATTGGCAGAGTACTCTCTCTAGTAGAGTGTAAGCTCTTATGGGCAGGATCCTCTCTCCTGTAGAGTGTAAGCTCTTATGGGCACAGTACTCTCTCCTGTAGAGTGTAAGCTCTTATGGGCAGGGTCCTCTCTCCTGTAGTGTGTAAGCTCTTATGGGCAGGTTCCTCTCTCCTGTAGAGTATAAGCTCTTACGGGCAGGGACCTCTCTCCTGTAGAGTGTAAGCTCTTATGTGCAGGGTCCTCTCTCCTGTAGAGTGTAAGCTCTTATGGGCAGGGTCCTCTCTCCTGTAGAGTTTAAGCTCTTATGGGCAGGGTCCTCTCTTCTGTAGAGTGTAAGATCTTATGGGCAGGGTCCTCTCTTCTGTAGAGTGTAAGCTCTTATGGGCAGGGTCCTCTTTCCTGTAGAGTATAAGCTCTTATGGGCAGATTACTCTCTCCAGTAGAGTGTAAGCTCTTATGGGCAGGATCCTCTCTCCTGTAGAGTGTAATCTCTTATGGGCACAGTACTCTCTCCTGTAGAGTGTAAGCTCTTATGGGCAGGGTCCTCTCTCCTGTAGAGTGTAAGCTCTTATTGGCAGCGTATTCCCTCCTGTAGAGTGTAAGCTCTTATGGGCAGGGTCCTCTCTCCTGTAGAGTGTAAGCTCTTATCGGCAGGGTCCTCTCTCCTGTAGAGTATAAGCTCTTATGGGCACAGTACTCTCTCCTGTAGAGTGTAAGCTCTTATGGGCAGGGTCCACTTTCCTGTAGAGTGTAAGCTCTTATGAGCAGGGTCCTCTCTCCTGTAGAGTATAAGCTCTTATGGGCAGGGTCCTCTCTCCTGTAGAGTGTAAGCTCTTATTGGCAGGGTCCTCTCTCCTGTAGAGTGTAAGCTCTTATGGGCAGGGTCCTCTCTCCTGTAGAGTGTAAGCTCTTATGGGCAGGGTCCTCTCTCCTGTAGAGTGTAAGCTCTTATGGGCAGGGTTTCCTCTCCTGTAGAGTATAAGCTCTTATGGGCAGTGTCCCCTCTCCTGTAGAGTATAAGCTCTTACGGGCAGGGTCCTCTCTCCTGTAGAGTGTAAGCTCTTATGGGCAGGGTCCACTCTCCTGTAGAGTGTAAGCTCTTATGGGCAGGATCCTCTCTCCTGTAGAGTGTAAGCTCCTATGGGCAGGGTCCTCTCTCCTGTAGAGGGTAAGCTCTTATGGGCAGAGTACTCTCTCCAGTAGAGTGTAAGCTCTTATGGGCAGGATCCTCTCTCCTGTAGAGTGTAAGCTCTTATGGGCAGAGACCTCTCTCCTGTAGAGTGTAAGCTCTTATGGGCAGGGTCCTCTCTCCTGTAGAGTATAAGCTCTTACGGGCAGGGACCTCTCTCCTGTAGAGTGTAAGCTCTTATGTGCAGGGTCCTCTCTCCTGTAGAGTGTAAGCTCTTATGGGCAGGGTCCTCTCTCCTGTAGAGTGTAAGCTCTTATGGGCACAGTACTCTCTCCTGTAGAGTGTAAGCTCTTATGGGCAGGGTCCTCTTTCCTGTAGTGTGTAAGCTCTTATTGGCAGGGTCCTCTCTCCTGTATAGTATAAGCTCTTACGGGCAGGGACCTCTCTTCTGTAGAGTGTAAGTTCTTATGGGCAGGGTCCCCTCTCCTGTAGAGTGTAAGCTCTTATGGGCAGGGACCTCTCTCCTGTAGAGTGTAAGCTCTTATGGGCAGGGTCCTCTCTCCTGTAGAGTGTAAGCCCTTATGGGCAGGGTCCCCTCTACTATAGAGTATAAGCTCTTATGGGCAGTGTACTCTCTCCTGTAGAGTGTAAGCTCTTATGGGCAGGGTCCTCTCTCCTTTAGAGTGTAAGCTCTTATGGGCAGGGTCCCCTCTCCTGTACAGTATAAGCTCTTACGGGCAGGGTCCTCTCTCCTGTAGAGTGTAAGCTCTTATGGGCAGGGTCCACTCTCCTGTAGAGTGTAAGCTCTTATGGGCAGGATCCTCTCTCCTGTAGAGTGTAAGCTCTTATGGGCAGGGTCCTCTCTTCTGTAAAGTGTAAGATCTTATGGGCAGGGTCCTCTCTCCTGTAGAGTGTAAGCTCTTATGGGCAGGGTCCTCTTTCCTGTAGAGTATAAGCTCTTATGGGCAGGGTCCTCTCACCTGTAGAGTGTAAGCTCTTATGGGCAGGGTCCTCTTTCCTGTAGAGTATAAGCTCTTATGGGCAGGGTCCTCTCTCCTGTAGAGTGTAAGCTCTTATGGGCAGAGTACTCTCTCCCGTAGAGTGTAAGCTCTTATGGGCAGGATCCTCTCTCCTGTAGTGTGTAAGCTCTTATTGGCACAGTACTCTCTCCTGTAGAGTGTAAGCTCTTATGGGCAGGGTCCTCTCTCCTGTAGAGTGTAAGCTCTTATGGGCAGGGTATTCCCTCCTGTAGAGTGTAAGCTCTTATGGGCATGGTCCTCTCTCCTGTAGAATATAAGCTCTTATGGGCACAGTACTCTCTCCTGTAGAGTATAAGCTCTTATGGGCACAGTACTCTCTCCTGTAGAGTATAAGCTCTTACGGGCAGGGTCCTCTCTCCTGTAGAGTGTAAGCTCTTATGGGCAGGGTCCTCTCTCCTGTAGAGTGTAAGCTCTTATGGGCACAGTACTCTCTCCTGTAGAGTGTAAGCTCTTATGGGCAGGGTCCACTTTCCTGTAGAGTGTAAGCTCTTATGGGCAGGGTCCTCTCTCCTGTAGAGTATAAGCTCTTATGGGCAGGGTCCTCTCTCCTGTAGAGTGTAAGCTCTTATTAGCAGGGTCCTCTCTCCTGTAGAGTGTAAGCTCTTATGGGCAGGGTCCTCTCTCCTGTAGAGTGTAAGCTCTTATGGGCAGGGTCCTCTCTCCTGTAGAGTGTAAGCTCTTATGGGCAGGGTCCCCTCTCCTGTAGAGTATAAGCTCTTATGGGCAGTGTACTCTCTCCTGTAGAGTATAAGCTCTTACGGGAAGGGTCCTCTCTCCTGTAGAGTGTAAGCTCTTATGGCAGGGTCTACTCTCCTGTAGAGTGTAAGCTCTTATGGGCAGGGTCCTCTCTTCTGTAGAGTGTAAGATCTTATGGGCAGAGTCCTCTCTCCTGTAGAGTGTAAGCTCTTATGGGCAGGTTCCTCTTTCCTGTAGAGTGTAAGCTCTTATGGGCAGGGTCCTCTCTCCTGTAGAGTGTAAGCTCTTATTGGCAGAGTACTCTCTCTAGTAGAGTGTAAGCTCTTATGGGCAGGATCCTCTCTCCTGTAGAGTGTAAGCTCTTATAAGCACAGTACTCTCTCCTGTAGAGTGTAAGCTCTTATGGGCAGGGTCCTCTCTCCTGTAGAGTGTAAGCTCTTATGGGCAGAGTCCTCTCTCCTGTAGAGTATAAGCTCTTACGGGCAGGGACCTCTCTCCTGTAGAGTGTAAGCTCTTATGTGCAGGGTCCTCTCTCCTGTAGAGTGTAAGCTCTTATGGGCAGGGTCCTCTCTCCTGTAGAGTTTAAGCTCTTATGGGCAGGGTCCTCTCTTCTGTAGAGTGTAAGATCTTATGGGCAGGGTCCTCTCTTCTGTAGAGTATAATCTCTTATGGGCAGGGTCCTCTCTCCTGTAGAGTGTAAGCTCTTATGGGCAGAGTACTCTCTCCAGTAGAGTGTAAGCTCTTATGGGCAGGATCCTCTCTCCTGTAGAGTGTAAGCTCTTATGGGCACAGTACTCTCTCCTGTAGAGTGTAAGCTCTTATGGGCAGGGTCCTCTCTCCTGTAGAGTGTAAGCTCTTATGGGCAGCGTATTCCCTCCTGTAGAGTGTAAGCTCTTATGGGCAGGGTCCTCTCTCCTGTAGAGTGTAAGCTCTTATCGGCAGGGTCCTCTCTCCTGTAGAGTATAAGCTCTTATGGGCACAGTACTCTCTCCTGTAGAGTGTAAGCTCTTATGGGCAGGGTCCACTTTCCTGTAGAGTGTAAGCTCTTATGAGCAGGGTCCTCTCTCCTGTAGAGTATAAGCTCTTATGGGCAGGGTCCTCTCTCCTGTAGAGTGTAAGCTCTTATTGGCAGGGTCCTCTCTCCTGTAGAGTGTAAGCTCTTATGGGCAGGGTCCTCTCTCCTGTAGAGTGTAAGCTCTTATGGGCAGGGTCCTCTCTCCTGTAGAGTGTAAGCTCTTATGGGCAGGGTCCTCTCTCCTGTAGAGTGTAAGCTCTTATGGGCACAGTACTCTCTCCTGTAGAGTGTAAGCTCTTATGGGCAGGGTCCTCTCTCCTGTAGTGTGTAAGCTCTTATGGGCAGGGTCCTCTCTCCTGTATAGTATAAGCTCTTACGGGCAGGGACCTCTCTCCTGTAGAGTGTAAGCTCTTATGTGCAGGGTCCTCTCTCCTGTAGAGTGTAAACTCTTATGGGCAGGGTCCTCTCTCCTGTAGAGTGTAAGCTTTTATGGGCAGGGTCCTCTCTCCTGTAGAGTATAAGCTCTTATGGGCACAGTACTCTCTCCTGTAGAGTGTAAGCTCTTATGGGCAGGTTCCTCTCTCCTGTAGAGTGTAAGCTTTTATGGGCAGGGTCCTCTCTCCTGTAGAGTATAAGCTCTTATGGGCACAGTACTCTCTCCTGTAGAGTGTAAGCTCTTATGGGCAGGTTCCTCTCTCCTGTAGAGTGTAAGCTCTTATGGGCAGGGTCCTCTCTCCTGTAGAGTGTAAGCTCTTATGGGCAGGGTCCTCTCTCCTGTAGAGTGTAAGCTCTTATAGGTAGGGTCCTGTCTCCTGTAGAGTGTAAGCTCTTATGGGCAGAGACCTCTCTCCTGTAGAGTGTAAGCTCTTATGGGCAGGGTCCTCTCTCCTGTAGAGTGTAAGCTCTTATGGGCAGGGTCCTCTCTCCTGTAGAGTGTAAGCTCTTATGGGCAGCGTATTCCCTCCTGTAGAGTGTAAGCTCTTATGGGCAGGGTCCTCTCTCCTGTAGAGTATAAGCTCTTATGGGCACAGTACTCTCTCCTGTAGAGTGTAAGCTCTTATGGGCAGGGTCCACTTTCCTGTAGAGTGTAAGCTCTTATGAGCAGGGTCCTCTCTCCTGTAGAGTATAAGCTCTTATGGGCAGGGTCCTCTCTCCTGTAGAGTGTAAGCTCTTATTGGCAGGGTCCTCTCTCCTGTAGAGTGTAAGCTCTTATGGGCAGGGTCCTCTCTCCTGTAGAGTGTAAGCTCTTATGGGCAGGGTCCTCTCTCCTGTAGAGTGTAAGCTCTTATGGGCAGGGTTTCCTCTCCTGTAGAGTATAAGCTCTTATGGGCAGTGTCCCCTCTCCTGTAGAGTATAAGCTCTTACGGGCAGGGTCCTCTCTCCTGTAGAGTGTAAGCTCTTATGGGCAGGGTCCACTCTCCTGTAGAGTGTAAGCTCTTATGGGCAGGATCCTCTCTCCTGTAGAGTGTAAGCTCCTATGGGCAGGGTACTCTCTCCTGTAGAGGGTAAGCTCTTATGGGCAGAGTACTCTCTCCAGTAGAGTGTAAGCTCTTATGGGCAGGGTCCTCTCTCCTGTAGAGGGTAAGCTCTTATGGGCAGAGTACTCTCTCCAGTAGAGTGTAAGCTCTTATGGGCAGGGTCCTCTCTCCTGTAGAGTATAAGCTCTTACGGGCAGGGACCTCTCTCCTGTAGAGTGTAAGCTCTTATGTGCAGGGTCCTCTCTCCTGTAGAGTGTAAGCTCTTATGGGCAGGGTCCTCTCTCCTGTAGAGTGTAAGCTCTTATGGGCACAGTACTCTCTCCTTTAGAGTCTAAGCTCTTATGGGCAGGGTCCTCTCTCCTGTAGTGTGTAAGCTTTTATGGGCAGGGTCCTCTCTCCTGTATAGTATAAGCTCTTACGGGCAGGGACCTCTCTCCTGTAGAGTGTAAGCTCTTATGTGCAGGGTCCTCTCTCCTGTAGAGTGTAAACTCTTATGGGCAGGGTCCTCTCTCCTGTAGAGTGTAAGCTCTTATGGGCAGGGTCCTCTCTCCTGTAGAGTATAAGCTCTTATGGGCACAGTACTCTCTCCTGTAGAGTGTAAGCTCTTATGGGCAGGTTTCTCTCTCCTGTAGAGTGTAAGCTCTTATGGGCAGGGTCCTCTCTCCTGTAGAGTGTAAGCTCTTATGGGCAGGGTCCTCTCTCCTGTAGAGTGTAAGCTCTTATGGGTAGGGTCCTGTCTCCTGTAGAGTGTAAGCTCTTATGGGCAGAGACCTCTCTCCTGTAGAGTGTAAGCTCTTATGGGCAGGGTCCTCTCTCCTGTAGAGTGTAAGCTCTTATAGGCAGAGACCTCTCTCCTGTAGAGTGTAAGCTCTTATGGGCAGGGTCCACTTTCCTGTAGAGTGTAAGCTCTTATGGGCAGGGTCCTCTCTCCTGTAGAGTGTAATATTCTGGCCTTGGATCCAAACTTGGAATGAATTTGACACACATAATCCCCACGTATAGATATTGACATATTAACCTTTATAATTACATAAAAATCATAAAAGCTCCCGTTTATTTCTCACCTAATTCTCCTCGGTCTCCCTTGTCGCCTTTCTCTCCTTTTTGGCCGCGATCACCTGAGAAGAAAACAAGATAATTTTATTATTCATCTAAAAGGACAAAACAGCTAAAAATCCACGACTGAAGAAAGCGGAGGACACAAAGCCTCATTTCTGGTGACGTCGCTGGTCTGTAACGTGCAATGCTATTGGTTTGTATTCTTCATATTCTGTTATCTCATTGGTTCATATTATGTGATAACAGAGAGAATTTGGGGAGAAACAGAGAAATGAGGATGTAGAGATAAATGGGGGCAACGGAGATCTAAGATAATAAGTTGGAACATTAAGAAACTGGGGCCAAGAAAGATTTATAGGAAAATCGAGATAAAAATTGAGATTTTAATTTCAACCAAAACTGCCCAGGTCCCAGCTCACATTTAATAAAAAAACTTTTACAAGTCCCTTGTACAACCCCCATAGCACATATAATAGTGCAGATATTATGGTGCCGCCCCAGTACTCCTGGTATACACATGATATCGGACCTGTCATCCATGTACTGTATGTAAAGTCTGCAGAGCAATACTCCTTATAGTGCACATGTAATATCAGAGTATCCATGTACAGGCAGTCCCCTACTTAAGGACACCCGACTTACAGACAAACCCTAATTAAAGACGGACCCTTCTGCCCCCTGTGACCTCTGGTAAAGTCTCTGGATGTTACTATAGTCCCAGACTGCAATGACCAGCTGTAAGGTGTCTGTAATGAAGCTTTATTGATAATTCTTGGTCCAATTACAGCAAAAAGATGTGAAAATCCAATTGCCACTGGAT
The DNA here is from genome assembly GCF_040894005.1 of Engystomops pustulosus. NCBI lineage: Eukaryota > Metazoa > Chordata > Amphibia > Anura > Leptodactylidae > Engystomops > Engystomops pustulosus. Next base: position 221,017,424 of record NC_092413.1, on the reverse strand, counting down.
TTTGTCTGGAGCGACAATTATAAAATATACAGTTCTGACTTACATACAAATTCAACTTAAGTACAAACCCAAGGACCCTATCATGTACATAACCCGGGGACTGCCTGTATATATCACCCCACCAGCTTTCTGACAACCTCCTGACCCGGCCACAACATGACTCTCTATTCGGGATCTGCGCATTGAGGGATGTTTCCACTTATCTAGATAAAGGTGTGTGATGACTTTGGGCCGATCCTCAGAACATGTGGTAGCCACAGCCTCATATCAAGCCCAGAGCCTCATGGAGCTCCATAAAACGCTCTTCATTAAATATCCCAGACCCCGTCCTCAGGTTTATGCCTCGCTTCTTATTGTATAAGCTTAAATAGAAAAATTGTAATAAAAACGTGCAGGAAATCTTTGGGAAGGAATGGTTCTCAGGAGTCCTCCTCAGCTGTGCCGAATACACAGAGACATGAGCGAGGCCTCCAGCCCTGATGAGAAGCAGATGATTGCTGCTCGAGTTATTAGATGCTACACGTTCACTGGAAGGTAAGAGGAGATGAAGAACCGCAGTGAAGCCTATAAGGCCTCTTGCACACTAGCGTTGCGTTTCACGTGCGGGTGCAATGCGTGAAAAACTGACGTTTTGGCTGCGTTTTTGTTCCATTTTTCCTTGGAGTAATTTGCGTTTTTTTTGCGTTTTCGGCGCATTTTTGACGCGCGAGTCAATGGGAGAATCGAGCATTTTTCAAAGGGACCATGGATTGGGATTAAAATGGGTTATTTAATTAAAAAATAATGTCTTCTGATAAGTTGCAAACATCTGCGATCTATTCTTCACTGTTCCGCGCGTATATTATCTCCCGACAAGTTAGCAGATGTGAAGAACAGTGAAGAATAGAATAAAACCAGTGAACACAGTGAAAACAGTGACCACAGGATCATTTAAGATAAAAACACAGTGCAGAACACAGTGCAGAATAGATTACAGATGTTCGGCACATCTGCTTACTTGTCGGGAGATACGCGCGGAACGGCGCGAACAAAATAGCATGTGAAGAACAATATATATGTGTGAAGAACACATTGCAGATGTATTTAAACATCTGCAATTTGTTCTTCACACACATATATATTGTTCTTCACATGATATTTTGTTCGCGCCGTTCCGCGCGTATCTCCCGACAAGTAAGCAGATGTGCCGAACATCTGTAATCTATTCTGCACTGTGTTCTGCACTGTGTTTTTATCTTAAATGATCCTGTGGTCACTGTTTTCACTGTGTTCACTGGTTTTATTCTATTCTTCACTGTTCTTCATTGTGTTTTTTTAATTAAATGATCGTTCGCGAGCAGGGGAAATAATGTTATTCTGGTCACCTAGCAACCCTTACGTACAAAACGCATTGCACTCGCATTGCACTTGCAATGATTGCGAGTGCAATGCGTTCTTGATGCATCTCCATAGACTTGAATGGGGCGTGAAAATTGCGCGTGACTCGCAAAAATAGAGCATGCTGCGATTTTGACGCACGTGCAAACGAACGCAAGCACGCGCGTTGAAAACCACGCAAATGGAGAAAGACCCATTGAATACAATGGGACAGAGTGCAATGCGAGTTCTGAGCGTCAAATGCACGCGCAGAACTCGCGCGTGAAAAACGCCAGTGGAGAAGGGGCCTAATGAACCTCATAAACATCAGACGAATGGTCAGCTCTGCTCCAATAAGCGACTGAAGCTTGGAACTCAAGGGGGCAGATTTACTTACCCGGTCCGTTCGCGATCCAGCGGCGCGTTCTCTGCACTGGATTCGGGTCCGGCCGGGATTCATCAAAGCAGTTCCTCCGCCGTCCACCAGGTGGCGCTGCTGCGCTGAAGTCCGCTGGAATGCCTCGAAATACACCGGCCTATCCAGGATGAAGGTGAGTGAAATTTTCGCGACACAATTTTTTTTTTAAATGCGGCGGTTTTTCCGAATACGTCGGGTTTTCGTTCGGCCACGCCCCCTGATTTCTGTCGCGCGCATGCCGGCGCCGATGCGCCACAATCCGATCGCGTGCGCCACAATCCCGGGGCAATTCAGGTACAATCGGCGCAAATCGGAAATATTCGGGTAACACGTCGGGAAAACGCGAATCGGGCCCTTAGTAAATGACCCCCAAGATGTCTTGAAAGTGAAGATGTATGTCCACATATATATTCAGAGGGACCTACTAGAAACATCTATGGTTTGGTGGTCCAGTGGTCAGTATTGTCATTTGGAAGCTGAAGGACTATCTACGTTGGATGATGGTCAACATCAGAATGACCTCATATCTCAGACAATATTACATAATGGGGCAGATTTACTTACCCGGTCCATTCGCGATCCAGCGGCGCGTTCTCTGCGGTGGATTCGGGTCCGGCCGGGATTCACTAAGGCAGTTCCTCCGACGTCCACCAGGTGGCACTGTTGCGCTGAAGTTCCCCCGGAATGCACTCAAGTTCACCGGCCTATTCCTAGTGAAGGTAAGTGCAAGCTCCGTAACACTTTTTTTTTTTTTTTCCGAATCCGTCAGGTTTTCGTTCAGCCACGCCCCCCGATTTCCATCGCGTGCATGCCAGCGCCCGGGGCAATTCAGGGTAAATCGGCACAAATCGGAAATTTTCGGGTAACACGTCGGGAAAACGCGAATCAGGCCCTCAGTAAATGACCCCCATTATGTCTGAATGGCTGGGGCACCCTAGTTCTGGACTTTGTTTCTAGCAACTCAGAATTTCTCAGCCTTTCCTCTGGTGAAGATGACATTCTCCTGAAGTTCTCATAAAGCTAATAAGTTCTGGTGATTGCCATGAACATAGGAGAGAGAAGAAAAGGAGAAACTCTGAGTGTTAGATGTATGGCCGAGCCTCATGGACCAACTTATGGGAAATTATGGTAAAAAGTTGGTGGACCTTGCAGAAATACAAACACAAAACAGCTCTGTAGTGCAAATAAAGCCTCAACAAAGATTGAAGACCTTGACCACCATGAGGAGGAGTCCAACCAGAGTCTGTCCGCACCTATAGATATGTCTGTTAACCCGTAACAATGGACCTTCCGCATCCATCATTGTCCACCAGTACATGGATCCATCTCTTCTGAGCTTTCCATCCTCCTGTTCCTATGTGATGGCGCTCAGCCTTACAAAGTTGTCTCCTGCAGGATCTGAAAGGTCCCTCTACCCCATTATATTTGGGGCCCTTGTTACAGATTATACATTCTGGGCCAAGAGTGAAGCAATGCCACAGGATAAATCCAGAGAAATTCACAATGCTAAATGTTTCAGCAACACAAGACGTTGAAATCAGATTTTTGTGTCTACGACAAGCTGGAAAGGTCAAGAACTCCACCCTGATTGGCTCCAATGATGATTTGTGGGATTTTTCCACATAGATAATTGATTGGAGCGGTGAGTTCATTCCACTCAGCGTTCATCTCGTCCATGCTTGGCTTCTCAATGACAGATCTGTCAAACATGGTTACCGGTGGGTGGCGGATGAAAATCGTTAGAATAAATGAGTTGCTAAGTCTAGCGATTATATCAGAGAATATTCCTCCAATCAGTGTCCTGTGTCATCTCATTCCAGGGAGAATTCACAATGTAGACATCATGAGAACATAAGATCAATCAGGTCTTTGGTCTATATTCCTGGAAATGAACCCAACAACTGATCCATCTAATTCATTGGGACTGTAGGGGCCAGTGACATGGGAATGTAGACATTTCGTAAAACCTCAAAGGCAACATATTGGGTGATCAGGGGTGCGCTGAGGGACCCCTGGCCAACGACCACATTGTATAGTTACCATGGTTTTCTATATGGAATCCTTCCAGTCTACCAAACGACTAGATGACTGGTAGATGCCTCTTTTGTCTTAGGAGGCAACAGCCAAACATGGAAGAGGAAGGAGTCCTGCAGACATGAGAACCTTTGCCAACAGAACAGACAGTGCAGCACCATAAACTATCATGATTCCTGGTAGTAAGCTAGACCACCATGATTAATTAACCACCATATTCCACAACACTTTGCAGACCATGTCCCAGTAGGGCTCACAATCTTAATTTCCTATCAGTGCGTCTCTAACCCACTGGCATCATCCTCGTATATATGATGGATGTTGCCGCTTAGGAGTGAGCCACCAAGTTTTGGCCTCTACTCTACCCTATTAGTTTTGGCCACATTTTGGCCTCTACTCAGCAGAGACCCAACAGCAGGGCCCAATCAGATACCTTTTACCCTCATGCCAAATGCCATGGGCATTTGGCATGTTACGTCGGGTTACACAAATTTTAAAGTTTTGCGCCGATTTTCCCTGAATTGCCCCGGGATTTTGGTGCACGCAATCGGATTGTGGGGCATCGGCGCCGGCATGCACGCAACGGAGATGGGGGGGTGGGGTTGTGGGCGTCGGAAAACCCGTCGGATTCAGAGAAAGCGCCGTATTTTTTAAATTTTTTTTAAATGTGTCGCTTGACACGCGCTTACCTGCACCCGGCCTGGCTTGGTGAACTGCAGTGAACTCCGACAGAATTCAGCGCAGCAGCGACACGTCGGAGGAACTACCTTAGTGAATCGCCGGAAGACCCGAATCCTCCGCAGAGAGGATCGCGAATGGACCGGGAAAGTAAATCTGCCCCTATGTGTAACTGCCTCCGAAAATATCAGAATAATTATCACATAGGGTAAGTTTACGGAGTGTCCTCACACTCTTGTGCTCTGTGTTCTGTGCAGTAAGATACTTAAAAGCCGCTTCCCCGGCTTCTGGTTGAATACTACAGCAATGACTAAGAGAGGGGAGGGGAGAATCAGTTTAATATAGAGACATAAGAGCGCAGCAGTGTGAGGACACTCCATAAGCTACAATTCTGGAAGATAAATCAGCTTTTTCACAATCCTGTTTTTGATCCAGAAACAATCTTTCTATTAGATTTTGGCGCAGCTTGAACATTCCTGTACATATTAGATTTGGGAATTGTCCATGAAAAGGTTAATGGGAAGGTATAATTGTGTGATTGGGATAAGTGAGAATACTCAGATGTTCTCCGCATTCTCCCAGGGATTCCGGGGGTAAGATAACAAACCCGGCTCCGAGGACTTAACAAAACATCTTTCTTTACAAAAACAGTTTACGTTTCCCGTACACAAGACGCGCTCCACGTTATACATTCACAATAAGCCCCGAGTCTGGATAAACAAGGGAGGAAGACGGACCCCAGAGACCCCGTGCCCCCCGCACTAACTATGGGTCCTATTGTGTGCGGCGGCCATGACTGCGCTGCATCAAAATACAAAAATATACACGGCCTGACCCAGATTCTGGCGGGAGGTGGGGAGTAAGACACGTCGCTCCAAACATCTGTAGATCCAGCACAGATCGTTTTTTGGCATGAGGATGTAATGTCACATTGTGTATTTATATAGTAATGTAAATGGGCAAGTGCCGGGCTCTGGGAAGGGGCGCGGGGGGTGTGTGGTGGGGGATCTGGTCCAAAAATGTAACAAGAACAGTAGAATGGAAATAGTCGTGGGGAGATGCATTATTAATAACTACCATCCAAATCTGTAATAATAAACAGCTGTAACAGGGAGGGTTATGTCATTCCAGAATCTGGGACTCAGGAATTTGTGATATTACGTCACCTTTACTAGTAGACCCATATATAAAGATAGGCCTGGCATAGCCCTTTGTAATGTAGCATATTGTATCTATGCAACACATGATATACTGTATAATATATAGCATATATCAGAAAAGACAATTACATTGTAAGCCATAGCACGCTAGCACTCAATGTCAGGTGGCAGCTGTGAAAGCCAGTGTAAATAATAGCATGCAAAAAAAAATTCTTGAGTATTAGATGGGGGCAAAGTCCTGATTTAAAGGTAACAATTTCACTGGACCTAGGAGCGGCCCGCTACAGTAGATAATACCGTCTATTATATAGTAGAATATATTTGATATTAATCACGATACAGTCACCACATTTTTCACAAATACAGCTAGTGACAGGTTTCCATAAAGCCAAATGCCACCCTTCCCTTAGCCAGAAATTGTTTCCCTCACATCCCCATAAAATCAACTTTGTTATCTTACCTGGCAATCAGCCAGATCCTGAGTGAGTCAGTGGGGTTGTGTTCTCCTGTCTTCACCCATTTCTACTCCTCCCCCTGACCCATTCTCACCATTCAACCCTTCATGTCATGTGACCAGAGTAATGTCATCTAAAGTCCTTTACCCACTGACATTTGCTAAATCTACCTCATGTATGTATCTGATCACATGAATTTATAGAATGTCTCCACGGACTTTTGCTCCTCCGCATCCTCCATGGAGGCCGCTGTTTCTTCATGTGATCAAATACATACATGCAGTAGATTTTTCAAATCTTAGTGTGTATAGGACGTTAGATGACAGGAGCTGCTGGAATCAACCAAGCAGGACAAGCCCCCTCTGACTTATGCCAGGTAAGATAACAAAGTTGATTTTATGGGGATGTGGGGGAAACCATTTTTAGCTAAAAGAAGGGTGGCATTTACTTAATCTGGCTCTATGGGAACCTGTCACTGGCTGTATTTGTGAAAAAATGTTGTTCCCTGGTTGCCACGAAAGCAAATAAACTATTAGGATGTATAAGAAGATAGTGAACACTTGTGATGTCTGCGTATATGGTGGCGTTTTGCGATTTTGACCTTGACTTGACCTTGATGGAGAATACATTGTTTAGAAATCCTATAGATATTCCCCTTACAGTATGATAATAATCTTACCACGGGATTCCAATAACTTTGTAAATATTCCCTGATACCGATCTGCACACACTGAACTTTTTTGAATTATAAGCTCAGGAGGCCAAAGGAAGCTTCTCTTGGCCGGGACGTCATCTGGCAGAAGCTCCGAGCTCCAGGAAGAATAATATTTCTCAAGTAAATAATAATTGTCAATTAATAACAAATCACTCAGTATACAAACAATCCCATCCAATTTTTCCTTCGTGCACAAACGTCTCTCATTAGGTCCAAAGTTCTGAGGTTTCAAAACATTACAAGATGCTCCACGTTCCTCTGGATTTTTTTTAGGATTTTTTTTTAAATGATTTTTGAGCCAGGGATCTTTTGCTTTCTGTTAAAGGACAAATGGGCCAGTGAGAAACTTTGTGGTTTCCAACTTGAGGAAGATTAGTGTTTTGTGGTATTGGGAATATGAGCGTCAGGTTCCAAAATTTGGAGGATTACGAGAGAACATTTGTGATGTGGAAAAATGAGACCTGTAATGTGGTTGTTCCAGGGGAGGGGGGAATATGTTTTTATAATCAGCCACGTGAGTCGAGAGTCAAGGTTTTAGTGGAAAAGGCTGTTCTTCTCACCCTCTGGGGTTGATTTGGACTCATGGAAATTTTTGTGGTTGGTGGTTAGACCACGATGTTGATGGAAGTTTTATCTACTTGGCCTCCCCAAGCTGGCACGTCGTAGATCACAAATACCTTATTCCCCAAAGCGGGATTCAACTGGTTGGAGGTCATCAACCTTATACAGATGAATGAATCCACCTAGAAGATGTATTGTCTAATCAAGCATGAGGTCCCCCATCCCGGTGTCCATATTGGCAGCATGAAGTCACCCCACGTAGAGTCTTCATTACCACAGAATGGTTTATAGTCGTCACTTTCTAACCACAGTATCCAATAACATCCCATTTCATCAACAATTTTGTCAACAATTAGGATTATTAGAGCGTCATGTCAAAGCAGGTGTTCGTAAAAAGTTTCGGAAACTTATCATCATGTGACATGACCAGAGTAGTGATCCGCCAATGTGTCCAAAGTGTTTGGGGTTGACGGAAGTAGACTATGAACAAGTACTCAGTTTTGTAATGATCGTGGGGGTCCCAGTCATTGCATGCCCATAGATCATGCACATCGGGGGTCAATTCCTTTTCTGGGAAACACCTTAAAGGGGTTTCATGGTGTAAGGCATTTATAAATGTCAGATCACTGTCATAATGGGGGGGCCACAAATCCCTGTAACTTGGCCTTTACAGATGCGACTTCCGAGGTCAGCCATTTTGTAAGGAAGTTCTAACTAAATCAGTAGAGCTCCGACCTGCACCCCATTGACTTCTATGGGACTTCCAGGTGGGTTAAGGGGATTTGAGGTCCCACATTCTTCTGATTTATAGGGAGGTCCTCCCTGGAGATCTTGGAGGTTGTCTCCATACTGGGGAAATGTGCTGGGTATACAGTGAAGTACCAATCATTCCGGTTGTGTAACTATAGGGAATGTAGAGGGTGCTGGGCTGGTTCATCATTCTAGAAGCTTGGAACGGGATCTAAATTGTGCCTATATTTAGGGTTAGTCTGATTAAGGATGTGAATAACGGTGTAATCTTGGGGATTATTTGGTCTGGTTTTATTAGGCCCGTTAAAGGCCCGTATTTCAAGGTAGCCTGAGCTGGTTTATTTATTTTGGGAATTTTTTTGGGTTGTATTAAGGAATCCATGTTTTTGGGTCTAGTCTAGGGCACTGTATTTCTTTAGTAGGTTTGTAGAATGTGTGGGCAGTAATATTTTTGGGTTTGATGTAGGTAGGACTTTGGGCAGATGTCATAGCAGGGCAGGTTATAATGACTAAACTTTTTGATTTTCTTTGAATTTGTCACGTAGGAGATGAGAGCAGCGTTAGGAATGGGACATGGTCAGTGGGGGAAGGTTTTACTAAAGATTTTTTTGTTTGGGGCTCTATAGATTCCAGTGTCACCTCCATGTTGTACCTTTTACTAAATATCATTTTGGAAACAAAAATATTCAGATTTTCTCTAAACTAATGAGTAATTAATTTGAGCTTGATCCAAAGTGACTGCTCCCACGTGCTATGAAGATGGATGGCGGTGTACTTTTTCTACACATACAAGGCCCTCGATGTTCTTATGTCGGTTCTCCGTGTACTCGGGATCTCCGCACTTTGTTGTGTGGTGTATTGCTAATTTCTCTGGGTTGTAGTTATTACATAATTACAGCGTGTTCCACTCGTCAATTACGAAAGGCAGTGACAGAATTTTCAAAACATTTGGCTAAAACCTCCGTCTTCTGTAAGGTCTGGAGCTCCTCTGATTACCTACTGTATTTATTACCATGGTAACAGACTACAAACAGATCTGTGTGTAGTCTGATCCTCCCACCCTCTCCTACTCAGACATAGAGGAGCGTTATCATCTCTTTATCTTCTCTGCTCACATTTTCATTCCAGGTCATCAAGTTTTATGCCTTCCATCTGCTTTAATCTTGTAAATGTACAAAAGTATCTACTCCTTTACAGTTAAGCCAGTAGTTACATTTATACTGCATTACCATTACAATCAGCACTTGAAAGCAACTAAAAGCCAAACATATTGTTAACTAACCTGAGAACCGGGCATGATCACTATGTGCTCCCAGAAGCCAATAGTCACAGTCCCTTCTCACAGCAGCACATAGTCACAACGCCTCAGCAAAGTCACCACGCCCCCTTTTAGTCAACAGTCACAGTGTCAACCAGTAGCCAAGAATGTAAGTGTCCCAACAGTCACAGTATCAACCAGTAGCCAAGAATGTAAGTGTCCCCAACAGTCACAGTGTCAACCAGTAGCCAAGAATGTAAGTGTCCCCAACAGTCACAGTATCAACCAGTAGCCAAGAATGTTAGTGTCCCCAACAGTCACAGTGTCAACCAGTAGCCAAGAATGTAAGTGTCCCCAACAGTCACAGTATCAACCAGTAGCCAAGAATGTTAGTGTCCCCAATAGTCACAGTGTCAACCTGTAGCCAAGAATGTTAGTGTCCCCAATAGTCACAGTGTCAACCAGTAGCCAAGAATGTAAGTGTCCCAGCAGTCACAGTATCAACCAGTAGCCAAGAATGTAAGTGTCCCCAACAGTCACAGTGTCAACCTGTAGCCAAGAATTTTAGTGTCCCCAACAGTCACAGTATCAACCAGTAGCCAAGAATGTAAGTGTCCCCAACAGTCACAGTATCAACCAGTAGCCAAGAATGTTAGTGTCCCCAATAGTCACAGTGTCAACCAGTAGCCAAGAATGTAAGTGTCCCCAACAGTCACAGTATCAACCAGTAGCCAAGAATGTTAGTGTCCCCAACAGTCACAGTGTCAACCAGTAGCCAAGAATGTAAGTGTCCCCAACAGTCACAGTATCAACCAGTAGCCAAGAATGTTAGTGTCCCCAACAGTCACAGTATCAACCAGTAGCCAAGAATGTAAGTGTCCCCAACAGTCACAGTGTTCCCCCTGCTGTACCCCTGACTAGTGCAGTATAGGGGCAGGAGAATGAGCCAAATAACACAAGGCCGCAGGTCGCATTCGGTCTGTGAGCCTTGTGTTTGACACCCGTGTCTAAGGCCAATACCTTTAATTCTTCTTCTTCATGAGCAAATATATGTCAGCAGTACAAATAACATATAATCCCTCTAATGTATGATATACATATGTCTGGTATACCACATGTATAGTAACATGCAAATGACCAGTGAATGATGGGAAAACTCCACAGTGAACATTAGGGAAGATTTACTTAGCAAATTGCAAAGAATTGTAGATAAACTCAGGCCATAAGACTTGCACACAGGCCATGCATCAGATTTATGGGGTGTTTTAGACACTTTTTATGTCTCACAGATAAGTAACTGTCTTGGGTTTGTGGTCAGAGACCATAAGAAGGGCAATAATTCTCCCTAATGTGTCAGTAGTCCCATGGGAATCTCTGGAGAAGGCTGGACTTGTTTACACCCTTTGTTGTACACTCTGGGCAGTATATATATTATATATCTGGTCCGTAGTGACTATTAGGGTCCCTTTACTACTAAATAAAACCATCAAATCCAAAATCCAAAGAATAATAATAAAAAAATATAATATTATCTCGGGTATGGTGTTTATGTTTGGCTGCTTGAACCGGACATATTGCCGGATTGGTGGCCGAACAGCCAATCTGGCAAATTGAGTCCCCTAGTAACTAGCCATGGCTATAATTTGTGTATCCTTGGCCAATCATACCCATGCCTAGTTACTAGGGGAGTCGATTTGACTCTTCAGGTCCACTCATCTGTATCGATGTGTTATTCCCAAGAGGCTTTGCTTCTAGTAGAGAGTAGATCCATCATAAAGAATTGGTTTTATGGCATAGAAGTCATCGGTAGTAATAGAGTATGATCTCAGGTCATTGTCATTCACTGTAATACTCAGAACTTTCTTTTCTGAGGATCAATACAAAGGAGTGGGCGGAGCAGGAAGTCAGGGTAGTGCAGCCTCAGCCAATAGCTGCAAAGAAGGAAGTGATATCAGACAAGGGGGTGTGTCTTTAAGCAACTTCTACTGTGCAGCCCTACATGACGCAGCAATTATTCTCTGTGTTTTTATGGATTTCAATAACTTGGGAACTGCTATTTGCAGTTAATAGTCAGGTTAGGTTACCTTACCCTAGCACAGTGGTGGCAAATCTATGGCACGGGTGCCACAACTTGCGCTCAGAGCTCTGTCTCTTGGCACCCAGGCCATCACCCCAGCAAAGATTTTGCCAGTCTGGACTCAAGGTTTCCTCCTGCAGTCCAAGGAATCCCAGGACGGGCCATGCTCAGCGCTAATATAAAGCGACAGATTAGCGACTAAAGAAGGAACGAGAAAGTGCGGACAAAGCTGGATCATTGGAGCTTCTGCTCTAGATTCCAGGATTCTTCCTGTTCAGGGGGCCCTATGAGGAAGCTACAATGATACTCCAAATTTCTCCTCCTTCTTTCTATTGAATTGGTGTCCTCGGGATGCTGATGCGACAGAGCAGCGAGCAGTAAGTTACTGCTGTTTTTGGCACTTTTCAATAAATAAGTGGGCTTTGGTTTCTGGTTTGGACACTCAATGTGTAAAAGGTTCCCTGTCACTGCCATAGCACATTAATGGGAAACCTTATAGAGACAAAGTGCCCAGCAACACCAAATCAAGTTATTAGGAAAAAAGTATGCTCAGCAACATCTTTCAATCATATCAACGTCCTGAGGTCTGGGGAGGGGTAACTCGGATTATCATTATAGTTTCCTTCGAGTGCCCCCTGTAAGGAAGAATCACTGGGCCCAAAACAGGAGTTTCAATGATAATCCAACCCTGTCTGCGCCTTCTCACTATTTCTGCAGTCCCAGGCTGCCCAGGATGTTTTGCTTTAAAATAGCACTGAGTGTGGCACTTTATGGGCTACCTGGTGGCAGGAGGACGTCTGGGTTTGTCTGGCAAACTCTATGCTGGGGCAATGGTCTGGGCACCCATTGACAAGACACTAAGTACAACATCTAGGACCCGTGCCATAGCATTGCTACCACTGTCCTAGTAGATACATTTTGTAAATATTCTGCAGCACTGTACAAAGATTGTCACCGTGATCATCGTATATCTCACAGTCTCTAGTATCGCCTACAATATAAATGCTCATGCCCAATATGGACCATAAGGAAGCCAGTGAACCTGTAGCACCAGTAGAATTTTGGAGTGATGGAGGAACGAACTCCACAAGAACATGGGGAGAACAAACCAAACTACTTGAAGATTTGTTCTTGGTTGGATTCCAAACTGGGACACTAATGGTGGAAGTCAAGAAAGAACCAAAAATCCTGTGGTGGACCCAAGCTCTAATGGGTCCCTTAAGTCCAGCAGGGCAATCTATTTTGAAGGCTATTAGGTTCCTACCAGAGATAGGTCCACAAAATCATCTTGTAGGCCCAGTCTACAACTCTCCTTATAATATAATGGCACAAATAGAACTGAACTGGGAATGACATGTTATTATATGGTTTGATTTCTCCCAAATGTTACATTCCTCATAGTTAATAGCAGGTCTAACCATCTTCCCTGTCACACTTCATTAGGATCAGTAACCAAAAAACTTCATCCCGGATTAGCGTGGTCCATTAAAATGATTCTATTGTTTGTTTACTTGTTGGAGGCAGAACCTTGGAATTAGTGAAACTTGTCATTATAACGCTGAATCCTGATTGAAAACAAGTGTCTGATTGGAAATGTGTTGAGCAGACGTCTCCTCACCCAACATCTCAGCTTCACATTTCAAGCTGATGTTGTCCAAGACACTCTCTCCTTCTCTTGCGTCTTCTCGCTTGCCAAGAACCTCGAAGCCTTTACGTCATCTGCATCCTGCCGACTTCTTATCTGTTGGACAGAACTTCCCACCACTGATGAGACCTGCCAAAACCAATCACATCAAGACCTCGGCTTGGTAGGAGCTTGTCTGTCTTCACATGTGATTGTATTGATTGTTCTAGATTGACACAGTATATATTTCATTTGTATTGGATTTGTGTTTATTTGCCCTGGCTTCCATCCCAAGCTCTCATTTCCTTCACTTCGTCTATTAAACTTCTCCTATGAACGACTTGTTTGCTTCCTAATCTAGACAGATGATTGTCAAAAATAAATAGAAACAAGGTCAGAACGCGATACTACAAAAACTCAACTACTTTCTCACATCGGATAGCATCAACATTGCCGCCAAAGCTGGATCATCTGTGTGATGACCATGGTCTACTTGGAGCAGAGGTCCTCTGTGCTCCGCCGAATGGACGGATGTGGGATCTCTTAGTATTAACACTTGTAAGTATATACATGAAGTCTGTGAATTTCATGACTGTTTATAGGTCTTGGAGACTGTCTATAGGTGTCACTGTGTACACCTGGTTCCATGGGTTCTTCTCCTCTGTGGCTTAGTCCCTGTGTGAAATTTTTTGATGTACTTCTCCAGCTGGAAATGGCACTTGGTCTCCCATATAGACCCCAGTTTGCCTCTGATGTGTGCTACTCCATCCCACTCTTTAAATGATTGGCCATGCCTGTACATAGGTTGGCCATATGCCTTTAATGTCTTGTAGATAATTCCTGCATGTTCATCAAGTGATTCGGGAGGAGAGATCTTTGAAGTCTTCAGTACAGGGAGCTAAACAATTCGCAGCCCAATTTCCCTGTTTTCCTGGCAAACTCTATGCTGGAGCAATGGTCTGGGCCCCCAATGACAAGGCACTTAGTATAACGTCTAGGACCCGTGCCATAGCATTGCTACCACTGCCCTAGTAGATACATTTTGTAAATATTCTGCAGCACTGTACAAAGATTGTCACCGTGATCATCGTATATGTCACAGTCTCTAGTATGGCCTAGAATATAAATGCTCATGCCCAATATGGACCATAAGGAAGCCAGTGAACCTATAGCACCAGTAGAATTTTGGAGTGATGGAGGAAAGAAGTGAGGAGAATCCACAAGAACATGGGGAGAACAAACCAAACTACTAAAAGATTTGTTCTTGGTTGGATTCCAAACTGGGACACTAATGGTGGAAGTCCTGGGATGTCATATTTTACAAATAGTCAAATGGTCAAGCCAAGGTTAGGGCAAGGAGAGTTCAGTAGTTTCCAAAGCATAGGGGAACCTTTAAGAAAGGACTCACATCCCCTCATAGAGCTACACGAATCATTTGCCTTGGATACAAGACCTAACAACACCATTGTTTTCTATGGGTGTGCCAAGTGGTGAGCCCCTAGAGGCCATCAGTTGTAGACCATGTAGGGTCTTGAGATCACAGCTGAAGTAAAATATGGGGTGTAGAAGTTTGGCAGGACAAAAACCATGATGTTTTCTATTTTCTGTTGTCGTACTAATCCCAATCTGAAGAGAGAACCTCCTAAAGTTTTTGTACACATGGCCGGTTGATGAATACTTGGAGAGCCGCGGTATTTTTTTGACCCTTACACATGTGTGAACCTAGAAGAAACTTCAACGTCAACAGAGAAAGGCAAAAACTCACAACAAATCATTGTTTCAGATCGGGTCATGTCCACCCTGTGGATTTCCACAATAGATAAACCATGTTTGAGAGCGATTATCGGCACGCCTAGAATCCGGAACTCCAGGGTCGTCCACTATCAAACACAGATGTGCCACCTGCCGGGCTACGGTCTCAGGAGAGACATCTGATGTTACAGCTCACACTAAACCCAGAGTCGGATTCTGTCTTCGGATACAGCACTGAATGCCCCATAACTCATGTTTTATGTAGGAGGACAATTACCCCCACATCGTTTAACCCATCACTGTCCAAATAACTATCCGCGAAAGTCCCAATTGTTTTCGTCTATTCAAGATTAAAGGTGTCCATACAATGTTGGCTTTTGATGCAGCAGTATGGAGACCTTCTAACCTCCGATTATCCTATATATCATATTCTATGGTGTAAATACCCAAGCACAGGCAAGCCTCATACATGACATCTCGTTGGCCTTTGATGCAGCAGATTGGCATTGAATGCTACAATTCGTAAGCAGTGTACAGTATGGGAGTCAGACAGTCCCTGTCCACCCATTATCCTGTAGATAATGTCCTGTGGATATGGTATCAATGTTTGAGCACAGTTAATCCTTAAAAAATAAAAACCTAAGTACATAGAGATTCTACATCAGAACACCGAGGTCCTTGTATGTGACAGAACAAAGTACAAAATCATCATTTCTATCCGCACTTGGGATCAGTAGTTTTGGACCGAACTCAAAGTTTCAATGTTCGAAAGCCAGAATTTCCTAAGACTTTAGAAATATCTGATATTACCGTGTATACACGTCCAGTACTCCACATATACAGCCCTATAGCGCTCACATAAAGACGGGTTTCTGTATCTCTGGAAGTGCCAGAGCATTAAGGTTCCTCATTTTGCGCTCAGCCGGTAAAAGGTTGTTTTCTATGGCAATTGTCTACTACCCGATATTTATAACCCCAGACTGTGTTTCGACTTAGTTGATATTTGGCTCGGTTTCTGGTAATGATGTCAGCTTGTATCTTGAACTCTCCCTGCCCTTTTTGCCTGCCTGCTGCCTGCCCTGACCCTTCACTGTTTTTGACTATTCTTTGCCTGATCCCTGTTGCTCAGCCGTCTATTTCACCAGAACTACTTGTGTTCCTGTTAAGGTGAAGTTCAGACCCTTGTCCTGGTGTTAAAGGGTGAATGCTGATGGAGATATTTGAACATTGCCTTGGGATAAGCTCAAAACCAATCCAGTAATGGAAACAAATTCACATTGGTTCACATCCAAAGTTACAGCGTTAGTTCTCCATTGCCGTTTGAATTAAGGAAGATCTCAAGATGGGGATCCAAATCTATGACACTGATATACCACAACAAGGGACTTAACGAGACAACCCCTTTGAGAACCCTAAAAGACATTCAATCCCCAGGTAATTCACTGAAACATGGCCAGGTCTGCAGGATCTGACACGGCTTCCATACTTTGCCATGATTTAGTAAAATTTCTCAGTTGACTACGACTACCATACATGACATACGATCCGTCATGGTGGGACACAGTGCCCTAAATTTCCAAGAACTTTCCATTCTCTTTTCCGGTAAGAATTGTAGAAGAGAGTAAATGAAGTTCAGTGAACAATCCTGTGACTACGATGATAGCTCCCGCTCGGCTTGCCTCCTCTTCCGATCATCTCTGCTTCGTATTAGCCTCTGTTTATTTTGGGTCCAGTAAATACCAGATACAGGAAATCAAGACATCAGCATGAAACCTAATTATGGAATATGGAATATTACTCAACAATTTATCCCGCAAAACCCAAGGCCACATGAATTCTACAGAAAAGAAAAATGAAGTAAAGAATGCATGTAAGCAAGACTGTCCTTCAAGTCCTTAAAGGGGTTGTATGTCTTTGAGAACCTATTGACATATTCATCTGAGGATCCTCATTGGTTCGCCAAAGTGGAAGCGAGGTCACACATGTTTCTTGCTGTCCTGTGTTACATAGATTGCCCAATGACGTGAATATACAACGTGCAATCCTTCATTTCCCCTGAGGGGGAGCTGCAGAGAAACTGAAGACTCCTGGAACCGGCATCCATCAGGTATTTTATGACTTATCTTATGCAGATGAGGGGGTTGTATCAAGTTATATATTTATCAACTATTGACAGGATATGGCGTCAAAGTATGTTCATCTGTCGGCTGAGGCCACCAGTAATACGCACAACGGGGAGTATGGACGGGCAAGTCCTCCAACCCCATCCATACCAGGACGACTTCTAGGTTTTGGAATATAAGTCAGTGTGATCAGCCCCATCCTGTGAACCGTGGCCTTCTGTGGGGCTTCTGGACCGGGTTATTTGGTTAATACTGCTGCTATGGAATTGGTTCAGGAACATTCATGTGATCTCAGCAGTCAGACCGCCCATGAGCATCCATTAATCCCCTATCTTGACATATTGATGTGTCCATACTGCTTAAGACCAGGTTGATGTCCTCTCCACATCTCCCTTCGACTGTCTTCATCCAGTTGTCTCCATGTTTCAGCACATAACTACAGTATATGGTGATTCCTTTGGCTCCCGCATAGGCCCACTTTGCTTGTCTGCTTAATTTAGGATGATGAAACTCACTGAAACCTGTCAAATTAGACAGACAAGAAAAATCCCAGAGACATCTCTACTGAAGTCCTGAAATACCACAGTCCTGACCAGAACTGGCCAACATTCCTCCAAGCTGTAAAAACATAGAAAACAATTGCCAGAAGAATGTGAGGTTCCATGATGGCCACCTAGATTGCGGACACATGCCGTAGACTGGGTGAGGGTCCACTAAAAACATTTGGATCTCTTGATCTTGTATTTACAGGTTTTGGTTGACTCAACCAAAATAATGTTCTCATGGGATCAGAAAAAGACCTTATGTTAAACAACCCTCTGATATCTTATCTCTGACCCTGGATCACCACTTGATGGTGTATGGAAGACCAAGTGGTTGGACACAAGTCATGGGCAGATACTTACAAGCTTTTAATAGTTCCAGCACTCTAAGACTTGGATTTTTTGAAGCATTTTCAGCAAGTGTAAAAACACGACCACCACTTGGAAAAATCAACATGTTTCAGCTTTCACTTTACACATGATCATAAGCACGGCCAAAGTGGAAACACATTGATTTTCCCTGTGGTGTTCCAAATTTTTACTGTTGCTGAAAATGCTGCGAAAAAGGTGAATTTAATTGGAAATCCAAGCCGAGGAAAGCTAGAAGTTTTACAAGTTTGTACCTGCACTGGTCTGGAGTTATAGTTTCCAAGTCTTTATCTGATTGGGGGTTACAAAATTTAAGGAGGGGTGGAGATGTATGGGTTTTGGTCAACACCCATAACCGCAACATCGAGTGGTGAGGGATCTTTTGGCTGTGGTCCCACGGCATCAGATTGGGGGCAGTAGCGATAAACTGCTTGTGGGATCGTACAGAAAAGAGCCAACACCAATTAGCAGAAGAAAAAAGGATTTTAAGAGGTCAGAGATGGCAAGGTCACAACAAGAATATGGTTCAACATGAATGAGGTGCGGCAGAGGGGTCATCTAAAAACAAGTAATTATCGAGGGCCAATTAGGAACAGAAATGAGCCTCAAACTTAAGTTGAGCCCAATCAGGACAAACTCCATCAGACTACCAGTCCTAGTGTCATCTTTGGAGTCTGATCCTTTAGTAGATTTAAAGCAGGAGGACTGTGGACAAAACGAGTCATGGCGAGGATAAGACCATGGAAAGGTCTGGTGGCTCAGCAGTGCCACTTTGGTTCTTTAGGTCAACAGGCAGAGGAAGGAGGTCAAATAACTTCACAAAGGATAACAAAGAAGAACTCCACCTCTATAGAATCAATAAGACCAAAAAAGAGTCCTCTAGTGTATTGTAGGTCAAAAGTTCATCCTACGTGCACAATCGCTTGGACATCCCAGCACCTAATTCCCAAGAATCAGAACACTCTAAAGATCACCAATATCGAGGACCATCTACTTCCCTGGACTAGAAGCTCTGTTTTATAATAGAGGCCACTAACCTTGGAAGTGATGATGGACACTGGGCAAGACTAGGACAATGGTGGGGGGCTATGTATTTACCTGTCTATCCTTATTGGTGACATCAAGCAAGACAAGACTTTCTTCTTGGAGAATGAAGAATACGCTGATTTGAGGGCCAAGCTGCCCTACGGAAGAACATGAGAAGAATATCCCAAGGTCAGGAAGTAGGACATTTCTACATGACTTTTTTCTCAGTAGATGATCTTGATTACCACCTAAACATAAGGGCACCAATCAGGGTAACAAGGTATGACATGAGTTCTTACCAATAGTACAAAACATGGCTTTGACCTTTTACATTTTTGTAGCTCCACCTGATGTAAATTTTTGGATGTTTATATAAGACGACGGCTGCGAGTGTACGATCCCCTCCATCTCTCTCTCTGGTTTATATTATCTGTATCTAATCCTAAAGAGGAAGCATTCACTCTGATGAATTATGCCAGGTCGTTAAGGAAGATGGAATGAGGCTACATATCTCTTTTCCCCGGTGGTTTCTATTCCATGTTCTCCAGTATTAAGATTCCCCTCGAGTCTAAAAAACCTTTAAGTGCCCAAATTGTTCTAACGCAAACATTTCAAGTATCCATCATGCGACGAAGGGTTCAGATTTCCAGAATGTGAGGCACTTAATCCCTTGTACAATGTCAATGCATCTTGTGGTTCTTGTTAACCCGATACCCGATCAAGAAGAATGAATGGGAACGGTCTACTGGATTACCTCTACCGTCCGTCTTCTGATCAACAAATGCAATGATACATGAACCTAATTTTCTTCAACCCCTTGAGAATCATCAAAACCCCCAAATAGTTAATGTTAGAAATTACGTTAAGAGGATTTTTCTTTCATCTCATGTTTTATATTGTAACTATTTTCTTTACTTCTCCAGTAAGGTAACTGTGGGACATAGATTTTTGTTTCAATATTATTTGAAGAATGAGTATATTTTTAGGTGCAGGGCAAAAAAAGTAAAAAAATTTAAAAAAGGTTATTTGTAAGTCAATTTTTTAACCCCTTTCAGAAGAATCTGGTCTTTGCTACTGAGACATCCTATGGCCACTTAAGAAGGATGGTCAAAGATAAGCTGACGTCAGGGCTGGTGGAGAAAGTACAAGGCCGGGAAGCAGTCAGGGGGTTGAGATGGGTAGCACAAGCTGATAATACATCGTATGTGGGGAAGAAGAGGAAAGAAGACTATGGGACTGGGACACTCATGGCCTCAGAAGGTATTCTGGCATCTTCAGACCACGACCATTTGTGTATTGTATTAGTCCAAGGGGTCAGCATCCCTCCATCCATAGATTACACATACACATTGGGGCTCATTTACTAAGGGTCCGTCGGACGCATTTTCGTCGGGTTTCCCGTCGTTTTCCGTTTTCCGAATTGTGTCGCAAGACGCATCGGGCAGAAGAAGGTCTGGCGGACCTCGGCACAGAAGCGACGGATGCAGGCAGACCCGAATCTTCGTCGGACAACGTACCGCGGGATTGTGACTGGACCGGGTAAGTAAATCTACCCCATTGCCTACCATGAATCAGGGAAGAGGAACTTCTATCTTTGTGTTTTTAGCTTGAATCCTCCAGAACTATTGTTTGAACATATAAAAGGGGCTTGATTTTAGCATTTTCTCCTAAAAGGAGGTTAGGGTCAACTGTGGTTCCCCAAGTTGCCTCCATGAGTCACCTGACCCAACTGGACCTCTCCCATCTCTGTCTCTCGTCCTGGCTCGCTCCCTGTCCTGAGGTCACCTGGCTATATTATCCAACATGTCAGATAGATCTGCCGTAAAGCCAAGCCTTCGCTAAAAAATGTGAAAATAAAAAGATTTCTTGTTCTAGTTCTCGTTGCATTTGGTGGAAGGATAAATAAAGTGTCCGTCACGTTTATCCCTGGATAATCCTCTCATTGTTAGAGCAGAGAGTTGGCCGAGGAGCCGGTGACTCTTTGTTCTATGGGGCGAGAGCCAGAGTCTGGAGGATCAGTCATCTGCCCGGGTGTTTGCTTTTGCTCTCAGGTATCAGCACTCACGCTGTGCTCCCCTGTCCTTGGCACTGCCCGCTCCGGCCTCCTCCATACTGGGCCTCATTAATTCACATTGCAGACTCTTGGTGGAGCAGAACTGGTTGTGAAATAACTGAGATGAATTAGAATTCTGGAATTACATGGTCACAACCCAAGTGGGAAACTCACCAAAGATAAGATACAGAGCTGCTGTTATACCGGGCACCAGATGGGAGCCTCAGCTAGAAGCTACAACAACATGGATGAGGAGCTGGCACCGCGGCCCCTGTTCTGTCTGCAGCCGATAATTACTAAAGAGGGGAAATTCAGCAAAAACCCTCAGAACCAAGAAATATAAATCCAAAACTTATTCCAATGCCAGCATACACCTTTTAACAGGGCAGGTCTTATACTGGATACTACATCTTGTTACTGCCATCCAATAAACACAATAAGTATCCAGATTACACCAAACTACAGAGCAGAAATAACACGGCTACAAATATGATGCTGTCAACCTGTCCTTGTCCCGTCCCCCCAAGTGTCAACCTGTCCTTGTCCCGTCCCCCCAAGTGTCAGCGTGTCCCTGTCCCGTCCCCCCAAGTGTCAGCGTGTCCCTGTCCTGTCCCCCAAGTGTCAGCGTGTCCCTGTCCTGCCCCCCAGGTGTCAGCGTGTCCTTGTCCCGTCCCCCCAAGTGTCAGCGTGTCCCTGTCCTGTCCCCCAAGTGTCAGTGTGTCCTTATCCCGTCCCCCCAAGTGTCAGCGTGTCCCTGTCCCGTCCCCCCAAGTGTCAGCGTGTCCCTGTCCTGTCCCCCAAGTGTCAGCGTGTCCCTGTCCTGTCCCCCAGGTGTCAGCGTGTCCTTGTCCTGTCCCCCCAAGTGTCAGCGTGTCCCTGTCCTGTCCCCCAAGTGTCAGCGTGTCCCTGTCCTGTCCCCCAAGTGTCAGTGTGTCCCTGTCCTGTCCCCCAAGTGTCAGCGTGTCCCTGTCCCGTCCCCCCAAGTGTCAGCATGTCCCTGTCCTGTCCCCCAAGTGTCAGCGTGTTCCTGTCCCCCAGGTGTCAGCGTGTCCTTGTCCCGTCCCCCCAAGTGTCAGCGTGTCCCTGTCCCGTCCCCCCAAGTGTCAGCGTGTCCCTGTCCTGTCCCCCAAGTGTCAGCGTGTCCCTGTCCTGTTCCCCAAGTGTCAGCGTGTCCTTGTCCCTGTCCCCCCAAGTGTTAGCGTGTCCCTGTCCTGTTCCCCAAGTGTCAGCGTGTCCCTGTCCTGTGCCCCAAGTGTCAGCGTGTCCCTGTCCCCCCAAGTGTCAGCATGTCCCTGTCCTGTCCCCCCAAGTGTCAGCGTGTCCCTGTCCTGTCCCCCCAAGTGTCAGCTTGTCCCTGTCCCGTCTCCCAAAGTGTCAGCGTGTCCCTGTCCCGTCCCCCCAAGGGTCAGCGTGTCCCTGTCCTGTCCCCCAGGCGTCAGCGTGTCCCTGTCCTGTCCCCCCAAGTGTCAGTGTGTCCCTGTCCTGTCCCCCCCAAGTATCAGCGTGTCCCTGTCCTGTCCCCCCAAGTGTCAGCGTGTCCCTTTCCTGTCCCCCCAAGTGTCAGCGAGTCCCTGTCCTGTCCCCCCAAGTGTCAGCGTGTCCCTGTCCTGTCCCCCAAGTGTCAGAGTGTCCCTGTCCTGTCCCCCCAAGTGTCAACCTGTCCTTGTCCCGTCCCCGCAAGTGTCAGCGTGTCCCTGTCCTGTCCCCCAAGTGTCAGCGTGTCCCTGTCCTGTACCCCCAAGTGTCAACGTGTTCCTGTCCTGTCCCCCAGGTGTCAGCGTGTCCCTGTCCTGTCCCCCCAAGTGTCAGCGTGTCCCTTTCCTGTCCCCCAAATGACAGAGTGTCCCTGTCCTGTCCCCCCCAAGTGTCAGCGTGTCCCTGTCCTGTCCCCCCAAGTGTCCCTGTCCTGTCCCCCATGTGTCAGCGTGTCCCTGTCCTGTCCCCCCAAGTGTCAGCGTGTCCCTTTCCTGTCCCCCCCAAGTATCAGCGTGTCCCTATCCTGTCCCCCCAAGTGTCAGCGTGTCCCTTTCCTGTCCCCCCAAGTGTCAGCGTGTCCCTGTCCTGTCCCCCCAAGTGTCAGCGTGTCCCTGTCCTGTCCCCCAAGTGTCAGCGTGTCCCTGTCCTGTCCCCCCAAGTGTCAACCTGTCCTTGTCCCGCCCCGCAAGTGTCAGCGTGTCCCTGTCCTGTCCCCCAAGTGTCAACGTGTTCCTGTCCTGTCCCCCAGGTGTCAGCGTGTCCCTGTCCTGTCCCCCCAAGTGTCAGCGTGTCCCTGTTCTGTCCCCCCCAAGTGTCAGCGTGTCCCTTTCCTGTCCCCCCAAGTGTCAGCGTGTCCCTGTCCTGTCCCCCCAAGTGTCAGCGTGTCCCTGTCCTGTCCCCCAAGTGTCAGTGTGTCCCTGTCCTGTCCCCCCAAGTGTCAACCTGTCCTTGTCCCGTCCCCGCAAGTGTCAGCGTGTCCCTGTCCTGTCCCCCAAGTGTCAACGTGTTCCTGTCCTGTCCCCCAGGTGTCAGCGTGTCCCTGTCCTGTCCCCCCCAAGTGTCAGCGTGTCCCTGTCCTGTCCCCCCCAAGTGTCCCTGTCCTGTCCCCCATGTGTCAGCGTGTCCCTGTCCTGTCCCCCCAAGTGTCAGCGTGTCCCTTTCCTGTCCCCCAAGTGTCAGCGTGTCCCTGTCCTGTCCCCCAAGTGTCAGCTTGTCCCTGTCCTGTCCCCCAGGTGTAAATGTGTGTTATGTGTTATGCACACATCTTCATTTATATGATATGCAACACTATGCTCCAGAGCTGCACTCACATGACATTACTTATCCTGTACTGATCCTGAGTTACATCCTGTTTATACCCCAGAGCTGCACTCACTATTCTGCTGCTGGTGCAGTCACTGTGTACATACATGACATTACTTATCCTGTACTGATCCTGAGTTACATCCTGTATTATACCCAGAGCTGCACTCACTATTCTGCTGCTGGTGCCGTCACTGTGTACATACATGACATTACTCATCCTGTACTGATCCTGATTTACATCCTGTTTATACCCCAGAGCTGCACTCACTCTTCTGCTGCTGGTGCAGTCACTGTGTACATACATGACATTACTTATCCTGTACTGATCCTGAGTTACATCCTGTATTATACTCCAGAGCTGCACTCACTATTCTGCTGCTGGTGCAGTCACTGTGTACATACATGACATTACTTATCCTGTACTGATCCTGAGTTACATCCTGTTTATACCCCAGAGCTGCACTCACTATTCTGCTGCTGGTGCAGTCACTGTGTACATACATGACATTACTTATCCTGTACTGATCCTGAGTTACATCCTGTATTATACCCAGAGCTGCACTCACTATTCTGCTGCTGGTGCCGTCACTGTGTACATACATGACATTACTTATCCTGTACTGATCCTGATTTACATCCTGTTTATACCCCAGAGCTGCACTCACTCTTCTGCTGCTGGTGCAGTCACTGTGTACATACATGACATTACTTATCCTGTACTGATCCTGAGTTACATCCTGTATTATATTCCAGAGCTGTACTCACTATTCTGCTGCTGGTGCAGTCACTGTGTACATACATGACATTACTTATCCTGTACTGATCCTGATTTACATCCTGTATTATACCCCAGAGCTGTACTCACTATTCTGCTGCTGGTGCAGTCACTGTGTACATACATGACATTACTTATCCTGTACTGATCCTGAGTTACATCCTGTATTATACTCCAGAGCTGCACTCACTATTCTGCCGCTGGTGCAGTCACTGTGCACATACATGACATTACTTATCCTGTACTAATCCTGAGTTACATCCTGTAGATCTTTTAATTTATATAAAAGTAAAAAACATAACAATACAAACAAAACATAATATACACTATATACAATATCTTACCTGCTGGTCCAGCCCCATTCATACCTAGCAAAAACAATAACTTACAATACACCGAAATGATTAAACACCAAATACTACAACCCCCACCCAACCGATTATCACAACCTAAACCAAACCAATAAACAAAGACAAGCCACACCCACAAATAAACATAAATGACTATAAATATACATAAACCCACCCCACACCCTCTAATAACAAACCACCCCACACAGATCACACCCCACACCCATTTTTTTTTTTTTTTTTTTTTTAAATATATAATAACAAATACACACAACACTACACTAAACTAAATCCCTCGCCCGCACCCTCCCCTTCCCCCCAGACACTGGTCTAACGTCCAAAGTTTGCGTTAAGTAGTCCAGACCAGTGCCCAGGGTCAGTTCATAAGTCCACCACTATCACCCCCCTCCCAACCTAACACTATGTCCCAAACCCCACTATATACAATATATACAATATATACACTAATTACAACATAACAAAGAAAACAGAATACAAATTAAACCTGAACAACATTAATCAAAACCACATAAAGCCCAGGTTCGGCGCCTGCAAGCCCCAACATCACTACATGCCCAGATACAAAACAAAAATCTACAGTGCAGCATCAGCCCAACACCAGGAGAGGAGATGACAGACTAAGGGACACTAAAGGAGAACCCCCTCCAAAGGAGAGAGGCCCTCCCCGTGCCCAGCCTCTCATACTCCAGAGAGCGCACCTTCACCAGGTCACCCAGAATGCTCCTAACCACCTCATCCACCGGGAGGATTTTACGCTGCGTCGATACTAAACACCGTGCGTTCCACGTGTGGTACCTGACCACTAGGCTAACTAGGAATAACGTGCAGCGGTCCCGGCCACCCAGGCCTCTGAATGCTCCATAGGCCCACTCCGCATAGGAGAGACCGGCCAACCCGGGCCAATGGATGGAAGCGCCCACCCGGTTGTACACCTCTGTGTTAAAGGGGCACTGAAGCAGGAAGTGGTCCATGCTCTCCAGCAGGCCACCGCACTCCTCCCGGGGACAACCCCTTTCCTCAGAGCTCCTACACTTCAGATTGTCCCTCACACACAGCTTTCCATGGAAGCAGCGCCAAGTCAAGTCCCAAAACTTCAAGGGGATCCTGATGGAATTCAAAAGACCTAAACCCACCCCAAGATCCCGACTTGGGCAATCCCTGAGGGCCAGAGGCTTCTGGAAATGGGTCAACAGAACCCTCTTGTCAAGGACTTTCCTCGACATGGTCCTGATCTCCCACATTCCCAGACCCCACCGGCGAATCACCTTCAGAACCGGGGTAGCGTAAGCCGGAAGATGCCCATGTGGTGTACGGAGATCCTTCACTCGCCCTCCTGTCTCCCATTCCTGGAAGAAAGGCCGAAACCATCCCCTGCAGGAGTATACCCACGGAGGAGCCCTCTCTTTCCAGAGGTTTGCTACATTGATCTTAAGAAAGGTATTCACTAGGAACACCACAGGGTTAACCATACACAACCCTCCTTGTCTCCTCGTGCGGTAAGTAACCTCCCTCTTGATAAGGTTCAGCCTATTCCCCCATAACAGCTGGAAGAACAGACTGTAAACCCGAGTCCAGAGGGGTTCTGGCAACATGCACACACTGCCCAGATATATCAGTAATGGGAGCAGGTAAGTTTTAATCAGGTTAACCCTTTCCCTGAGGGTCAAAGACCAACCCTTCCACTGGTCCACCTTCTGAGCGGCGATCTTAAGCCTGCCGTCCCAGTTTTGCATGGGGTAATCCCCCTGGCCAAATTCGATGCCTAGAACTTTGGCAGAGTCCTGGGGCCCTGGAAGAGTGTCCGGGAGATCAAAGCCTGGATCCCCCTCTCCCAGCCAGAGACTCTCACACTTATCCCGGTTGATCTTGGACCCAGAAACCTCTGAGTAGCGGTCAACCTCTGACATCACCCACTGCGCCTCCCCTCCCGAGGACACGAAAACGGTGACATCATCAGCATACGCTACCACCCTTAGAGTGGCTTCCGGTGCTGCCCGATCCATCCCGACTCCCACCAACGGCCCACGATCAACCCTCCTAAGGAATGGGTCAATCGCGAACACGTATAAAAGTGGGCTCAGAGGACAACCCTGGCGAACACCAGACCCGACCTCAAAAGAGCGGCCAATCCAACCGTTCACAAGCGGGAAACTCTCTGCCCCTGCGTACAAAACTTTCAGCCAATTGACAAACCCACCCGGCAGGCCATACCTCAGAAGGACAGACCAGAGGTACTCGTGGTTAACCCGATCAAACGCTTTTGCCTGATCCAAGGACAGCAAGTACCCCTTCCAGTTACCAGCCCTGCCCTGCTCCACTGCCTCCCGGACACAAAGCACAGCACTAAATGTACTGCGGCCTGGAACAGAGCAGTGCTGGGTCCCCGAAAGGAGCCGGGGCGCAAACTGCACCAGCCGATTAAACAGCACCTTTGCCAAAACCTTTCTGTCCGTATTGAGAAGCGCTATGGGACGCCAGTTCTCAATACGAGATCGGTCCTTACCCTTTGACAGGATGATCAGGGCTGACCTCCTCATTGACTTCGGCAGAACGCCCGAGGAAAGACACTCATTGAATACCTCAGTCAAGAGGGGAACCAAGGCGTCCTTAAAGGTCTTATAAAACTCAGATGTTAAGCCATCCGGACCCGGCGATTTCTTGAGGGCGAGCCCTTCAATCGCCCGGCTGACTTCCTCTTCCCTGATCATCTCTGTCAAAACATCAAGAGAGGGGTCTACTCCTGGCTCAGGGACAGTTTCAGCCAGGAAAGCCGACATCACATCCCGATCTAGATCCTTCCTGCCCAAGAGGTGCGAGTAGAAGGATCTGACGACCTCCAGAATCCCTGATCTGGACCTTTTCAGGGATCCCGTACTGTCAACCAGTCCTGTGACAACTTTACCATTCACTGACATCTTGCAGTTTCTGTAAGGGTCGGGCGAGCGGTATTTCCCGTAATCCCTCTCAAAAACCAAAGATGCGTGTCTATCGTACTGACACCTCTTCAGCAAGGATTTCACTCTGGAGATGTCCTCACGACTACCTCCAGTCGAGACGAGATGCTCGAGTTTCCTCCTCAGGCCCTGATACAGGCGGTACCTGTCCAGGCTCCTGAGGCTCGAGAGCTGGCGGAAGAATCTCGCCACCCTTTTCTTGAGCGTCTCCCACCACTCTGACTTACTGCTACAAAGGCCCAGCAATGGTACCTGGCTCTGAAGAAAGTCCTCAAAGGATTGTCTGATCTCCGCTTCCTCCAGGAGAGACGAATTGAGCTTCCAGTAGCCTCTTCCCATCCGGGGGGTCTCTGTAACATTCAGAGAAAACAAAATTAAACAGTGGTCGGAGAACTCCACCTCAACAACGGACACTGCTGAAGAAATGGCTTCCTCCTTTAAATAAAACCTGTCTATTCTAGACCTACAGCTACCCCTATAATAGGTGAACCCCGCGTGGCCTGGGGTGTGCCGGATGTGGACATCCACCAGGCGAGCCTCACTGGCTATGCTATTAAGAGCGACGCTATCATAAGTCAGCTTGTCTCTGGAACCTCCCCTATCCTGGGACCTCGTGACAGCATTGAAGTCCCCTCCAAAGACCACCTGCCGACTTGTAAAAAGGTAGGGCTTGATCCTCATAAAGAGACACTTCCTGTCCCACTTGGACTGGGGACCATAGATGTTAATTAGGCGAAGTTCTTGTCCCTTCATGAGGACATCCAGGATCAGGCACCTCCCCATTTCTAACTCAATAACTCGTCGGCATTCTACCGGTGCGGTAAAAAGGACCGCCACTCCGCTATACGGCTCGGCCGCAAGAGACCAATAGGAAGGCCCGTGTCTCCATTCCCTCTTAGCTTTAAACACGGCCGCCAAATCTGGCAGCCTGGTCTCCTGCAAAAATAAAATGTCGGCTTCAACGCGGCCGAGAAAATCAAAGGCCGCAAATCTAGCCGCATCAGACTTAATGCTGGCGACATTAATGGACGCCAGCGTCAACGGAGTGGGTGCCGCCATCATGAGTGATTGAGTTAGACGGCTTTTTTCTTACTAACTCCCTTCCCTCTACTGTCCTCTGAGGATGATCCCTTTTCCCTTTTCCCTTCAGAATTGGGGCAACTTCTTTTTACCGAAATTGAGGTGTCCATGTTATTACTGGCCCCCAAGGACCCACCCGGACCACCCTCTCCTTCGTCCTTGTCTCCTGGCTCTGAGTCAGTCTCCCACTCTGAGGACCCAGCATCCCCAGAGGATAGAGACTCGGCGCCCCCTGCAGGCTGCTCCGCCGCCACCTCCAGAACCCCACCCTCAGCCTCTCCTTCCGAGGAGGCGATCTCATCGAGGGT
Source organism: Engystomops pustulosus (assembly GCF_040894005.1). Classification (NCBI taxonomy): domain Eukaryota; kingdom Metazoa; phylum Chordata; class Amphibia; order Anura; family Leptodactylidae; genus Engystomops; species Engystomops pustulosus. The sequence goes on along the minus strand of NC_092413.1, from coordinate 220,988,204 downwards.
GAGGAACTGGTTGGAAAGCTCAACCAGAGGGGAGGAAGTTTTCCCTTCCTTAGGTACCTTAGATAGGCCGCGTTTTTTCTTTTTCTGCTTGCGCTTATTTTCTAGCCAAATCCTGTTATCCTCATCCATACTCTCATAATGGGAGGACGTGGAGGACATGGCACCTTTCTCGCGCTCCATCCTCCTGACCTCCTCATCCAACTCATCATCCCTCAGGGCCTCAGTAGCATAACCAGCCTCTGAGGAAGGACCAAGGGTCACCCCAGCAACCTGAGGCTTCCCCAGTTCTCTCCCTTTTTGTCTGGCTTCAAGCCGCCTTAACTGAGAAGGTGACTTCTTCTTGCTTTTCTTCACAGGCCCCTCAGCTCCTCCACCTCTGCTGGTACCTTCCCCAGCAGAAGCAACCTCCTGGCTCTCCTCCACTGGGGTCACAACCGCATTGGCAAAGGAGCGAGGACAACGGCTGAAAGGGTGACCGAGCTCACCACACAGGTTACACCTAATGTCCTTACAGGATGCAGCGAGATGACCTAGCCCACCACACAAAGCGCACTTCTGCACTTGGCAGCTGGCGCTAAAGTGGGTGGGGTCACCGCACCTGTGACAGACCTTCGGCTGCCCCTGGTAGAAAATCAGGATTCTGTCCCGCCCAAGAAAGGCTGAAGAGGGAATGTGGGCGACTGTGCCGCCTGAACACTTCAACTTCATCATGAAGGTCCAGGCCCCAGACCAAATGCCAAATTCATCGCGGTTTTTCTGAGGTACCTGTACAACCTCACCATAACGACTGAGCCAAGTCATGATGTCCATGCAAGAAAGTGACTCGTTACGGGTCAAAACGGTCACTTTCTTGACTGTGTTTTGGCGAGACACTGCTTGCACAGCAAAGTCTCGCCATGCGGGCTCGTTCTTTGCCAGCTCATAATTCGACCAGAAGAGCTCTAAGCCCTCCGGCCGAACAAAGCTGACATCGAACTCCGGAGTACCATAAGGATGTATCAGGGCAAAGATGTCACTAGCCCTGAAGTTCATCTTCAGGAGGAGCTCCACCACCCTTGACCTGGGTGGGCATGCGTCACTGCCCCTCCAGCGAAGACGAACCACATTCCTACGGGCAGCTCCGGGCCCGGTTGTGGGTAAAGACCATACAGTCTCTCCCCCCCTTTTCTCTTGGAAGGCTGCCAGGCCATGCCTGTCTGTCCAGAAGGACAGATCAACATCTCTCCCCTCTACAGTGATTGACTTTTCCCCTCTCCTGAGAGCCTCCAGAAGACGCCTTTGCAAAACGCTGTTCCCAGAGCCAGGAGACAAGGAGTTAACCCCACTTGCCCCAGCGGTGACACTCGCATAGCTCCTTATGGGAGCGGCCACCACTGGGGGTGCAGATGGACCAGCACTCACACCAGGATCCCCCTCAGCGCCATTCACCACCCCCACATTCACCACACTATATACATTACTGCCTCGCTTCCTTGCATCACTGCCTCGCTTCCTTGCATCACTCACACCAGCTGGGCCAGGAGGACCTGGGGTTGCCTCGGCGTCACTGGGCACTGGGGGTAGAGCTACCTCCATAGCTGATACAGCCTGAGAAGAGGCAGCTCCAACCCCGATCTTACTTGTGCCCTCTGCCTCATTGGCATTAACCCCTTGTTGTCCAGCAGTTTTTCTAAGGTTTGAGCATTGCTGCTCACTAGATGCAAGAGGCCTCCTGTCTTTATTTACTCCGGACAGTCTCTTATGGTCATCTCCAGGGTCAGATGCACCAATACAAAATAACACTGTTCCTGCACCCTTTCCCACAGGCTGCACAAGACGCTTGGGAGGCGCCGCACCACAAGTCCCAGCAGCCCCATCACACTGCCGCTGCTCACCGGAGCTAGAGGCAGCCACAGCGCTAGGGGCCACAGGAGCCACCGCCACTGCCCCTGGCACCGGGCCACCCCCCCCTCCCACTGGGGGGCAGCGCACAGTACCAGGACCTGCTGGATCGCCCTCACTGTCCGGCCTTTCGGCCGATGCCTTCCCTGCACCATCCTTGCTACTGCAAACAAGGATGGTGCTCTGCGCCATGATGGAACGTGGCTTTGCACTCTCCCCGCACCCTGGCACCGAGTCCACTGCAGGATTCGTGCTGGGCTGGGTAACGGGGCCTACACGACAGGCTGGCACTGCTGCCCGCCCGGAGGGAACAGGGAGGGGACGAAACACCAGATTCACCTCCTCAGACGCCTTGGTCTTCCTGGCTCTCTTCTTTCTCTTTGGGTCGTCATCTGGCATATCATCGCCGAAGGAGAAGTTCTGGAGGTGAACTGGGGACTCAAGCTGACGGATCTGAGCCATTAGCGCCCCCCCCTGGCCGCTGTCATCACTTTCCTCCTCCAGGTTGGCAGAGCCGCAGCCTGATGGTAATGGCGCTTGCTCCGCAGGCAGCCTGTCGTGCGAGGCCTGCTGGTGTTGGTGCAGGCCACCAGACGGACACGGCAGGTCTTCCTCATCCTCCTCATCATCGCCATCATCCGCCTGGATCTCAAGCCCCTTCAGCTTTCTCAGCTGCTCTTGTTGCATTTTTTCAAATCTGGTGTCATTCTCAAGCTTTTCCCGGAACGGACCGCTGTTTTCACGGATAAGCCGACGCTTCTCCTCCAGAGCGGTGACCTCGGCTTTAAGCCTGTTGATGGTGGTAAGAAGATCAGGCTTCTTCTTCTTAGTGGCCACCCCCGCTAGGGCCAAGGTCTCCCTTATCTCCTCCTGGAGCCTCCTCAGCGCTTTTCCAGCTTCCTCGTACTCACGGAGGTGCTCAGCAATCCGGGAGCCATAGATGGAAGCAGACTCCCGGGCCTTAAGTTCACCCCATGCTTTTTGCACACCTCCGTGAGCACCCAGCTTTTCAGCTGAACCACCCAGCTTTCCTGCACAGTCACTCAGCTTTCCAGGAGGAGCACTCAGGCTGATGTTACTTGCCTTGATCTTCTGTGAACCGGAGACCTTGCGGCTTCCCTGGGTCTTGGGGGTGGCAGCCGAGGTCACATCGCTGCGTCCTTGGCTCCGGGCAGATCTTCTCACCCCTTCTGCTTTGGCCGGTAACTTGTTTCTCCTGCCCCCCGCCGGCCTGGTCCGGGAGGCAGAAGCCTGGGATTTTCCTGGCTCACTCATCCCAGTAACCCACTCCCTCCCTGGGGAGGAGAGAGCAGGCCTGGGTGGATGGAGATTGCTCCAGGTGGTGCAGGAGCTCAGCAGCACACAACCACACCCGTCAGCAGTTCACAGCAGAATGATCCAGCACGAACTATTCTGCTGCTGGTGCAGTCACTGTGTACATACATGACATTACTTATCCTGTACTGATCCTGAGTTACATCCTGTATTATACTCCAGAGCTGCACTCACTATTCTGCTGCTGGTGCAGTCACTGTGTACATACATGACATTACTTATCCTGTACTGATCCTGAGTTACATCCTGTATTATACCCCAGAGCTGCACTCACTATTCTGCTGCTGGTGCAGTCACTGTGTACATACATGACATTACTTATCCTGTACTGATCCTGAGTTACATCCTGTATTATACCCCAGAGCTGCACTCACTATTCTGCTGCTGGTGCCGTCACTGTGTACATACATGACATTACTTATCCTGTACTGATCCTGAGTTACATCCTGTATTATACTCCAGAGCTGCACTCACTATTCTGCTGCTGGTGCAGTCACTGTGTACATACATGACATTACTTATCCTGTACTGATCCTGAGTTACATCCTGTATTATACCCCAGAGCTGCACTCACTATTCTGCTGCTGGTGCAGTCACTGTGTACATACATGACATTACTTATCCTGTACTGATCCTGAGTTACATCCTGTATTATACCCCAGAGCTGCACTCACTATTCTGCTGCTGGTGCAGTCACTGTGTACATACATGACATTACTTATCCTGTACTGATCCTGAGTTACATCCTGTATTATACCCCAGAGCTGCACTCACTATTCTGCTGCTGGTGCAGTCACTGTGTACATACATGACATTACTTATCCTGTACTGATAGAACCTATATTACCTCTACAAAGTAGGGGAGGAGCTATGAGGCAAAAACAAATGCCAGAAATTTGTAAAAGTAACAAAGTTTATTATGTATAAGGTAAAAACACATAACCATAATTAGACAATTAAAAAGAATAGTATGACAGGGTTACAAGGTGAATATACAACAGAAAAAAAGAGCAGTCATACCCGGACATAGCAAATTGCACAGAGGTTAAGCCAATCTAATTGGGCTGGTATATAGAGATTGTAAACCTATACAAGGCATAAAAAAATGCACTCAGGTAATGGCATAGCAGGAGCTCATGCCTGGTAGGAGCCACTTTAAGGCATGTAAATACCAGTCCTTACCGTGTTGGTGAGTAAGTGTGCCAGAGGTCCGGGGATGACTGCTGCCCCAACGCACGTTTCGGCTCCTATAGAGCCTTCGTCTGGGGGTGGCGTCTTCCCGGTACCAGGTCACATTTAAAGAGGAGTTTGACCAATAAGAACGTCTTACTCGTGATATCGCGAGAATCCGAGTCACATGATCGCGATGTCTTCGCGCATGCGCGGTTAGATAGTGATTTGCCGAAGTAGCCTGTCTTCGCGCATGCGCAGTTTACCGTACCCGTCGATCGCACATCCCGAAAAAAGCTTGAAAGTTCAAGACGATCTTAGGTAAGTTACTGGGATGTTTGAACCTGCCTGAATGTTGTATTTTAAAGTGACAAGTGCTTACAATCACATAATCTGTTGGTACACATTTTGATATACCTAAAACAAAGTGTCAGTGTTACAAAATTACATATTATTTACAATGTGTTACCATTGATCAACTGGGACATCCTTGTCATAATGACAAATATTAATGTGGGTTATTCTTTCAGTCACATTTCATTGTTACAATAAGAATTTTTTCTATTTACACTATATTCACAGTAAAATTGATATTAATTCAGCATATAGTTAATTATGATACCCCATGGATGTGAGTGCTCAGTGACAACTAAGAAGGGAAAGTGAAGGGAAGTGAGGGGAGTGAAGTGCAGTGAAAATTGTGAATGGGAGTGCAGAAAACATTTATGTAAAAATTAGTGCTAACAGATAGTATACATTTTTATTATTATACAACATACCAAGACTAGCGATGGATGATTTTTATAATACTATTAATAAATACAGTTCTCTCATCATGTTCGATATTACTGGTTACCATTACGATTTGTCCATCAGGGTATAATCTCAGGTCGTGCCAAAATTGGCAACGAAGTTCTTTGGTCACACGAGTATAAACTCATCTACTCCTCAGAAACAGATGTGCCGGGAAAGTATAACAAATGTCTGTCTCTTGACATATAGAAATCTGAAAGGTTTTTTTGAAAAGAAAAAGAAGAGAATTCATTACACAATAAAATGTCAAAGATTAAAATTGAGTCCTACAATGGTGGACGCCAGACATGCTATGGGAGCGCGATGCAGAGACTTATGGATCCAAAGATAAGGTAGTGTTGGTGAATCATTGGAGGAAAGGGGCGAAGCTAATAGTTTCGTTCAGACCTTTGGGATAAATTGTCTCCAGGGTCCAGATCCACCTCGTTTCACATTGGGCCAGTTTCTTTTTAATTGAGCCGCCTCTAATCCCAGATATAATTTTATCTATCCCTCGGACTTTATCCTGTACTGATCCTGAGTTACATCCTGTATTATACTCCAGAGCTGCACTCACTATTCTGCTGCTGGTGCAGTCACTGTGTACATACATGACATTACTTATCCTGTACTGATCCTGAGTTACATCCTGTATTATACTCCAGAGCTGCACTCACTATTCTGCTGCTGGTGCAGTCACTGTGTACATACATGACATTACTTATCCTGTACTGATCCTGAGTTACATCCTGTATTATACCCCAGAGCTGCACTCACTATTCTGCTGCTGGTGCAGTCACTGTGTACATACATGACATTACTTATCATGTACTGGTCCTGAGTTACATCCTGTATTATACCCCAGAGCTGCACTCACTATTCTGCTGCTGGTGCAGTCACTGTGTACATACATGACATTACTTATCATGTACTGGTCCTGAGTTACATCCTGTATTATACCCCAGAGCTGCACTCACTATTCTGCTGCTGGTGCAGTCACTGTGTACATACATGACATTACTTATCATGTACTGGTCCTGAGTTACATCCTGTATTATACCCCAGAGCTGCACTCACTATTCTGCTGCTGGTGCAGTCACTGTGTACATACATGACATTACTTATCCTGTACTGATCCTGAGTTACATCCTGTATTATACTCCAGAGCTGCACTCACTATTCTGCTGCTGGTGCAGTCACTGTGTACATACATGACATTACTTATCCTGTACTGATCCTGAGTTACATCCTGTATTATACCCCAGAGCTGCACTCACTATTCTGCTGCTGGTGCAGTCACTGTGTACATACATGACATTACTTATCATGTACTGGTCCTGAGTTACATCCTGTATTATACCCCAGAGCTGCACTCACTATTCTGCTGCTGGTGCAGACCTGTCCCCTCTAATATATTCACCCCATCAGCTGTGTGATGTATAATATATTATAGACATTCCTTGTGCGTCGAATAAAATATTTTGACCTAAGACCCAAAGAATATTTGGACATTTAGCTATATTTGGATGTGGTTGTGCAGTCACTTTTTGGAACTTGAAGATCTTGGCAGACATCTTGGATGGCGGTTACATGCAGCACATTACGGCAGTTCCAGCACTTCTGTCCACCGCCCCATTAGCATTAATCTCTGTCAGGCTGCCTCAGGCACAGATCCTTATGTAACGGAAAGGCAGAGCTTTATGTGTGTGAGCTCTCAGCCACAGAAGATGATTCCAGAGAGAAGGCCCGGAGGCTGGAGCCAGGGTCTGGATAAGATCTCATGAACGTTGGTATTAATGGCATTTCTTATTATTACTATTATCCAAGAACATTCTCAGATCCTCCAGCCTTTGGTCATCATCAAACGACTTCTAGAGCCTCAGATAAGTTACTAGATTAGAACATTTTCTAGTCGATTTCTCAAGAGGAAAAACCAAAACTTCACCATAGTCCAATGTTAGAAGCAGATGATTCAAAAACATTGGGAAGATCAACAAATTGAAAATCTGTGTCTGTCGTATTCGAGGTCCCATGCTAAAAATTTTGTTGAAACTTCTACCCTACTGGACAGACTTGGACTTTCCTGAGAGTCTACTGCAACCAAATACAAGACTTAATATTTGCAGGAATCTTATCAGATCCTCAAGATTGGAAAAATTTACTGCCGAAAGTCACCTTCTCAAGGATTTCATGTGAAAAAATCTTAACTTAAATGACCTGATGATGTAAGAAAGAAATTATTCAAGAATATTTCAAGTTGGTGAACGTCAGTTTCTGACTTTTAAGATCTCAGCGGTGCAATTTTTGAAATTATGGTCTTCACAGAACTAAATAAAAGTCCCTGGTCAAAACATGTGAAGAAAACTTCCACCCTACCCGAGAATTACTGCAACCAAATACAGGACTTGTTATTGACCTGAAACATTCTTCGATCTTATGGCTTGAAGACTTTTACTTCACTGATGGATGAAATAGTCATCAAAACACTGAAAACATCTAAATGATGGATGCCCTTCGACAGTCTTGGTAGATCTCATCAGTGAAGTGGAGCCAAAAGGTTGATGATGGTTAAAGCTTGATCAACACATTTGGTGGGATCTTCCACCTAACCTCTTGGACTCCTGAGATGCTTTGAATTAGACCAACAACATCTCAGATCCTCCAGCCTTGGGTCATGATTAGACTACGTTTAGAGCCCTGGATATGTGACTAGATTAGAGAATTGACAACAAAAACAGAAAGTCAAATTCTCATAAAAAGGTAAGAATCAAAAAAACAAAACCTCACGTGACCCACATGACAACATTGGAAAGAACTAAGAATGGAATCTCTGTGTCTGTCTTATTAGATATCACCAGTGCAATTTAGGACACTCTGGTTAAGGTTGATGGAGGTCCCGAAATTTGGTGAAACCCAATCACACAAACTTGGACCTTAGACAGTTTCCTGTAACTAAATTCAAGAATTATTATTGCCCAGATATTTTCTCATCATTGGTCAATGTTAAGAACCCCATATTTCTTACCAGATGTAAAAAACATTAATGATTCCAAAACATCACAAAGACCTCGGAGGGCGAGTGCCGGTGCCTGTTCCTGTGCCTGTGCCTGTTCCTGTGCCTGTTCCTGTGCCTGTTCCTGTGCCGGTGCCTGTTCCTGTGCCTGTGCCTGTTCCTGTGCCGGTGCCGGTGCCTGTTGCTGTGCCGGTGCCTGTGCCTGACTATTTACATGTAATCAGTGCAATTTATGAAATTATAGTCGTCACAGAGCTAAAGGTTGACAAAGGTCCCTGGGCAATAAATGTGAAGGGAAGTCAAAACTTACTGACAATCTGCTGCAATCTACATTATTATTGTCTTCAAACTTTCTATATCCACTATATCCTGTATATCCTCTACATCCTTTATATACTCTGTATCCTATATATACTTTATATCCACTATATCCTCTAGAACAGTGATGGACAACCTTTTGAGCTTGGTGTGTCAAAATTCGCCAAAAAAATGAGCATAACTCGGGTGGTGTGTCACTTTGACAAAAAAAACATAATTTTGTGATATTTATAGTTAAAATAACAAATATGTATAATTATTTAACTTATAGGGTACTTTAATCCTAGGTTGTGTGATTGTTCCTACCATGTACTGCCATACTACAGTATACTACAGTCTGGCAGTACATGGGGATTCTCCACATCTATTTATTACAATGTGCTGGACAATCTCTCAGCCTCCCGGCTACTGCACCTGGCCGTGTAGGAGCCGAGGATGAAACTTAACTCTCCGGCGGCCGCGTGTCACTGAAAATGGCTATGCGTGTCAGCACTGACACGCGTGTCATAGGTTGGCCATCACTGCTCTAGAAAGAAATGTGCACAGTAGAGCCCCTCTTTAATGTTATGCCCTCAGCAGATGCCCCCTTTAAAGAAATGCCCTCAGCAGATGCCCCCTTTAATGAAATGTCCACAGCAAAGGCCCCCTTTACAGAAATGCCCACAGCAGATGCCCCCTTTACAGAAATGCCCACAGCAGATGCCCCCTTTACAGAAATGCCCACAGAAGATGCCCCCTTTAATGAAATGTCCACAGCAGAGGTCCCCTTTAATGAAATGTCCACAGCAGATGACCCCTTTAATGAAATGTCCACAGCAGAGGCATCCTTTAATGAACTGTCCACAGCAGATGCCCCCTTTAATGAAATGTCCACAGCAGATGCCCCCTTTAATGAAATGTCCACAACAGAGGCCCCCTTTAATGAAATGTCCACAGCAGTGCCCCCCTTTAATGAAATGTCCACAGCAGTGGCCCCCTTTAATGAAATGTCCACAGCAGAGGCTCCCTTTAATGAAATGTCCACAGCAGAGGCCCCCTTTAATGAAATGTCCACAGCAGAGGCCCCCTTTAATGAAATGTCCACAGCAGATGCCCCCTTTAATGAAATGTCCACAGCAGAGGCCCCCTTTAATGAAATGTCCACAGCAGAGGCCCCCTTTAATGAAATGTCCACAGCAGAGGCCCCCTTTAAAGAAGTTTCCACTGCAGAGATTCCCTTTACATAAATATCCACAGCAGATAACCCCCTATTAATGTAATATCCACAGCAGAGCCCTTCTTGAAAAAAAAATAAATCTATACTTACCTCCGTCTTCTTCTCCCCGTGGCTCCGTCTTCTCCTCTTCCTTCCCATGTGGTGCATACACGTTACGCGGCTGCGACACCACCACATCATAGTGCATGCACGCGGGATGGAAGAAGAATACGGAGCAGCAGGGAGAAGAAGCCAGAGGTAAGTATAGCTTTTTTTAAGACTGATGGTGAATCTTCATATAGGTTCAAGGTTTGGTGGGAAATGGGCCCCTCGGAAGCCAAAGCCCTCCACCCTATATGAAGGACCACTATTGCTTTTGTCTATCTTATTAGATCTTGTGAGTGGAGTGAAACTACATTATGTTCCTCCCAGAGCCTAATGATTGACGGAGGTCATTAAGCATCAAATTTGGTGACAGCTTCCACCCGACGTCTTGGACACCTGACGCTCTACTACAAGCAAATAGACCAAGAATATTATTGTCTATAATTATTGTAGGAACATTCTCAGATCCTCCAGAATTGTGTCATCATTATACAATGTCAAGAGCCGAAAATATTTTACTAAATTAGAAGATGATGTAAAAGCGTTAAAATTATAGAAGTCGCCTAAAGCCTTTGTCCGTCTAATTCGATCTCAAGAGTGGAACATATAAAACGAGAATCTATACCGAGATGGATTTAGAGATCCCTTGTCCAAAAATGTTGGTGGGATCTTTCACACGGAAGCTGCAACCAAATAGAAGAATGGTGGCTTCATGGCTTTTGTCACTAAAGTCCTAGACTTCTTTTAGGAGACCAAACTCATGACTTTCCTTCTCTCCAGATCCTGAACAAGCAGCATAAATTCCATCCGTGATGTAGATATCTAATTTTTATCTGGTGGACAAATGGTTCTCCTTATTGGGTTGTGCTTAAGCAGATAACGTTTAGTGGTGGTGGTCCTGATGGTCTCTAAGATGGTGGAGAACCTTGGATGTGTTGCTCATGTCTATTGTACGATACATGTTGAGATATGATGGAAATGTAACCTCCTCAGATGTTGGAGGAACATGTACAAGAGAACAAAACGCAAATGGTTGAGGACATCAATGAACGGGCGGCCACCACTGGACCTTGGACCTGCAGATTACTCAGGTTTGCCGATTCTCAGCGTATCTCGGCCTTAACCACAGTAAAATCTACTGAAGTCCCTCTTGGGAACAGTAACTTAGATTGTAAGGATCTTCTCAGGTTTGATTTTTTTTCGAGCGGCAGAGAGAAGACATCGCCAGGTCACGACTTCTGGTGGTTACTAAGGTTCATATCACCTTCCGAACTAATACATTCACATAATTATACAACTAAATAATACACTGTACCTTTAAGTCCACGTAGACCCATAGGACCAGGAAGGCCGGTGTCACCCTTATCCCCTTTTTCACCAGGTAGACCAGAAGGTCCTCTTTCACCTGGAAAACCTATAAAAGAATGAAGAAAGTGCGATAGAATGCAAAATAATGTGACAACCATTCACGATATTAAGCAGATAGGAGGGCCTAACAGTTGTCAGTTCCCTTCCCCCACTACTATCAGTAACTAAATTAGTAAGCTCCGCCCACGATAGATGGATCGGGCCCTACAGGATCCAATTATCTGGAGGGTGTATGCAAAGCAAACCCAGTGATTCGGACAGACATGGGAGGTCTATGTCACTGGGTGCATCTGGAGGGTTACATCTAATAATTGGGAATCCACATTTTTACTTTTGGCCCCCGTGTATGTAATGTTTAATGCTTAGTAGTTATATTCTTGTACATAGGGGGCAGTATTATAGTAGATATATCCCTGTACATAGGGGGCAGTATTATAGTAGTTATATTCTTGTACATAGGGGGCAGTATTATAGTAGTTATATTCTTGTACATAGGGGGCAGTATTATAGTAGTTATATTCCTGTACATAGGGGTAGTATTATAGTAGTTATATTCCTGTACATAGGGGGCAGTATTATAGTAGTTATATACTTGTACATAGGGGGCAGTATTATAATAGTTATATTCTTGTACATAGGGGGCAGTATTATAGTAGTTATATTCCTGTACATAGGGGCAGTATTATAGTAGTTATATTCTTGTACATAGGGGGCAGTATTATAGTAGTTATATTCTTGTACATAGGGGGCAGTATTATAGTAGTTATATTCTTGTACATAGGGGGCAGTATTATAGTAGTTATATTCCTGTACATAGGGGTAGTATTATAGTAGTTATATTCCTGTACATAGGGGGCAGTATTATAGTAGTTATATACTTGTACATAGGGGGCAGTATTATAGTAGTTATATTCTTGTACATAGGGGGCAGTATTATAGTAGTTATATTCCTGTACATAGGGGTAGTATTATAGTAGTTATATTCCTGTACATAGGGGGCAGTATTATAGTAGTTATATACTTGTACATAGGGGGCAGTATTATAATAGTTATATTCTTGTACATAGGGGGCAGTATTATAGTAGTTATATTCCTGTACATAGGGGCAGTATTATAGTAGTTATATTCTTGTACATAGGGGGCAGTATTATAGTAGTTATATTCCTGTACATAGGGGCAGTATTATAGTAGTTATATTCTTGTACATAGGGGGCAGTGTTATAGTAGTTATATTCTTGTACATAGGGGGCAGTATTATAGTAGTTATATTCCTGTACATAGGGGGCAGTATTATAGTAGTTATATTCTTGTACATAGGGGGCAGTATTATAGTAGTTATATTCTTGTACATAGGGGGAAGTATTATAGTAGTTATATTCCTGTACATAGGGGGCAGTATTATAGTAGTTATATTCTTGTACATAGGGGGCAGTATTATAGTAGATATATTCCTGTACATAGGGGGCAGTATTATAGTAGTTATATTCTTGTACATAGGGGGCAGTATTATAGTAGTTATATTCTTGTACATAGGGGGCAGTATTATAGTAGTTATATTCTTGTACATAGGGGGCAGTGTTATAGTAGTTATATCCCTGTACATAGGGGGCAGAATTATAGTAGTTTTATTCCTGTACATAGGGGGCAGTATTATAGTAGTTATATTCTTGTATATAGGGGGCAGTATTATAGTAGTTATATTCCTGTACATAGGGAGCAGTATTATAGCAGTTATATTCTTGTACATAGGGGGCAGTATTATACCGTAGTAGTTATATCCCTGTACATAGGGGGCACTATTATAGTAGTTATATTCTTGTACATAGGGGGCAGTATTATAGCAGTTATATTCTTGTACATAGGGGGCAGTATTATACCGTAGTAGTTATATTCCTGTACATAGGGAGCAGTATTATAGCAGTTATATTCTTGTACATAGGGGGCAGAATTATAGTAGTTTTATTCCTGTACATAGGGGGCAGTATTATAGTAGTTATATTCTTGTACATAGGGGGCAGTATTATAGTAGTTATATTCCTGTACATAGGGAGCAGTATTATAGCAGTTATATTCTTGTACATAGGGGGCAGTATTATACCGTAGTAGTTATATCCCTGTACATAGGGGGCAGTATTATAGTAGTTATATTCTTGTACATAGGGGGCAGTATTATAGTAGTTATATTCTTGTACATAGGGGGCAGTATTATAGTAGTTATATTCTTGTACATAGGGGGCAGTATTATAGTAGTTATATTCTTGTACATAGGGGGCAGTATTATAGTAGTTATATTCCTGTACATAGGGGGCAGAATTATAGTAGTTTTATTCCTGTACATAGGGGCAGTATTATAGTAGTTATATTCCTGTACATAGGGGGCAGAATTATAGTAGTTTTATTCCTGTACATAGGGGGCAGTATTATAGTAGTTATATTCTTGTACATAGGGGGCAGTATTATAGTAGTTATATTCCTGTACATAGGGAGCAGTATTATAGCAGTTATATTCTTGTACATAGGGGGCAGTATTATACCGTAGTAGTTATATCCCTGTACATAGGGGGCAGTATTATAGTAGTTATATTCTTGTACATAGGGGGCAGTATTATAGCAGTTATATTCTTGTACATAGGGGGCAGTATTATACCGTAGTAGTTATATTCCTGTACATAGGGAGCAGTATTATAGCAGTTATATTCTTGTACATAGGGGGCAGTATTATAGTAGTTATATTCTTGTACATAGGGGGCAGTATTATAGTAGTTATATTCCTGTACATAGGGGGCAGTAATATAGTAGTTCTATTCTTGTACATAGGGGGCAGTATTATAGTAGTTATATTCCTGTACATAGGAGGGCAGTATTATAGTAGTTATATTCCTGTACATAGGGGGCAGTATTATAGTAGTTATATTCTTGTACATAGGGGGCAGTATTATAGTAGTTATATTCCTGTACATAGGGGGCAGAATTATAGTAGTTTTATTCCTGTACATAGGGGGCAGTATTATAGTAGTTATATTCCTGTACATAGGGGGCAGTATTATAGTAGTTATATTCCTGTACATAGGGAGCAGTATTATAGCAGTTATATTCTTGTACATAGGGGGCAGTATTATACCGTAGTAGTTATATCCCTGTACATAGGGGGCAGTATTATAGTAGTTATATTCTTGTACATAGGGGGCAGTATTATAGCAGTTATATTCTTGTACATAGGGGGCAGTATTATACCGTAGTAGTTATATTCCTGTACATAGGGAGCAGTATTATAGCAGTTATATTCTTGTACATAGGGGGCAGTATTATACCGTAGTAGTTATATCCCTGTACATAGGGGGCAGTATTATAGTAGTTATATTCTTGTACATAGGGGGCAGTATTATAGTAGTTATATCCCTGTACATAGGGGGCAGTATTATAGTAGTTATATTCTTGTACATAGGGGGCAGTATTATAGTAGTTATATTCCTGTACATAGGGGGCAGTATTATAGTAGTTATATTCCTGTACATAGGGGGCAGTATTATAGTAGTTATATTCCTGTACATAGGGGGCAGTATTATAGTAGTTCTATTCCTGTACATAGGGAGCAGTATTATAGTAGTTATATTCTTGTACATAGGGGGCAGTATTATACCGTAGTAGTTATATCCCTGTACATAGGGGGCAGTATTATAGTAGTTATATTCTTGTACATAGGGGGCAGTATTATAGTAGTTATATTCCTGTACATAGGGGGCAGTATTATAGTAGTTACATTCCTGTACATAGGGGGCAGTATTATAGTAGTTATATTCTTGTACATAGGGGGCAGTATTATACCGTAGTAGTTATATCCCTGTACATAGGGGGCAGTATTATACCGTAGTAGTTATATCCCTGTACATAGGGGGCAGTATTATAGTAGTTATATTCTTGTACATAGGGGGCAGTATTATAGTAGTTATATTCCTGTACATAGGGGGCAGTATTATAGTAGTTATATTCCTGTACATAGGGGGCAGTATTATAGTAGTTCTATTCCTGTACATAGGGAGCAGTATTATAGTAGTTATATTCTTGTACATAGGGGGCAGTATTATACCGTAGTAGTTATATCCCTGTACATAGGGGGCAGTATTATAGTAGTTATATTCCTGTACATAGGGGGCAGTATTATAGTAGTTACATTCCTGTACATAGGGGGCAGTATTATAGTAGTTATATTCTTGTACATAGGGGGCAGTATTATACCGTAGTAGTTATATCCCTGTACATAGGGGGCAGTATTATACCGTAGTAGTTATATCCCTGTACATAGGGGGCAGTATTATAGTAGTTATATTCTTGTACATAGGGGGCAGTATTATAGTAGTTATATTCCTTTACATAGGGGGCAGTATTATAGTAGTTATATTCCTGTACATAGGGGGCAGTATTATAGTAGTTATATTCGTGTACATAGGGGGCAGTATTATAGTAGTTCTATTCCTGTACATAGGGAGCAGTATTATAGTAGTTATATTCCTGTACATAGGGGGCAGTATTATAGTAGTTATATTCCTGTACATAGGGAGCAGTATTATAGTAGTTATATTCCTGTACATAGGGGGTAGTATTATAGTAGTTATATTCCTGTACATAGGGGGCAGTATTATAGTAGTTATATTCTTGTACATAGGGGGCAGTATTATAGTAGTTATATTCTTGTACATAGAGGGCAGTATTATAGTAGTTATATTCTTGTACATAGGGGGCAGTATTATAGTAGATATATTCCTGTACATAGGGGGCAGTATTATAGTAGTTATATTCCTGTACATAGGGGGCAGTATTATAGTAGTTATATTCTTGTACATAGGGGGCAGTATTATAGTAGTTATATTCCTGTACATAGGGGGCAGTATTATAGTAGTTATATTCCTGTACATAAGGGGCAGTATTATAGTAGTTATATTCTTGTACATAGGGGGCAGTATTATAGTAGTTATATTCTTGTACATAGGGGGCAGTATTATAGTAGTTATATTCTTGTACATAGGGGGCAGTATTATAGTAGTTATATTCCTGTACATAGGGGGCAGTATTATAGTAGTTATATTCCTGTACATAGGGGGCAGTATTATAGTAAGTATATTCCTGTACATAGGGGGCAGTATTATAGTAGTTATATTCCTGTACATAGGGGGCAGTATTATAGTAGTTCTATTCCTGTACATAGGGAGCAGTATTATAGTAGTTATATTCTTGTACATAGGGGGCAGTATTATACCGTAGTAGTTATATCCCTGTACATAGGGGGCAGTATTATAGTAGTTATATTCTTGTACATAGGGGGCAGTATTATAGTAGTTATATTCCTGTACATAGGGGGCAGTATTATAGTAGTTATATTCCTGTACATAGGGGGCAGTATTATAGTAGTTACATTCCTGTACATAGGGGGCAGTATTATAGTAGTTATATTCTTGTACATAGGGGGCAGTATTATACCGTAGTAGTTATATCCCTGTACATAGGGGGCAGTATTATACCGTAGTAGTTATATCCCTGTACATAGGGGGCAGTATTATAGTAGTTATATTCTTGTACATAGGGGGCAGTATTATAGTAGTTATATTCCTGTACATAGGGGGCAGTATTATAGTAGTTATATTCCTGTACATAGGGGGCAGTATTATAGTAGTTATATTCCTGTACATAGGGGGCAGTATTATAGTAGTTATATTCCTGTACATAGGGGGCAGTATTATAGTAGTTCTATTCCTGTACATAGGGAGCAGTATTATAGTAGTTATATTCCTGTACATAGGGGGCAGTATTATAGTAGTTATATTCCTGTACATAGGGAGCAGTATTATAGTAGTTATATTCCTGTACATAGGGGGTAGTATTATAGTAGTTATATTCCTGTACATAGGGGGCAGTATTATAGTAGTTATATTCTTGTACATAGGGGGAAGTATTATAGTAGTTATATTCTTGTACATAGGGGGCAGTATTATAGTAGTTATATTCTTGTACATAGAGGGCAGTATTATAGTAGTTATATTCTTGTACATAGGGGGCAGTATTATAGTATATATATTCCTGTACATAGGGGGCAGTATTATAGTAGTTATATTCCTGTACATAGGGGGCAGTATTATAGTAGTTCTATTCCTGTACATAGGGAGCAGTATTATAGTAGTTATATTTCTGTACATAGGGGGCAGTATTATAGTAGTTATATTCTTGTACATAGGGGGCAGTATTATACCGTAGTAGTTATATCCCTGTACATAGGGGGCAGTATTATACCGTAGTAGTTATATTCCTGTACATAGGGAGCAGTATTATAGTAGTTATATTCCTGCACATAGGGGGCAGTATTATAGTGGTTATATTCCTGTACATAGGGGGCAGTATTATAGTAGTTATATTCCTGTACATAGGGGGCAGTATTATAGTAGTTATATTCTTGTACATAGGGGGAAGTATTATAGTAGCTATATTCTTGTACATAGGGGGCAGTATTATAGTAGTTATATTCTTGTACATAGGGGGCAGTATTATAGTAGTTATATTCTTGTACATAGGGGGCAGTATTATAGTAGTTATATTCCTGTACATAGGGGGCAGTATTATAGTAGTTATATTCCTGTACATAGGGGGCAGTATTATAGTAGTTATATTCTTGTACATAGGGGGCAGTATTATAGTAGTTATATTCTTGTACATAGGGAGCAGTATTATAGTAGTTATATTCCTGTACATTGGGGGTAGTATTATAGTAGTTATATTCCTGTACATAGGGGGCAGTATTATAGTAGTTATATTCTTGTACATAGGGGGCAGTATTATAGTAGTTATATTCTTGTACATAGAGGGCAGTATTATAGTAGTTATATTCTTGTACATAGGGGGCAGTATTATAGTAGATATATTCCTGTACATAGGGGGCAGTATTATAGTAGTTATATTCCTGTACATAGGGGGCAGTATTATAGTAGTTATATTCTTGTACATAGGGGGCAGTATTATAGTAGTTATATTCCTGTACATAGGGGGCAGTATTATAGTAGTTATATTCTTGTACATAGGGGGCAGTATTATAGTAGTTATATTCTTGTACATAGGGGGCAGTATTATAGTAGTTATATTCTTGTACATAGAGGGCAGTATTATAGTAGTTATATTCTTGTACATAGGGAGCAGTATTATAGTAGATATATTCCTGTACATAGGGGGCAGTATTATAGTAGTTATATTCCTGTACATAGGGGGCAGTATTATAGTAGTTATATTCTTGTACATAGGGGGCAGTATTATAGTAGTTTTATTCCTGTACATAGGGGGCAGTATTATAGTAGTTATATTCCTGTACATAGGGGGCAGTATTATAGTAGTTATATTCTTGTACATAGGGGGCAGTATTATAGTAGTTATATTCTTGTACATAGGGGGCAGTATTATAGTAGTTATATACTTGTACATAGGGGGTAGTATTATAGCAGTTATATTCCTGTATATAGGGAGCAGTATTATAGTAGTTATATTCCTGCACATAGGGGGCAGTATTATAGTGGTTATATTCCTGTACATAGGGGGCAGTATTATAGTAGTTATATTCTTGTACATAGGGGGCAGTATTATAGTAGTTATATTCTTGTACATAGGGGGCAGTATTATAGTAGTTATATTCTTGTACATAGGGGGCAGTATTATAGTGGTTATATTCCTGTACATAGGGGGCAGTATTATAGTAGTTATATTCTTGTACATAGGGGGCAGTATTATAGTAGTTATATTCTTGTACATAGGGGGCAGTATTATAGTGGTTATATTCCTGTACATAGGGGGCAGTATTATAGTGGTTATATTCCTGTACATAGGGGGAAGTATTATAGTAGTTATATTCTTGTACATAGGGGGCAGTATTATAGTAGTTATATTCTTGTACATAGGGGGCAGTATTATAGTAGTTATATTCTTGTACATAGGGGGCAGTATTATAGTAGTTATATTCTTGTACATAGGGGGCAGTATTATAGTAGTTATATTCTTGTACATAGGGGGCAGTATTACAGTAGTTATATTCCTGTACATAGGGGGCAGTATTATACTAGTTATATTCTTGTACATAGGGGGCAGTATTATAGTAGTTATATTCTTGTACATAGGGGGCAGTATTATAATAGTTATATTCTTGTACATAGGGGGCAGTGTTATAGTAGTTATAGTCTTGTACATAGGGGGCAGTATTATAGTAGTTATATTCTTGAACATAGGGGGCAGTATTATAGTGGTTATATTCCTGTACATAGGGGGCAGTATTATAGTTTTTATATTATTGTACATAGGGGGCAGTATTATAGTAGTTATATTCTTGTACATAGGGGCAGTATTATAGTAGTCATACTCCTGTACATTGGGAGCAGTATTATAGTAGTTATATTACTGCACATAGGGGGCAGTATTATAATGGTTATATTCTTGTACATAGGGGGCAGTATTATAGTAGTTATATTCTTGTACATAGGGGGCAGTATTATAGTAGTTATATTCTTGTACATAGGGGGCAGTATTATAGTAGTTATATTCCTGTACATAGGGGGCAGTATTATAGTAGTTATATTCCTGTACATAGGGGGCAGTATTATAGTAGTTATATTCTTGTACATAGGGGGCAGTATTATAGTAGTTATATTCTTGTACATAGGGGGCAGTATTATAGTAGTTATATTCTTGTACAGAGGGGGCAGTATTATAGTAGTTATATTCCTGTACGTAGGGGGCAGTATTATAGTAGTTATATTCTTGTACATAGGGGGCAGTATTATAGTAGTTATATTCCTGTTCATAGAGGGCAGTATTATAGTAGTTATATTCCTGTACATAGGGGCAGTATTATAGTAGTTATATTCCTGTACATAGGGGCAGTATTATAGTAGTTATATTCTTGTACATAGGGGGCAGTATTATAGTAGTTATATTCCTGTACATAGAGGGCAGTATTATAGTAGTTATATTCCTGTACATAGGGGGCAGTATTATAGTAGTTTTATTCTTGTACATAGGGGACAGTATTATAGTAGTTATATTCTTGTACATAGGGGCAGTATTATAGTACTTATATTCCTGTACATAGGGGGCAGTATTATAGTAGTTATATTCCTGTACATAGGGGGCAGTATTATAGTAGTTATATTCTTGTACATAGGGGGCAGTATTATAGTAGTTATATTCTTGTACATAGGGGGCAGTATTATAGTAGTTATATTCTTGCACATAGGGGGCAGTATTATAGTAGTTATATTCCTGTACATAGGGGGGCAGTATTATAGTAGTTATATTCCTGTACATAGGGGGCAGTATTATAGTAGTTATATTCCTGTACATAGGGGGCATTATTATAGTAGTTATATTCCTGTACATAGGGGGCAGTATTATAGTAGTTATATTCCTGTACATAGGGGGCAGTATTATAGTAGTTATATTCTTGTACATAGGGGGCAGTATTATAGTAGTTATATTCTTGTACATAGGGGGCAGTATTATAGTAGTTATATTCCTGTACATAGGGGGCAGTATTATAGTAGTTATATTCTTGTACATAGGGGGCAGTATTTTAGTAGTTATATTCCTGTACATAGGGGGCAGTATTATAGTAGTTATATTCTTGTACATAGGGGGCAGTATTATAGTAGTTATATTCTTGTACATAGGGGGCAGTATTATAGTAGTTATATTCCTGTACATAGGGGGCAGTATTATAGTAGTTATATTCTTGTACATAGGGGGCAGTATTATAGTAGTTATATTCTTGTACATAGGGG
The DNA here is from genome assembly GCF_040894005.1 of Engystomops pustulosus. Classification (NCBI taxonomy): domain Eukaryota; kingdom Metazoa; phylum Chordata; class Amphibia; order Anura; family Leptodactylidae; genus Engystomops; species Engystomops pustulosus. The sequence continues at coordinate 220,967,227 of NC_092413.1, read as the reverse complement.
GCAGTATTATAGTAGTTATATTCTTGTACATAGGAGGCAGTATTATAGTAGTTATATTCCTGTACATAGGGGCCAGTATTATAGTAGTTATATTCTTGTACATAGGGGGCAGTATTATAGTAGTTATATTCCTGTACATAGGGGGCAGTATTATAGTAGCTCATTATTCAGGCTCTGAGATAGTTTGATAAGATGTACAGATAGATCATCTTCAGATTTTTAGTAGTAAATAGCTCATGTATCTTTGATAATTCGCTTCTCATTACTGTGGATTACTTCCAGAATACGAGTGGTCTCAGCTTCGGAGAATCCTATGATTGATGTGGATTTCACATGTGGAAACGTTTTAGGATTCACAGTAATTTTACACAAACTGCAGATGATACAGAAATTCTGAATGATTTGAGATGTTTTGCAGAAGTAAACAAATTTCTGGTTCCAAGGATTGTCTATTAATAATACGGTAAGAGATGGTAATTATGAATGTGGGAAGGGGGGGGGGGGTCCTAGTGAAAAGGCCAATGTCACTGGACATCATCTTTATCCTTACTGGATGAGCTACACAACATTTGATAGAGAATGCAAAATGTTTAACCCTTTCCTACCCAGGCATGCCTTGTGATCGGGTGAGCAACATAATAACCCAATGCCCTTATTGGTTCCTAAAGTCCTGAAAAATGCAGGAGGGTAGTAAAGTAGCCATAACATCAAAACCCTGGCACAAGAAAGGGTCCAAAGGTTCCTCCATGGTCGCCCATAACTGCCACACTCAATGTAATAGAATAAAAAGAAATCGGAAATAAATTGTTGACCTCTTGATCCAGGAAGCCCAGGAGCGCCAGGTTCCCCTTCCATTCCTTCATGACCTTGGTCACCCTTTGGACCTGGTGGACCTAAAAAAAATAAATTGTGGTCAATGTTACAATCTTTTAAGCTTTTTTACAGAAATTGATCCAAAAGAGCATTCATATATATGGCTCATTTTTCTTCAACAGTTGGCCCATATTGGCCCAGTTAGACACAGTAGACCCATATGAAGGACACGCATAAGTTGAGTAATTTTTGGATTATTCCAAGACTGTAAAGGAGAACAGTCATCCTTATTTCTGCACAGGGAGGCAGAAATCTTTTATTGGTTGGTAGAAGTGAACTATGGGGTGTTCTGTTGGTCCACCAACTCCACATGGCTCGTTAAGAGGTACTTACATGGTTGCGTCAGCCAATGTGTGTTGGTAGACCCAGATCCCCGGAGGTCCTCATGAATGCAATGTGAAACACACCAAGTATATCTACCCTTTACACAGGAGGTTTTAACTCAAAATTTCTAAGACTCCCTTATAGTCCTTTAACAGGTGGATGTCTAATTTACTCAAGTCTAGTAAGGAAGAGCTCACGTGATCCTCATGTTCCTCACTACGGCTTTTCACTTTGACCACAAAGCTGTAGTGTTTCCAGTGCAGATCTTCCTCGAGCACCTCCTTCAGGCACCTTGCCAACTACCTCTCTGTCATACATGGGTCTTGGTTTATTGTCTCACTTTAGTACATTGGGTTGGAACTTCATCTGATCGTCAATCATCTCTTTATCCGTAATGGCTCCTTGATGGACAATCTTGGCCCAATGTTGGTCCCCAATGTGTTATCCCCATCCCTATAAACAACACAAATCAATATTGAAGCCCTATGTTTACCAACTGACAGTCATAAAACTCGTCATGACAATTTGTTTGCAATGTTTTTGTCTAATTATCTGTTCCATAACACGTCGTCCTGTCAAAACCTCCTCATGTGTTTATCTGAAGGTTTCCCAAGTGTATCGTTACCCATGATGAGAAGATGTGCTATGAAGCCACCCTGGCATCCAGAGATGGGAAATATGAATTCAAAAAATATATATTTTATCAAAAACACTCTTCACTTTCTTTGTGGTCTTTTTGAATGTTGAGAAATAAACATCGCGCCCCGAGTGACGAAAGGCCCCGTCATAATGTCAACAGCAAAGTGATGGCTCTGGCAGAACATCTGCAACCACAATCATGGTGCGAGACGGAGAAGTGTTGGAAAGGTTGTACTCTGATTAGGAATGCAAGAGACTCGGGGAGGCTTAGAGGGATGGGCTATGGATGAGGGGCTGTAGGAACATTACGAAATTATCATTCCAAAACAGGAAATGACCCATGTACAATGTAGTATCCTCCACCAGACTCCAGATATTCCCACCAGCCAGACATAGAAATAGGACCACAGTGACAGATATATGAAATGTCCTACTACCACCCAATAATTTATGAAACATTTAGAAAAAAATATGGCTCTACATTTCAGAGTTGTGTCTCCTGGAGGGAAACTGGGTAGATATGTTGGTGATCCGGAGGTGACTTGCCCCAATCATTGGCCTCAGTGATGTAAAACAAGTGCCACCATTCTCACTCCTGTTTCCTTTTCTGACGGGAAAACTCCCTTATGGGACTAACTTTCATCTCTTATCTAAAGAACTGTATTACTGTGTTCTAACAAGTAGAGATACCCCTTAAGTATTTCCTTTTTATTGTAGTCTTCTGTGACACATCGACCTTCCAAATCTTCTAGATACCACATCTAAGGAGGGACTGTAACTTGTGCCACCTCCCCGAGCTTTCCAAGATTAAGGTCTCCATAGACCCTATCACAGTGGTGGCGAACCTATGGCACGGGTGCCAGAGTTGGCACTCGGAGCCCTTTCTGTGGGCACCCAGACCTTTACCCCAACAGAGAGTTTGCCAGCTAGGACTCAAGGCTTTCTCCTGTGATCCAAGACAGCCCAGTATGGGCCATTCTCAACGCTTGGCTGCCAGGACTACAGGAGGAGCAAGAAGGTGTGGACAGAGATGGATTATTGTCGGAGCTACTGCTCTGGGTCCCCTGATTCTTCTTCTTCAGGGGACCCTGGAGGGAAGCTACAATCCAAATTTCTCCATTATCTTTCTATTGTATTGGTGAACTCAGGATGCTAATACGATTAAAACCTGTGATACAGCCAGGATCAATAAGTTACTGCTAAACTTGTCATGTTGGCACTTTGCGACATCTAAGTGGGTTTTGGTTGTAGCTTGGGCACTCTGTCTCCAAAAGGTTCGTCATCACTGCCCTATCAGATAAACCTGAAGCCTCTTTCAGAAAACTGCGATGTAATCTAAAGCCATCAGCAGATAGAACATGTTTCAAAAGTGGAAGCCATCCAACTCCTCTCTTGTCTTCGCCCTAAGTGCCTTCAGCTTGGACGAACTCAGCAGAAAATAAGAAACAATCCAAGAAAAGCTAAAATTCATTGAGGAGCGAGGAAATTCATCGACTCAAGCCAGAGCTTTCATATAAAGACTGCTCAGCCACAAATCTCAGTTTTATCATCTTCACGTAAATACAATAAAATCAGTTCACATTCCGGTTACCAAAACATATCGAAGAAGTCTTGACACAACACAAGACAAAGAAAGCAAGATGGGAGCAGCAGATAAGATTTAATGTATTTAGGACTTTTCCAAATAAAATTCTTAGTTATGTAAATGAGTTGTGATCAGTGGGTCTCACGGGACAGGGTTGGTGCCATAGTCAACTATCAATAGAGAAGTGAAGGTCTTCCCAACCTGAAACACATGTTCCTCTGAGGGATAACATCAGCTTCTTCTCGGGGTTTCTGAGGTCCCTACTCCCAAACAATAAATTTTTGGTACAAACTCATAGAAGAAACTCTGGAAGAAAAAATCTCTTCTGGAAGTCTTCCAATTTTTAATGTAGTATGTCCCACCAAGACTGGTGGCCTCCTACTCACTCTTAGGTTAATGGCCTTCATTTGGAGAGTAGGGCCATTTTTTTCATAGACTATGAAGATGATGGTGCATGACAATGCTAGCAGCTTATAAATTATCATGTGCAAATCTATGCGCATAATGGATGTGGAACCACAGGGCCCGTGGACCTCCTGCCAAAGGGCCATCCAAGATGTCATGCCCTGAGATACAGTCTCCTGGGACACTAAAGGGACTTCCTTTCTGAGGTTTTCAGGCTCCTGTTAGATATGTTATACTGTTGACCATCTGTGGGCCACTGTGATACTGTTGACCATCTGTGGGCCACTGTGATACTGTTGACCATCTGTGGGCTACTGTGATATTGTTGACCATCTGTGGGCTACTGTGATACCGTTGACCATCTGTGGGCTACTGTGATACTGTTGACCATCTGTGGGCTATCTTACCGGTTGGTTGTCTCGGTTCCCACATCTATCAGCTGTTTTGGGTCCCCCATTTAAACCATATCCTCAGCTTTTGACTCCATCCAGTGCTGGAGCAGCCCCACAGTATTGTGTCTATTGTTGGGCCCCCATTCTTTGGATACTGAGGTTTGCCCTTTATAGTTCTGGTATCTGTACCCATGTGATAGACCATGTTGGAATATTCTGGACCCATGACCACCAAAGTTTTAGATATTCTATAGAATAGAAAAATATATGTAGATTAAAATATTTTTGACATAGTCTCTGGAAATAGAGTAGAAAATCTGATGGAATTTCCAGATGACAAGATGGCGGATTATTGGACCTTCTCCATATTTCATAGTTTGGGTTCTTGTACTTTTAGTTTTTTTGTGGCCACAGGAGCAGATCATGAGATTCTGCTGTCTCATAGTGAGAGCGCTGGTGAGAGGCCGCGGACGCCAAGTGCTCTGGTTTTTGTTTTCTGGCACTCGTTATCGTGTTATGAATATTCAACATAAAATTGGGAAAACTATTGGGAAAGCCATGGAACAAAAAATCTTCTCCTGAAGGAAAACACACGGAGAGATCTCCGAGCCTTTACAGTCACTGCTCCGATTTATGGGGCTGGAAATAATGTGGAAGTTCTTCACCTAATTAGGAGAGTGAAGAGCGGCCAGAAGGGGGCGACATCTTCTGCCCTGGGGTTCTCATAAGCCTGGAGTATAGATAGAGAGATGGAACAGACAATAGATAGATATGGATGGACGGATAGATGAGATAGTGGAGCAGTATACACATATCCGGCAGATTATTCTCTGGTCCTGATGTTCTCCGGTGGATGATGGAGGTGACAGTGAATGCGCAGACACAGTAGACGCCACGTGCAGCATCTGTCCACCAGCTTGTACAATCTATCTATCCGCTGGCCAGATCTGCGCCTCATGATCTCCCAATTTCAAACAACTTGTTCCTTCAGTATTCACCTCATGTGACCCGCTGCACAACGTCTACAGATATCCTATGTATTCCCCCCCATCAGGCTTTGAAGTTCTTTGTTAATATTAAGACCATTAAGATGTTTAAAACCAGCATGGCGCCCATTAAAGCTCTCGCTAAGGCGCTCAATTAAAGGGATATTAAACCTAAAGAAACGATATCCCAATATGACTTATTCCAGATATCATTGTGAGAACGTAGAATAAGAACTTGTAGGGTGTCCTGTTCCGTGACCCCGAAGGTTGATTGCTTTACTGCATAATGAAATAAGGAATTTGAGGGACATCTGATCCAGGTTGTTTGACCCTCTGCTGAGGTCACAAGTGAACTTCACATGATCAGGACCGACATAGCAGCAGGATGGGATGTTTCTTATGCAGCAATCTATTCCTGAGTATAGGCCACCATTAAGGAGATGGAATATCCAGTTCTGACCGGTCAGTTGTCCACTTTCACCCCTTGTGCTCCCTCACAGCTCCTTCTCTTCTGGTCCTCACCAATGGTCTGTCCTTACATGTCCTGGTCCAGTCCATTTTTATATTCCTACAAATCCTACGGCCAAGACTTGAACTTATGACTTTTTGCTTATTCCTTATTTTGGTTAACCGTTGTGGCTAGACCTAGACCTATTGTAAGTCTAATGACATTGAATGTCTAGAGGGTAAAGATTTGGGGGTCAGGAAATTATTCCTCACCTCACCAATCCCCCATCACTGGAACAACTACATCCGGGTCCAAGTAGTCTCTACTTCCTGCTTCCGACACAACATACATGAAGTGCCAGGTTGGCCAGTCATTGGTTGGGTCATGAGACCGGTGGGGACCCGTAGTTGTTCAGATTGTATTGTCAGGTTTAAAAACTTCTATAACTTTATTTGTTAATGATCTAGGGACAAAGTTCCTGCCATGCCAGGGTTTCTCTGATGCCACTTCAACAAACTATGAAGCCACATCTGGGAAGCTTGAGGACCACAGGTGGCTCCAGAGCTACAAGATACTTTTATAAATACAGTATAACATGTAGTCAGAAAAATAATACAAAACCACCAGGAGGCCAAGTCAGCAAGTTATCCCCGCGTAAAGTGGAACCAGAAGACGTAGGAAAGCAACACATTCACATCTGGAAGTCTTACACCGCCCTGATAAGATCTCAGCACACCGTGGCTTACATGTTTCATGACCTAGAGCTATGAAAACTAGACGCCTCTCATTGGGGTTGACATTGTGACAAAAACCATGAAAGCAGTGAGTATAGGTCATGACATGCCGCCCATCTGGTGACTTAGTAATCAAGCAATTTAATCTTAAGATGCCATTGCATGTCTTGTGGGTGGCAATCAATTCCCACAGATCAAATTCATCCAATATCTCAGAAAAGCCCACAGCAAAGGTGCCTGGCCTGGTGTAGTCATCCTGATTCCTCAAGGTTGAAGGAACAGGAGTATGTCACATGGTATATGGAGATATAGTAAAGTTTTATACATCAGTAGTGTTAGGCTTTAGAGATATAAGGGGCTTTTAAAATGAATCGGATTGATTGGAGAAAATTGACGCTTGAGATTTCTGTGAGTTCCCGCTGTGAGAGGGGAAAATAAACCTCAAACCTATATGTTACAATATGACGTCTCCATATCTTGGGCCACATGCTCTACTCATACTCTATGCTGGACAGAAGAGTTATCAGTAAGTGTGCTTTCACTAATGTGTTGGATTAGTGCGAAGAGTTTTATTCATTGGCTTGAATTTCCTAATGGTGTGGAATGGTGTGGCCAGCAGGACCTACAGGGTTAACAGAAATAGCTGTGAAGCACAATGAAACCAAAGGACCCGTGTGCTACAGAATATCTAGATCTAGTTGGGTTTTGGATTAATTCTTGACTCCTAGGCCAATCGTGCAGGACGAAAGTGGCAGAGGTCCTTAGGCCTAAAATCCTTAGGAGGGTCCTTAGTTGTATCTTCCCCGTAAGTGGAGCAAAGTCTATAAATATATAGAACTTCTACAGAATTAGTGTTGGGTCCCAGTAGCTTTAAAGTGTAACTTTAATACGTTAGTGTAGCCTACTAATGATTTCTGCCTTACTCAGCCCCTTTCCTATCCAGGGTCAGAGGAGGGAGAGGTGTTATGCAATGCGCTCGTTTCCGTCTCTGCTCAGTAATTACAGAAAGCGGCTTCTTCATCAGGCAGGAGCTGAGGAGCTTGTCTGGTCTGTCCTGTCTACAGTCTGCACTCATGTTCCCACACACAGTCCACCTCCTCCCCCTCCAGCTAATCGGTTTAACCCCTTTCCGACATGTGATGTAGCTGTACGGCACATGTCGGTTAATGATGTATGGAGCACCCTCACGGGCTGGGCCCTCTCCATACACAGCGAGTGTTAGCTGCATTATGCCAGCACCGAAGTGCATATAAAAACCACTGTCCAGGTTGGTGAAGTGGCTGATTATCCAGGAGGAGCAAAAACAATAGAAACATGTGAAAGAATTTGACACATGACCACCATATGTCCACCTCTGCTTCTACCTGAATTATCAGCCCTTAGAGTAAAAAGCGTCTATACAGATGTAGCTGGAAGGAATCCAACACTTGATATTGCTGAGATTTCCTGCTGGGAGAGGGGAAAATAGAACTGCCACCCTGAGTGTTTGGTGGAAAATTAAAAACTGCATCTGAAAAACGCACCCTCAAAGTACCCCACATAAGACAATGACCTACCTCTAAGTACGGTGATGTTCTTCAAGGCTATGGAATGTTCCCAGTCTTTGAGGCGCAGATCTTCGGTGACGTTGTTGATCAGAGCCATCTCATGCTTCAGCTGCTGCTCCATCACTATATGAAGAAGTCTCGTTTGTCTGGTGTCCTCCGAGACGTTGGTTATGAGACCTTGAAGTTCTTGTATTCTTGACTGATGGATTCCTATGTCATAGGAAAAAGTCCAATTTAAAGTATTTAAGGTGTCCATCAAGATGGTGATCTGCTCATTCAGTCCTTCAACCTTGGTGGTCAGGTCCTTCAGCGCGGTGTCATGGCCGCTCCAGCCATACCGACTGCTGTTGACTTCTGCTGATAGTTTGTAGATATCCAGAGAGTGTAATTCACTGATCTGATTGAGACGGACACCAAGGCTTGAGACAATGGTGTCCGTCTTGGAGGTCACATCTTGGACCTCATTAAGGTTCTTCTCAAGTTTTTGCAAAGATTCAGTCAACTGAAATAAGGAGTCTGTGTGGTTCTGGAAGAGGTCCTGCAGCTTCCAGATATGGTCCATGAAGTCTCCCTTGAAGGTGAGCTGCATGAGCTTAAACTGAAGGTCCCTGTAGCTCTCATTCAGACGATTAACATTACTTGTCAGGACCTTCAGGTCTTCTGGGGCGCTCTGAGGTCTGGAGACTGGAGGGAGAAAAAGAGCAGCATTAGAAGAGATACATAGGGGACATCAGTATTCAGAGACATCATTATCCCTGTACTGTGACATCACTGTGTGTATTATCTCTGTACTGTGACATCACTGTGTGTATTATCTCTGTACTGTGACATCACTGTGTGTATTATCTCTTTACTGTGCCATCACTGTGTGTATTATCTCTGTACTGTGACATCACTGTGTGTATTATCTCTGTACTGTGACATCACTGTGTGTATTATCCCTGTACTGTGACATCACTGTGCATTATAATCTGTACTGTGACATCACTGTGTGTATTATCTCTTTACTGTGACATCACTGTGTGTATTATCTCTGTACTGTGACAAAGCTGTGTGTATTATACCTGTACTGTGACATCACTGTGTGTATTATCCCTGTACTGTGATATCACTGTGTGTATTATCTCTGTACTGTGACATCACTGTGCATTATAATCTGTACTGTGACATCACTGTGTGTATTATCTCTTTACTGTGACATCACTGTGCATTATAATCTGTACTGTGACATCACTGTGTGTATTATCTCTTTACTGTGACATCACTGTGCATTATAATCTGTACTGTGACATCACTGTGTGTATTATCCCTGTACTGTGACATCACTGTGTGTATTATCCCTGTACTGTGACATCACTGTGTGTATTATCCCTGTACTGTGACATCACTGTGTGTATTATCCCTGTACTGTGACATCACTGTGTGTGTTATCCCTGTACTGTGACATCACTGTGTTTATTATCCCTGTACTGTGACATCACTGTGTGTATTATCCCTGTACTGTGACATCACTGTGTGTATTATCTCTGTACTGTGACATCACTGTGTGTATTATCCCTGTACTGTGACATCACTGTGTGTATTATCCCTGTACTGTGTCATCACTGTGTGTATTATCTCTGTACTGTGACATCACTGTGTGGATTATACATGTACTGTGACATCACTGTGTGTATTATCCTGTACTGTGACATCACTGTGTGTATTATCCCTGTACTGTGACATCACTGTGTGCATTACCTCTGTACTGCGACATCACTGTGTGTATTATCCCCTGTACTGTGACATCACTGTGTGTATTATCCCTGTACTGTGACATCACTGTGTGTATTATCCTGTACTGTGACATCACTGTGTGTATTATCCCTGTACTGTGACATCACTGTGTGCATTATCTCTGTACTGTGACATCACTGTGTGTATTATCCCTGTCCTGTGACATCACTGTGTGTATTATCTCTTTACTGTGCCATCACTGTGTGTATTATCTCTGTACTGTGACATCACTGTGCATTATAATCTGTACTGTGACATCACTGTGTGTATTATCTCTTTACTGTGACATCACTGTGTGTATTATCCCTGTACTGTGACATCACTGTGTGTATTATCCCTGTACTGTGACATCACTGTGTGTATTATCTCTGTACTGTGACATCACTGTGTGTATTATCTCTGTACTGTGACATCACTGTGTGTATTATCCCTGTACTGTGACATCACTGTGTGTATTATCCCGGTACTGTGACATCACTGTGTGTACTATCCCTGTACTGTGACATCACTGTGTGTATTATCCCTGTACTGTGACATCACTGTGTGTATTATCCCTGTACTGTGACATCTCTCTGTGTATTATCCCTGTACTGTGACATCACTGTGTATTATCCCTGTACTGTGACATCACTGTGCATTATAATCTGTACTGTGACATCGCTGTGTGTATTATCCCTGTACTGTGACATCGCTGTGTGTATTATCTCTTTACTGTGACATCACTGTGCATTATAATCTGTACTGTGACATCACTGTGTGTATTATTCCTGTACTGTAACATCGCTGTGTGTATTATCTCTTTACTGTGACATCACTGTGTGTACTATCCCTGTACTGTGACATCACTGTGTGTATTATCTCTGTACTGTGACATCACTGTGTGTATTATCCCTGTACTGTGACATCACTGTGTGTATTATCCCTGTACTGTGACATCACTGTGTGTATTATCCCCTGTACTGTGACATCACTGTGTGTATTATCCCTGTACTGTGACATCACTGTGTGTATTATCCCTGTACTGTGACATCACTGTGTGTATTATCCCTGTACTGTGACATCACTGTGTGTATTATCTCTGTACTGTGACATCACTGTGTGTATTAGCCCTGTACTGTGACATCACTGTGTGTATTATCCATGTACTGTGACATCACTGTGTGTATTATCCATGTACTGTGACATCACTGTGTGTATTATCCCTGTACTGTGACATCACTGTGTGTATTATCCTGTACTGTGACATCACTGTGTGTATTATCCCTGTCCTGTGACATCACTGTGTGTATTATCTCTTTACTGTGCCATCACTGTGTGTATTATCTCTGTACTGTGACATCACTGTGTGTATTATCCCTGTACTGTGACATCGCTGTGTGTATTATCCCTGTACTGTGACATCACTGTGCATTATAATCTGTACTGTGACATCACTGTGTGTATTATCTCTTTACTGTGACATCACTGTGTGTATTATCTCTTTGCTGTGACATCACTGTGTGTATTATCCCTGTACTGTGACATCACTGTGTGTATTATCCCTGTACTGTGACATCACTGTGTGTATTATCCCTGTACTGTGACATCGCTGTGTGTATTATCTCTTTGCTGTGACATCACTGTGTGTATTATCCCTGTACTGTGACATCACTGTGTGTATTATCCCTGTACTGTGACATCACTGTGTGTATTATCCCTGTACTGTGACATCACTGTGTGTATTATCTCTGTACTGTGACATCACTGTGTGTATTATCCCTGTACTGTGACATCACTGTGTGTATTATCTCTTTACTGTGCCATCACTGTGTGTATTATCTCTGTACTGTGACATCACTGTGTGTATTATCCCTGTACTGTGACATCGCTGTGTGTATTATCCCTGTACTGTGACATCACTGTGCATTATAATCTGTACTGTGACATCACTGTGTGTATTATCTCTTTACTGTGACATCACTGTGTGTACTATCCCTGTACTGTGACATCGCTGTGTGTATTATCTCTTTGCTGTGACATCACTGTGTGTATTATCCCTGTACTGTGACATCACTGTGTGTATTATCCCTGTACTGTGACATCACTGTGTGTATTATCCCTGTACTGTGACATCACTGTGTGTATTATCTCTGTACTGTGACATCGCTGTGTGTATTATCTCTTTACTGTGACATCACTGTGTGTATTATCCCTGTACTGTGACATCACTGTGTGTATTATCCCTGTACTGTGACATCACTGTGTGTATTATCCATGTACTGTGACATCACTGTGTGTATTATCCCTGTACTGTGACATCACTGTGTGTATTATCCTGTACTGTGACATCACTGTGTGTATTATCCCTGTCCTGTGACATCACTGTGTGTATTATCTCTTTACTGTGCCATCACTGTGTGTATTATCTCTGTACTGTGACATCACTGTGTGTATTATCCCTGTACTGTGACATCACTGTGCATTATAATCTGTACTGTGACATCACTGTGTGTATTATCTCTTTACTGTGACATCACTGTGTGTACTATCCCTGTACTGTGAAATCGCTGTGTGTATTATCTCTTTACTGTGACATCACTGTGTGTATTATCCCTGTACTGTAACATCACTGTGTGTATTATCCCTGTACTGTGACATCACTGTGTGTATTATCCATGTACTGTGACATCACTGTGTGTATTATCCCTGTACTGTGACATCACTGTGTGTATTATCCTGTACTGTGACATCACTGTGTGTATTATCCCTGTCCTGTGACATCACTGTGTGTATTATCTCTTTACTGTGCCATCACTGTGTGTATTATCTCTGTACTGTGACATCACTGTGTGTATTATCCCTGTACTGTGACATCACTGTGCATTATAATCTGTACTGTGACATCACTGTGTGTATTATCTCTTTACTGTGACATCACTGTGTGTACTATCCCTGTACTGTGAAATCGCTGTGTGTATTATCTCTTTACTGTGACATCACTGTGTGTATTATCCCTGTACTGTGACATCACTGTGTGTATTATCCCTGTACTGTGACATCACTGTGTGTATTATCCCTGTACTGTGACATCGCTGTGTGTATTATCCCTGTACTGTGACATCGCTGTGTGTATTATCCCTGTACTGTGACATCACTGTTTGTATTATCCCTGTACTGTGACATCACTGTGTGTATTATCTCTTTACTGTGACATCACTGTGTGTATTATCCCTGTACTGTGACATCACTGTGTGTATTATCCCTGTACTGTGACATCACTGTGTGTATTATCCCTGTACTGTGACATCACTGTGTGTATTATCCCTGTACTGTGACATCACTGTGTGTATTATCCCTGTACTGTGACATCACTGTGTGTATTATCCCTGTACTGTGACATCACTGTGTGTATTATCCATGTACTGTGACATCACTGTGTGTATTATCCCTGTACTGTGACATCACTGTGTGTATTATCCTGTACTGTGACATCACTGTGTGTATTATCCCTGTCCTGTGACATCACTGTGTGTATTATCTCTTTACTGTGCCATCACTGTGTGTATTATCTCTGTACTGTGACATCACTGTGTGTATTATCCCTGTACTGTGACATCACTGTGCATTATAATCTGTACTGTGACATCACTGTGTGTATTATCTCTTTACTGTGACATCACTGTGTGTACTATCCCTGTACTGTGAAATCGCTGTGTGTATTATCTCTTTACTGTGACATCACTGTGTGTATTATCCCTGTACTGTGACATCACTGTGTGTATTATCCCTGTACTGTGACATCACTGTGTGTATTATCCCTGTACTGTGACATCGCTGTGTGTATTATCCCTGTACTGTGACATCGCTGTGTGTATTATCCCTGTACTGTGACATCACTGTGTGTATTATCTCTGTACTGTGACATCACTGTGTGTATTATCTCTTTACTGTGACATCACTGTGTGTATTATCTCTTTACTGTGACATCACTGTGTGTATTATCCCTGTACTGTGACATCACTGTTTGTATTATCCCTGTACTGTGACATCACTGTGTGTATTATCCCTGTACTGTGACATCACTGTGTGTATTATCTCTTTACTGTGACATCACTGTGTGTATTATCCCTGTACTGTGACATCACTGTGTGTATTATCCCTGTACTGTGACATCACTGTGTGTATTATCCCTGTACTGTGACATCACTGTGTGTATTATCTCTTTACTGTGACATCACTGTGTGTATTATCCCTGTACTGTGACATCACTGTGTGTATTATCCCTGTACTGTGACATCACTGTGTGTATTATCCCTGTACTGTGACATCACTGTGTGTATTATCCCTGTACTGTGACATCACTGTGTGTATTATCCCTGTACTGTGACATCACTGTGTGTATTATCCCTTGACTGTGACATCACTGTGTGTATTATCCCTGTACTGTGACATCACTGTGTGTATTATCCCTGTACTGTGACATCACTGTGTGTATTATCCCTGTACTGTGACATCACTGTGTGTATTATTCCTGTACTGTGACATCACTGTGTGTATTATCTCTGTACTGTGATATCACTGTGTGTATTATCCCTGTACTGTGACATCACTGTGTGTATTATCTCTTTACTGTGACATCACTGTGTGTATTATCCCTGTACTGTGACATCACTGTGTGTATTATCCCTGTACTGTGACATCACTGTGTGTATTATCCCTGTACTGTGACATCACTGTGTGTATTATCCCTGTACTGTGACATCACTGTGTGTATTATCCCTGTACTGTGACATCACTGTGTGTATTATCCCTGTACTGTGACATCACTGTGTGTATTATCTCTGTACTGTGATATCACTGTGTGTATTATCCCTGTACTGTGACATCACTGTGTGTATTATCTATGTACTGTGACATCACTGTGTGTATTATCCCTGTACTGTGACATCACTGTGTGTATTATCCCTGTACTGTGACATCACTGTGTGTATTATCTCTGTACTGTGATATCACTGTGTGTATTATCCCTGTACTGTGACATCACTGTGTGTATTATCTATGTACTGTGACATCACTGTGTGTATTATCCCTGTACTGTGACATCACTGTGTGTATTATCTATGTACTGTGACATCACTGTGTGTATTATACCTGTACTGTGACATCGCTGTGTGTATTATCCATGTACTGTGACATCACTGTGTGTATTATCCCTGTACTGTGACATCACGGTGTGTATTATCTCTGTAGTGTGACATCACTGTGTGTATTATCTATGTACTGTGACATCACTGTGTGTATTATCCCTGTACTGTGACATCACTGTGTGTATTATCCCTGTACTGTGACATCACTGTGTGTATTATCTCTGTACTGTGATATCACTGTGTGTATTATCCCTGTACTGTGACATCACTGTGTGTATTATCTATGTACTGTGACATCACTGTGTGTATTATCCCTGTACTGTGACATCACTGTGTGTATTATCTATGTACTGTGACATCACTGTGTGTATTATACCTGTACTGTGACATCGCTGTGTGTATTATCCATGTACTGTGACATCACTGTGTGTATTATCCCTGTACTGTGACATCACTGTGTGTATTATCCCTGTACTGTGACATCACGGTGTGTATTATCTCTGTAGTGTGACATCACTGTGTGTATTATCTCTGTACTGTGACATCACTGTGTGTATTATCCCTGTACTGTGACATCACTGTGTGTATTATCCCTGTACTATCACATCACGGTCCATCTCCTCTTCTCAGTTTCTATTGTGATCTTGTTACATTCTGTCCTATATTTTCCATGTGATGGAAGAGTCATGTTGCTCTGACCCAATCGGGTCACATTAGGTTGGTCACACAGCTTTGGTATAGTAAAAGTATGTGAACCCCGGCTGCTATCCACCACACATTGTAGTTCTATTCCAGTGAATATTGTTTCTTCCAGACCATCATGTTAGGATAAGTACAAGGTTCGGCAGAGGAGCAGGAGATTTGGCCTGGAAAGCAAATAGAAGATCCCAACCTTAGTTTAGTTGGGGGACACATTTTCCGTTTAGGCGCATCCTTTATTCCTCATGGGCGGTACTAACGTGCTTTGTGCTCCTCCTCCCCATCACAACCTAATCATTTATGATAAAAAATAGATAGAGAAAAAATCCTGTACTGTGGTCTGGGAGCTGAAGGCTGCGATTCTTACATGTACCATAGGGGCGGCCCTGTTGTACAACTTGGAGAACCCCAGACTTAGTCTGGCCATATGTGTTTCCTCATGGGTGGTACAAACATGCTCTGCGCTCTTCCTCTCCACCATATCCTGTCATTTAGTGCACATAAAGTCTATATACTGCAGGCGTCACCCTGTGGTCTAGGATCTGCAGGCTACATCTCCTCCATGTACTATAGAGGAGGCCCTGCCATACAAATAGGAGACCCCAACCTTAGTTTGGTTGCACCCATTTTCCTCGGGGGCGGTACTAACATATGTAAAGCTGGAGCCAACCAATAAGAAGGGGAGAGTTTCATACTAGTCTCCTCTTCTACTATAGACACTTACCTCTGGGGGGCCACACGACTAAGGGCCTGATCTTACTATATGGATCTGTCCTGTCTGTTGTCCCCCCCCCGCGCCCGAGTCCTCCAGGCGCTGTGTGTGCGGTGGAGCTGGACGATTTCTCTGTTATGGCTCATAAATTTGTTTTTAAGACTGAGCCATTAAGTTACGAATGGGGATAATTGGATTTGTTTTGGACACAAAAGGGATGAGTCAAGGGACAAACGAGGCCAAGGAAACATCATAAAATCCTACAAATGGATTGGGTCATTAAGGAAACTTGGAAAGAAAGTCACTGAATGCCTGAGGCAAGAGGAATCCACATTGTATGAAGCGGAAGATCAGCAGCTGCGGCCGGCTCCCCCTAGTGGTGGTCGGGGGAAGTCAGAAAAAGAGAAAAAGAGCTTGGGCTTCTCTACGGCTCAAGCATTGAGGTGACAAATAATCCATCACTAAACTCCACTACATTCTGACCCTGACGTCACCAGATAAGAAATGGCTTTTGTCTACACTGATACATTGTAACAAGTCCCCAGCATTGGAAGTTGGATAAAGTCAGAATCAGTGTTGTGGGTTCTTCTACATTACAGTGAAACAGAAAATAACCCATTATAAATCTCCCCCATTCCTTCCCCTGAATTATCCTGCCCCGAAATCTACACTGATACATTGTAACAAGTGCTCAGTAATGGAAGCCCAAATTGGTTTTGAGAGTTCTTTACAGTAAGAGCAGAGAAGCCAAATGCAATCCATCATTAATGCCCTCTCTTTCCATCCCTGAAATCATCTATCCTAAGGATTACATGGCTATTATCTATACTGATACACTGTAACAAACCTCCAGCAGTGGTGGTTGAAGGCAGTCAGAAGGAGTTCTGTGGATTCTTTACAGTACAATAATCCATCATTAATGCCCTCTCTTTCCATCCCTGAAATCATCTATCCTAAGGATTACATGGCTATTATCTATACTGATACACTGTAACAAACCTCCAGCAGTGGAGGTTGGAGAAAGCCAGAATGAGTTTTGTGGGTTTTTTTTATAGTAGGAGCAGTAAAGCCATAAAAAAAATACTCCTGTTTCCCTTGACATCACCCACCTAAAATCCACACTGATACATTGTAACAAACCCCCAGCTCTGAGAAGAGGACAGAGAAAAAGTAAAGGAATTTTTGATATTTTTTTTTTCTATTCACTGACAACAAGCAGAGATCTTGGAAATAGTACAATAGTAAGAGTCAGATTTAGATTTTCAGGGTCAGTGGATGCAGCGGGGCCCCTCAGGGATAGAAAATGTACAATATTTGAATATCTTAGGTGTTCTCTGCCATCAGAAGGGTTAATGTGATGTCCATTGCTGATCTATGGTAAGGAAGGGGTCAATGAGGAATGTTCCATCCTGGGGGCCCCTAGCAGTGTGGGGCCCTAGGCATCTGGCTACATGTACTGATCACAGGCAGCGCAGTCATCAGCCAATCACCGGGAACATTACTCTGCTGCGCAGAAACCGGAGGAGGAATCGCTAATGTGCCCGGGCGCAGCGCCAGCGCCGCATAAACCCCACGTGTCATGTGATTTACTGCCTTAACCCCTGCAGCACGCAGATGTAGCAGAGCTGAGACCGACAAATAGGTGTGGAAGGGTCATGACTATCAGATGTAGCAGTGCTGAGTATGTCAGGTGCAGTAATGTTGGGCTTAACCTATTACAATGCAGCAGAGCTGAGTGTGTGGATGTAGTTGAGTTGACTGTGTCAGGTGTAGATGTAGCAGGGCTTAGACCGATGAATATATATATATATAAACTGTGTGTGTCAGGTGTAGAAATTAAATGGCTGAGATGTAGCAGTGCTGAGTTTGTCGAGTGGAGATATGTTACGCTAGGTTACCAAATTGAGAGAGGTCATCAATGCAGCAGTGCTGAGTGTGTCAGGTGTAGATGTAGCAGTGCTGTGTTTGTTACATATAAAAAAGATTAGGATGTTTGGATGTAGCAGAGCTAACTTGGTCCAGCGGAGGAAGCCGGAGCTTGTCAGTTTGCAGATGAAGCAGAGCTGAGTGTGTAGACGTCCCTGAGATGTCCTGAGTTTGTCAGATGAAGCAGAGCTGAGTGTGTAGACGTCCCTGAGATGTAATGAGTTTGTCAGATGAAGCAGAGCTGAGTGTGTAGACGTCCCTGAGATGTCCTGAGTTTGTCAGATGAAGCAGAGCTGAGTGTGTAGACGTCCCTGAGATGTACTGAGTTTGTCAGATGAAGCAGAGCTGAGTGTGTAGACGTCCCTGAGATGTACTGAGTTTGTCAGATGAAGCAGAGCTGAGTGTGTAGACGTCCCTGAGATGTACTGAGTTTGTCAGCTGGGCGGTAGATGAAGTCATTGATCTGATGGTGTAGACATAGCAGAGTTACATTTGTTATAGGGAGAATAGTTTGTCAGGTGCAGAAAGGTTATGCACATCCAATGTAGCAGTGCTAGCTTTGTTTCCTGCCCCTCTGTGTGTAGCTATAGCAGAAAGGCCAGGATTCCCAACATAGCATTGTAGCAGTGATAAGTGTGTGCGGTGTAGCAGTGATAAGTGTGTGCGGTGTAGCAGTGATAAGTGTGTGCGGTGTAGCAGTGATAAGTGTGTGCGGTGTAGCAGTGATAAGTGTGTGCGGTGTAGCAGTGATAAGTGTGTGCGGTGTAGCAGTGATAAGTGTGTGCGGTGTAGCAGTGATAAGTGTGTGCGGTGTAGCAGTGATAAGTGTGTGCGGTGTAGCAGTGATAAGTGTGTGCGGTGTAGCAGTGATAAGTGTGTGCGGTGTAGCAGTGATAAGTGTGTGCGGTGTAGCAGTGATAAGTGTGTGCGGTGCAGCAGTGATAAGTGTGTGCGGTGTAGCAGTAATAAGTGTGTGCGGTGCAGCAGTGTAAGTGTGTGTGGTGCAGCAGTGATAAGTGTGTGCAGTGTAGCAGTGATAAGTGTGTGCGGTGCAGCAGTGATAAGTGTGTGCGGTGTAGCAGTAATAAGTGTGTGCGGTGCAGCAGTGTAAGTGTGTGTGGTGCAGCAGTGATAAGTGTGTGCGGTGTAGCAGTGATAAGTGTGTGTGGTGCAGCAGTGATAAGTGTGTGCGGTGTAGTGATAAGTGTGTGCGGTGTAGCAGTGATAAGTGTGTGCGGTGCAGCAGTGATAAGTGTGTGCGGTGTAGTGATAAGTGTGTGCGGTGTAGCAGTGATAAGTGTGTGCGGTGTAGCAGTGATAAGTGTGTGCGGTGCAGCAGTGATAAGTGTGTGCGGTGCAGCAGTGATAAGTGTGCGCGGTGCAGCAGTGATAAGTGTGTGCGGTGCAGCAGTGATAAGTGTGTGCGGTGTAGCAGTGATAAGTGTGTGCGGTGTAGCAGTGATAAGTGTGTGCGGTGTAGCAGTGATAAGTGTGCGCGGTGCAGCAGTGATAAGTGTGTGCGGTGTAGCAGTGATAAGTGTGTGCGGTGTAGCAGTGATAAGTGTGTGCGGTGTAGCAGTGATAAGTGTGTGCGGTGTAGCAGTGATAAGTGTGCGCGGTGCAGCAGTGATAAGTGTGTGCGGTGTAGCAGTGATAAGTGTGTGCGGTGTAGCAGTGATAAGTGTGTGCGGTGTAGCAGTGATAAGTGTGTGCGGTGTAGCAGTGATAAGTGTGTGCGGTGTAGCAGTGATAAGTGTGCGCGGTGCAGCAGTGATAAGTGTGTGCGGTGTAGCAGTGATAAGTGTGTGCGGTGTAGCAGTGATAAGTGTGTGCGGTGTAGCAGTGATAAGTGTGTGCGGTGTAGCAGTGATAAGTGTGTGCGGTGTAGCAGTGATAAGTGTGTGCGGTGTAGCAGTGATAAGTGTGTGCGGTGCAGCAGTGTGTGTGCGGTGCAGCAGTGATAAGTGTGTGCGGTGCAGCAGTGATAAGTGTGTGCGGTGCAGCAGTGATAAGTGTGTGCGGTGCAGCAGCGATAAGTGTGTGCGGTGCAGAAGTGACAAGTGTGTGCGGTGCAGCAGTGATAAGTGTGTGCGGTGTAGCAGTGATAAGTGTGTGCGGTGTAGCAGTGATAAGTGTGTGCGGTGTAGCAGTGATAAGTGTGTGCGGTGCATCAGTGATAAGTGTGTGCGGTGTAGCAGTGATAAGTGTGTGCGGTGCAGCAGTGATAAGTGTGTGCGGTGCAGCAGTGATAAGTGTGTGCGGTGTAGCAGTGATAAGTGTGTGCGGTGTAGCAGTGATAAGTGTGTGCGGTGTAGCAGTGATAAGTGTGTGCGGTGTAGTAGTGATAAGTGTGTGCGGTGCAGCAGTAATAAGTGTGTGCGGTGTAGCAGTGATAAGTGTGTGCGGTGTAGCAGTAATAACTGTGTGCGGTGCAGCAGTGATAAGTGTGTGCGGTGCAGCAGTGGTAAGTGTGTGCGGTGTAGTAGTGATAAGTGAGTGCGGTGTAGCAGTGATAAGTGTGTGCGGTGTAGCAGTGATAAGTGTGTGCGGTGCAGCAGAGCTGAGTGTGTGCGGTGCAGCAGTGATACGTGTGTGCGGTGTAGCAGTGATAAGTGTGTGCGGTGTAGCAGTGATAAGTGTGTGCGGTGCAGCAGTGATAAGTGTGTGCGGTGTAGTGATAAGTGTGTGCGGTGTAGCAGTGATAAGTGTGTGCGGTGCAGCAGTGATAAGTGTGTGCGGTGTAGTGATAAGTGTGTGCGGTGTAGCAGTGATAAGTGTGTGCGGTGTAGCAGTGATAAGTGTGTGCGGTGCAGCAGTGATAAGTGTGCGCGGTGCAGCAGTGATAAGTGTGTGCGGTGCAGCAGTGATAAGTGTGTGCGGTGTAGCAGTGATAAGTGTGTGCGGTGTAGCAGTGATAAGTGTGTGCGGTGCAGCAGTGTGTGTGCGGTGCAGCAGTGGTAAGTGTGTGCGGTGCAGCAGTGATAAGTGTGTGCGGTGTAGCAGTGATAAGTGTGTGCGGTGCAGCAGTGATAAGTGTGTGCGGTGCAGCAGTGTGTGTGCGGTGCAGCAGTGGTAAGTGTGTGCGGTGCAGCAGTGATAAGTGTGTGCGGTGCAGCAGTGATAAGTGTGTGCGGTGCAGCAGTGATAAGTGTGTGCGGTGCAGCAGTGATAAGTGTGTGCGGTGCAGCAGTGATAAGTGTGTGCGGTGTAGCAGTGATAAGTGTGTGCGGTGCAGCAGTGATATGGGTCAGGTGTATTGGTCCGATTACATGCATTATAGCTAGGACCTCTGCTATAGGGGCACAATTGGGCACTTTTATTAACCCCTGTATACTTGAAATCTATGTTCCATCCGCCATGCTTTACACTGAGAAGACATTGAGAAATAAGAGTTCTCACTTTTCCTGAGATCTCCGCTTGTTGTCAGTGAACAGTAATATTCTTTATCATGCATCTCACAGCTGAGGTGTTGTTACAATTGTACCCAGACAATTAGGGGTGACATTACTCGCTGCCCCCGCACCCACCAGGGACAGTTACATTTTAGGGTTTTATTTTTTCTAATTTTATTGAATATTGTGTCTATAAAGGGTTAATCTTGGCTGTAATCGGAGCGTGGACGTTCCAGTGTATTTATGGGATGCAGATGGGAAGTAATGGGGCGCATAACCATGGAGAGTCCTGGCAGCGCACCAGTCCCTGAGGGGCACAATATGTAAATCTCCCCCAGTCACCCTCCACTTACCCGTCCATGCTTAACCCTGTAATGACCGGATGTGTAGCCCGTACCAGTAACCCCTCAATCCCCAGACCACAGAAATAATACAGAATCCAAAACTATGTCCAGAACCGGAAGATAAAATCTTTAGACGAGACCCCACGTGTCACATCTTATCCTGCCCCCAAAATAAATCCATAAATAGGGACCCCAGACCAGACCTTAAAGTAGCCTCCCACCCTAATATACATACAGACCCCAGAAACCAGACCCCCTGAAATCACATCCTTATATGTAGAAATCCATATAATCCCAGAATTATCCCAGACCCCAAACCAACTCCAAAATATATCCTAAAATACAATGCAAACAGCAGACCGGGCCAGAAAATTCTCCATGGCCTTCTGTGAGTCCGTTATGTAGGGAACCTACAAAATATCTCCAGCCCCCTCCTTATAAATACAGACCCCCAAACCCCAGACCTGACATGAATCTCATAGAAACCCGAAACGTCACAAAATACAGAACCCCTGATCCCGATCTCACAAGATGATCTCCTAAACCTGAGCGTACAATTGCCCCTGGCCCAGGTAGCA
This sequence comes from Engystomops pustulosus, assembly GCF_040894005.1. Classification (NCBI taxonomy): domain Eukaryota; kingdom Metazoa; phylum Chordata; class Amphibia; order Anura; family Leptodactylidae; genus Engystomops; species Engystomops pustulosus. The sequence goes on along the minus strand of NC_092413.1, from coordinate 220,944,741 downwards.
TAGCCCCCCCCCCATCAGAACACATGGCCCCTGCTTGCCCCGCCCACTTCCCTATCCTGATACATTGTATTCCTGACCCGTGGGGGGGGGAAAGCTGGAGAAACCTGTTCAGACACGGCTGGAGACCTGCTCCACCTCTGCAGGATTTGTTGTGTCCTCTCAGTTACTGATGGGTTTCCCAGTCTATAGGACACAGGCCGAGACGTGAAGTCACCTCCTTACCCCAATCCAATCCAAACTCTACGTCAAGTATCAGATGTACGCGACGTCTTCTATTGCATTGTCTATGTGGGGCGCTGTTGCCCATGCTTCTCCATGGTTGGCCCGACCACAGCCCCTCACCCCATATAAACCCTGTAACTGCTCCGGATGAGGGGATCTGTAACCTGTGCGTGCGGTGGTCCCGGGCCTGGCAGCGGTGGAGACCCTTTAAATAAGTCGATTTAGAACAAAACCCCATAAAACTGGCAAGAGCGGCCCCATGGTGCCAAGCGAGACCATAAAGTCATGTACCAGGACGGCCGGAGACGGCGGAGGGATCATAAGTGGTTTATGTTTTCTAGAAACAATATGTTTTTTCTATTTTGGGATTTCTGAAACCAACATTTCCAACAAATGTACCTGGCACCATGAGCCACGGGGGAAGGGTGTGGGGGCCCACGACAAAACCACTCATTCCAAAGTCTGAGACTTAGTACTGGGTAACCAGAGCTCCGAGCATTTAAGAGTAGGAAGGGGTCATAGGACAGAGGGTAGGGGGGGGGGGGTGTCTTTAATATTTTAATTTACCGTATAATGTACCTTGGAAACATATGGGAGGTGTGGACCCCGTATATAAGAAGTATTCAGAATCTGTCCGGTACTGATGGACAGCAATAACAGAACTAGGAGGGAATACACCTGACCCAAAATATATACAGACCAAGAGTCCACAGAATCACACATATCAAACCCTAAGAGTACCACGAGCTTTAGACCACAAATTATATATGTAGACCCCAGACCAGACCCTGGAATTTATCCAAAATCCAAGATATATACAGACCCCACAACAACCAAACACTCCAAGACTCCAAATAGGTTTTTTCTCAGACCAGACCTAAAAATAGAAGTATCAGGCCCAAAAATTTAATACAGACCCCCAGACCCAGAGTACAGGCCAGACCGCATTATAGAAACTTAAATCTTGACCCAAAAAAAAACCCAACCCATCAAGATCCGAAAAATAATTGCCCAATTCCAAAAATAATATTAAACCTCCAACCAGAAGTCAGAATACTGGGGAATACCGTGGAAATCAGACCCCAAGCCTGACACAAAAAATATGAGCCCACACCACAAAATAATTCAGACCTTTAACCCATAAATAGTATCTACAACTCCGGTCTGAGAGACAGCTGGGTGGAGCCTCATCGCCACCTAATAATCTGTGTTTATATTTATGTTTTTCATGACTGTTCATTAACATATTGTATTATTCATGTTTATTGTTTACTATATGTAGTCACCTGGTAGCGAGCAGGCTTACTTCATTGTCTGGCAGCCCACAACCATCTAGAAGGGAGGCCCTAAAGTTTATAACACGTCTTTCTCTCTAGGTCTGGGTGTAGACGTGGCTGGAGTGTTTAGTGTCGTGGAATTGGAGAGGAGAGAGTTGTGTGATATTGTAGAGCTGACAGCCTGGACTGTAAGTTGGATCCTGCCGTCTTCTCATGTGCCCCTTGGTTGCCCCTTAACGTCTCAGGCTTCCCCTTTTAACACCAGCCCGGGAACAGTAGGAAACCTGGTGGGGGGTGCCTCAATGGGGGGTCCTTACAGACCTTCTTATCATGCCCCTATCATCTCTCACGGTGGTGCGAAGAGTCACCTACCGGCAGAAAGTCACTCCCCATTCCCCGTTCGGCCCTGGCAGGCATGCTGCATCGAAAGCCTATCAGACTGTATAAATCTACAGACCCAGATAAATCTCCAGAATAAATACAAACCTCCAGACCAGACCCAGACTAGACCCCAAAGTATGGATCCAAAAGCACCCCAAAATCAACACAGAACCCAGACCATCCATGCTCGAATAGAAACACTAGACCAAAAGAATACCGACTCCCAGACTGGACCCCTATACAAATAATAGACCCCAGACCTCTTATTAAATACAACCCCCATAGAAGACCCTACCTTATAGTCACACGTCTCCCCCCACCCCCAATCGCAGGAATCCAATTCATATACAACCATATAGAAAGAATTTGGTGTCCAGATGGTTCTGCCGCCCTCCTGCCACTTTGTGGGATAATATTATGATTGACACGTTGTCATCATTTTGCAGTTTGTTGATACTACGATCAGTTGAGTGACGGACACGCCTCGCATTCTGTTCCTCTATATACAGGGTTCTCTCGCAGTGTTTGTAGGATCGTGTTCCCTGCGCTCGTTAGGGGGCTCGTAGATCTGCAGAGGTAATTACACGGGGATTTAAAGGGATGTGGACGGGAAACGTTGTGATATTGGTGTTTGCAGCTGCGGGTGGTCCATAAAATGTTAGAATTATGTTGTAAATTGGCCTTGGATCCCATAATGAGGTGTTTAGGGTTGGAGGCCTTGAGTCGCGTTTTGGATCGTATTAACCCCTTATGGGCTGAAATACAAAAACTAAGCAAAAGCAAGAAAAAAATTGAATAAAACTAGTGGAAAGCTATGAATCAGGGTATCCTGGGCAGGGCTCGGGGGATCTCATGCATTTTAGTTAAAAGCTCCAGAATACAATGGGATTTTGGGAGGTGATGATGCTATGAGGTGACCAACAGCCAGGGTCACAGGGGCAAATTTATCAAGCTGTCTGAAAGTCAGAATATTCTTTGTTGCCCATGGCAATCAATCACAGATCCCCTTTAAAATATTCATGAGCAGTGGTAAAAAGAAAGCTGAACTGTAAACCAGTCAGTGCTGGGGGCAGTGTCCATTACTCCCTTTATATTCTGCCCAGTCCCATCAGAGGTTGCTGGTTATTCAGTCTGATCTCTGCTCTAGGGCTCTTGCTATTTTCTTGTTGCTATTCTGTGTATTTGACCTCTGCTACTCTTACCTACCATTCTATCGCTTTACGATTCTGTACCTTTGCCGCCATCTTGGTGTTGACCCGGTTCTGTCCAATACTGCTTGTCTGTCTGTATCTGTTGTTTGTCCAGTGCAGACTAGTGTGAACACTGGTCTATATCTGTATTCCAGTTACATGTCCGCTCCACCATCCAGCAGCTACCAGGCGAAGTAAGTCTTCCCTTTCACCTTGTAGGGTCACTCATGGATGGTTGGTTAGGTTCCTGATAGTGGCTTTGCCCTTGTCAGGGCACTGTAGCCTGGCCCATAACCCGCAGTGACGTCACAGGGTGAGTTCGCCACCACTTACCTAGTCACAGTTAGCGCCAAGCCTGGTTGTGGTTGTGCTGTTACGGGACAGGTTTGTTACCACTACATCTTATAGTAGGAGAGAGAATCACACATGAGACACCTCAACCCTAGGACAACCAAACATTACATATAAATGACCTGGATGACTGTGGATTCTATGGAAGAAGTGAGAATCCAACATGAGACACCCCAACCATAGGATACCCCAACCATAGGACACCCCAACCATAGGACACCTCAACCATAGGACACCCCAACCATAGGACACCCCAACCATAGGACACCCCAGCGTTGACCCGGTTGCCTCTATACATTGGACACCTGAGTGCATCCCAATGGCGGCAGAGATGTTCTCCTTTCTCATATAAGAAAACTAAGTACAGAAAACCACAGACCCCTGTTATGAGATTTTAATCCCTAATAAACAAGATACATAATAATTTCCGGATGACCTACTAAGAAAAGCAAACCCCCGCAGGGATCTATTAAAATGAGAATTCTTAATTGGATGGGTCTGGATGAATGGAAGCGGTCCAGGATAGAAGATGCTGGCGGCGCACAAGTCATGCCGGAGCAGAAACTGGGACTGGTTTCAAGTGAGACAAAGGTTCCCGGAGCTCGAAGTCACGTAGGGTTGTCATAGGGGCAAGATTGTGGAGAAGGGGAATAGAAGGGGCTTTCTTCTCCTATGGGCTTTAATTCAGATAATCTCTCAGCATGTTCTCCTCAAAACATTGGGGCAGATTTACTTACCCGTCCGGACGCGATCCGGCGGTGTGTTGTCCGACAAGGATTTGGTTCTGCCGCGATTCACTAAGATCATGCATCCAATTTCCTTCATGTGTTGCTTCTCCGCTGAGATCCGCCGGAGTTCACCTTCTTCTTCCCGGTGCATGTGAGTGCTTGATCTTGCGACACAATTTCGTTTTTAAATTCTGCGGTTTGTCCGAATCCATCGGGTTGTCCAACGTCCACGCCCCCCAGCGCCGATGCGCCACAATCTGATCGCGTGGGGAACCTGGGGTAATTCGGCGCAAAAAGGAAATATTCGGGAACCCGATGGAATCGTGGTCCGCGGGTCCTTCCTATGGGTCCTTCCTGGCTTTCACCCTTTAACCCTCATACAGGGATCCAGACAAGGATGAAGGTAAATCACCATGTCACTACTTCTTAAAGTGACCCTGGTGTAGGTGATGATGGGCCTAGGGCTGAGAGACATTGGTGGGAAGCTCCAGGGCTCGTGTTAATAGTGGTCATGTAGAGTCAAAAGGAAGGTTGTAGGTCAGGGTGGGCAGCACAGATTTGTAGGTCAAGGCAAGCAAGGGTTAACATGGGACACCCAGTTATGACAGTAGTGCTCTACATGACACATGATACCTGGGCCCCTCAGGATTTTGTATCTGGGGCCCCATAGCTAACAGCTACAAGTCTGACTCCATCCATGAACTGCCCATATCCTAAAAATACAGAAGTGTAAAGTATCACAATGTCCTGGGAGCAGGAGGAGGGATCAGCCAGGATCGGGGCCCGGAGCCATATGTTACTATGTCACCTCCTCCAGGGAATAGGTGGAGCCCCCTGCAGGATTATACATGCTCCTTGTGCGGGGTGGAGTGAGTTTCTTATCTCTGACCTCACACCATATGGCAATAATTATTGATAAGGTTCAGTCTAATCTACTTTATGGGAAGACATAACAAGGGGGGATCTGGAGGAGGAAGGTGATGAAATATTTACTATGATTAGTCAGCAACTTCTGAGGACAAAGGAGCCATAATAGATGTAAGAGAACCAGGACACAATAAATACATAGAATAACAAGGGGGTTTTATTATGGTAAGAAAACAAAATTCAAGAATCAATGAAGAGACAACAATTACAGGACGCAAAGAGTTGGAGTTGGTGGAGGAAGTAAAGAAAGTCGGCTGTATTAATGTCCTGGAGCAGACAGGAGTGTAAACCATCTGCAACAACATGGCAGGGTAGATGGTCATACTAGGACATGAACAAGAAGGAATCCAATGTGTCCTCTGGGTGGACCCTCGCTGAGAAGAGTCCTGGACTCTATACAGTAGAGACGACCACCATTTACCTTTGTCACTGATTGATGGATTCTAAAAGGGAAATGGTTCCATGTTGTTCCAGGATGTATTGGACCTGGACAGTCCAGAAGATTGGATGATGGTCTTGTGGTTGGGAAATGTTGTGTCAGGTGTCATGGCTTTCATGTTCCCTGATCATGGGAATATACAGGTCAGATGGGAATTTCTTGGTGAGCACTCGATCTTGAGAATGATCATCTATAAAGAAGTTCTCCCTTCAGTACATGAACTCCACCCTTTGTATCTGCTCCTACCTGACACTACTAGTGCCCACCCAAAAGACCTTATTACCGTATATCTAAAATGTCGTCTTTCCATGCCCCAGTCTCTTGTGTTTGGTGTCCCATACACAGATTGTCATATTGCAGTTCTAATTACAGTAGTTTATTGGTGGGTGAGTACTACAAGCTCCAAAATCACACTAGTCCTATATTGGCTCCTCTGGAAGAGACGGGCATAGGCCATCAAGACGATTAGAAGGAGGTCTAGTAATATCCAATGGGGCAGGTTTGGCAGGTGTCACAGCAAACATGTTTCAAGATTTTGGGATCTTGGGGCAGATGGGCACATCTCATGAATACCGAATGTCACAGGTGAGGAACATAAAAACTATCGATCACAAAAATACTACCAAAGGGCTTTTGGAGGACGGTGAGTACCAGGATTCAGTTGACAAAGTGGATGTACACATGGCAGGTTCCCAGATTATTCATTGGGGCGGAAGTGGTCACAGAGATAGGACGGAGGTCCAGTGGCTGCCCACGAGGCAGTTGTGACCGGTGTCATGGCTCCAATATTTCCAGACTATGAGGCAGATGGAAACGGCTCACGAGTAGTCGATGTTGAGAATGATGGTCTATGATAATATACAAAGCTTTTCCTTGTCACCTTTGGCTTTAGGTGGAGTATTCTCGCACAGGACGTGTCTCCAGTGCTCCCGCTCCGGGCGGCATTAGTTAATATTCCCGCACGTGCACTCTCCTGGCTTGTCTTCACACTACATGATACGCACCATATTTTATTACAATTACCACTAAAATAGCCAAAGACAAAAAGGAAAAGTCTGTGCACAACATGGAAAGGGCGGAGCTGGTCCTCGGCCAACATCAGCCACGAGCCTAACGCAAACAGCCTGGTACAGGGGAGCGAAGCAACGCCCCCCCCCCCCCCCAACATATAGGCGCGGCTGATAATGTGATCATAGACCATCGATAGAATCCTGGTAAACCCACCCCAAATTATTATTATTATTATTATATATGAATGTAAGGAAATAAGATCCATATGATTATGTGCGATTACAATGGGAATATGGGAAAAATTAGGGAGACTGAGATCATGGACACAGAGATCAACAGCCTGGAGAGGAAAATCTGGATTCTGTAGATAACGTAGAATCCCATGTCTGAGTCAGAGGTCAGAGGTCAGCTGTTAGTGCTCGGGGTCACTGTCAGACATCAGGAGTATCAGAGTCAGGAGTCATAGTCAAGGGTAAGAGTCAGATTAGATTTGGGGATCAAAGTCTATTGCCCAAATCAGGTGCCAGAGACTCAGATGTCAGAGTTGGGTATCGTGCTTAAAGGGGTCGTCCACTTTCAGCAAATAATTGATATGGTTTGTGTAAGGAAAGGTTATACAATTTTCCCACATACTTTCTGTATGAATTCCTTGTGGTTTTCTAGATCTCTGCTTGCTGTCCTGATTTAGAAAACTTCTATGTTTACTACCAAGAAATCTGTCCATGGTCATGTGATGTCACACAGGTGCACGAGCTATTAGTATTACCGGCTCTGATTACTCTCTGTGACACTAACTGCTCGTGCACCTGTGTGACCATCACATGGACAGGACAGGAGAGAATTGTCAAAGTCAACGGTCAGACCCAATGGATAAAGGATGGATCCAGCATCAGGTGTCAGAGTTTGGCAACTACTCCTTGTGTGTCCTGAGGCAAGCAGAGGTTAAGGGTCATGGTCAGATGAAAAAGGTGTCAGGTTTGGTGAAAGTTCAGATCTGCTAAAATCACTTTGATGTATGACTGTGTGCCCCATGCAGAAAACATCTCCCCCGGGGCAGGAGGAGGAGAAGGAAAGGCGCTGGATGGGGAAGCGACCTGGGAGGTAGACGGAGGAGGAGGAAAGCCACGCACCGTACAGGGGATCCTCAGGGGGACCAGCAGCCATGTCATCTGGCCTAGGTGAGGGCAGTAACCATCGAGGATGCACAGGAGGGGGGGGGGGCAGCTGTAAGCCACAAAAGAAGAAGACCAAACCTGGCAATGTGGTGAGTTATCCCTACAGCCCCCTCCCAGTGACCCCTGAGCCCACCACAGGGGCAGATGACTGTGCGTGCCTTGTTACCCAGCCCAGCATGGCTCGTGGAGCGGGAAGTGGACAGGAAAATCTGATGTGGCTATGGACCCCAATTCTGTGCTATTAGTGAGGGATCAGGAAGGCATCGCCCAAATGGCCGCACAGTAGGGCGAGATTCCACAATTTCCAGTGCTATGGGGAGCGGCCCGGCGCTGGGGGCAGCTTCTGTTGCATCTGCCACTAAACATTCAGGTGAGGATCAGGGGCAGTGGGGGGCGCGGTGGTAAAGAGCGCCAGACCTCCCAAACAGAATACTGATTTAAAGACTAAAGTCCTGTTTTGTCTTGTCATTTAGGATAATATGTGTTCTATGGATGAGGAGGACTACTCTGATCATCCTGCCAAAGACTAAGGACTGATCTTGTACAACCGGGTGGGCGCTTCCATCCATTGGCCCGGGTTGGCCGGTCTCTCCTATGCGGAGTGGGCCTATGGAGCATTCAGAGGCCTGGGTGGCCGGGACCGCTGCACGTTATTCCTAGTTAGCCTAGTGGTCAGGTACCACACGTGGAACGCACGGTGCTTAGTATCGACGCAGCGTAAAACCCTCCCGGTGGATGAGGTGGTTAGGAACATTCTGGGTGACCTGGTAAAGGTGCGCTCTCTGGAGTATGAGAGGCTGGGCACGGGGAGGGCCTCTCTCCTTAGTGTCCCTTAGTCTGTCCTCTCCCTCCTGGTGAAGGTGCGCTCTCTGGAGTATGAGGGGCTGGGCACGGGGAGGGCCTCTCTCCTTAGTGTCCCTTAGTCTGTCCTCTCCCCCCTGGTGAAGGTGCGGTCTCTGGAGTATGAGAGGCTGGGCACGGGGAGGGCCTCTCTCCTTAGTGTCCCTTAGTCTGTCCTCTCCCCCCTGGTGAAGGTGCGCTCTCTGGAGTATGAGGGGCTGGGCACGGGGAGGACCTCTCTCCTTAGTGTCCCTTAGTCTGTCCTCTCCCCTCCTGGTGAAGGTGTGCTCTCTGGAGTATGAGAGGCTGGGCACGGGGAGGGCCTCTCTCCTTAGTGTCCCTTAGTCTGTCCTCTCCCCCCTGGTGAAGGTGTGCTCTCTGGAGTATGAGAGGCTGGGCACGGGGAGGGCCTCTCTCCTTAGTGTCTCTTAGTCTGTCCTCTCCCCTCCTGGTGAAGGTGTGCTCTCTGGAGTATGAGAGGCTGGGCACGGGGAGGGCCTCTCTCCTTAGTGTCCCTTAGTCTGTCCTCTCCCCCCTGGTGAAGGTGCGCTCTCTGGAGTATGAGAGGCTGGGCACGGGGAGGACCTCTCTCCTTAGTGTCCCTTAGTCTGTCCTCTCCCTCCTGGTGAAGGTGCGCTCTCTGGAGTATGAGAGGCTGGGCACGGGGAGGGCCTCTCTCCTTAGTGTCTCTTAGTCTGTCCTCTCCCCTCCTGGTGAAGGTGTGCTCTCTGGAGTATAAGAGGCTGGGCACGGGGAGGGCCTCTCTCCTTAGTGTCCCTTAGTCTGTCCTCTCCCTCCTGGTGAAGGTGTGCTCTCTGGAGTATGAGAGGCTGGGCACGGGGAGGGCCTCTCTCCTTAGTGTCTCTTAGTCTGTCCTCTCCCTCCTGGTGAAGGTGCGCTCTCTGGAGTATGAGAGGCTGGGCACGGGGAGGGCCTCTCTCCTTAGTGTCTCTTAGTCTGTCCTCTCCCCTCCTGGTGAAGGTGCGCTCTCTGGAGTATGAGAGGCTGGGCACGGGGAGGGCCTCTCTCCTTAGTGTCCCTTAGTCTGTCCTCTCCCCCCTGGTGAAGGTGCGCTCTCTGGAGTATGAGAGGCTGGGCACGGGGAGGGCCTCTCTCCTTAGTGTCCCTTAGTCTGTCCTCTCCCTCCTGGTGAAGGTGTGCTCTCTGGAGTATGAGAGGCTGGGCACGGGGAGGGCCTCTCTCCTTAGTGTCCCTTAGTCTGTCCTCTCCCTCCTGGTGAAGGTGCGCTCTCTGGAGTATGAGAGGCTGGGCACGGGGAGGGCCTCTCTCCTTAGTGTCCCTTAGTCTGTCCTCTCCCCTCCTGGTGAAGGTGCGCTCTCTGGAGTATGAGAGGCTGGGCACGGGGAGGGCCTCTCTCCTTAGTGTCCCTTAGTCTGTCCTCTCCCTCCTGGTGAAGGTGCGCTCTCTGGAGTATGAGGGGCTGGGCACGGGGAGGACCTCTCTCCTTAGTGTCCCTTAGTCTGTCCTCTCCCCTCCTGGTGAAGGTGTGCTCTCTGGAGTATGAGAGGCTGGGCACGGGGAGGGCCTCTCTCCTTAGTGTCCCTTAGTCTGTCCTCTCCCCTCCTGGTGAAGGTGTGCTCTCTGGAGTATGAGAGGCTGGGCACGGGGAGGGCCTCTCTCCTTTGGAGGGGGTTCTCCTTTAGTGTCCCTTAGTCTGTCATCTCCTCTCCTGGTGTTGGGCTGATGCTGCACAGTAGATTTTTGTTTTGTATCTGGGCATGTAGTGATGTTGGGTTTGCAGGCACCGGACCTGGGCTTTATGTGGTTTGTATTGATGTTGTTTAGACTTTATTTGTATTCTGTTTTCTTTATGTTATGTTGTAAATACTGTATATATTGTATATATTGTATATAGTGGGGTTTGGGATCTAGTGTTAGGTTGGGAGGGGGGTGGTATTTTGGGATTTATGAACTAGGACGTTAGACCAGTGTCTGGGGGAAAGGGGAGGGTGCGGGCGAGGGATTTAGTTTAGTGTAGTGTTATGTGTATTCTGTGTTTGTTATTATATATTAAAAAAAAAAATGGGTGTGGGTGGGTTTATGTATATTTATGTTTAATTGTGGGTGTGGCTTGTCTTTGTTTATTGGTTTGGTTTAGGTTGTGGTATTTTGTGTTTATTCATTTCGGTGTATTTTAAGTTATTGTTTTTGCTAGGTGTGAATGTGGCTGGACCAGCAGGTAAGTTATTGTATATTATGTTTTGTTTTTATTGTTATGTTTTTTACTTTTAAATAAAATAAAAGATCTACAGGATGTAACTCAGGATCAGTACAGGATAAGTAATGTCATGTATGTACACAGTGACTGCACCAGCAGCAGAATAGTGAGTGCAGCTCTGGGGTATAGTACAGGATATAACTCAGGATCAGTACAGGATAAGTAATGTCATGTATGTACACAGTGACTGCACCAGCAGCAGAATAGTGAGTGCAGCTCTGGAGTATAATACAGGATGTAACTCAGGATCAGTACAGGATAAGTAATGTCATGTATGTACACAGTGACTGCACCAGCAGCAGAATAGTGAGTGCAGCTCTGGGGTATAATACAGGATGTAACTCAGGATCAGTACAGGATAAGTAATGTCATGTATGTACACAGTGACTGCACCAGCAGCAGAATAGTGAGTGCAGCTCTGGGGTATAATACAGGATGTAACTCAGGATCAGTACAGGATAAGTAATGTCATGTATGTACACAGTGACTGCACCAGCAGCAGAATAGTGAGTGCAGCTCTGGGGTATAGTACAGGATGTAACTCAGGATCAGTACAGGATAAGTAATGTCATGTATGTACACAGTGACTGCACCAGCAGCAGAATAGTGCGTGCAATCTCATTCTGCTGTGTGCTACTGAAGGGTGTGGTTGTTGCTGCTGAGCTCCTGCACCACCTGGTGGAAGATCAATCCACCCAGGCCTGCTCTCTCCTCCCCAGGGAGGGAGTGGGTTACTGGGATGAGTGAACCAGGCAAATCCCGGGCTTCTGCCTCTCGGACCAGGCCGGCGGGGGGCAGGAAAAGCCAGATACCGGCCAACATGGAGGGGGTGAGAAGATCTGCCCGAACCCAAGGACGCAGCGATGTGACCTCGGCTGCCACCCCCAAGACCCAGGGAAGCCGCAAGGTCTCCGGTTCACAGAAGATCAAGGCAAGTAATATCAGCCTGAGTGCTCCTCCTGGAAAGCTGAGTGACTGTGCGGGAAAGTTGGGTGGTTCAGCTGGAAAGCTGGGTGCTCACGGAGGTGTGGAAAAGGCATGGGGAGATCTAAAGGCCCGGGAGTCTGCTTCCATCTATGGCTCCCGGATTGCTGAGCACCTCCGTGAGTACGAGGAAGCTGGCAAGGCGATGAATAGGCTCCAGGAGGAGATACGCGAGACCTTGGCCCTAGCGGGGGTGGCTACACAGAAGAAAAAGTCTGATCTTCTTAACACCATAGACAGACTAAAAGCCGAGGTCACCGCTCTGCAGGAAAAACGACGGTTGATCCGGGAGCACAGCGGTCCGTTCAGGGAAAAGTTGGAGAACGACGCCAGATTTGATGACATGCGCCAGGAGCAGCTGAGAAAGCTGAAGGGGCTTCAGATCCAGGCGGATGAAGGCGATGGCGATGATGAGGAGGATGAGGAAGACCTGCCGTGTCCGTCTGGTGGCCTGCACCAACACCAGCAGGCCTCGCACGACAGGCTGCCTGCAGAGCAAGCGCCATTACCATCAGGCTGCGGCTCTGCCAACCTGGAGGAGGAAAGTGATGACAGCGGCCAGGGGGGGGCGCTAATGGCTCAGATCCGTCAGCTCGAGTCCCCAGTTCACCTCCAGAACTTCTCCTTCGGCGATGATATGCCAGATGACGACCTAAAGAGAAAGAAGAGAGCCAGGAAGACCAAGGCGTCTCAGGAGGTGAATCTGGTGTTTCGTCCCCTCCCTGTTCCCTCCGGGCGGGCAGCAGTGCCAGCCTGTCGTGTAGGCCCCGTTACCCAGCCCAGCACGAATCCTGCAGTGGACTCGGTGCAAGGGTGCGGGGAGATTGCAAAGCCACATTCCACCATGGCGCAGAGCACCAGCCTTGTTTGTAGTAGCAAGGATGGTGCAGGGAAGGCATCGGCCGAAAGGCCGGACAGTGAGGGCGATCCAGCAGGTCCTGGTACTGTGCGCTGCCCCCCAGTGGGAGGGGGGGGTGGCCCGGTGCCAGGGGCAGTGGCGGTGGCTCCTGTGGCCCCTAGCGCTGTGGCTGCATCTAGCTCCGGTGGGCAGCGGCAGTGTGATGGGGCTGCTGGGGCTTGTGGTGCGGCGCCTCCCAAGCGTCCTGTGCAGCCTGTGGGAAAGGGCGCAGGAAAAGTTTTATTTTGTATCGGTGCATCTGACCCTGGAGATGACCATAAGAGACTGTCCGGAGTCAATAAGGACAAGCGGCCTCTTTCATCCAGCGAGCAGCGATGCTCAAACCTTAGAAAAACTGTGGGACAACAAGGGGTTAATGCCAATGAGGCAGAGGGCACAAGTAAGATCAGGGTTGGAGCTGCCTCTTCTCAGGCTGTATCAGCTATGGAGGTGGCTCTACCCCCAGTGCCCAGTGACGCCGAGGCAACCCCAGGTCCTCCTGGCCCAGCTGGTGTGAGTGATGCAAGGAAGCGAGGCAGTGATGCAAGGAAGCGAGGCAGTAATGTACATAGTGTGGTGAATGTGGGGGTGGTGAATGGTGATGGGGGGGATCCTGGTAGGAGTGCTGGTCCATCTGCACCCCCAGTGGTGGCCGCTCCCATAAGGAGCTATGCGAGTGTCACCGCTGGGGCAAGTGGGGTTAACTCCTTGTCTCCTGGCTCTGGGAATAGCGTTTTGCAAAGGCGTCTTCTGGAGGCTCTCAGGAGAGGGGAAAAGTCAATCACTGTAGAGGGGAGAGAGGTTGATCTGTCCTTCTGGACAGACAGGCATGGCCTGGCAGCCTTCCAAGAGAAAAGGGGGGGAGAGACTGTATGGTCTTTACCCACAACCGGGCCCGGAGCTGCCCGTAGGAATGTGGTTCGTCTTCGCTGGAGGGGCAGTGACGCATGCCCACCCAGGTCAAGGGTGGTGGAGCTCCTCCTGAAGATGAACTTCAGGGCTAGTGACATCTTTGCCCTGATACATCCTTATGGTACTCCGGAGTTCGATGTCAGCTTTGTCCGGCCGGAGGGCTTAGAGCTCTTCTGGTCGAATTATGAGCTGGCAAAGAACGAGCCCGCATGGCGAGACTTTGCTGTGCAAGCAGTGTCTCGCCAAAACGCAGTCAAGAAGGTGACCGTTTTGACCCGTAACGAGTCACTTTCTTGCATGGACATCATGACGTGGCTCAGTCGTTATGGTGAGGTTGTACAGGTACCTCAGAAAAACCGCGATGAATTTGGCATTTGGTCTGGGGCCTGGACCTTCATGATGAAGTTGAAGTGTTCAGGCGGCACAGTCGCCCACATTCCCTCTTCAGCCTTTCTTGGGCGAGACAGAATCCTGATTTTCTACCAGGGGCAGCCGAAGGTCTGTCACAGGTGCGGTGACCCCACCCACTTTAGCGCCAGCTGCCAAGTGCAGAAGTGCGCTTTGTGTGGTGGGCTAGGTCATCTCGCTGCATCCTGTAAGGACATTAGGTGTAACCTGTGTGGTGAGCTCGGTCACCCTTTCAGCCGTTGTCCTCGCTCCTTTGCCAATGCGGTTGTGACCCCAGTGGAGGAGAGCCATGAGGTTGCTTCTGCTGGGGAAGGTACCAGCAGAGGTGGAGGAGCTGAGGGGCCTGTGAAGAAAAGCAAGAAGAAGTCGCCTTCTCAGTTGAGGCGGCTTGAAGCCAGACAAAAAGGGAGAGAACTGGGGAAACCTCAGGTTGCTGGGGTGACCCTTGGTCCTTCCTCAGAGGCTGGTCATGCTACTGAGGCCCTGAGGGATGATGAGTTGGATGAGGAGGTCAGGAGGATGGAGCGCGAGAAAGGTGCCATGTCCTCCACGTCCTCCCATTATGAGAGTATGGATGAGGATAATAGGATTTGGCTAGAAAATAAGCGCAAGCAGAAAAAGAAAAAGCGCGGCGTATCTAAGGTACCTAAGGAAGGGAAAACTTCCTCCCCTCTGGTTGAGCTTTCCAACCAGTTCCTCACCCTCGATGAGATCGCCTCCTCGGAAGGAGAGGCTGAGGGTGGGGTTCTGGAGGTGGCGGCGGAGCAGCCTGCAGGGGGCGCCGAGTCTCTATCCTCTGGGGATGCTGGGTCCTCAGAGTGGGAGACTGACTCAGAGCCAGGAGACAAGGACGAAGGAGAGGGTGGTCCGGGTGGGTCCTTGGGGGTCAGTAATAACATGGACACCTCGATTTCGTTAAAAAGAAGTTGCCCCAATTCTGAAGGGAAAAGGGATCATCCTCAGAGGACAGTAGAGGGAAGGGAGGTAGTAAGAAAAAAGCCGTCTAACTCAATCACTCATGATGGCGGCACCCACTCCGTTGACACTGGCGTCCATTAATGTCGCCAGCATTAAGTCTGATGCGGCTAGATTTGCGTCCTTTGATTTTCTCGGCCGTGTTGAAGCCGACATTTTATTTTTGCAGGAGACCAGGCTGCCAGATTTGGCGGCCGTGTTTAAAGCTAAGAGGGAATGGAGACACGGGCCTTCCTATTGGTCTCTTGCGGCCGAGCCGTATAGCGGAGTGGCGGTCCTTTTTACCGCACCGGTAGAATGCCGACGAATTATTGAGTTAGAAATGGGGAGGTGCCTGATCCTGGATATCCTCATGAAGGGACAAGAACTTCGCCTAATTAACATCTACGGTCCCCAGTCCAAGTGGGACAGGAAGTGTCTCTTTATGAGGATCAAGCCCTACCTTTTTACAAGTCGGCAGGTGGTCTTTGGAGGGGACTTCAATGCTGTCACGAGGTCCCAGGATAGGGGAGGTTCCAGAGACAAGCTGACTTATGATAGCGTCGCTCTTAATAGCATAGCTAGTGAGGCTCGCCTGGTGGATGTCCACATCCGGCACACCCCAGGCCACGCGGGGTTCACCTATTATAGGGGTAGCTGCAGGTCTAGAATAGACAGGTTTTATTTAAAGGAGGAAGCCATCTCTTCAGCAGTGTCTGTTGTTGAGGTGGAGTTCTCCGACCACTGTTTAATTTTGTTTTCTCTGAATGTTACAGAGACCCCCCGGATGGGAAGAGGCTACTGGAAGCTCAATTCGTCTCTCCTGGAAGAAGCAGAGATAAGACAATCCTTTGAGGACTTTCTTCAGAGCCAGGTACCATTGCTGGGCCTTTGTAGCAGTAAGTCAGAGTGGTGGGAGATGCTCAAGAAAAGGGTGGCGAGATTCCTCCGCCAGCTCTCGAGCCTCAGGAGCCTGGACAGGTACCGCCTGTATCAGGGCCTGAGGAGGAAACTCGAGCATCTCGTCTCGACTGGAGGTAGTCGTGAGGACATCTCCAGAGTGAAATCCTTGCTGAAGAGGTGTCAGTACGATAGACACGCATCTTTGGTTTTTGAGAGGGATTACGGGAAATACCGCTCGCCCGACCCTTACAGAAACTGCAAGATGTCAGTGAATGGTAAAGTTGTCACGGGACTGGTTGACAGTACGGGATCCCTGAAAAGGTCCAGATCAGGGATCCTGGAGGTCGTCAGATCCTTCTACTCACACCTCTTGGGCAGGAAGGATCTAGATCGGGATGTGATGTCGGCTTTCCTGGCAGAAACTGTCCCTGAGCCAGGAGTAGACCCCTCTCTTGATGTTTTGACAGAGCTGATCAGGGAAGAGGAAGTCAGCCGGGCGATTGAAGGGCTCGCCCTCAAGAAATCGCCAGGTCCGGATGGCTTAACATCTGAGTTTTATAAGACCTTTAAGGACGCCTTGGTTCCCCTCTTGACTGAGGTATTCAATGAGTGTCTTTCCTCGGGCGCTCTGCCGAAGTCAATGAGGAGGTCTGCCCTGATCATCCTGTCAAAGGGTAAGGACCGATCTCGTATTGAGAACTGGCGTCCCATAGCTTCTCAATACGGACAGAAAGGTTTTGGCAAAGGTGCTGTTTAATCGGCTGGTGCAGTTTGCACCCCGGCTCCTTTCGGGGACCCAGCACTGCTCTGTTCCAGGCCGCAGTACATTTAGTGCTGTGCTTTGTGTCCGGGAGGCAGTGGAGCAGGGCAGGGCTGGTAACTGGAAGGGGTACTTGCTGTCCTTGGATCAGGCAAAAGCGTTTGATCGGGTTAACCACGAGTACCTCTGGTCTGTCCTTCTGAGGTATGGCCTGCCGGGTGGGTTTGTCAATTGGCTGAAAGTTTTGTACGCAGGGGCAGAGAGTTTCCCGCTTGTGAACGGTTGGATTGGCCGCCCTTTTGAGGTCGGGTCTGGTGTTCGCCAGGGTTGTCCTCTGAGCCCACTTTTATACGTGTTCGCGATTGACCCATTCCTTAGGAGGGTTGATCGTGGGCCGTTGGTGGGAGTCGGGATGGACCAGGCGGCACCGGAAGCCACTCTAAGGGTGGTAGCCTATGCCGATGATGTCACCGTTTTTGTGTCCTCGAGAGGGGAGGCGCAATGGGTGATGTCAGAGGTTGACCGCTACTCAGAGGCTTCTGGGTCCAAGATCAACCGGGATAAGTGTGAGAGTCTCTGGCTGGGAGAGGGGGATCCAGGCTTTGATCTCCCGGACACTCTTCCAGGGCCCCAAGACTCTGCCAAAGTTCTCGGCATCGAATTTGGCCAGGGGGATTACCCCATGCAAAACTGGGACGGCAGGCTTAAGATCGCCGCTCAGAGGGTGGACCAGTGGAAGGGTTGGTCTTTGACCCTCAGGGAAAGAGTGAACTTGATTAAAACTTACCTGCTCCCATTGCTGATATATCTGGGCAGTGTGTGCATGTTGCCAGAGCCCCTCTGGACTCGGGTGTACAGTCTGTTCTTCCAGCTGTTATGGGGGAATAGGCTGAACCTTATCAAGAGGGAGGTTACTTACAGCACGAGGAGACAAGGAGGGTTGTGTATGGTCAACCCTGTGGTGTTCCTAGTGAATACCTTTCTTAAGATCAATGTAGCAAACCTCTGGAAAGAGAGGGCTCCTCCGTGGGTATACTCCTGTAGGGGATGGTTTCGGCCTTTCTTCCAGGAATGGGAGACAGGAGGGCAAGTGAAGGATCTTCGTACACCGCATGGGCATCTTCCGGCTTACGCTACCCCGGTTCTGAAGGTGATTCGCCGGTGGGGTCTGGGAATGTGGGAGATCAGGACTTTGTCGAGGAAACTCCTTGACAGGAGGGTTCTGTTTGCCCGTTTCCAGAAGCCTCTGGCCCTCAGGGATTGCCCAAGTCGGGATCTTGGGGTGGGTTTAGGTCTTTTGAATTCCATCAGGATCCCCTTGAAGTTTTGGGACTTGGCTTGGCGCTGCTTCCATGGAAAGCTGTGTGTGAGGGACAATCTGAAGTGTAGGAGCTCTGAGGAAAGGGGTTGTCCCCGGGAGGAGTGCGGTGGCCTGCTGGAGAACATGGACCACTTCCTGCTTCAGTGCCCCTTTAACACAGAGGTGTACAACCGGGTGGGTGTTTCCATCCATTGGCCCGGGTTGGCCGGTCTCTCCTATGCGGAGTGGGCCTATGGAGCATTCAGAGGCCTGGGTGGCCGGGACCGCTGCACGTTATTCCTAGTTAGCCTAGTGGTCAGGTACCACACGTGGAACGCACGGTGTTTAGTATCGACGCAGCGTAAAATCCTCCCGGTGGATGAGGTGGTTAGGAACATTCTGGGTGACCTGGTGAAGGTGCGCTCTCTGGAGTATGAGAGGCGGGGCACGGGGAGGGCCTCTCTCCTTTGGAGGGGGTTCTCCTTTATTGTCCCTTAGTCCGTCATCTCCGCTCCTGGTGTTGGGCTGAAGCTGACACTGTAGATTTTTGTTTTGTGTTCTGAGCATGTAGTGATGTAGGGGCTTGCAGGTGCCGAACCTGGGCTTTATGTGGTTTGGATATATGTTGATATGTTTAATGTGTTTGTATCTTGTGTACAGTGTGTATATAGTTATATGTAGTTATAGTTCTTGTGTGTGTTTATAGGTTGGTTGGTTTTGGGGTGTTGGTGTTAGGGTGTTAGGTTGGGAGGGGGGTGGACAGGACTTGGACTGTACGATCCTGGGCACTGGTCTGGACTATATAACGCGAACTTTGGACGTTAGACCAGTGTCTGGGGGGGGGAGGGTGATGGGCGTGGGATTTAGTTAGCTATATTTAATGTTATTTAATGTTATTAATGTTATTTCAGTTATATTCATTGTTATTTCTATGTTTATTTCTTGTTCGTTTATGTGTATTTTGCTGTGTATTTAAAAAAAAAAAAAAAAATTTAGGTGGTGGGATTGGGTGATGGTTTTGTTTGTTCTTATGCTGAGTGTGTGGTGTGTGTGTGTGGCTGGGCCAGGAGATTTCCGTAAGACTCTTTTAGTTTGTATTATTGTTTTGTTATTATTATTATTGTTTTATTTTGCCAGAAGTTATGGCTTGATTTATGTTTATGGTTGTTATGTTTTTCATTTTTATATAAAATAAAAGATTTACAGGATGTAACTCAGGATCAGTACAGGATAAGTAATGTCATGTATGTACACAGTGACTGCACCAGCAGCAGAATAGTGAGTGCAGCTCTGGGGTATAATACAGGATGTAACTCAGGATCAGTACAGGATAAGTAATGTCATGTATGTACAGTGACTGCACCAGCAGCAGAATAGTGAGTGCAGCTCTGGGGTATAATACAGGATGTAACTCAGGATCAGTACAGGATAAGTAATGTCATGTATGTATACAGTGACTGCACCAGCAGCAGAATAGTGAGTGCAGCTCTGGAGTATAATACAGAATGTAACTCAGGGTCAGTACAGGATAAGTAATGTCATGTATGTACACAGTGACTGCACCAGCAGCAGAATAGTGAGTGCAGCTCTGGAGTATAATACAGGATGTAACTCAGGATCAGTACAGGATAAGTAATGTCATGTATGTACACAGTGACTGCACCAGCAGCAGAATAGTGAGTGCAGCTCTGGGGTATAATACAGGATGTAACTCAGGATCAGTACAGGATAAGTAATGTCATGTATGTACACAGTGACTGCACCAGCAGCAGATTAGTAAGTGCAGCTCTGGAGTATAATACAGAATGTAACTCAGGATCAGTACAGGATAAGTAATGTCATGTATGTACACAGTGACTGCACCAGCAGCAGAATAGTGAGTGCAGCTCTGGAGTATAATACAGAATGTAACTCAGGATCAGTACAGGATAAGTAATGTCATGTATGTACACAGTGACTGCACCAGCAGCAGAATAGTGAGTGCAGCTCTGGAGTATAATACAGGATGTAACTCAGGATCAGTACAGGATAAGTAATGTCATGTATGTACACAGTGACTGCACCAGCAGCAGAATAGTGAGTGCAGCTCTGGGGTATAAAACACCTGTCCATCCTGTCTCTTTTGGTTATAGATCAGTTGAGGGGATGATCTCTGACCATGGTGCTGAACACAGTCCAGTGCTGGTGTGTGATATCTGGGGGGTGCCACAGAGTTACACAAAGAGTTAATAAACTTGGGATAGATACTGTATTTTAAGTTAAGCGCAGGTGACATTTACATTCAAGTTATGAAAAAAAATGTAATGGCACAATTACTCTGTATGGGACACTATATGGCAGCATTATGTAGTCACTATATGGCAGCATTATGTAGACACTGTATGGCAGTATTATGTAGACACTGTATGGCAGCATTATGTAGACACTATATGGCAGCATTATGTAGTCACTGTATGGCAGCATTATGTAGTCACTATATGGCAGTATTATGTAGACACTGTATGGCAGTATTATGTAGACACTATATGGCAGCATTATGTAGACACTATATGGCAGCATTATGTAGTCACTGTATGGCAGCATTATGTAGACACTGTATGGCAGTATTATGTAGACACTGTATGGCAGCATTATGTAGACACTGTATGGCAGTATTATGTAGACACTGTATGGCAGCATTATGTAGACACTGTATGGCAGCATTATGTAGACAATGTATGGCAGTATTATGTAGACACTGTATAGCAGCATTATGTAGTCACTATATGGCAGTATTATGTAGACACTATATGGCAGTATTATGTAGACACTGTATGGCAGCATTATGTAGTCACTGTATGGCAGCATTATGTAGACACTATATGGCAGTATTATGTAGACACTATATGGCAGTATTATGTAGACACTGTATGGCAGCATTATGTAGACACTGTATGGCAGCATTATGTAGACACTGTATGGCAGCATTATGTAGACACTGTATGGCAGTATTATGTAGACACTGTATGGCAGCATTATGTAGTCACTATATGGCAGCATTATGTAGACACTGTATGGCAGTATTATGTAGACACTGTATGGCAGCATTATGTAGACACTGTATGGCAGCATTATGTAGTAACTGTATAGCAGCATTATGTAGACACTGTATGGCAGCATTATGTAGACACTATATGGCAGTATTATGTAGACACTGTATGGCAGTATTATGTAGACACTGTATGGCAGCATTATGTAGACACTGTATGGCAGCATTATGTAGACACTGTATGGCAGCATTATGTAGACACTATATGGCAGCATTATGTAGACACTATATGGCAGTATTATGTAGACACTGTATGGCAGTATTATGTAGACACTGTATGGCAGCATTATGTAGACACTGTATGGCAGTATTATGTAGACACTGTATGGCAGCATTATGTAGACACTGTATGGCAGTATTATGTAGACACTGTATGGCAGTATTATGTAGACACTGTATGGCAGCATTATGTAGTCACTGTATAGCAGCATTATGTAGTCACTGTATAGCAGCATTATGTAGACACTGTATGGCAGCATTATGTAGTCACTGTATAGCAGCATTATGTAGACACTGTATGGCAGCATTATGTTGTCACTATATGGCAGTATTATGTAGACACTGTATGGCAGTATTATGTAGACACTATATGGCAGCATTATGTAGACACTATATGGCAGCATTATTTAGTCACTGAATGGCAGTATTATGTAGACACTATATGGCAGCATTATGTAGTAACTATATGGCAGCATTATGTAGTCACTATATGGCAGCATTATGTAGACACTATATGGCAGTATTATGTTGTCACTATATGGCAGCATTAAGTAGTCACTATATGGCAGTATTAAGTAGTCACTATATGGCAGTATTATGTTGTCACTATATGGCAGTATTATGTTGTCACTATATGGCAGTATTGTGTAGTCACTGTATAGCAGCATTATGTAGTCACTGTATGGCAGTATTAAGTAGTCACTATATGGCAGTATTATGTTGTCACTATATGGCAGCATTAAGTAGTCACTATATGGCAGTATTAAGTAGTCACTATATGGCAGTATTATGTTGTCACTATATAGCAGTATTATGTAGTCACTGTATGGCAGCATTATGTAGTCACTGTATGGCAGTATTATGTAGTCACTGTATGGCAGTATTATGTAGACACTATATGGCAGCATTATGTAGTCACTATATGGCAGCATTATGTAGTCACTGTATGGCAGTATTATGTAGACACTATATGGCAGCATTATGTAGACAATGTATAGCAGCATTATGTAGTCACTGTACGGCAGCATTATGTAGTCACTATATGGCAGTATCATGTAGACACTATACGGCAGCATTATGTGTACACTGTATGGCAGCATTATGTAGTCACTGTATAGCAGCATTATGTAGACACTGTATGGCAGCATTATGTAGTCACTGTATAGCAGCATTATGTAGACACTGTATGGCAGCATTATGTTGTCACTATATGGCAGTATTATGTAGACACTGTATGGCAGTATTATGTAGACACTATATGGCAGCATTATGTAGACACTATATGGCAGCATTATTTAGTCACTGTATGGCAGTATTATGTAGACACTATATGGCAGCATTATGTAGTCACTATATGGCAGCATTATGTAGTCACTATATGGCAGCATTATGTAGACACTATATGGCAGTATTATGTTGTCACTATATGGCAGTATTATGTTGTCACTATATGGCAGCATTAAGTAGTCACTATATGGCAGTATTATGTTGTCACTATATGGCAGTATTATGTTGTCACTATATGGCAGTATTGTGTAGTCACTGTATAGCAGCATTATGTAGTCACTGTATGGCAGTATTAAGTAGTCACTATATGGCAGTATTATGTTGTCACTATATGGCAGCATTAAGTAGTCACTATATGGCAGTATTAAGTAGTCACTATATGGCAGTATTAAGTAGTCACTATATGGCAGTATTATGTTGTCACTATATAGCAGTATTATGTAGTCACTGTATGGCAG
This sequence comes from Engystomops pustulosus, assembly GCF_040894005.1. Classification (NCBI taxonomy): domain Eukaryota; kingdom Metazoa; phylum Chordata; class Amphibia; order Anura; family Leptodactylidae; genus Engystomops; species Engystomops pustulosus. Next base: position 220,921,790 of record NC_092413.1, on the reverse strand, counting down.
CATTATGTAGTCACTGTATGGCAGTATTATGTAGTCACTGTATGGCAGTATTATGTAGACACTATATGGCAGCATTATGTAGTCACTATATGGCAGCATTATGTAGTCACTGTATGGCAGTATTATGTAGACACTATATGGCAGCAGTATGTAGACAATGTATAGCAGCATTATGTAGTCACTGTACGGCAGCATTATGTAGTCACTGTATAGCAGCATTATGTAGTCACTATATGGCAGTATCATGTAGACACTATATGGCAGCATTACCATGCCTCTGCTGTGTACTGTTATAGAGCAGGCACTATATGGTAGCGGTGTTATGTAAGCACAGTATGACGCCATTATGATTTAACCCATTAGCTCCTGACATACGTCTTCCTGGTAATCAGGTGTGACCGCGGCCGCCCCCCCATCAGGCTCAGGACTTTCCGCTTCCCCCATTAGCATCACTTTCTCCGGGGTCGTCAGTAAATCAGAGGGTTTAGGAGTCTCCCCGGAGTCATAACCTCAACTTTACAGGATTAAAAGTGAAGGAGCCGCAGCGAGGACTTGGAAGGAAGTCAAGATCCCGGATATTTATCTGGAAGGAATTTCATGCAAACATCATATAACGAGCAATTAGTGGATCTAGGATAATCACTGGGCGGGGCCACACTCTGTGTATATAGTGTATACATTGCGCCCCACACAAAGTTCTCTCTGAAGTCTTTACAAAAGTTTCCCTCTTGAACTTTTCCTCATTGTTAAACTCCACAGCCACAAACTCCGTGACTGGAAATGAGATTCTATGTGATAAACACAAAGGGGCTTATTAACTAAGGGTCCGAACGCCGCACTTTTGTCGGGTTTCCCGCTGATTTCCGTTTTGCGCCGATTTTGGCGCACGCGTTTGGATTTTGGTGCATCGGCGCCGGCTTTCACGCAACAGAAATCGGGGGACGAGGCCGTCAGACGACCTGACGGATTTGGAAAACCCGCTAATTTTAAAAAAGAATTTGTGTCGCAAGATCAGCACTTACATGCACCGGGACGTAGAAGGTGAACTCCGGCGGACCACAGCGCAGCAGCGACACCTGCTGGATATCGGGCGCATGAGCTTAGTGAATCCCAGCAGACCCGAATCTTCGTCGGAGAACGCGCTGCTGGATCATAAGTAAATATGCCCCATTGGATCGGATTGTGGCAGAGCTGCGCTGCTTCCACGCAACAGAAAATCGGGGGGCGGCCATTGGACAATCCAACTGATTCGGACTGAGCGCGGGATTTAACATTCAAATTGTGTCACAAGACAATGCACTTACATGCACCAGGAAGAAGAAGGTGAACTCCGGGGACCTGAGCGGGGAAGCGACACATGCAGGATATCAGGCGCACAATCTTAGTGACTCCCTGCACAGCGCGTTATACACGGACAATGCACTTACATGCACCAGGAAGAAGAAGGTGAACTCCGGGGACCTGAGCGGGGAAGCGACACATGCAGGATATCGGGGGCAGGATCTTAGTGACTCCCCGCACAGCGCATTATACACGGACAATGCACTTACATGCACCAGGAAGAAGAAGGTGAACTCCGGGGACCTGAGCGGGGAAGCGACACATGCAGGATATCGGGTGCAGGATCTTAGTGACTCCCCTCACAGCGCGTTATACACGGACAATGCACTTACATGCACCAGGAAGAAGAAGGTGAACTCCGGGGACCTGAGCGGGGAAGCGACACATGCAGGATATCGGGTGCAGGATCTTAGTGACTCCCCTCACAGCGCGTTATACACGGACAATGCACTTACATGCACCAGGAAGAAGAAGGTGTCCTTGCACTGCTGTGCTCTAAGCTATTTATATTACACTGCTGCACAGCCCCTCCTCCATGCTCTAGGTGACAGCTGTAGTACTCAAACAGAAGCCTGCTATTGATTTTATTTAGAGGAAAAGTACTGTGAAGCAGATGAAAGCAGAGAGCACAGAGCACAGCAGTGTGAGGACAAGTTCCAGTACACTTAGAGAGGCTACAATTCTGGAATATAAATATCATATCATATCACAGTTCTGCTGCTACTAACAACACGCGTAACTGTAGTGTGGGGGATAATACCGGTCACTGACTGCAGTCTATGGTGACATCTTATTTCTAGAATTTCCCTGCTCTTCTTCCGGAGCGTTCTGTATCTCTCTGTATCAGTCGTCTAGGATTCATGTCTCCAGAACATTCTGACCACCGGGATCCGATGTTTGCTTTGGCTCCAGATTATGTCAGTGAGATGTAAGGAAAATTATTTATGTTTTTGTTACAAGAAGTGAAGAATATGTTATCCATACATCCATGTCTACACACACTGCACGTCCACTCACCCATAATAACACTAATTATCCCAAAATTACAGCAACATGGAGCCGAGGCACATCCATATGTCACTGATATACAGCAGGCGGCGTACCCAGAGCGAGAGCGCAGGAATGTACAGAGCAATATACAACCAGGAGAACCCTATACAACAGGCAGAGAGATGTTCTTATAACCAGGGCAGTATTATAGTAGTTATATTCCTGTACATAGGGGGCAGTATTATAGTAGTTATATTCCTGTACATAGAGGGCAGTATTATAGTAGTTATATTCTTGTATATAGGGGGCAGTATTATAGTAGTTATATTCTTGTACATAGGGGGCAGTATTATAGTAGTTATATTCTTGCACATAGGGGGCAGTATTATAGTAGTTATATTCTTGTACATAGGGGGCAGTATTATAGTAGTTATATTCTTGTACATAGGGGGCAGTATAATAGTAGTTATATTCTTGTACATAGGGGGCAGTATTATAGTAGTTATATTCTTGTACATAGGGGGCAGTATTATAGTAGTTATATTCTTGTACATAGGAAGCAGTATTATAGTAGTTATATTCTTGTACATAAGGGGCAGTATTATAGTAGTTATATTCTTGTACATAGGGGGCAGTATTATAGTAGTTATATCCTTGTACATAGGGGGCAGTATTATAGTAGTTATATCCCTGTACATAGGGGGCAGTATTATAGTAGTTATATTCTTGTACATAGGGGCAGTATTATAGTAGTTATATTCTTGTACATAGGGGGCAGTATTATAGTAGTTATATTCCTGTACATAGGGGCAGTATTATAGTAGTTATATTTCTGTACATAGGGGCAGTATTATAGTAGTTATATTCCTGTACATAGGGAGTAGTATTATAGTAGTTATATTCTTGTACATAGGGGGCAGTATTATAGTAGTTATATTCCTGTACATAGGGGGCAGTATTATAGTAGTTATATTCTTGTACATAGGGGGCAGTATTATAGTAGTTATATTCTTGTACATAGGGGCAGTATTATAGTAGTTATATTCTTGTACATAGGGGGCAGTATTATAGTAGTTATATTCCTGTACATAGGGGCAGTATTATAGTAGTTATATCCTTGTACATAGGGGGCAGTATTATAGTAGTTATATTCTTGTACATAAGGGGCAGTATTATAGTAGTTATATTCCTGTACATAGGGGCAGTATTATAGTAGTTATATCCTTGTACATAGGGGGCAGTATTATAGTAGTTATATCCCTGTACATAGGGGGCAGTATTATAGTAGTTATATTCTTGTACATAGGGGCAGTATTATAGTAGTTATATTCTTGTACATAGGGGGCAGTATTATAGTAGTTATATTCCTGTACATAGGGGCAGTATTATAGTAGTTATATTTCTGTACATAGGGGCAGTATTATAGTAGTTATATTCCTGTACATAGGGGGCAGTATTATAGTAGTTATATTCCTGTACATAGGGGGCAGTATTATAGTAGTTATATTCCTGTACATAGGGGGCAGTATTATAGTAGTTATATTCTTGTACATAGGGGCAGTATTATAGTAGTTATATCCCTGTACATAGGGGGCAGTATTATAGTAGTTATATCCCTGTACATAGGGGGCAGTATTATAGTAGTTATATTCCTGTACACATGGGCAGTATTATAGTAGTTATATTCTTTTACATAGGGGGCAGTATTATAGTAGATATATTCCTGTACATAGGGGGCAGTATTATAGTAGTTATATCCCTGTACATAGGAGCAGTATTATAGTAGTTATATTCTTGTACATAGGGGGCAGTATTATAGTAGTTATATTCTTGTACATAGGGGGCAGTATTATAGTGGTTATATTCTTGTACATAGGAGGCAGTATTATAGTAGTTATATTCCTGTACATAGGGGGCAGTATTATAGTAGTTATATTCCTGTACATAGGGGACAGTATTATAGTAGTTATATTCTTGTACATAGGGGACAGTATTATAGTAGTTATATTCCTGTACTTAGGGGGCAGTATTATAGTAGTTATATTCCTGTACATAGGAGGCAGTATTATAGTAGTTATATTCCTGTACATAGGGGGCAGTATTATAGTAGTTATATTCTTGTACATAGGGGGCAGTATTATAGTAGTTATATTCCTGTACATAGGGGCAGTATTATAGTAGTTATATTCCTGTACGTAGGGGGCAGTATTATAGTAGTTATATTCCTGTACATAGGGGCAGTATTATAGTAGTTATATTCCTGTACATAGGGGACAGTATTATAGTAGTTATATTCTTGTACATAGGGGACAGTATTATAGTAGTTATATTCCTGTACTTAGGGGGCAGTATTATAGTAGTTATATTCCTGTACATAGGAGGCAGTATTATAGTAGTTATATTCCTGTACATAGGGGGCAGTATTATAGTAGTTATATTCTTGTACATAGGGGGCAGTATTATAGTAGTTATATTCTTGTACATAGGGGGCAGTATTATAGTAGTTATATTCCTGTACATAGGGGCAGTATTATAGTAGTTATATTCCTGTACGTAGGGGGCAGTATTATAGTAGTTATATTCCTGTACATAGGGGCAGTATTATAGTAGTTATATTCCTGTACATAGGGGCAGTATTATAGTAGTTATATTCCTGTACATAGGGGGCAGTATTATAGTAGTTATATTCTTGTATATAGGGGGCAGTATTATAGTAGTTATATTCTTGTACATAGGGGGCAATATTATAGTAGTTATATTCCTGTACATAGGGGGCAGTATTATAGTAGTTATATTCCTGTACATAGGGGGCAGTATTATAGTAGTTATATTCCTGTACATAGGGGCAGTATTATAGTAGTTCTATTCCTGTACATAGGGGGCAGTATTATAGTAGTTATATCCCTGTACATAGGGGGCAGTATTATAGTAGTTATATTCCTGTACACATGGGCAGTATTATAGTAGTTATATTCTTGTACATAGGGGGCAGTATTATAGTAGATATATTCCTGTACATAGGGGGCAGTATTATAGTAGTTATATCCCTGTACATAGGAGCAGTATTATAGTAGTTATATTCTTGTACATAGGGGGCAGTATTATAGTAGTTATATTCTTGTACATAGGGGGCAGTATTATAGTGGTTATATTCTTGTACATAGGAGGCAGTATTATAGTAGTTATATTCCTGTACATAGGGGGCAGTTTTATAGTAGTTATATTCCTGTACATAGGGGACAGTATTATAGTAGTTATATTCTTGTACATAGGGGACAGTATTATAGTAGTTATATTCCTGTACTTAGGGGGCAGTATTATAGTAGTTATATTCCTGTACATAGGAGGCAGTATTATAGTAGTTATATTCCTGTACATAGGGGGCAGTATTATAGTAGTTATATTCTTGTACATAGGGGGCAGTATTATAGTAGTTATATTCCTGTACATAGGGGCAGTATTATAGTAGTTATATTCCTGTACGTAGGGGGCAGTATTATAGTAGTTATATTCCTGTACATAGGGGCAGTATTATAGTAGTTATATTCCTGTACATAGGGGCAGTATTATAGTAGTTATATTCCTGTACATAGGGGGCAGTATTATAGTAGTTATATTCTTGTACATAGGGGGCAGTATTATAGTAGTTATATTCCTGTACATAGGGGGCAGTATTATAGTTGTTATATTCCTGTACATAGGGGGCAGTATTATAGTAGTTATATTCCTGTACATAGGGGGCAGTATTATAGTAGTTATATTCCTGTACATAGGGGGCAGTATTATAGTAGTTCTATTCCTGTACATAGGGGGCAGTATTATAGTAGTTATATTCCTGTACATAGGGGGCAGTATTATAGTAGTTATATTCCTGTACATAGGGGGCAGTATTATAGTAGTTATATTCCAGTACATAGGGGCCAGTATTATAGTAGTTATATTCTTGTACATAGGGACAGTATTATAGTAGTTATATTCCTGTACATAGGGGCAGTATTATAGTAGTTATATTCTTGTACATAGGGGACAGTATTATAGTAGTTATATTCCTGTACATAGGGGGCAGTATTATAGTAGTTATATTCCTGTACATAGGGGGCAGTGTTATAGTAGTTATATTCTTGTACATAGGGGGCAGTATTGTAGTAGTTATATTCCTGTACATAGGGGGCAGTATTATAGTAGTTATATTCTTGTACATAGGGGGCAGTATTATAGTAGTTATATTCCTGTATATAGGAGGCAGTATTATAGTAGTTATATTCTTGTACATAGGGGGCAGTATTATAGTAGTTATATTCCTGTACATAGGGGCAGTATTATAGTAGTTATATTTCTGTACATAGGGGCAGTATTATAGTAGTTATATTCCTGTACATAGGGGGCAGTATTATAGTAGTTATATTCCTGTACATAGGGGGCAGTATTATAGTAGTTATATTCCTGTACATAGGGGGCAGTATTATAGTAGTTATATTCTTGTACATAGGGGGCAGTATTATAGTAGTTATATTCTTGTACATAGAGGGCAGTATTATAGTAGTTATATTCCTGTACATAGGGAGCAGTATTATAGTAGTTATATTCCTGTACATAGGGGGTAGTATTATAGTAGTTATATTCTTGTACATAGGGGCAGTATTATAGTAGTTATATTCCTGTACATAGGGGGCAGTATTATAGTAGTTTTATTCCTGTACATAGGGGGCAGTATTATAGTAGTTATATTCTTGTACATAGGGGGCAGTATTATAGTAGTTATATTCCTGTACATAGGGGGCAGTATTATAGTAGTTATATTCCTGTACATAGGGAGCAGTATTATAGTAGTTATATTCTTGTACATAGGGGGCAGTATTATAGTAGTTATATTCTTGTACATAGGGGGCAGTATTATAGTAGTTATATTCCTGTACATATTGGGGTAGTATTATAGTAGTTATATTCCTGTACATAGGGGCAGTATTATAGTAGTTATATTCCTGTACATAGGGAGCAGTATTATAGTAGTTATATTCCTGTACATAGGGGGTAGTATTATAGTAGTTATATTCTTGTATATAGGGGGTAGTATTATAGTAGTTATATTCTTGTACATAGGGGGCAGTATTATAGTAGTTATATTCCTGTACATAGGGGGCAGTATTATAGTAGTTATATTCCTGTACATAGGGAGCAGTATTATAGTAGTTATAATTCAAATTCAAGGAATAGCTCAGCATCAGTAGTAAAAATCCATTCTTCTTTATTTCATTTAAATTAAAAAGTCCATAGCAAAGACCAACGCGTTTCAGGAGAATAATCTCCCTTAATCATGGTAACATTTTGCTCAATGCACAACCATATTTAAAAGAAAAGAGGACTGACATGGGCGGGTACATGGGCGGGTACATGGGCGGGTACACCCAAGTCTGGACATCACTTCCTCTTTACACAGCAGATACAATTACAAATACACAGTGGATACAATTGTCATTACAAAACATTTTATACATTTCTTTAAAAAATCATCATAAGGTCTTCCCTGAAATTCATACCTGAGGGGATCCTAGTGTTTAAATTCATAATCCAATAAGCCTCTCTTTTTCTTAATGCTTTTAGCCAGTCACCACCTCTTTCTGGTCGGTTAACCCTCTCTACACCAAAGAATTTCAAAAAATTTGTTGTTCTATTGTGTTTTTCTACAAAGTGCTTTGTCGCCCCTGATATTCCCTTACTTTTCTTTGACACATCCCCTATATGTTCACTTATTCTGTCCTTTATTTTTCTTTTTGTGCTGCCCACATATTTTATGCAGCATGCTGTGCATTCAATGACATAAATCGCATAGTCTGAATTGCAATTAATGAATGTTTCAATATCAAAGGATCTGTCATTGCTTTTCACAGTGTTACATTTTTTGGCATATGCGCACATATTGCACCTACTCCCATGACAAGGAAAAAAGCCCTTCTGTGAGAGCCATTTTTGATGATGAATGTGCAAGCAATAATATGCCGGTTGAGGTGTCAAACATGCCAAATGAATATGCGGATATGCTGTTTGCAGAACAGAATACTTTATGTGACTTACAAGATCTATCTAGGTTGAATACTGATACTGCCCCTCTAACTCCAGGTACTCTAATGACTCCCAACCCCCACTTCTATCCCATCAAGTCTAGAGCTTCTGTTCTGGAGGACTTTCATGCTCTGATTGAGGGAGAGCTGAGAGACCTACATGAGCAGAACCTAAAGACTGATACAATTCCATCTAGGAATTTAACTAAGAAACAAAGTGTTGCCTTGTATGACATAAAGAGGAATCCTAATATTGTAGTCCGCAGTGCGGATAAGGGGGGTGCAGTGGTCATTTTAGATGCTAAATTATATGAGAAGATTGTATACACAATGCTTGATAGAGAGTCTACCTACAGAAAGCTTAAAGAAGACCCAGTAGAGTCTTTTTCAGAGCATCTTCTGAGATTGTTAGAGGAGGGTAAAGCTCTAGGAGTTTTTTCCCAAAAAGAAGCTAATTTTCTGTTTAATAAAAACCCCATCACACCTATCTTTCATGGATTGCCAAAAATCCACAAACCTGTTTTCCCACCTCCGCTAAGACCCATTATTGCGGGTATTGGCTCCCTGAATGAGGGGCTGAGTAACTGGGTGGATTTGCACCTTCAGCCCCTTGTTCAGAGAGCCCCTGGATATTTAAGAGATACAACATCTGTACTTCAGGCAATGCGCAATATTGCGTGGGATGAGGGATGCAGGTGGGTGACTTGTGATGTCACAGCTTTATACTCCTGCATCCCCCATCACCTGGCTATGGAAGCACTCAAACACCACCTATACAAATACAGTGGGTATGAGAATAATTTGAAGGAGTTTCTTTTGTCAGCTGTATTCCACTTGTTTCAGACTAACTACTTTTGCTTTAATGGTGATTTTTTCCTACAAACAGAGGGAGCCCCGATGGGGTCAAAATTCAGTCCATCAATAGCTAATCTATATATGTCCTGGTGGGAGGAGGGTGTCATCTATGGATCTTCCAACCCTTTTATAGGTGATATACTATGGTATGGCAGATTCATGGATGACATCCTCATTATTTGGAAGGGACCAGAGGACAGAATAAGTTTATTCAGGCAATATATTAATAATAATTCCTGCAATCTGGTGTTCACAGGAGATATGGCAAAGGATAAGATATCATTTTTGGATCTGCTCCTCACAGGAGATCCTAAATGCAGATCAATCCTTACAGAGACATACAGTAAACCACAAGCAGTCAATTCAATTTTACAGGCTGATAGCTGTCATCCGAGCCACACGATAAAAGCAATCCCACTAGGTCAGATGCACAGACTAAAAAGAAACTGCACTGAAGATAAGGTTTTTCAAGTAGAATGTGAGAAATTAGCCCAAAATTTAAAGTCTAGAGGGTACAAGCGATGGCATATTGAGGAAGCAAAAAAACGCATAGACACTGTTCCCAGAAGCACTTTATTAGAGTCTGAACAGGGTGCAATAAGAAAAAAACAAAAAAAGGAAAAAATCACCTTTTCAACAAATTTTAACAGCAACTATGGGCAAGTGTGTAATATAGTAAAAAAATATCTGCCAATGCTGAATAGTGACATAAAATTACGAACTATCTTAAAGGAGGGAGTGCAATTTGTAGCCAGACGAGGTAGAACCATTGGAAGCATAGTGTCCCCTAGTCTTTACAAAGAACAAAAAAACAAAAAAATTTGGCTCTCACAGAAGGGCTTTTTTCCTTGTCATGGGAGTAGGTGCAATATGTGCGCATATGCCAAAAAATGTAACACTGTGAAAAGCAATGACAGATCCTTTGATATTGAAACATTCATTAATTGCAATTCAGACTATGCGATTTATGTCATTGAATGCACAGCATGCTGCATAAAATATGTGGGCAGCACAAAAAGAAAAATAAAGGACAGAATAAGTGAACATATAGGGGATGTGTCAAAGAAAAGTAAGGGAATATCAGGGGCGACAAAGCACTTTGTAGAAAAACACAATAGAACAACAAATTTTTTGAAATTCTTTGGTGTAGAGAGGGTTAACCGACCAGAAAGAGGTGGTGACTGGCTAAAAGCATTAAGAAAAAGAGAGGCTTATTGGATTATGAATTTAAACACTAGGATCCCCTCAGGTATGAATTTCAGGGAAGACCTTATGATGATTTTTTAAAGAAATGTATAAAATGTTTTGTAATGACAATTGTATCCACTGTGTATTTGTAATTGTATCTGCTGTGTAAAGAGGAAGTGATGTCCAGACTTGGGTGTACCCGCCCATGTACCCCCCCCATGTACCCGCCCATGTCAGTCCTCTTTTCTTTTAAATATGGTTGTGCATTGAGCAAAATGTTACCATGACTAAGGGAGATTATTCTCCTGAAACGCGTTGGTCTTTGCTATGGACTTTTTAATTTAAATGAAATAAAGAAGAATGGATTTTTACTACTGATGCTGAGCTATTCCTTGAATTTGAATTTTCACTATTTGTGTCCGTGGCTGGCGGACTAGACTCTCTTGCATCCCAGAGGAGTGGAGACTGGATTACAGACTACATGTCCAGGTGTGTGAGCGCTTATACCTGTTTCCCTCTCATTATAGTAGTTATATTCCTGTACATAGGGGGCAGTATTATAGTAGTTATATTCTTGTACATAGGGAGCAGTATTATAGTAGTTATATTCCTGTACATATTGGGGTAGTATTATAGTAGTTATATTCCTGTACATAGGGGCAGTATTATAGTAGTTATATTCCTGTACATAGGGAGCAGTATTATAGTAGTTATATTCCTATACATAGGGGGTAGTATTATAGTAGTTATATTTTTGTACATAGGGGGTAGTATTATAGTAGTTATATTCTTGTACATAGGGGGCAGTATTATAGTAGTTATATTCTTGTACATAGGGGGCAGTATTATAGTAGTTATATTCTTGTACATAGGGGCAGTATTATAGTAGTTATATTCCTGTACATAGGGGGCAGTATTATAGTAGTTATATTCCTGTACATAGGGGGCAGTATTATAGTAGTTATATTCTTGTACATAGGGGGCAGTATTATAGTAGTTATATTCCTGTACATAGGGGGCAGTATTATAGTAGTTATATTCCTGTACATAGGGGGCAGTATTATAGTAGTTATATTCCTGTACATAGGGGGCAGTATTATAGTAGTTATATTCTTGTACATAGGGGGTAGTATTATAGTAGTTATATTCCTGTACATAGGGGCAGTATTATAGTAGTTATATTCCTGTACATAGGGAGCAGTATTATAGTAGTTATATTCCTATACATAGGGGGTAGTATTATAGTAGTTATATTTTTGTACATAGGGGGTAGTATTATAGTAGTTATATTCTTGTACATAGGGGGTAGTATTATAGTAGTTATATTCTTGTACATAGGGGCAGTATTATAGTAGTTATATTCCTGTACATAGGGGGCAGTATTATAGTAGTTATATTCCTGTACATAGGGGGCAGTATTATAGTAGTTATATTCTTGTACATAGGGGGCAGTATTATAGTAGTTATATTCCTGTACATAGGGGGCAGTATTATAGTAGTTATATTCCTGTACATAGGGGGCAGTATTATAGTAGTTATATTCCTGTACATAGGGGGCAGTATTATAGTAGTTATATTCTTGTACATAGGGGGTAGTATTATAGTAGTTATATTCCTGTACATAGGGGCAGTATTATAGTAGTTATTTTCTTGTACATAGGGCGGTATTATAGTAGTTATATTCCTGTACATAGGGAGCAGTATTATAGTAGTTATATTCTTGTACATAGGGGGCAGTATTATAGTAGTTATATTCTTGTACATAGGGGGCAGTATTATAGTAGTTATATTCCTGTACATAGGGGGCAGTATTATAGCAGTTATATTCCTGTACATAGGGGGCAGTATTATAGTAGTTATATTCCTGTACATAGGGAGCAGTATTATAGTAGTTATATTCTTGTACATAGGGGGCAGTATTATAGTAGTTATATTCTTGTACATAGGGGGCAGTATTATAGTAGTTATATTCCTGTACATAGGGGGCAGTATTATAGCAGTTATATTCCTGTACATAGGGGGCAGTATTATAGTAGTTATATTCCTGTACATAGGGGGCAGTATTATAGTAGTTATATTCTTGTACATAGGGGGCAGTATTATAGTAGTTATATTCCTGTACATAGGGGCAGTATTATAGTAGTTATTTTCTTGTACATAGGGCGGTATTATAGTAGTTATATTCCTGTACATAGGGAGCAGTATTATAGTAGTTATATTCCTGTACATAGGGGCAGTATTATAGTAGTTATATTCTTGTACATAGGGGGCAGTATTATAGTAGTTATATTCCTGTACATATTGGGGTAGTATTATAGTAGTTATATTCCGGTACATAGGGGCAGTATGATGATTTTCTTTGTACATTGGAACAGGAAATATTGTAATTCAGTGTAAAGGAAACTAAAAATTAGAGTTATAGAGAGATGAATATTATTTCCTGTATACTGTAGGTCTCCTATTTTGGGGGATTTTGTCCCGGTTATATTATCAACATAAAAAAATACTTATTATTTGCTTTCTCTTTTATGAAGCTTTTAAGTAAACTTAATAAAATATTAGGAAAAGTATTTCCCACTTACAGGATTTCAGTCTCACATCCTGTTTGTTAGTTTGGGAATAAAATTGTGACCGGAAAGTTTTATATTCAATTTTAATTTCGGAGTCATTTCAGTAGTAAATAAAAAAAGACGATGATGACACAATCCGAAGGCTAATGCTCCATTCACATCCAGAGCTGCAGCCACAATCCTTCTCTTTGCAGTTTGAAATCCTCCAATCTGTGATGTTTCATTTTATAAAAATATTTGTTAATATTGTCATCATCTTTTATTTCAAGCTTCAAATCCCCTGCATATAGTTGTCATATTTATATAATAATATTCTGGCATCCCGGAGCCACCACTAGGGGGAGCATTACTGTGTTCAGAGATAATTCAGCTGTATATATGAACAGTAAGTGTCAGCCCCCCACCTGTGTGATCTATAGACCAGAGTGTGAGCTACTCTTCAAATGGGTCCGATCTTGACCTATAAAAATCTGGCAATATATAATTTTTAAATTGTTTTTTACTAGTATTTCCCTTTGAGGTCTGATCGCTCATTCAATATACTGTATTTCAGTATGGCTTGGTTATTAGAGATCGGTATCCATGGAAGGCCTACAAGTCTCTATGAGACTGTAGGCTGACAAGGCAACCAATCAGTGTCCACTGATGCAGTAACGGGGGGATGGCTATCCAAGATGGCGGCTGACATCCGCCATGTATGGTTAGAGCACAGCTTGTGAGCCCCCTCCATACACCCCGCAGCACTACAGCGTTACATTATGTTGTGAAGGGGTTTATAAATGCTGTATGGGGGGGGGGGGGCTTCTGAACACAGGATTAATAGATAAGGAGAAAAGGAATAGCTGAACTCTGTGTTAGTAGGAGGTGGGTGCCTATTGTAAGTGACTGTGGTATCTTTAGGGGCACAGTGTGGAGATGTTCTGCATAAAGAAGATGACAACTGGGCAGCCAAATTATTTGCAAGTAATCATGGACAGGAGAAATCATTTTTCTATTCCTGATGGAGAAGAAATATCACTTGTGAAGGGCTCAACAGGATGACGTCCAGGATGGACCAATCTGGCACAGAGGGTGTGGTCAGCAGCAGTGACTGCGTAATACAGTAAGTGATGTCCATATCTGCCTGATTACAGACCTTTTGTGGTATATTCACAGTTGGTACATATTTATGAGTGGCATATTCATTGCTGGTATATTTGCAGTATTGTAAATATATGGTTTGTGTCTGTATGTAGCATATATGGGGTCAGGGGTAGCAGACATAGCAGCTGGTATTGGGCCTGCATTGTCAGGGGGTCCGGCCTCTGACCTGACAAACTAAAGAATGGAGGATGTGACCCATTATATACATACAGGCAGTCCCCGGGGTATGTACAAGATAGGGTCATGAGGTTTGTTCTTAAGTTGAATTTGTATATAAGTCAAAACTGTATATTTTATAATTGTAGATCCAGACAAAAAAAATTTGGCCCCAGTGACAATTGGAATTTAAACATTTTTTTGCTGTAATGGGACCAATGATTATCCATAAAGCTTCATTACAGACACCTTACAGCTGATTATTGCAGCCTGGGACTATAGTAACATCCAGAGAGGTCACCAGAGGTCACAGGGGTCTGTCTGTAACTATGGGTTGTCTGTAAGTCGGTTGTCCTTAAGTAGGGGACCGCCTGTATTGTATTATTCTTTACATTATACAGAATAATATGTATATAACAGGTCACCTCTTCCACAGCATGAATCGGCAGCTCAGATAAGAAATATCTAGGGAGAGGTAGGGGGCAGCAGGACTGACCATGATCTAGGACAGTGATGGTGAACCTTTTTGAGGCCGAGTGCCCAAACTACAACCAAACCTGCTTATTTAAATATAAAAGGGCCAATGTGGCAAATTAAGCAGTAACATCTTACTGTCTGTTTTGTCACAGGTAGTAACAGACACCAATGTAGTTGAAAGAAAGAGGAGACATTCAGATTATCATTGTAGCTTCCCTCCAGGGTCCCCTGAAGAGAAAGAATTGCGGTGCCCATAGCAGGAGCCCCAATAATAACACAGCCTTGTCTGCACCTCCTTGCTCCCCCTGTAGTCCTGGGCAGCTAAGGATGTGTAGCTTTAAAATATCCCTGATCACAGCACATCCTGGGTGGCCAGGGACTGCAGGAGGAGGCTTTGAGTCCTGTCTGGAAACTCTGTGCTGGGGTGATGGCCTGGGTGCCCACAGAGAGTGCTCCGAGTGCCACCTCTGCCACCCGTGCCATAGGTTCGCCACCACTGCTCTAGTGGATGGGTGTCAAACACATAGTCCGTGGGCCACATCCGGCCCGGCTCATGTGTCTCTGCCTCCATGCTGTACTCATCAGGAGCGCAGTATAGCGGTAGGATCCGATACTCACCTTTCCTCGCTCCCACAAAGTAGCGCTCGTCGCTGTATGCAGCAGCCTCAGAGCCGAGGGAGTGAGGAAAGTTAAATAAATGTGGAGGCATTGTGAGAACATAGCTGACAAGGGAGCAATGTGGGAGAACTCTTGCAGGTAGGGGGCACTCTGGCTGGTATGGAAGGGTTTGTGGGGGCACTATGGCTGACATGAGGAACTCTGTCAGGTAAGGGGCACTATGGTTGGCATCGGGGGCTGTTGGGCACTCTGGCTTCCATGGGGGAAATGTGAGTGCGCTCTGGCTGGCCTTCAGTTACTGTGAGGGTGCTCTGGCTGGTCTTAGAGCACTTTGGCTGGCCTTTAGGCATTATCAGGGCACTCTGGCTGGCCTTGGGGTACTGTGGGGGCACTCTGGCTGGCCTTGAGGTACAGTTGGGGCACTCTGGCAGGTGTGGGAGCACTCTGGCTGGCCTTGAGGCACAGTCGGGGCACTCTGGCATGTGTGGGGGCACTCTGACAGGTGTGGGGCACTCTGGCTGGCCTTGGGGCACTGTTAGGAAACTATGGCAGGCTTAGGGACACTCTGGCTTTGGCCACTGTGGGGTTACTTTGACTATTGGCTGTTGCATGGGGACATTGTGACTATTGGCTGTTGCGTGGGGACATTGTGATTATTGGCTGGTGTGGGGACATTGTGACTATTGGCTGGTGTGGGGACATTGTGACTATTGGCTGGTGTGGGGACATTGTGACTATTGGCTGGTGTGGGGACATTGTGACTATTGGCTGGTGGGGGGACATTGTGATTATTGGCTGGTGTGGGGACATTGTGACTATTGGCTGGTGTGGGGACATTGTGACTATTGGCTGGTGTGGGGACATTGTGACTATTGGCTGGTGTGGGGACATTGTGACTATTGGCTGGCGGGGGGACATTGTGACTATTGGCTGGTGGGGGGACATTGTGACTATTGGCTGGTGGGGGGACATTGTGGCTATTGGCTGGCGTGGGGACATTGTGACTATTGGCTGATGGGGGGACATTGTGGCTATTGGCTGGCGTGGGGACATTGTGACTATTGGCTGGCGTGGGGACATTGTGACTATTGGCTGGTGTGGGGACATTGTGACCATTGGCTGGTGTGGGGACATTGTGACCATTGGCTGGTGTGGGGACATTGTGACTATTGGCTGGCGGGGGGACATTGTGACCATTGGCTGGTGTGGGGACATTGTGACTATTGGCTGGTGTGGGGACATTGTGACTATTGACTGGCGTGGGGACATTGTGACTATTGGCTGGCGGGGGGACATTGTGACTATTGGCTGGCGTGGGGACATTGTGACTATTGGCTGGTGTGGGGACATTGTGACCATTGGCTGGTGTGGGGACATTGTGACCATTGGCTGGTGTGGGGACATTGTGACTATTGGCTGGTGTGGGGACATTGTGACTATTGGCTGGTGTGGAGACATTGTGACTATTGGCTGGTGGGGGGGGGGGACATTGTGACTATTGGCTGGTGGGGGGGGGACATTGTGACTATTGGCTGTTGTGGGGACATTGTGACTATTGGCTGGCGGGGGGACATTGTGACTATTGGCTGTTGTGGGGACATTGTGACTATTGGCTGGTGTGGAGACATTGTGACTATTGGCTGGTGGGGGGACATTGTGGCTATTGGCTGGCGTGGGGACATTGTGACTATTGGCTGATGGGGGGACATTGTGGCTATTGGCTGGCGTGGGGACATTGTGACTATTGGCTGGCGTGGGGACATTGTGACTATTGGCTGGTGTGGGGACATTGTGACCATTGGCTGGTGTGGGGACATTGTGACCATTGGCTGGTGTGGGGACATTGTGACTATTGGCTGGCGGGGGGACATTGTGACCATTGGCTGGTGTGGGGACATTGTGACTATTGGCTGGTGTGGGGACATTGTGACTATTGACTGGCGTGGGGACATTGTGACTATTGGCTGGCGGGGGGACATTGTGACTATTGGCTGGCGTGGGGACATTGTGACTATTGGCTGGTGTGGGGACATTGTGACCATTGGCTGGTGTGGGGACATTGTGACCATTGGCTGGTGTGGGGACATTGTGACTATTGGCTGGTGTGGGGACATTGTGACTATTGGCTGGTGTGGAGACATTGTGACTATTGGCTGGTGGGGGGGGGGGACATTGTGACTATTGGCTGGTGGGGGGGGGACATTGTGACTATTGGCTGTTGTGGGGACATTGTGACTATTGGCTGGCGGGGGGACATTGTGACTATTGGCTGTTGTGGGGACATTGTGACTATTGGCTGGTGTGGAGACATTGTGACTATTGGCTGGTGGGGGGGGACATTGTGACTATTGGCTGTTGTGGGGACATTGTGACTATTGGCTGGCGGGGGGACATTGTGACTATTGGCTGGTGTGGGGACATTGTGACTATTGGCTGGTGTGGGGACATTGTGACTATTGGCTGGTGGGGGGACATTGTGACTATTGGCTGGTGTGGGGACATTGTGGCTATTGGCTGGTGGGGGGACATTGTGGCTATTGGCTGGCGTGGGGACATTGTGACTATTGGCTGGTGGGGGGGGACATTGTGACTATTGGCTGGTGGGGGGGGACATTGTGGCTATTGGCTGGCGTGGGGACATTGTGACTATTGGCTGGCGGGGGGACATTGTGACTATTGGCTGGCGTGGGGACATTGTGACTATTGGCTGGCGTGGGGACATTGTGACTATTGGCTGGTGTGGGGACATTGTGACCATTGGCTGGTGTGGGGACATTGTGACCATTGGCTGGTGTGGGGACATTGTGACTATTGGCTGGTGTTGGGACATTGTGACTATTGACTGGCGTGGGGACATTGTGACTATTGGCTGGCGGGGGGACATTGTGACTATTGGCTGGTGGGGGGGGACATTGTGGCTATTGGCTGGCGGGGGGACATTGTGACTATTGGCTGGTGTGGGGACATTGTGACTATTGGCTGGTGGGGGGGGGACATTGTGACTATTGGCTGTTGTGGGGACATTGTGACTATTGGCTGGTGTGGAGACATTGTGACTATTGGCTGGTGGGGGGGGGACATTGTGACTATTGGCTGTTGTGGGGACATTGTGACTATTGGCTGGCGGGGGGACATTGTGACTATTGGCTGTTGTGGGGACATTGTGACTATTGGCTGGTGTGGGGACATTGTGAATATTGGCTGGTGGGGGGACATTGTGGCTATTGGCTGGCGTGGGGACATTGTGACTATTGGCTGGTGGGGGGGGGACATTGTGACTATTGGCTGGTGGGGGGGGACATTGTGGCTATTGGCTGGCGTGGGGACATTGTGACTATTGGCTGGTGGGGGGGGGGACATTGTGACTATTGGCTGGCGGGGGGACATTGTGACTATTGGCTGTTGTGGGGGGACATTGTGACTATTGGCTGGCGGGGGGACATTGTGACTATTGGCTGGTGTGGGGACATTGTGACTATTGGCTGGTGGGGGGACATTGTGACTATTGGCTGGTGTGGGGACATTGTGACCATTGGCTGGTGTGGGGACATTGTGACCATTGGCTGGTGTGGGGACATTGTGACTATTGGCTGGTGTTGGGACATTGTGACTATTGACTGGCGTGGGGACATTGTGACTATTGGCTGGCGGGGGGACATTGTGACTATTGGCTGGTGGGGGGGGACATTGTGGCTATTGGCTGGCGGGGGGACATTGTGACTATTGGCTGGTGTGGGGACATTGTGACTATTGGCTGGTGGGGGGGGGACATTGTGACTATTGGCTGTTGTGGGGACATTGTGACTATTGGCTGGTGTGGAGACATTGTGACTATTGGCTGGTGGGGGGGGCATTGTGACTATTGGCTGTTGTGGGGACATTGTGACTATTGGCTGGCGGGGGGACATTGTGACTATTGGCTGTTGTGGGGACATTGTGACTATTGGCTGGTGTGGGGACATTGTGAATATTGGCTGGTGGGGGGACATTGTGGCTATTGGCTGGCGTGGGGACATTGTGACTATTGGCTGGTGGGGGGGGGACATTGTGACTATTGGCTGGTGGGGGGGGACATTGTGGCTATTGGCTGGCGTGGGGACATTGTGACTATTGGCTGGTGGGGGGGGGACATTGTGACTATTGGCTGGCGGGGGGACATTGTGACTATTGGCTGTTGTGGGGGGACATTGTGACTATTGGCTGGCGGGGGGACATTGTGACTATTGGCTGGTGTGGGGACATTGTGACTATTGGCTGGTGGGGGGACATTGTGACTATTGGCTGGTGGGGGGACATTGTGACTATTGGCTATTGTGCACATATTGACCATGGAGTTGTCTCAGGTTCCTTTAACAATAAGTTTAGCTTTGTGGCTGCCCCCAAATGGCTGAAGTAATGGAAATGCTGTATGAATGTAACTACTAAACATCTTGAGTACAGACATTTATACACTAATAAAGTTGCTTTTGACCCTTTTAGGGCAATCGCGAGGCCGATACGTCCCCTGGTAAAAATGAGTTTGACCCTGATCTGGTGGATACTTTTACTCCATGGACTTCAGTACATTATATTAGTATATAAGCATTGTCATAGTCACACAACTTTCCCAGATGCAGATAGGATTTATATGTAACAATGATTTTTGGATTCGTTCCTGGGGCTCTTGCTTTCTGCTTCCTCCCTGTGTAATATTTTCTGGTCTCCGGGCTTATTTTACCCCTCAGCAGATCTGTACGGATCTTTCCTGACCTCGGTGATGGGGACGAGAGGTTACACAAACCGTAGAATGACGAACCAAGCGGCGGGCAATGGTGAAAAAGCAGGCCAAACACAACGATGACAGAGCCGAGTCACAAATGAGCGGACACAATGTTACACACGTGTAGACCCTTTACCGGCCGCACATCCCACACGTCTCCTGGAGAATCAGCACAGATTTCATCTAAGAAATTATAAAATTCCTTTAGGTTTCTAGAATTTCAGATTTTCCTATTGAATGTTTCTTTCTCTTCTTTCAATGTTGTTTTTTTTTCAAAAATAATTTTATGTTTATAATTTATAAAGGTTCACGAACCTGCGCTAATTCATTTCTTATGTTCAGTTTTGTAGTGGTCCTGACTATAGAAACTACAGAAACTCAGTCACCACTAGTGGGAGCTCACGAGGATGTGGCTGACCACCATTATGTAATGTGTAACATGGCTGCCAGTCCATAGGGTGCTCCTGTGACCCATATCCCGGGTTGCGGGCTCACCTGTTCCCCTCTCCGTGTGTCAGCGCGCCACTTACCTGTCCCTATTCCTGTTTCGGCTCCCTGACTCCTAGGGTTCCCCGGCACCGGCTCTCTAAGATTTAAAGGGCCAGCGCACCGTTGATTGGTACTGGCCCTTCCCAGAATCCTTTATTACCCAGCTTCTCCCTGCACACCCCGCCGGATCTTCGTGCCTAGCGCCTTAGAGAAAGCTCTGTTCCAAGTTGTGGGCTGTTATTGTGATTTCCTGTTGTGACCCGGTTCCATCATTGACTTTGATCCTGTTCCGCCTTCTTTCACCTGTTGCTCTGTCCCCAACTCTGATCCTGTGCTGCCCGTCCTGACCTCCTGACTTGATTGTCCCTGACTACCATCCTGCTCAACGTCTGTGTACCTTTCCTTGGCTGCCACCCCGGGCAAAGTCGCAAACAACCTGGTGGTACCACGCCGCAGCAAGTCCAATCGGCTTTGCAGCGGGCTCCGATGAAAACTGGGTACCACTTAGATTCTGGTCCCAGGTGTCGGCTTACGTCATCGTCCACGGTGGTCCAGCATGTCCACTGCCCGTGGAGCCTGACAGTCCTCAATTGTATCATTCCATTAACTCCGAAACCTTCCAGTACAGGTTCATGTTCTAGGTTGGTGGTCACCGGGCTGAGGATAACTGGTTTCTAAATAACTGGAGACCATCCATCCCACATCGTCCAACAAGGAGAGATGCAAGGGAAGATGAAAATATGATTTTCCTTAAATCTCCATAATACGCCTTAAACTCTGAACTTTCAGCAGCGGAGTAGGACCTGAAGGTTCTGGCAAGGGGAACATCTTAAATGACTAGAGCCTCTGAGTGTTTAATATGTGACCTTCATGTTTCATGAGCTTAAATCTCCATATTTCACGCTTTTCCAGAAGCGCTGAGCCAATCCATCTCTTCATACTGTCCTGAGAGTGGGATACAGCGAGCCAGCTGCAGCCATTTACAGGAACATCTGCTTTGTGTAGATCACTTACGTCAAACTCAAGTTCCAAAGTGATGTTCCGGTCTGGACTGCCAAGACACAGAACAGAGTCACAGCAGACTCCACCCTGAGATCTGTTGTATCAGCCGAGACCTCCAAGTGATGGATTAACTTCTCAGGTCAGGTCTGTGCAGTCGCCTTCAGCACAATTTATGACTGAGAAGATAAGTCCTGATTAAGTCCATTAGTGGCCATTCCAGAGAGGCCTCGGTTCAGAGCCAAGCTGGCCCGGACCATGGATCCCTGGGAATGGATGTCCTCTGGCTGATTGACACGATAACACACATTATCCGATAAGGGAACGTGCATATATTACTCAGCATAATCTTACTAACAATGTCAGGCCGTCCATTGCCGACACCTCGTTAAAGGGTCGTTTATAGTCATGAAGACCATCACTCATCAACCATAAGTCGGTTTACTGGTGCCAAGAACTGAGAAGGTGTAAAATGTAGGGTATGAGTTGTCCCTGTAAACATGGTCTTCCCAGAAACGTAATAGATGAATAAAAAGTCAGAAGTGTAACCCGATTGTAAAGTGCAGAATTACAGATAGTGGTGGAATCACCCAGGCCATCAGTGGCAGAACTAGAAGCTGATGGGCCCCAATGCAAAGTCTGTGCCAGGTCCCCGACTATAATGTAAGGTTTATAATACTAGTCTTCTCATATCGGAAAGAGACACCTTATTGGCCCCCAAAGCCCCTTGGGCCCGGTTGCGACCGCACACTCTGCACCCCCTTGAGTTACACCCCTGCAGACCATCTACAAGAGATTATCGATATAACAGGGGCACCTGAGTCTGTCAAACTTTCCCATTTTCTCTATCTTACAGGAAGTCACCACCTTAAATTCAAACCATCAATTATTAGCAGAGAACATTAAAATATTACCAAAAAAGAAAATTAATTGTCCACAGCAGGAAATAAAAGTAATTGGGGCACATTTACTTACCCGTCCCGTTGACGCCGCCAATCCGGAATGTCCGACAAGGAATCGGGTCTGCCGCGATTCACTAAGATTGTGCGTCCAATTTCCTGCATGTGTCGCTTCCCCTGCTGAGGTCCGCCGGAGTTCACCTTCTTCTTCTTCCTGGTTTATGTGAGTGCTGATCTTGCGACACAATTTGATTTTTAAATTCTGCTGTTTGTCCGAATCAGTAGGGTTGTCCGATGGCCCCCCATTTGTGTCGCATTTATGTCGGCACCGATGCGGCACAGTCCAATCAGGTGCGCCGAAAACCCTGGGCAATGCAGCGCAAAACTGAAAAATTCGGGAAACCTGACGGAAATGCGCCTGACGGACCCTTAGTAAAAGTGCCCCATTGTTTCAAAACGAATTCATCTTCTAGGGCAGTGATGGCGAACGTTTTAGAGACCGAGTGCCCAAACTACAACAAAGACCCACTTATTTATCGCAAAGTGCCAACACAGAAATTTAATTTGTGATTTATACTCCCTTCTCCGTCACAGTTTTCATTGATACCAGCACCTGAGGACATCAATAAAGCAGAAAATAGTCCCAGGTACAGCTGTCACTTTAAAATAGCTCTGTGCACAGCAAGTCCTGGGCTGTCTGGGACTGCAGGAAGATACCTGGAGTCATCTCTGGTGATGGCCTGAGTGCCCACAGAAAGGGCTCCGAGTGCCACCTCTGGCACCAGTGCCATAGGTTAGCCATCACTGTTCTAGGGTAAAGGCCAATGGGTAAAACATTGTGCACCCTTGTAGTGGGACCCTAAAATGTCCTTCAAACAATTGGGTCAATGTGTGACTCTCTGAATGCCCAATGTTTGGTGTATACAAGACTCCGTGAGTATCCAATGTGTGACCAAACAACGGCTCATTGATAGTCCAATGAGGACAACTTTGTCTCGTTGACTACACCAGACATTTTGCTTAGGAAGAAGAGCTTGGTAAACGGGGGAAATTCAAAACCCCAGTACCTGAAGTCATTGACCCGAGTCAATGTGGGACCATTACTACCATCACAACTCTCTATGTTCTTCACAATAATTTGCTATCTTTAGGAAAATAGAAGTCCTCCTCATTGTTTTTACATTATGGCACATGATCTTCTGGAAAGGGTTGAGGGACATCATGACATCTAGAAAAGTCCCATTTCTGAATAAACTTAGTCCAGCTACCAGTCCTCTGCAGAGCTTGGCCTACAGATGAAGATGTTTTCCCTTTGTCTTCTTTGATTTATAGAGAGAACATAAATCTGAAATATATGAGACCTAATTCATGTGATTGTCCAATAACAGAATCTGCCAAGTCCTCAGCGGTTCTCATCTTGTCTTAATCTTCTCATGGGTAAGAATCATGACTATGTTCCAATCTCCAGACGTAGCCAAAGATTTCCATGACATGATGTCATATATCACCAGAGATGGAGCTTTAAGTGGGGGGGTGGGGTGATACTTTAGGCGGCCATCAGTGATGGATGACACATGGGGCTCCAACTATTAGTGCTGATACCTTATAATAACCTCTTACTATGGCTTATGAGTTCCAACATATTTGAGGATTTGTGGCAGATCATAATTTACCATTGAGGAGAAATTCTTTCAATCGCTGTGAGAAATTAATATTCTGTGATATATTGCTGACAAAACTTATTACATGAATTTGGAGTCTTGGAACGCGCTTTATAATCCTAGTGTGTGCACGATACAAGTCCTAGGGGCCTCCATCCTTAACCCCTTATATCTATGGCATTGTGATTGATAGGGTATATAGCCTGCCAGCCCCCTGTAGTGTATAGGCTGCCAGCCCCCTGTAGTGTATAGCCAGCCTCCTGTAGTATATAGCCTGCCAGCCCCTTTAGTATATAGCCTGCAAGCCCCCTGTAGTATACAGCCAGCCAGCCCCTATAGTATATAGCCTGCCAGCCCCCTGTAGCATATAGCCTGCCAGCCCATGTAGTATATAGCCTGCCAGCCCCCTGTAGTATATAGCCTGCCAGCCCCCTGTAGTATATAGCCTGCAAGCCCCCTGTAGTGTATAGCCTGCCAGCCCCCTGTAGTGTATAGCCTGTCAGCCCCCTGTAGTGTATAGCCTGCCAGCCCCCTGTAGTATACAGCCTGCAAGCCCCCTGTAGTGTATAGCCTGCCAGCCCCCTTAGTGTATAGCCTGCAAGACCCCTGTAGTGTATAGCCTGCCAGCCCCCTGTAGTGTATAGCCTGCCAGCCCCCTGTAGTGTATAGCCTGCCAGCCCCCTGTAGTATATAGCCTGCCAGCCCTTGTAGTATGTAGCCTGCCAGCCCCCATAGTGTATTGCCAGCCTCCTGTAGTATATAGCCTGCCAGCCCCCTGTAGTGTATAGCCTGCCAGCCCTCTGTAGTGTATAGCCAGCCTCCTGTAGTATATAGCCTGCCAGCCCCCTTAGTGTATAGCCTGCCAGCCCCCTGTAGTATACAGCCAGCCAGCCCCTATAGTATATAGCCTGCCAGCCCCCTGTAGCATATAGCCTGCCAGCCCCTGTAGTATATAGCCTGCCAGCCCCCAGTAGTATATAGCCTGCAAGACCCCTGTAGTGTATAGCCTGCCAGCCCCCTGTAGTGTATAGCCTGCCAACCCCCTGTAGTGTATAGCCTGCCAGCCCCCTGTAGTATATAGCCTGCCAGCCCTTGTAGTATGTAGCCTGCCAGCCCCCATAGTGTATTGCCAGCCCCCTGTAGTATGTAGCCTGCCAGCCTCCTGTAGTATATAGCTTGCCAGCCCCCTGTAGTCTATAGCCTGCCAGCCTCCTTTAGTATACAGCCAGCCAGCCCCTTGTAGTATATAGCCTGCCAGCCCCCTATAGTATATAGCCTGCCAGCCCCCTGTAGTGAATAGCATGCCAGCCCTCTGTAGTATATAGCCTGCCGGCCCCCTGTAGTATATAGCTTGCCAGCCCCTTGAGTATATAGCCTACTAACCACTTCTAGTATATAGCCTGCCAGCCCCTGCCCCCAATAGAATGCCTGTAAGAAAAAAAAAACTGTGTACTCACCTTCCGAGGCCCCCCCCCCCCAGCAGGTTCTCTTCTATACAGCAATGCTCCGTTTCCCCATGCCATCTGTCACAGGCACCATGGTGTCAGACGCTTGCTGACATCATACTGTGTGCCGATGCCGGCGTACATAGTAGAATGTCAGAGCCCGGCTTACGTCAAAATCCCTGTGACAGCGCGGAGAAACGGATCCAATGCCGGAGCATTGCTGTATAGAAGAGGACCTGGCGGAGGGTGTCGGAAGGTGAGTGCACTGTTTGTTTTTTTCTTGACTCGAGTATAAGCCAAGGTGAGGTTTTTCAGCACCTTATAAGCCGAGGTGAGGTTTTTCAGCACCTTTTTTTGTGCTGAAAAACTCGGCTTATACTCAAATATATACGGTAAGGGTTTTTATTGGTGTATCAATATATTTGTATCTACTTTTGCAATGAATCTTATCTTTTGAGGATTTTTTTTACACACCACACTTTTTTTTGTAGTTCACATTTGTTTATGGTGGGGGTCCCTTAGTATATGGACCTTATTGTAGATCTTGCTACAATTTGTTTAATCAGCAACCTCCACCTGGCAGCTAGAGCCAAGATGGGAAATATCCCTAAATCTGAATCATTAACCCTCCATAAAACAATGGGACACATTTACTAAGGGTCCGCACACCACATTTCCTTATGGTTTTCCGACTCTTTCTGATTTGCGCCGCATTTAACAGGGGTTTTTGGCGCACACAATCGGATTCGGCACGCACCGACTTTCATGTGACACAAATCGGAGGGCGGGCTGTCGGATAACCCGACTGATTTGGACTGAGCGCGGGATTTAAAACTCAAATTATGTCGCAAGACAATGCACTTACATGCACCGGGAAGAAGAAGGTGAACTCTGTCGGACCTGAGCGGGGAAGAGACACATGCAGGATATCGGGCGCACAATCTTGGTGAATCGCGCCGGACCCGGATCCTCGTCGGACAATGCACTTGGGGGATCGCGACAGGAACGGGTAAGTAAATGTGCCCCAATATGTGGATCACAACGGAGGAAACTACCTGAATTGCAGCAATGATGTCCTATGTTAAGACTAGTATTATTTGGCTATGAGGTCCCCAGCTATTGACTGGCTGGCCACCAGAGCACCGTAGGATTTTCTGATGAGCCACGGCTCTAACCGAGTAATTTACCCCAGAAGTCCAACTGAAGACCACCCACTTTGAAGCCTGCTAGGGTCTACTTCCTAGAGGTAGATGGAGCGTTGGCCCCCAAGGTAATTTTTTGACTTATTCTTATTCCATAGGCTATGGAGGGCTCAGCAGGATGACTGTATGGAGCTATCGACCTCTCCCTCCCATGTTACCAGTGGCACCGGCATCCAATCCCTTTATCCAGTGGTCTTGTATTCTCACCCATTGAGGAAACCCCGGCTTCATTTCTATGAAGGGTTTAGTGAGGTGCCGCCATCTTCTCTTATTTCCTGGTCATGGCCAATGATATCTAGTCCGGGCCTCCTTACTGTGGGCCCTTGATTTCTTCCCTGTCCTAATGGTCAGACATTTTTGGTCTACATTGTTCTCTGTCAGATGGATACATCAAAATAAAAATACAATAGGATTTGTATAACACATTCGGTCGCTGTGCAGGAGATGTAGACCCTGTGTTCCTCCAAACCTTTCCAAAAATTCGCAACATGGCTCCCAACCGGCCATATCCCATTTTCATCAAGGCTCAGTGAAAGTGTCATTCCAAGTCTGGAGCTAAAAGTTGCCTTTCTTTGGGATGAAGTGTGAGGGCAACCATGAGAGGCATCACTGCAGGAGAAGGAGAGTCTTGTCCAGTCATGGTGGGAGTTGTAGTTCATCAGAAGTGGGCAAGACCTGAGTTGGAAATCAGTTGGAAATTTAGGTGACTGAGAACTTGCCACCATTGTCTCACCATTAGAGGTTACTATCAGCCACGTCTCTTCCAAAACATTGGCACATACGACCAAGTGGGTGGTTTCACATATGACGTGGCCGAGGAGCCGATATAAAGTACAAACCAAACACATGAAGACATCAAAGGCAAGAACATATGATGTCATCAGCCATAAAAGACACAGCCAAGAGGCAGCGCCTCTACTACAAGGTCACGGCCGGGTCTCATTTACTTTTATTAGTTGTGGATTTACGTCCTGAATAATGGCCCTATAGATGTCATGTCCTCACGGGTCATGGTGTCATCCAGTCCCATTACTTATAGGGGGCAGGGGAATGTGTTGGAGCCCTGGGGATTTTTCTATGTTATTTTTACAGTTTCTGATTGAGTAGATCACATCAAGGACAAGATATTGTTTATTAGAGGGTCGTCAGGTTCAGAAAACCCTCTAAACCAAGGAATTCAACATAAGCCAGAAAGATTCCAAAGGCGCAGACCCCAGAATACTTGAGTGGACACTCCCTATTAACCTGAGTGCCTGTTCCCTAAGATCTTAGGTGCACACTCCATATTCACTTGGATACATGCCATCTATATAGCTTGATGGACCTGGATACACACTGCGTGTATGTCAAGTACCAAGGCTTGCGCACTAAAAATACTAAAAACTGGTCCTTGCGCCAGTTCTCTGCCGGACTTTTGTGGGGAAATTGCACTAGGCATCATGTGACACCAATTATGGGGCGTTCCGGTGCTCAGTCGGAGTTGGGGCTTGAAGAAGGTTCATCTTTGGTGATGGGGTCAATTTAGGTTATAAACATCATGGAGGTGCTTGGGGTCCCATTGGATGCTGGCTGAAGCTTGACATGTGCACAGCGCCCCCTAGTTTCTGCTAGGTCATACATATTGCTTATTGTGGGCTGTACCAATACAGCAGGGAGGGGGGTAAGAAATACCAGGACTGTGCACATTGAAGAACAATAATTAAGGGTAGCCCCATCCCCGAGCAGATGAGAGTTATTAAGGCTCCCGACACCAGGGATCATTAGTGGCCGGTTAATTACAGATTATTCAGGAAAATGCGGATCCTTCCATTACTGAATTACATAAATTCCAGTGGATGAAATCTGGTCTAAACAATATAACAACGCATCTATGTATCTGGTTAATTCAGAGCTCTGGAGCCGGACTGTGGGATAAATCCTTTATAATTCATCACAGAACCTTTAGGATATGAGCTTTAACCTGAAACATTGCCCACGCAGTGCTGAGCCATTCATATATTATACGTGTCATACCCTGTCTGACCTGCGGGCGTGCTGTCTACAGAGAACACAACTGTGAGCATCATAGAGAAGAAGGCAGAGCACCCAGGCAGCACCATACTCAATACCACCACCTAGTGGTACCTAGATTACCTGCACTGATATTGGTTTGTATGAATAGTCTAAGAACAAACTCTACCATGTAATGTGATATTATCACAGAGCGGCTGGTGGAGGCTTCTGGATATTTCTCTGTACAGTGTCCATAGAAAGAGGTAAGTGGCCTCCGCCTTGTAACCTTCCTGAGTGACGTTTCATTAGCTGCTAATGAGGTGTAAATGGATGGAAGCTGCAATGACAATATCCAGATACAGCGTCTGTTCTGCAAGGTGTACACAGCGACCAAGCCCCAGAGAACATCATGATGTCACCACCAGGGGCTCCCAACCAGAACCTTCATAAAACCTCCGCCTGAGGCTACATGGAGGAGTCAGCTGAGGTCCAAGTATACAGCAGTCAGTATCACACACAGGATTAGATACACAGCTCTGCAGTCAGTATCACACACAGGATTAGAGACACAGCTCTGCAGTCAGTATCACATATGATAGGCTTAGATACATTGCTCAGCAGTCAGTATTACACTGACGTGTTCACCAGGGCAATCAAATGATATCATCAGGACAATGACGTGGTCACCGGGACAATCACATGATATCATCAGGACAATTATGTTGTCACCGGGACAATCACATGATATCATCTGGACAATTATGTGGTCACCGGGACAATCACATGATATCATCTGGACAATTATGTGGTCAACAGGACAATCACATGATATCATCTGGACAATGACATGGTCACCGGGGCAATCACATGATATCATCAGGACAATGACATGGTCACCGGGACAATCACATGATATCATCAGGACAATGACGTGGTCACCGGAGCAATCACATGATATCATCTGGACAATGACATGGTCACCGGGACAATCACATGATATTATCAGGACAATTATGTGGTCACCAGGGCAATCACATGATATCATCTGGACAATGACATGGTCACCGGGACAATCACATGATATCATCAGGACAATGACGTGGTCACCGGAGCAATCACATGATATCATCTGGACAATGACATGGTCACCGGGGCAATCACATGATATCATCAGGACAATGACGTGGTCACCGCAGCAATCACATGATATCATCTGGACAATGACATGGTCACCGGGACAATCACATGATATCATCAGGACAATTATGTGGTCACCGGGGCAATCACATGATATCATCTGGACAATTATGTGGTCACCGCGACAATCACATGATACCATCTGGACAATTATGTGGTCAACAGGACAATCACATGATACCATCAGGACAATTATGTGGTCACCGGGGCAATCACATGATATCATCAGGACAATGACGTGGTCACCGGAGCAATCACATGATATCATCTGGACAATGACATGGTCACCGGGACAATCACATGATATCATCAGGACAATGACGTGGTCACCGGAGCAATCACATGATATCATCTGGACAATGACATGGTCACCGGGACAATCACATGATATCATCAGGACAATGACGTGGTCACCGGAGCAATCACATGATATCATCTGGACAATGACATGGTCACCGGGACAATCACATGATATCATCAGGACAATTATGTGGTCACCGGGGCAATCACATGATATCATCTGGACAATTATGTGGTCACCGCGACAATCACATGATACCATCTGGACAATTATGTGGTCAACAGGACAATCACATGATACCATCAGGACAATGACATGGTCACCGCGGCAATCACATGATATCATCAGGACAATTATGTGGTCACCAGGACAATCACATGATATCATCAGGACAATTATGTGGTCACCAGGACAATCACATGATATCATCTGGACAATTATGTGGTCACCGGGACAATCACATGATATCATCAGGACAATGACGTGGTCACAGGGAGAATAACATGATATCATCAGGACAATGACATGGTCACCGGGGCAATCACATGATACCATCAGGACAATGACATGGTCACCGGGGCAATCACATGATATCATCTGGACAATTATGTGGTCACCGGGACAATCACATGATATCATCTGGACAATTATGTGGTCACCAGGACAATCACATGATATCATCTGGACAATTATGTGGTCACCAGGACAATCACATGATATCATCTGGACAATTATGTGGTCAACAGGACAATCACATGATACCATCAGGACAATGGCATGGTCACCAGGACAATCACATGATATCATCAGGACAATTATGTGGTCACCAGGACAATCACATGATATCATCTGGACAATTATGTGGTCACCGGGACAATCACATGATATCATCAGGACAATGACGTGGTCACTGGGACAATCACATGATATCATCAGGACAATGACATGGTCACCGGGGCAATCACATGATATCATCAGGACAATGACGTGGTCACCGGAGCAATCACATGATATCATCTGGACAATTATGTGGTCACCGGGACAATCACATGATATCATCTGGACAATTATGTGGTCACCAGGACAATCACATGATATCATCAGGACAATTATGTGGTCACCAGGACAATCACATGATATCATCTGGACAATTATGTGGTCACCGCGACAATCACATGATATCATCTGGACAATTATGTGGTCAACAGGACAATCACATGATACCATCAGGACAATGACGTGGTCACCGGGGCAATCACATGATATCATCAGTACAATTATGTGGTCACCAGGACAATCACATGATATCATCTGGACAATGACATGGTCACCGGGGCAATCACATGATATCATCAGGACAATTATGTGGTCACCAGGACAATCACATGATATCATCTGGACAATTATGTGGTCAACAGGACAATCACATGATACCATCAGGACAATGACGTGGTCACCGGGGCAATCACATGATATCATCAGGACAATTATGTGGTCACCAGGACAATCACATGATATCATCTGGACAATTATGTGGTCACCGCGACAATCACATGATATCATCTGGACAATTATGTGGTCAACAGGACAATCACATGATACCATCAGGACAATGACATGGTCACCGGGGCAATCACATGATATCATCAGGACAATTATGTGGTCACCAGGACAATCACATGATATCATCTGGACAATTATGTGGTCACTGGGACAATCACATGATATCATCTGGACAATGACGTGGTCACAGGGAGAATAACATGATATCATCAGGACAATGACATGGTCACCGGGGCAATCACATGATATCATCAGGACAATGACGTGGTCACCGGAGCAATCACATGATATCATCTGGACAATTATGTGGTCACCGGGACAATCACATGATATCATCTGGACAATTATGTGGTCACCGGGACAATCACATGATATCATCTGGATAATGACATGGTCACCGGGGCAATCACATGATATCATCAGGACAATTATGTGGTCACCAGGACAATCACATGATATCATCTGGACAATTATGTGGTCACCGCGACAATCACATGATATCATCTGGACAATTATGTGGTCAACAGGACAATCACATGATACCATCAGGACAATGACATGCTCACCGGGGCAATCACATGATATCATCAGGACAATTATGTGGTCACCGGGACAATCACATGATATCATCAGGACAATTATGTGGTCACCAGGACAATCACATGATATCATCAGGACAATGACGTGGTCACCGGGACAATCACATGATATCATCTGGACAATTATGTGGTCACTGGGACAATCACATGATATCATCTGGACAATTATGTGGTCACCAGGACAATCACATGATACCATCAGGACAATGACGTGGTCACAGGGAGAATAACATGATATCATCAGGACAATGACATGGTCACCGGGGCAATCACATGATACCATCAGGACAATTATGTGGTCACCGGGGCAATCACATGATATCATCAGGACAATGACGTGGTCACCAGGACAATCACATGATATCATCAGGACAATGACGTGGTCACCAGGACAATCACATGATATCATTTGGACAATTATGTGGTCACAGGGAGAATAACATGATATCATCAGGACAATGACGCGGTCACAGGGACAATCACATGATATCATCAGGACAATGACATGGTCACCGGGGCAATCACATGATATCATCAGGACAATTATGTGGTCACCAGGACAATCACATGATATCATCAGGACAATGATGTGGTCACCAGGACAATCACATGATACCATCAGGACAATGACGTGGTCACCAGGACAATCACATGATACCATCAGGACAATTATGTGGTCACCTGGACAATCACATGATACCATCAGGACAATGACGCGGTCACTGGGACAATCACATGATATCATCAGGATAATTATGTGGTCACAGGGAGAATAACATGATATCATCAGGACAATGACGTGGTCACTGGGACAATCACATGATATCATTTGGACAATTATGTGGTCACAGGGAGAATAACATGATATCATCAGGACAATGACGCGGTCACAGGGACAATCACATGATATCATCAGGACAATGACATGTGGTCAGCAGGAGTGTGATGTGGTGACCAGGGCAATTACATGAGATCATCAGGTCAATGTCATTGTGTCCATCAGGGCAATCACGTGATATCTTCAAGTCAATGATACGAGATCACCAGGACAATGACAACATGTGGCCATCTTCATAGCATCATCACAGAACCCACTTGACCACAAGGTTAAAGCATCAATCAAATATTGTCATTACGTTCATCAAATGTGGTCACCAGGTCGATCACATCTGGTGATCGTGACCATCAAACACAGTTCTCAAAAAATCCCACATGCTCATCCCAACAATCACACAATACTATCACATCACAAATAAGTGGTGGTCATCAAGACTATCAAATGTAGCCATTAAATTGGCCAATTATATGACACAATGTACATCCCATTATACTTGATGGAACATCTAAAAAACAATTGACATCTTCCCAGTAATTCTGAGCTCTTACCTGCCAAGATGAACACTCCAACAAGAATAAGGAAGACCAGTAAGTAGAGAGCGACCACTGCATACTTCAGAGCTGCGATAGACCCCAACTGACCGCAGCGGCGTGATTTCCTTCCATTGGCTGGACCTGAACATGAAGAAGAGGGGATATCTATGATACATCTTGGAAAATTGGTTCTGAAGAACTATATTGGTCTACAGGAGGTCACACAGGACATAGTCTGAGAATCATGATCCTACTCTAAGGCTGGTATTGAAAACAGAAGAGTCAGTTGTCCTCCTGAACCTAAGTGTGTAGGAGATCCAATGTTATGCAAATGTCTCCTAACCATGATATTGACGATGATATACGAAGATACTTCCAACCTAATCTGTCAACATATTGATATCATTGATGGAACTGGACAATTGTCATCAGGCACTTAGCCTTATACCTAATGGAGGGATCCAAAACAAGCTTAGCACCACCACTGGTCAACTAAAGAATTAATGCTGATGGTTACCATTAAAATCAGTGGTTCTTGGCTGGTGTCTTGAATAAGTCATGCTCTGGTAAGTTGATGAGACCTCCAAATGCCAGGCCAACCGTTAACAACTCTTTCTGTTTTAACATTGCTTATAAAATGTTCTAAATTAGACGACCCCTCACTCATATTTCCTCGGTTGAGATTCACTATGAGGTTCACTGTTCAGAGATCTGGTGATCCTTGATAGAACCCATAAATTTATGCAATCTTACTCTTGGCAGACATCAATATGACTAAATCATAAGTGGTTGTGTCTATATCTTGAGGGGTAAATCCCTTCATCTGACCCTCATTAACAGATATTGAAGAAAAAACCTAAGGCTCTTCGTATTAGTCGATGACTCCACCATTGTTATGACTCGGTTTAATGATGTAATTCTGCCGAAGTCTCTGATTTATCATGAGGAAGTCACATCTCGCCATCTCTTCCGTTCATTGCTCTCAGTTCCTAATAGTTTGGTCTATAAATTGTGTTGGGTTAAAGTGAAAAACCAAAAAGACCTCAAAAGGGAAACAGATGGAAATCCCACAAAAACCTCAATAAATTGTGGTCTGGATGGTGGGGCCAATTTTAATATATAAAAGATGTACAGAATTCCGACATGAGATATATAGAGGAACCTTCCATGAAAGGACCGTATATCACATTACGAGGAGGCAGGACCTCTATGATATCAGGACATGGGTGCTACACTGTCCCTATAGCTGCCACTGTAGGACCAAAAGTCCTTTCTGATGCCTTGATAGGTTTCTTGCCTCCTATTTTACCTCAGATGAGTCTGAGGCCATCAGCCAAGCCGTGTAACTTCCCCCCATGGCCACTTTGTCCGAACCCCAATGGATCAGTTTGATTTGTAGCTGGTGTTATCCTTTATACATGTAACGCAGCCGATGCTACTGTATGGATTGACCTTACTCCCAAAGGTATTGACTAATTGGTCTCTTAGTTTACACCCTTGGACCCAAGAAGGAGAAGCTGTACTTCTCTGCATGTAATTACGAGGTAGTAGAGTGTCTACTGGTGGATGTCTTTACTCAATGGTATCTAACCATGGTGAGTCATATGGCACTGGTGCATAGCACCAAAAAGACTATTAGTTGCATAGTCAACGGACAAGTCAGGGTCAGGTCATTCAGAGTTTTACAGTAGTTAGGCAGAGAGTTAGGGCTAGGCAGAGGTCAGGACTGGAGAAAAAGGTACTGAGTTGGTAAAACAGGGAGATGTCCAACGTGGGTTGTCCAAGTACACAGAGCATTAGAAGAGCTTAGTATGAAGTAGCATGTGAGGAAGCTACTGCTCAGGCACCTTACCATAGACATAGGTTAGGGATAGGCGGAGGTCAGGACTGGAGAAAAAAGTACTGAGTTGGTAAAACAGGGAGACGTCCAACGTGGGTCATCCAAGTACACAGAGCATTAGAAGAGCTTAGTATGAAGTAGCATGTGTGGAAGCTACTGCTCAGGCACCTTACCATAGACATAGGTTAGGGATAGGCGGAGGTCAGGACTGGAGAAAAAAGTACTGAGTTGGTAAAACAGGGAGACGTCCAACGTGGGTCATCCAAGTACACAGAGCATTAGAAGAGCTTAGTATGAAGTAGCATGTGTGGAAGCTACTGCTCAGGCACCTTACCATAGACATAGGTTAGGGATAGGCAGAGGTCAGGGCTGGAGAAAAAGGTACAGAGTTGGTAAAACAGGGAGACGTCCAACGTGGGTTATCCAAGTACACGGAGCATTAGAAGAGCTTAGTATGAAGTAGCATGTGAGGAAGCTACTGCTCAGACACCCTACCATAGGCATAGGTTAGGGCTAGGCAGAGGTCAGGACTGGAGAAAAAAGTACTGAGTTGGTAAAACAGGGAGACGTCCAACGTGGGTCGTCCAAGTACACGGAGCATTAGAAGAGCTTAGTATGAAGTAGCATGTGAGGAAGCTACTGCTCAGGCACCTTACCATAGACATAGGTTTGGGTTATCATGGGTGCATCATTACTACTTGCTAAGTAAAAACTTCAGGAGAAGGTAAGTACCTGGCACTTATCATCATTACAGTAGAAATACTCCAGGACAATCATCAGATGTAGTTGTGCTCGTTGAAGCAGCAGGTGTACGGTAATAGAAGATCCTGCTAAACATTCATATTTTACATGAAGCCATGAAATCCGACTCAACACCTGAAGATTACTCCTCGATCAAGAGTAATAGTCACCAAGCAACGGGGGCTACGGTCCCCCTCCTCATCCCCTCCGATCTGGGGCAATGACGTTGTAAACATATCAGCAGGGATCACATTCATTCCACAAAGATAATTAGATATTAATAGTCAAGGCATTGGAACCTCCTAAGTAACTTTATCCGGGATGAACCGGGGTCTCTCCATAGTCTCTGTGCCAAAAACTTCCTATTATTGGCCGGAGCGTGCTGCATGTAATGTGATCCCAAGCTCCAGAGACCCCTGGAACAACACAAGGAACATAACAAGAGTCTGCAACCCTACTATAAAACTTCACACGTGTTCTCCTAGAAGTGTTCTTCACAACGTTCTCTCTCCGTATGACCCATTGTATCCATCCCTCCCTCCAACTATGTGACATCTTATGATTAACAGGGAAAAGCCGGCATCTCACGGTGGACACAAACATTTATACAGCTGGTAAATTGGCTCTCCATCGTTGTGGTGGAGGTCCAGGAAGACGTTCACCTTGGCACCAGAGCCAGGTCTCTGAGGAGAAGGTGGTTTCCCCAGAAACCCATGATCGAAACATCTCCCTTAGTCAACCAAGTGAACTCAGATGACATCGAAAGATTCTGTCGGCCAAAAATGTAACAAAAAAACTCTGCCATGGAACGAAAGAAGAAGTTTACGTAGAATCATTGGGTAATAGAAACGTTTCACGAGCTGTCGCCACATGGAAATGTATTATCTCCATATACTTCTCTCTATCTATAGGAGCTTCACAGGGCAGGGCCGGGCAGGTGCTCCACCGATCTTGGCCAATGTCCCTGGCACCTCCTCGGGATAGAATGTGATCCCAGAAATCTGCTGCCCAGAACCGCAATCCCATACATGAGTAATCCTGTTCCCATAATGGTCATGTTGTAAGTGGAGTGAGGTCCTCTCGAGGGTGGGTGTGGACGCTGTATCCATTGGCTCGGGTTTTTATCTCGGCTTACACGTTCTGGGGTTATGCTATAAAATGTCTTGTTTTAGGAATGATCTGTTCATCGACCACAGAAAGATTTAGCCAGGATTATTTATTAAGGGGGGAGGGGGGGATTCTCCAGATCATGGCCACCCACCAGCAGGACCTGAACTAGAAGTATATAGTCAACATCTTAAGGGATTTCACGTCACTGGGGTCACATAGACAACATGCAGAAGGAAATGGTGTTTTAATATTTAAGATAATCTCACATAACAATAGACCCAAATAATCAGCCATTATAAGGAAATTTATGGAATGACCACGTATGACCTATAGGAAGACTGCACACGACCCAGAGCCATCACAAAATCCTATGTACAGAACAGAGCATGAGCTCCCTGATCATACCAAAACTTCTATCCTAAATTCAGTTATATCCTGGGATAGAAAGTACTTATATTCCTGTACATAGGGGGCAGTATTATAGTAGTTATATTCTTGTACATAGGGGGCAGTATTATAGTAGTTATATTCCTGTACATAGGGGACAGTATTATAGTAGTTATATTCTTGTACATAGGGAACAGTATTATAGTAGTTATATTCTTGTACATAGGGGACAGTATTATAGTAGTTATATTCCTGTACATAGGGGGCAGTATTATAGTAGTTATATTCTTGTACATAGGGGGCAGTATTATAGTAGTTATATTCTTGTACATAGGGGGCAGTATTATAGTAGTTATATTCTTGTACATAGAGGCAGTATTATAGTAGTTATATTCTTGTACATAGGGGACAGTATTATAGTAGTTATATTCTTGTACATAGGGGACAGTATTATAGTAGTTATATTCCTGTACATAGGGGGCAGTATTATAGTAGTTATATTCTTGTACATAGGGGGCAGTATTATAGTAGTTATATTCTTGTACATAGGGGGCAGTATTATAGTAGTTATATTCTTGTACATAGAGGCAGTATTATAGTAGTTATATTCTTGTACATAGAGGCAGTATTATAGTAGTTATATTCTTGTACATAGAGGCAGTATTATAGTAGTTATATTCTTGTACATAGAGGCAGTATTATAGTAGTTATATTCTTGTACATAGAGGCAGTATTATAGTAGTTATATTCCTGTACATAGGGGGCAGTATTATAGTAGTTATATTCTTGTACATAGGGGGCAGTATTATAGTAGTTATATTCTTGTACATAGGGGACAGTATTATAGTAGTTATATTCCTGTACATAGGGGGCAGTATTATAGTAGTTATATTCTTGTACATAGGAGGCAGTATTATAGTAGTTATATTCTTGTACATAGGGGGCAGTATTATAGTAGTTATATTCTTGTACATAGAGGCAGTATTATAGTAGTTATATTCTTGTACATAGAGGCAGTATTATAGTAGTTATATTCTTGTACATAGAGGCAGTATTATAGTAGTTATATTCTTGTACATAGAGGCAGTATTATAGTAGTTATATTCTTGTACATAGAGGCAGTATTATAGTAGTTATATTCCTGTACATAGGGGGCAGTATTATAGTAGTTATATTCTTGTACATAGAGGCAGTATTATAGTAGTTATATTCTTGTACATAGAGGCAGTATTATAGTAGTTATATTCTTGTACATAGAGGCAGTATTATAGTAGTTATATTCTTGTACATAGAGGCAGTATTATAGTAGTTATATTCCTGTACATAGGGGGCAGTATTATAGTAGTTATATTCTTGTACATAGAGGCAGTATTATAGTAGTTATATTCCTGTACATAGGGGGCAGAATTATAGTAGTTATATTCCTGTACACAGGGGCCAGTATTATAGTAGTTATATTCCTGTACATAGGGGGCAGTATTATAGTAGTTATATTCTTGAACATAGGGGGCAGTATTATAGTAGTTATATTCCTGTACATAGGGGGAAGTATTATAGTAGTTATATTCTTGTACATAGTGGGCAGTATTATAGTAGTTATATTCCTGTACATAGGGGCAGTATTATAGTAGTTATATTCCTGTACATAGGTGGCAGTATTATAGTAGTTATATTCCTGTACATAGGGGGCAGTATTATAGTAGTTATATTCTTGTACATAGGGGGCAGTATTATAGTAGTTATATTCCTGTACATAGGGGCAGTGTTATAGTAGTTATATTCTTGTACATAGGGGCAGTATTATAGTAGTTATATTCTTGTACATAGGGGCAGTATTATAGTAGTTATATTCCTGTACATAGGGGGCAGTATTATAGTAGTTATATTCCTGTACACAGGGGCCAGTATTATAGTAGTTATATTCCTGTACATAGGGGGCAGTATTATAGTAGTTATATTCTTGTACATAGGGGGTAGTATTATAGTAGTTATATTCCTGTACATAGGGGGCAGTATTATAGTAGTTATATTCTTGTACATAGGGGCAGTATTATAGTAGTTATATTCCTGTACATAGGGAGCAGTATTATAGTAGTTATATTCTTGTACATAGAGGCAGTATTATAGTAGTTATATTCCTGTACATAGGGGGCAGTATTATAGTAGTTATATTCCTGTACACAGGGGCCAGTATTATAGTAGTAATATTCCTGTACACAGGAGCCAGTATTATAGTAGTTATATTCTTGTACATAGGGGGCAGTGTTATAGTAGTTATATTCCTGTACATAGGGGGCAGTATTATAGTAGTTATATTCTTGTACATAGGGGCAGTATTATAGTAGTTATATTCCTGTACATAGGGAGCAGTATTATAGTAGTTATATTCTTGTACATAGAGGCAGTATTATAGTAGTTATATTCCTGTACATAGGGGGCAGTATTATAGTAGTTATATTCCTGTACACAGGGGCCAGTATTATAGTAGTTATATTCCTGTACATAGGGGGCAGTATTATAGTAGTTATATTCTTGTACATAGGGGGCAGTATTATAGTAGTTATATTCCTGTACATAGGGGGCAGTATTATAGTAGTTATATTCTTGTACATAGGGGGCAGTATTATAGTAGTTATATTCCTGTACATAGGGGCAGTGTTATAGTAGTTATATTCTTGTACATAGGGGCAGTATTATAGTAGTTATATTCTTGTACATAGGGGCAGTATTATAGTAGTTATATTCCTGTACATAGGGGGCAGTATTATAGTAGTTATATTCTTGTACATAGGGGCAGTATTATAGTAGTTATATTCCTGTACATAGGGAGCAGTATTATAGTAGTTATATTCCTGTACCTAGGGGCAGTATTATAGTAGTTATATTCTTGTACATAGGGGCAGTATTATAGTAGTTATATTCCTGTACATAGGGGGAAGTATTATAGTAGTTATATTCTTGTACATAGGGGGTAGTATTATAGTAGTTATATTCCTGTACATAGGGGGCAGTATTATAGTAGTTATATTCTTGTACATAGGGGGTAGTATTATAGTAGTTATACTCCTGTACATAGGGGGCAGTATTATAGTAGTTATATTACTGTACATAGGGGGCAGTATTATAGTAGTTATATTCTTGTACATAGGGGGCAGTATTATAGTAGTTATATTCTTGTACATAGGGGGCAGTATTATAGTAGTTATATTCTTGTACATAGAGGGCAGTATTATAGTAGTTATATTCCTGTACATAGGGGGAAGTATTAAAGTAGTTATATTCTTGTACATAGTGGGTAGTATTATAGTAGTTATACTCCTGTACATAGGGGGCAGTATTATAGTAGTTATATTACTGTACATAGGGGGCAGTATTATAGTAGTTATATTCCTGTACATAGGGGGCAGTATTATAGTAGTTATATTCTTGTACATAGGGGCAGTATTATAGTAGTTATATTCCTGTACATAGGGAGCAGTATTATAGTAGTTATATTCCTGTACATAGGGGCAGTATTATAGTAGTTATATTCTTGTACATAGGGGCAGTATTATAGTAGTTATATTCCTGTACATAGGGGGAAGTATTATAGTAGTTATATTCTTGTACATAGGGGGTAGTATTATAGTAGTTATATTCCTGTACATAGGGGGCAGTATTATAGTAGTTATATTCTTGTACATAGGGGGTAGTATTATAGTAGTTATACTCCTGTACATAGGGGGCAGTATTATAGTAGTTATATTACTGTACATAGGGGGCAGTATTATAGTAGTTATATTCTTGTACATAGGGGGCAGTATTATAGTAGTTATATTCTTGTACATAGGAGGCAGTATTATAGTAGTTATATTCCTGTACATAGGGGGCAGTATTATAGTAGTTATATTCTTGTACATAGGAGGCAGTATTATAGTAGTTATATTCTTGTACATAGGGGGCAGTATTATAGTAGTTATATTCTTGTACATAGAGGCAGTATTATAGTAGTTATATTCTTGTACATAGAGGCAGTATTATAGTAGTTATATTCTTGTACATAGAGGCAGTATTATAGTAGTAATATTCTTGTACATAGAGGCAGTATTATAGTAGTTATATTCTTGTACATAGAGGCAGTATTATAGTAGTTATATTCCTGTACATAGGGGGCAGTATTATAGTAGTTATATTCTTGTACATAGAGGCAGTATTATAGTAGTTATATTCCTGTACATAGGGGGCAGAATTATAGTAGTTATATTCCTGTACACAGGGGCCAGTATTATAGTAGTTATATTCCTGTACATAGGGGGCAGTATTATAGTAGTTATATTCTTGAACATAGGGGGCAGTATTATAGTAGTTATATTCCTGTACATAGGGGGCAGTATTATAGTAGTTATATTCTTGTACATAGGGGCAGTATTATAGTAGTTATATTCCTGTACATAGGGAGCAGTATTATAGTAGTTATATTCCTGTACATAGGGGCAGTATTATAGTAGTTATATTCTTGTACATAGGGGCAGTATTATAGTAGTTATATTCCTGTACATAGGGGGAAGTATTATAGTAGTTATATTCTTGTACATAGGGGGTAGTATTATAGTAGTTATATTCCTGTACATAGGGGGCAGTATTATAGTAGTTATATTCTTGTACATAGGGGGTAGTATTATAGTAGTTATACTCCTGTACATAGGG
This sequence comes from Engystomops pustulosus, assembly GCF_040894005.1. Lineage (NCBI taxonomy): Eukaryota > Metazoa > Chordata > Amphibia > Anura > Leptodactylidae > Engystomops > Engystomops pustulosus. The sequence goes on along the minus strand of NC_092413.1, from coordinate 220,879,152 downwards.
GGCAGTATTATAGTAGTTATATTACTGTACATAGGGGGCAGTATTATAGTAGTTATATTCTTGTACATAGGGGGCAGTATTATAGTAGTTATATTCTTGTACATAGGAGGCAGTATTATAGTAGTTATATTCCTGTACATAGGGGGCAGTATTATAGTAGTTATATTCTTGTACATAGGAGGCAGTATTATAGTAGTTATATTCTTGTACATAGGGGGCAGTATTATAGTAGTTATATTCTTGTACATAGAGGCAGTATTATAGTAGTTATATTCTTGTACATAGAGGCAGTATTATAGTAGTTATATTCTTGTACATAGAGGCAGTATTATAGTAGTAATATTCTTGTACATAGAGGCAGTATTATAGTAGTTATATTCTTGTACATAGAGGCAGTATTATAGTAGTTATATTCTTGTACATAGGGGGCAGTATTATAGTAGTTATATTCTTGTACATAGAGGCAGTATTATAGTAGTTATATTCTTGTACATAGAGGCAGTATTATAGTAGTTATATTCTTGTACATAGAGGCAGTATTATAGTAGTAATATTCTTGTACATAGAGGCAGTATTATAGTAGTTATATTCTTGTACATAGAGGCAGTATTATAGTAGTTATATTCCTGTACATAGGGGGCAGTATTATAGTAGTTATATTCTTGTACATAGAGGCAGTATTATAGTAGTTATATTCCTGTACATAGGGGGCAGAATTATAGTAGTTATATTCCTGTACACAGGGGCCAGTATTATAGTAGTTATATTCCTGTACATAGGGGGCAGTATTATAGTAGTTATATTCTTGAACATAGGGGGCAGTATTATAGTAGTTATATTCCTGTACATAGGGGGAAGTATTATAGTAGTTATATTCTTGTACATAGTGGGCAGTATTATAGTAGTTATATTCCTGTACATAGGGGCAGTATTATAGTAGTTATATTCCTGTACATAGGTGGCAGTATTATAGTAGTTATATTCCTGTACATAGGGGGCAGTATTATAGTAGTTATATTCTTGTACATAGGGGGCAGTATTATAGTAGTTATATTCCTGTACATAGGGGCAGTGTTATAGTAGTTATATTCTTGTACATAGGGGCAGTATTATAGTAGTTATATTCTTGTACATAGGGGCAGTATTATAGTAGTTATATTCCTGTACATAGGGGGCAGTATTATAGTAGTTATATTCCTGTACACAGGGGCCAGTATTATAGTAGTTATATTCCTGTACATAGGGGGCAGTATTATAGTAGTTATATTCTTGTACATAGGGGGCAGTATTATAGTAGTTATATTCCTGTACATAGGGGGCAGTATTATAGTAGTTATATTCTTGTACATAGGGGCAGTATTATAGTAGTTATATTCCTGTACATAGGGAGCAGTATTATAGTAGTTATATTCTTGTACATAGAGGCAGTATTATAGTAGTTATATTCCTGTACATAGGGGGCAGTATTATAGTAGTTATATTCCTGTACACAGGGGCCAGTATTATAGTAGTTATATTCCTGTACACAGGGGCCAGTATTATAGTAGTTATATTCTTGTACATAGGGGGCAGTGTTATAGTAGTTATATTCCTGTACATAGGGGGCAGTATTATAGTAGTTATATTCTTGTACATAGGGGCAGTATTATAGTAGTTATATTCCTGTACATAGGGAGCAGTATTATAGTAGTTATATTCTTGTACATAGAGGCAGTATTATAGTAGTTATATTCCTGTACATAGGGGGCAGTATTATAGTAGTTATATTCCTGTACACAGGGGCCAGTATTATAGTAGTTATATTCCTGTACATAGGGGGCAGTATTATAGTAGTTATATTCTTGTACATAGGGGGCAGTATTATAGTAGTTATATTCCTGTACATAGGGGGCAGTATTATAGTAGTTATATTCTTGTACATAGGGGGCAGTATTATAGTAGTTATATTCCTGTACATAGGGGCAGTGTTATAGTAGTTATATTCTTGTACATAGGGGCAGCATTATAGTAGTTATATTCTTGTACATAGGGGCAGTATTATAGTAGTTATATTCCTGTACATAGGGGGCAGTATTATAGTAGTTATATTCTTGTACATAGGGGCAGTATTATAGTAGTTATATTCCTGTACATAGGGAGCAGTATTATAGTAGTTATATTCCTGTACCTAGGGGCAGTATTATAGTAGTTATATTCTTGTACATAGGGGCAGTATTATAGTAGTTATATTCCTGTACATAGGGGGAAGTATTATAGTAGTTATATTCTTGTACATAGGGGGTAGTATTATAGTAGTTATATTCCTGTACATAGGGGGCAGTATTATAGTAGTTATATTCTTGTACATAGGGGGTAGTATTATAGTAGTTATACTCCTGTACATAGGGGGCAGTATTATAGTAGTTATATTACTGTACATAGGGGGCAGTATTATAGTAGTTATATTCTTGTACATAGGGGGCAGTATTATAGTAGTTATATTCTTGTACATAGGGGGCAGTATTATAGTAGTTATATTCTTGTACATAGAGGGCAGTATTATAGTAGTTATATTCCTGTACATAGGGGGAAGTATTAAAGTAGTTATATTCTTGTACATAGGGGGTAGTATTATAGTAGTTATACTCCTGTACATAGGGGGCAGTATTATAGTAGTTATATTACTGTACATAGGGGGCAGTATTATAGTAGTTATATTCCTGTACATAGGGGGCAGTATTATAGTAGTTATATTCTTGTACATAGGGGCAGTATTATAGTAGTTATATTCCTGTACATAGGGAGCAGTATTATAGTAGTTATATTCCTGTACATAGGGGCAGTATTATAGTAGTTATATTCTTGTACATAGGGGCAGTATTATAGTAGTTATATTCCTGTACATAGGGGGAAGTATTATAGTAGTTATATTCTTGTACATAGGGGGTAGTATTATAGTAGTTATATTCCTGTACATAGGGGGCAGTATTATAGTAGTTATATTCTTGTACATAGGGGGTAGTATTATAGTAGTTATACTCCTGTACATAGGGGGCAGTATTATAGTAGTTATATTACTGTACATAGGGGGCAGTATTATAGTAGTTATATTCTTGTACATAGGGGGCAGTATTATAGTAGTTATATTCTTGTACATAGAGGGCAGTATTATAGTAGTTATATTCCTGTACATAGGGGGAAGTATTATAGTAGTTATATTCTTTTACATAGGGGGTAGTATTATAGTAGTTATACTCCTGTACATAGGGGGCAGTATTATAGTAGTTATATTACTGTACATAGGGGGCAGTATTATAGTAGTTATATTCTTGTACATAGGGGGCAGTATTATAGTAGTTATATTCTTGTACAAAGGGGGCAGTATTATAGTAGTTATATTCTTGTACATAGAGGGCAGTATTATAGTAGTTATATTCCTGTACATAGGGGGCAGTATTATAGTAGTTATATCCCTGTACATAGGGGGCAGTATTATAGCAGTTATATTCTTGTACATAGGGGGCAGTATTATAGTAGTTATATACTTGTACATAGGGGGCAGTATTATAGCAGTTATATTCTTGTACATAGGGGCAGTATTATAGTAGTTATATTCCTGTACATAGGGGCAGTATTATAGTAGTTATATTCCTGTACATAGTGGGCAGTATTATAGTAGTTATATTCCTGTACATAGTGGGCAGTATTATAGTAGTTATATTCCTGTACATAGGAGGCAGTATTATAGTAGTTATAATCCTGTACATAGGGGGCAGTATTATAGTAGTTATATTCTTGTACATAGGGGGCAGTATTATAGTAGTTATATTCCTGTACATAGGAGGCAGTATTATAGTAGTTATATTCTTGTACATAGGGGGCAGTATTATAGTAGTTATATTCTTGTACATAGGGGGCAGTATTATAGTAGTTATATTCCTGTACATAGGGGGTAGTATTATAGTAGTTATAACCTTGTACATAGGGGGCAGTATTATAGTAGTTATATTCTTGTATATAGGGGGCAGTATTATAGTAGTTATATTCTTGTACATAGGGGGCAGTATTATAGTAGTTATATTCTTGTACATAGGGGGCAGTATTATAGTACAGGCGGTCCCCTACTTTAGGACACCCGACTTACATACAACCCATAGTTACAGACGGACCCCTCTGACCTCTGGTGAAGCTTTCTGAATGCTTTACTATAGTCCCAGATTGCAATAATCAGCTGTAAGGTGTCTGTAATGCAGCTTTATTGATAATCATTGGTTCCATTACAGCAAAAAATGTTTAAACTCCAATTGTCACTGGGGCCAAAAATTTTTTTGTCTGGATCTACAATGATAAAATATACAGTTTCGACTTACATACAAATTCAACTTAAGAACAAACCTCCGGACCCTATCTTGTACGTAACCCGGGGACTGCCTGTAGTTATATTCCTGTACATAGGGGGCAGTATTATAGTAGTTATATTCTTGTACATAGGGGGCAGTATTATAGTAGTTATATTCTTGTACATAGGGGCAGTATTATAGTAGTTATATTCCTGTACATAGGGGGCAGTATTATAGTAGTTATATTCTTGTACATAGGGGGCAGTATTATAGTAGTTATATTCTTGTACATTGGGGGCAGTATTATAGTAGTTATATTCTTGTACATAGGAGCAGTATTATAGTAGTTATATTCTTGTACATAGGGTGCAGTATTATAGTAGTTATATTCTTGTACATAGGGTGCAGTATTATAGTAGTTATATTCTTGTACATAGGGTGCAGTATTATAGTAGTTATATTCCTGTACATAGGGGGCAGTATTATAGTAGTTATATTCCTGTACATAGGGGGCAGTATTATAGGAGTTATATTCTTGTACATAGGGGGGCAGTATTATAGTAGTTATATTCTTGTACATAGGGGGCAGTATTATAATAGTTATATTCCTGTACATAGGGGGCAGTATTATAGTAGTTATATTCTTGTACATAGGGGGCAGTATTATAGTAGTTATATTCTTGTACATTGGGGGCAGTATTATAGTAGTTATATTCCTGTACATAGGGGGCAGTATTATAGTAGTTATATTCTTGTACATAGGGGGCAGTATTATAGTAGTTATATTCTTGTACATAGGGGCAGTATTATAGTAGTTATATTCCTGTACATAGGGGGCAGTATTATAGTAGTTATATTCTTGTACATAGGGGGCAGTATTATAGTAGTTATATTCCTGTACATAGGGGCAGTATTATAGTAGTTATATTCCTGTACATAGGGGGCAGTATTATAGTAGTTATATTCCTGTACATAGGGGGCAGTATTATAGGAGTTATATTCTTGTACATAGGGGGGCAGTATTATAGTAGTTATATTCTTGTACATAGGGGGCAGTATTATAGTAGTTATATTCCTGTACATAGGGGGCAGTATTATAGTAGTTATATTCTTGTACATAGGGGGCAGTATTATAGTAGTTATATTCTTGTACATAGGGGGCAGTATTATAGTAGTTATATTCCTGTACATAGGGGGCAGTATTATAGTAGTTATATTCTTGTACATAGGGGGCAGTATTATAGTAGTTATATTCTTGTACATAGGGGCAGTATTATAGTAGTTATATTCCTGTACATAGGGGGCAGTATTAGAGTAGTTATATTCTTGTACATAGGGGGCAGTATTATAGTAGTTATATTCTTGTACATAGGGGCAGTATTATAGTAGTTATATTCCTGTACATAGGGGGCAGTATTAGAGTAGTTATATTCTTGTACATAGGGGGCAGTATTATAGTAGTTCTATTCTTGTACATAGGGGGCAGTATTATAGTAGTTATATTCTTGTACATAGGGGCAGTATTATAGTAGTTATATTCTTGTACATAGGGGGCAGTATTATAGTAGTTATATTCCTGTACATAGGGGGCAGTATTATAGTAGTTATATACTTGTACATAGGGGGCAGTATTATAGTAGTTATATTCTTGTACATAGGGGGCAGTATTATAGTAGTTATATTCCTGTACATAGGGGGCACTATTATAGTAGTTATATTCCTGTACATAGGGGGCAGTATTATAGTAGTCATATTCCTGTACATAGAGGGGCAGTATTATAGTAGTTATATTCCTGTACATAGGGGGCAGTATTATAGTAGTTATATTCTTGTACATAGGGGGCAGTATTATAGTAGTTATATTCCTGTACATAGGGGGCAGTATTATAGTAGTTCTATTCTTGTACATAGGGGGCAGTATTATAGTAGTTATATTCTTGTACATAGGGGCAGTATTATAGTAGTTATATTCTTGTACATAGGGGGCAGTATTATAGTAGTTATATTCCTGTACATAGGGGGCAGTATTATAGTAGTTATATACTTGTACATAGGGGGCAGTATTATAGTAGTTATATTCCTGTACATAGGGGCAGTATTATAGTAGTTATATTCCTGTACATAGGGGGCAGTATTATAGTAGTTATATTACTGTACATAGGGGGCAGTATTATAGTAGTTATATTCCTGTACATAGGGAGCAGTATTATAGTAGTTATATTCCTGTACATAGGGGGCAGTATTATAGTAGTTATATTCTTGTACATAGGGGGCAGTATTATAGTAGTTATATTCCTGTACATAGGGGGCAGTATTATAGTAGTTATATTCCTGTACATAGGGGGCAGTATTATAGTAGTTATATTCCTGTACATAGAGGGGCAGTATTATAGTAGTTATATTCTTGTACATAGGGGGCAGTATTATAGTAGTTATATTCTTGTACATAGGGGGCAGTATTATAGTAGTTATATTCTTGTACATAGGGGGCAGTATTATAGTAGTTATATTCTTGTACATAGGGGGCAGTATTATAGTAGTTATATTCTTGTACATAGGAGGCAGTATTATATTAGTTATATTCTTGTACATAGGGGGCAGTATTATAGTAGTTATATTCTTGTACATAGGAGGCAGTATTATAGTAGTTATATTCTTGTACATAGGGGGCAGTATTATAGTAAGTATATTCTTGTACATAGGGAGCAGTATTATAGTAGTTATATTCTTGTACATAGGGATAGTATTATAGTAGTTATATCCCTGTACATAGGGGGCAGTATTATAGTAGTTATATTCTTGTACATAGGGGGCAGTATTATAGTAGTTATATTCTTGTACATAGGGGGCAGTATTATAGTAGTTATATTCTTGTACATAGGGGGCAGTATTATAGTAGTTATATTCTTGTACATAGGGGGCAGTATTATAGTAGTTATATTCTTGTACATAGGAATATTATTTTTGTAATTCCACAATAATTTATCATTTTCATATGTCTTAGTATTTATCTGGATTACAATAATAGAGATATAATTAGATTAAAAACTGATTTTGATGGTTATTATTCTTGAAGCATTTAATAAAAAACTCAGTTTTATACAAATCCCAGATTATATTATTCATACATTCCGCTGCCAGACATGACATGGGGGAGGTTGGTTGTACAGATAAATATGGTGATATCTACATTACAGCATTGTATGGTTTGGCGGTAGTTATAACCTGTGATCCGCTCTCTGTCAGTGACCTCACCAGTGATAGAGTCTTAGTTGGATAAATCTGTCCTATAGTTGTGATCGCAGGGTTGGGTGTTCACTGCATCCACACATTGTGCAGAATCTGTCTTCAATCATGTCACCTTATGTAACACATAGTAACCATAGCAGGGATTTTATGGAGGAGAAGGTTTATATTTTCATAATGGAGAAAACCATGAAGTTCTGTTTCCCTTTAGCAGTTCACCTTGTGGCCGGAATGTGAACTACAAGGTAATTTTTGGAAAAAAAAATAATAATAATTTTTTCACTAATTTGTCCCACAGTTATACGTGTGTTTTGTAAGTAACATTGTTTTCAATGTGATGATTCATTTTACACAATCTTTATCCAATCTTGTTTCTGCTTCAAAAGCGACATAAGGAAACCTGAATGTGTTCACATCCCATAGTCATGAATTACAGGATCCGCTAAACATTTCAGATTCATTAAAGGTTTTTTTTTTACTTTAACAGATTTGTGTATATGTTGGACACCAACAGATTAAATACGAGGGTTTAATATGTTTTTCAAACTAAAAAAAGGATTTTTTTTTCAAACTTGAATTTCACCTTTATGCCGCTGTCCAGCACCCATAACCAGGGCTTCTTTACAGCTATTGCCCCAATTAGCTGGGTACACTCCGGTACCCAACCATCTATAGATGACAAGCTGCTGGTGGTGCTGGTGGTCCTCAGGCCCGGCTCCCCCACCCCAGTAATGTCCGGCTGCTGCCGCTGCTTTAGTGTATCTGGCTCGTCCTAGAAAATGGTAGCAAACTAAGTTGTTTTTTATTCAGCAAAATAATTAAGCAAAACTAATCTGGGATTCCCAATTTTTCTATAAGCAGCCGGATATTATTGGGGCTTGGAGGTCCCATGGTTTTTATGCTTTCCGTGCCCAATAATACCAATCTGCTGCTACCCAGGCGCTTGTCCAACTATAGACGATCCAGTTCTTCCCTGGTGGTGATGGGTACCCGGTTAAGGGTTACTTTTAGGCTTTTTACTATATACTCCCCATGACCTCCTCTATATACTCCGCATGACCTCCTCTATATACTACCCGTGACCTCCTCTATATACTCCCCATGACCTCCTATATATACTCCCCATTATTTCCTATATATACTCCCCATGACCTCCTCCATATACTCCCCATGACCTCCTCTATATACTACCCGTGACCTCCTCTATATACTCCCCATGACCTCCTATATATACTCCGCATGACCTTCTCTATATACTCCCCATGACCTCCTATATATACTCCCCATTATTTCCTATATATACTCCGCATGACCTCCTCTATATACTACCCGTGACCTCCTCCATATACTCCCCATGACCTCCTCCATATACTCCCCATGACCTCCTCCATATACTCCCCATGACCTCCTCCATATACTCCCCATGACCTCTGCCCTATCGCTTACATCTCCTGAAAGCTATGCCTTTCTTTTTCTCGGTGACCTCACCCTACAAGTCGTTAGATCCTAAAAGCCCCACGCCGCCTTTTGTTTTATCCTAATGACTAAATGTAAAATAACCCCCCCCCCCCCACTGAAATAATAATAACCTCACCGGAAAAATGAAAGCGCCCAAAATAAACAATTTTTACAAAAACCTAAACAGCTTTTACTTTAACTCTCGTCCTAAAAGGAAACAAATGTGACGGGGCGACTAATATGGAGGCAGAAGTCCCCATCAGCGGCTGCACCTTCCTCCAGATGCCGTACAATGGCGTTCTTGGCGTGCGACGTATCAGCGCCGAGAAGCTGAGAATCTGGAATATTCACCAGAAAAATATTTTCTCCCCCCGTGGTTACAAGCGAGGACTGAGCCTCGATGGATCCGGGGATGTTCTGCTTGTACAGCTGCAGAGCGAGCGCCTCGAAGAGCCTGGGAGTGGGCGGGATACGGCCCGGACGCCAAGTCCTCCTTTGTTCTCCAAGGACCCGATAGAAGTGCGGATGTCAGAGAAATATTACCCCATTATTCTAGAACAGCCGCCCAGATGCTTCTCTGCAGGAAAATTACCTGAGCCACGAGGAAATCAGAAGACGCCTAATCAGAAGCAGAGAGGCAGAAAGTGAGATCTCGTGAGGGTCACGTGCCGGGAAATCACCTCCATCCTCCAAGGAGGTTTATTCCAGGACAATAAGAGGAGATACAAAACATCTATAGCGTCTCGTCATGTCCGCAGATACTTGACTATTTTCCAAAAATATACAGAGAAAACGAGAATGAAAAAGAAACGAATATATTACAGACTGGAGATAAAGAGAAAATGGCAGCGCTCCGATAAAAGAGAAGTGTCTACAACAGCCACGTCCGGGAGCTGGAGTCTGCGTCAGGCTTGAGAATGGCTCCGGCTACTAGTGGCCCATACATTGCTGTGGTAGACACAAGGCAAATTAAGTACCTTAAAGGAAACCTACCACCACGGATCTACCTATTAAGGTAGATCGGGAGGCAGGTGCCTCTATTGGACGTGAGGGTAGACCTTTTAAGGGCTAATCCTCACGTCCCCTGTATCTTTTTAAAACTTTTATTGCCCTAATATGCAGATTTTCTAAAGCAGCTACTGGGGCATGGAGTAGTCGGAGCTGAGGCTACACGGCGCAGCTACTCCACGCCCCAGTAGCCTCCTTGATCCTCCTACTAGCTACAAGGAGCTGAGGACCCTCGTCCGCAAAGCCGGAGTTCTGCGCATGCGCTGTAGCTCTAGCTTCGGAGCCGTGAACGTGCAGCCCTGGGCCTCCTGTTCCAGCTTCGCGGACGAGGTAGGGTAGTTCATTGTAGCTGCGCGCCGAAGATATGCCGGTAGGAGGATCAAAGAGCAAGCTGAAAGCTGGTTGGAGGGTGCTACCACCTGACCAAGGGAGTATAAAAACCCCTGGTGGGTGGGAGCACATGTCAGTGCTGCAAGGTCCTGCAGTTTAGTCAGCAAAGCAAGCAGAGGAGAGCCAGCCGGTGTCCTAATACCAGAAAGCAGAGGTGTCAAGGCAATATGCCTGACACATTAGGGCAAGTCAGGAGACTTAAGCCTCTGAGGAGAGACCCACCATCTGGACTCGGCTCCATCTACCAGCCCATCTTGAAATCACTACCAGGGTATGAGAAATACTTCCTGCCGACCAGCTATCTCCCACCAGCTTTTCCGTTGAATCTGCTGCTAACGTTTGGCCATTTCCTGCCGTTGAAGTTGAACAAAGAACTGTAAGTTGATTTACACAACGTTGCCTCCATCTGATCCCTGGATATGGCTGTTAGCACCACGGGCTCCCAATCCATTATCATTGACTCATTCTACAGACACTCAGGGGTTACCCCAGGGAGAACCAGTACATCTGCCTCTCCCTCATCATTTCTTGCACACACCACCTGCTGGAGAGCTGCCAGGCTGTAGGACAGTCCTCCGGTCCCCATACCAAGCACCGTGACACTAGCGTGCCTAGGCTGCAACCGCTAGCCACTCCATGCCCCAAGAGAAGTCTAGGCCTTGGTGGGGGATCTTGATAGATAGGAGATATATAGACACATGGCACCACGTCCGGACCTGGAGGGGGTGCACAGCTGGCAGATCTATAGGTGAGAAGAGAATCAATTGTACGTCTGTCTCTAAAACATAAATACCGTTAATTATAATTGCAGTAAGCGGCTGGATGTGACTGTTCCACCCGGTGCGGTCAATCGAATTTTTAAAACCATAGTTGGCTCTTGTGACCGGGGAGAGACATTCCTGGGACCGGACCCGCTCCCTGTATCTGTGCTCTGTCCTCACTGTCAGTAGTTTCTTCCCTTCGCTCTGGGTTACTTAAAGGGGTTCTCCAGCCACATACAAGTTACCCTTATCCACAGGGAGAGTTTAGGTTTATGGGGCCCCCATCCTAAAGCTTACACCGGGGCCCACAAGAGTCTTGTTACCACTGAATAGACAGATATACGATAGATAGACAGATAGTAAGCTCCAGTGTGTGATAAATGGGCCCCAATAAGGTAAGACACAAAATCCATGTTGTCTTTATGACTTTATAGATATTCCACTGTCTTCTAAAAAATATTCAAACATTCAAACCAAAAAAAATCAAAACTTAAGGTGGAAATAAAGTATTGATCTGCTGGATCCGTAAACAGCGCCGCTATCAGTCACCAGGGGATCAGTCACTGGGACGAACATTTACAGTTATAGATTTCTCCCCCGACGTCTCCACTATGAAGCTTGTAACAAGGTGAAAAAAAAATGCTCATCCAAACTTTTATAAAAACCAGTGTATGAAATAAACACTGCGGCTTAAAGGGGATGTCTATTATCCTTAAACAGGCAGTCCCCAGCTTACGAGCAGGATGGGTTCTTTAGGTTTGTTGAATTTGTATGTAAGTTGGAACTGGTACATTTTATAATTGTAACAACAGATAAAATAATTTTTTGTTTCTCTGACAATTGACTCTGAAAATTTTGTGCTGTCATGGGAGCAAAAATTATCAATAAAACTTCATTACAGAGGGGACTGTCTGTAACTTGGGGTCGTCTGTAAGTCCGGTGTCCTGTAATGTTACTTGACAAAAACTAGTTTTAGCACCGCTGGAGGAAACAATTGTTGGAGATAACAATTCTAACGATGCCTGTATCCTGCTTCTGGCTTCTTCCTATCCTGAGATATAGCGCTAATAGGTATATGAGGCTATGTATAAATTCTCTCAGCTTTTCCTGATGTGGGCGGGGCTTACTGGTTGTGACATCAGCTATGGGCAGTGATGCCAGAGCACTGAGGACATTCACGTGAATGTGCACAAACAGCTCAGCCAATCAGGATACAGAATCAGTGTTACTGCTTGTACAGAGATCTAGTGCAGAGCACGGCAGGGAAGATACAGTATTAGAGCTCTTCATCACAATCTACTGCATCACAAAGAAAAAGATATATTAAAACATGTCCAACTACACCATAAAACACCTACATAGGAATAAGAAGATGAACACATGGCAGCATCACATTATGTATATATACTGTAACTGGTGAGTTCTGGTTGCTATGAATAATACTACTCTATGGTCTTTTCTTTCGCCTTTCTATACTTATTTGTGCATTCAAACTTTCATACATAAACATTTCTACTATATTCAAACTTTCAAACACAAACAGCCCTGCTACATACCATTCTTGGTATGTAATTGGCTGACCTGAAGCATTTGATTAGTCACATGCTTATGAAATCACTGCCAATCCTGGAGCTTTTTTATATGCTGCCTGGACTGATATTCTCCTGCTACTGGTCATGAGCGTGGATGTGCTAATAACCTCTCTCAACCACACCCACCCTCCTCTCCTCTGTCTAGAAATGGATGCTCATGACAACCAACCAAACAAAGACAGCCAGAGGCAGAAGTTAAAGGGAACCTGTCACCAGGAGACCCATTTTTAGCACTCCCCCAGTCCCCACAGAGCATAGTACATACGCTGCCAAATTGTTTTTGTATTAAAATTTGGTTTTACAGAAAAAAAGCTATGTTATATTGTACCTTTCATTAGCATCTGCTGTGTGACTAGGCAGTTGCCAATTGGGAGGGGCTGGAAAGGAGCATTCCCCCCCACCCTTGGGAAACATGTGACCTTTTTCAAATATATGAAAACACCCATCACTGGGCTTAGCGATGCCCCCTGCTCCTCTACAGCCAATCCCGAGTGATGGGAGTTATTCATATATTTGAAAAGGTCACATGTTTCCCAAGGGTGGGGGGGGAACTGCTCCTTTTCCAGCCCCTCCCAATTGGCAACTGCGATAGATAGAGATAGATAGACCTGTGCCCAGTTACATTGGGTCCTCTAACATTTCTCCCATCCTCCGGCTCCTGCTCTGTGTCTCCTCGCTGTCAGCTCTTGGCGTTTGCCTTGTGGTTTGTGGTATCTGCTGTTTTCCAGTTTCGGGTTCTGAAGAAACTTTGGACTTTCCTTCCACTAATCTGTGTTTAGGGAGTCAAGTCCCTGAGTTCCCAGGAAGATTAGCGAGGAATGTTCTGTTATATTTCCTGCCGGCCTCTTATATTACTGACAAGACGGGAGAAGATGATGGGAATATGATGATGTAAGGGAACTGGGGACGAGAAGATGGATACAAGTGCGGGCTGGAGCAGCCAGAGACCCTTCCGTGTTGCTGCAAAATATGCGCCATACATCTAGAGGGGGACTTATCCTTCATTGGTGCCCAGTACAATCCCTGTCCTCCGGCACCAGATTTATCACAAAGCTCCGGGATCCTAATCCATCCGACTGGGGTGCAATACCAATATTTCTATGCCAGGTCCGGCCAGGCGTAGAAAAGCACGTAGAGCTGCTATCCAGGACCCTCTACACACACCTAGTGGCCTAACTGGGGAAATAGGTGCAGTTCATGGCCGTACAGCAGAATTCTGGTGCACAATCTCTGATAACCCCCCTTCCCCACCCTAGGTCTACGGCAGAACAGAATATTCTAGAAGCCATGTCCTGTGTGTCCTGACACCTTTCTATCATAGCCAGCAGTGGTCAGGGGTCAGCATGGACGCTCTGACCCCCTCTGTGACTACACCCCCCATACGCAGCGAGCTGCCATGTCCTGTGTGTCCTGACACCTTTCTATCATAGCCAGCAGTAGTCTGGGGTCAGCATGGGCGCTCTGACCCCTCTGTGACTACACCCCCATACACAGCGAGCTGCCATGTCCTGTGTGTCCTGACACCTTTCTATCATAGCCAGCAGTGGTCAGGGGTCAGCATGGGCGCTCTGACCCCTCTGTGACTACACCCCCCATACACAGCGAGCTGCCATGTCCTGTGTGTCCTGACACCTTTCTATCATAGCCAGCAGTGGTCAGGGGTCAGCATGGGCGCTCTGACCCCTCTGTGACTACACCCCCCATACACAGCGAGCTGCCATGTCCTGTGTGTCCTGACACCTTTCTATCATAGCCAGCAGTGGTCAGGGGTCAGCATGGGCGCTCTGACCCCTCTGTGACTACACCCCCCATACAAAGCGAGCTGCCATGTCCTGTGTGTCCTGACACCTTTCTATCATAGCCAGCAGTGGTCAGGGGTCAGCATGGGTGCTCTGACCCCTCTGTGACTACACCCCCCATACACACCGAGCTGCCATGTCCTGTGTCCTGACACCTTTCTATCATAGCCAGCAATGGTCAGGGGTCAGCATGGGTGCTCTGACCCCTCTGTGGCTACACCCCCATACACAGTGAGCTGCCATGTCCTGTGTGTCCTGACACCTTTCTATCATAGCCAGCAGTGGTCAGGGGTCAGCATGGGTGCTCTGACCCCTCTGTGACTACACCCCCCATACAAAGCGAGCTGCCATGTCCTGTGTGTCCTGACACCTTTCTATCATAGCCAGCAGTGGTCAGGGGTCAGCATGGGTGCTCTGACCCCTCTGTGACTACACCCCCCATACACACCGAGCTGCCATGTCCTGTGTCCTGACACCTTTCTATCATAGCCAGCAATGGTCAGGGGTCAGCATGGGTGCTCTGACCCCTCTGTGGCTACACCCCCATACACAGTGAGCTGCCATGTCCTGTGTGTCCTGACACCTTTCTATCATAGCCAGCAGTGGTCAGGGGTCAGCATGGGGGCTCTGACCCCTCTGTGACTACACCCCCATACACAGCGAGCTGCCATGTCCTGTGTGTCCTGACACCTTTCTATCATAGCCAGCAGTGGTCAGGGGTCAGCATGGGTGCTCTGACCCCTCTGTGACTACACCCCCATACACAGCGAGCTGCCATCTCCTGTGTGTCCTGACACCTTTCTATCATAGCCAGCAGTGGTCAGGGGTCAGCATGGGCGCTCTGACCCCTCTGTGATTACACCCCCCATACACAGCGAGCTGTCATGTCCTGTGTGTCCTGACACCTTTCTATCCTAGCCAGCAGTGGTCAGGGGTCAGCATGGGCGCTCTGACCCCTCTGTGACTACACCCCCCATACACAGCGAGCTGCCATGTCCTGTGTGTCCTGACACCTTTCTATCATAGCCAGCAGTGGTCAGGGGTCAGCATGGGCGCTCTGACCCCTCTGTGACTACACCCTCCATACACAGCGAGCTGCCATGTCCTGTGTGTCCTGAAACCTTTCTATCATAGCCAGCAGTGGTCAGGGGTCAGCATGGGTGCTCTGACCCCTCTGTGACTACACCCCACCATACACAGCGAGCTGCCATGTGCTGTGTGTCCTGACACCTTTCTATCATAGCCAGAAGCGGTCAGGGCTCAGCATGGGCTCTCTGACCCCTCTGTGACTACACCCCCCCATACACAGCGAGCTGCAATGTCCTGTGTGTCCTGACACCTTTCTCTCATAGCCAGCAGTGGTCAAGGGTTAGCATGGGCGCTCTGACCCCTCTGTGACTACACCCCCCATACAAAGCGAGCTGCCATGTCCTGTGTGTCCTGACACCTTTCTATCATAGCCAGAAGCGGTCAGGGGTCACTATGGGCGCTCTGACCCCTCTGTGACTACACCCCCCATACACAGCGAGCTGCCATGTCCTGTGTGTCCTGACACCTTTCTATCATAGCCAGCAGCGGTCAGGGGTCAGCATGGGTGCTCTGACCCCTCTGTGACTACACCCCCCATACACAGCGAGCTGCCATGTCCTGTGTGTCCTGACACCTTTCTATCATAGCCAGCAGTGGTCAGGGGTCAGCATGGGCACTCTGACCCCTCTGTGACTACACCCTCCATACACAGCGAGCTGCCATGTCCTGTGTGTCCTGAAACCTTTCTATCATAGCCAGCAGTGGTCAGGGGTCAGCATGGGTGCTCTGACCCCTCTGTGACTACACCCCCCATACACAGCGGGGTGCCATGTCCTGTGTGTCCTGACACCTTTCTATCATAGCCAGCAGTGGTCAGGGGTTAGCATGGGCTCTCTGACCCCTCTGTGACTACACCCCCCATACACAGCGAGCTGCCATGTCCTGTGTGTCCTGACACCTTTCTATCATAGCCAGCAGTGGTCAGGGGTCAGCATGGGTGCTCTGACCCCTCTGTGACTACACCCCCATACACAGCGAGCTGCCATGTCCTGTGTGTCCTGACACCTTTCTATCATAGCCAGCAGTGGTCAGGGGTCAGCATGGGCGCTCTGACCCCTCTGTGACTACACCCCCCATACACAGCGAGCTGCCATGTCCTGTGTGTCCTGACACCTTTCTATCATAGCCAGCAGTGGTCAGGGGTCAGCATGGGCGCTCTGACCCCTCTGTGACTACACCCCCCATACACAGCGAGCTGCCATGTCCTGTGTGTCCTGACACCTTTCTATCATAGCCAGCAGTAGTCTGGGGTCAGCATGGGCGCTCTGACCCCTCTGTGACTACACCCCCATACACAGCGAGCTGCCATGTCCTGTGTGTCCTGACACCTTTCTATCATAGCCAGCAGTGGTCAGGGGTCAGCATGGGCGCTCTGACCCCTCTGTGACTACACCCCCCATACACAGCGAGCTGCCATGTCCTGTGTGTCCTGACACCTTTCTATCATAGCCAGCAGTGGTCAGGGGTCAGCATGGGCGCTCTGACCCCTCTGTGACTACACCCCCCATACACAGCGAGCTGCCATGTCCTGTGTGTCCTGACACCTTTCTATCACAGCCAGCAGTGGTCAGGGGTCAGCATGGGCGCTCTGACCCCTCTGTGACTACACCCCCCATAAACAGTGAGCTGCCATGTCCTGTGTGTCCTGACACCTTTCTATCATAGCCAGCAGTGGTCAGGGGTCAGCATGGGCGCTCTGACCCCTCTGTGACTACATCCCCCATACACAGTGAGCTGCCATGTCCTGTGTGTCCTGACACCTTTCTATCATAGCCAGCAGTGGTCAGGGGTCAGCATGGGTGCTCTGACCCCTCTGTGACTACACCCCCCATACAAAGCGAGCTGCCATGTCCTGTGTGTCCTGACACCTTTCTATCATAGCCAGCAGTGGTCAGGGGTCAGCATGGGTGCTCTGACCCCTCTGTGACTACACCCCCCATACACACCGAGCTGCCATGTCCTGTGTCCTGACACCTTTCTATCATAGCCAGCAATGGTCAGGGGTCAGCATGGGTGCTCTGACCCCTCTGTGGCTACACCCCCATACACAGTGAGCTGCCATGTCCTGTGTGTCCTGACACCTTTCTATCATAGCCAGCAGTGGTCAGGGGTCAGCATGGGGGCTCTGACCCCTCTGTGACTACACCCCCATACACAGCGAGCTGCCATGTCCTGTGTGTCCTGACACCTTTCTATCATAGCCAGCAGTGGTCAGGGGTCAGCATGGGTGCTCTGACCCCTCTGTGACTACACCCCCATACACAGCGAGCTGCCATCTCCTGTGTGTCCTGACACCTTTCTATCATAGCCAGCAGTGGTCAGGGGTCAGCATGGGCGCTCTGACCCCTCTGTGATTACACCCCCCATACACAGCGAGCTGTCATGTCCTGTGTGTCCTGACACCTTTCTATCCTAGCCAGCAGTGGTCAGGGGTCAGCATGGGCGCTCTGACCCCTCTGTGACTACACCCCCCATACACAGCGAGCTGCCATGTCCTGTGTGTCCTGACACCTTTCTATCATAGCCAGCAGTGGTCAGGGGTCAGCATGGGCGCTCTGACCCCTCTGTGACTACACCCTCCATACACAGCGAGCTGCCATGTCCTGTGTGTCCTGAAACCTTTCTATCATAGCCAGCAGTGGTCAGGGGTCAGCATGGGTGCTCTGACCCCTCTGTGACTACACCCCACCATACACAGCGAGCTGCCATGTGCTGTGTGTCCTGACACCTTTCTATCATAGCCAGAAGCGGTCAGGGCTCAGCATGGGCTCTCTGACCCCTCTGTGACTACACCCCCCCATACACAGCGAGCTGCAATGTCCTGTGTGTCCTGACACCTTTCTCTCATAGCCAGCAGTGGTCAAGGGTTAGCATGGGCGCTCTGACCCCTCTGTGACTACACCCCCCATACAAAGCGAGCTGCCATGTCCTGTGTGTCCTGACACCTTTCTATCATAGCCAGAAGCGGTCAGGGGTCACTATGGGCGCTCTGACCCCTCTGTGACTACACCCCCCATACACAGCGAGCTGCCATGTCCTGTGTGTCCTGACACCTTTCTATCATAGCCAGCAGCGGTCAGGGGTCAGCATGGGTGCTCTGACCCCTCTGTGACTACACCCCCCATACACAGCGAGCTGCCATGTCCTGTGTGTCCTGACACCTTTCTATCATAGCCAGCAGTGGTCAGGGGTCAGCATGGGCACTCTGACCCCTCTGTGACTACACCCTCCATACACAGCGAGCTGCCATGTCCTGTGTGTCCTGAAACCTTTCTATCATAGCCAGCAGTGGTCAGGGGTCAGCATGGGTGCTCTGACCCCTCTGTGACTACACCCCCCATACACAGCGGGGTGCCATGTCCTGTGTGTCCTGACACCTTTCTATCATAGCCAGCAGTGGTCAGGGGTTAGCATGGGCTCTCTGACCCCTCTGTGACTACACCCCCCATACACAGCGAGCTGCCATGTCCTGTGTGTCCTGACACCTTTCTATCATAGCCAGCAGTGGTCAGGGGTCAGCATGGGTGCTCTGACCCCTCTGTGACTACACCCCCCATACACAGCGAGCTGCCATGTCCTGTGTGTCCTGACACCTTTCTCTCATAGCCAGCAGTGGTCAGGGGTCAGCATGGGTGCTCTGACCCCTATGTGACTACACCCCCCATACACAGCGAGCTGCCATGTCCTGTGTGTCCTGACACCTTTCTATCATAGCCAGCAGTGGTCAGGGGTCAGCATGGGTGCTCTGACCCCTCTGTGACTACACCCCCCATACACAGCGAGCTGCCATGTCCTGTGTGTCCTGACACCTTTCTATCCTAGCCAGCAGTGGTCAGGGGTCAGCATGGGCGCTCTGACCCCTCTGTGACTACATCCCCCATACACAGCGAGCTGCCATGTCCTGTGTGTCCTGACACCTTTCTATCATAGCCAGCAGTGGTCAGGGGTCAGCATGGGGGCTCTGACCCCTCTGTGACTACACCCCCCATACACAGCGAGCTGCCATGTCCTGTGTGTCCTGACACCTTTCTATCATAGCCAGCAGGGGTCAGGGGTCAGCATGGGTGCTCTGACCCCTCTGTGACTACATCCCCCATACACAGCGAGCTGCCATGTCCTGTGTGTCCTGACACCTTTCTATCATAGCCAGCAGAGGTCAGGGGTCAGCATGGGTGCTCTGACCACTCTGTGACTACACCCCCCATACACAGCGAGCTGCCATGTCCTGTGTGTCCTGACACCTGTCTATCATAGCCAGCAGTGGTCAGGGGTCAGCATGGGCGCTCTGACCCCTCTGTGACTACACCCCCATACACAGGGAGCTGCCATGTCCTGTGTGTCCTGACACCTTTCTATCATAGCCAGCAGTGGTCAGGGGTCAGCATGGGCGCTCTGACCTCTCTGTGACTACACCCCCCATACACAGCGAGCTGCCATGTCCTTTGTGTCCTGACACCTTTCTATCATAGCCAGCAGTGGTCAGGTGTCAGCATGGGGGCTCTGACCCCTCTGTGACTACACCCCCCATACATAGCGAGCTGCCATGTCCTGTGTGTCCTGACACCTGTCTATCATAGCCAGCAGTGGTCAGGGGTCAGCATGGGCGCTCTGACCACTATGTGACTACACCCCCCATACACAGCGAGCTGCCATGTCCTGTGTGTCCTGACACCTTTCTATCATAGCCAGCAGTGGTCAGGGGTCAGCATGGGTGCTCTGACCCCTCTGTGACTACACCCCCCATACACAGGGAGCTGCCATGTCCTTGTGTCCTGACACCTTTCTATCCTAGCCAGCAGTGGTCAGGGGTCAGCATGGGCGCTCTGACCCCTCTGTGACTACATCCCCTTATACACAGAGAGCTGCCATGTCCTGTGTGTCCTGACACCTTTCTATCATAGCCAGCAGGGGTCAAGGGTCAGCATGGGTGCTCTGACCCCTCTGTGACTAACTGTATCTTGCTGCGTGCACTCTCATGGACAGCCTCATGGTGATACACTGCTCGGCTGACATATGTTAACTGCTCTGAGTGAATGCCAAAAATGAATTGGATTTACATGAAAAGTTTCTGCCAACCTGAATTAGACAGAACATCCATCGTGTGGCTTTTTCTTTCTTGCTGTATTTTATGGTGGACGCGATTATGTCAGAGAATTTAATGTGAAATAAATGACACCACTAAATGATGTCTCTGTTCATACCCATCGAGGTCACATACTCTGCTGCGCCATCTGGTTCTGCTTACACCGACCTGCAGCGCCAGAGATGGAGTCCTGTCCTGTTATGTAAGATTTCTAATCAGAGCCGTGTCATGACAAAAGGCAGAAACTGGGACACATCCCGATACCTAAGTGACCCCGGTGCCACGTAAGTAGTGATCAGTATTATAACTGCCACACCAATAAGTTGGGCCCCCATTGCAGAGTGCCATGAGCATATCACCTTCATCATCTCCATCTAATTCATTCCCCAAATTTTCTGAATAATAGAGCAATGTTTCCCAAATTCCGGCTCCTCGTGGGCGGGATCTTTGACAACTCTGTGTAGTATATAGAGGTAGTTCATTATAGTTATATTTGTTGTCTACTAAGGGATGAAACACAGCTAAGTCATTACCTGGGACCCCAGGGGTGCAGGGGTAAAAGCTGGTGCCTCAGAGAAGCCTTCTATACAGTGAGATGCTAGTCTTATCAATGGGAGAATAGGGCCCCACTGCAGTTTTCGGGAATCAGGTAAAAGATCCGTAATTTGTCTTTCCAAATCCCATGAGCATATTTTTATTTTCTCCAGCTTTTTTAGTTTTATTCTAAGATACATGTTAACTTTTAGTGTAACATTCTCTAAACTCCTGCTCCTTGTGGGCGGGGCCTTTTAAATGTCAGTTTAAGATATGTAGTAAGTCTAATGTGTAGGGGAAACAAACCTTGTAGTGGCAATTTCAGGACATGAACTTCAGCCTAGACATGAACTAAGTCATCATACATATGTTGTCTAATTGGGGTCATGTTGTGGGCCATGCCCTATTTTTAGGGCAATGTTCTCTTAATACCTGCTCCTCGTGGGTGGGACTCTTACACTATTCTGTGCAGTATATCGTAGTTTAAGGTACAGCAGAATAGATAATCAGATAGATGAGATGCAGGGTTGAGCATCCTAAACATGTCCTACTATAAAGGCTGAGAATATCCATAAAAGCCAATTCTGGCGTAAAAACCTTAAAGGGGCTCATAACTGTAGGATTCCATCTGTTTTTTCCCTCCAATAAAATAACATAATTCTTAGATGTTAGTTTCCTAACACTGCTGTGCTCTGTCCTCTCTATATCAAACTATTACACCTCTCTATCCCTCTATTCTGAGTAAAATGTGTAACAGTTTTCTAGTTTAATACCACAACAGTTACTCAAAGCATAGGGGAGGGGCTGTGGAGAAGCTTAATACAGAGAGCTAAGAGCACAGCAGTGTGAGGATACTTGGGAAAGCTACAATCCTGGAATATAAATCCATATATCACAGCCCTGCTTCTACTCACATCACACAGGTATGATTACACATCTCTCCAAGGACAATACATAACACTATCTACAGATAGCACAGTATACAGCAGTGTGAGGACACACCCCAATACAATGGGAGAAGCTACAATTCTGGAATATAAATTCATATTTTACAGTTCTGCTGCTACTACATAGAAAAAGGTATGATTACACATCTCTCCAGTGACAATACATAACACTGGCTGCAGAGAGCACAGAGCACAGCAGTGTGAGGTCTGATTACACATCTCTCCAGTGACAATACATAACACTGGCTGCAGAGAGCACAGAGCACAGCAGTGTGAGGTCTGATTACACATCTCTCCAGTGACAATACATAACACTGGCTGCAGAGAGCACAGAGCACAGCAGTGTGAGGTCTGATTACACATCTCTCCAGTGACAATACATAACACTGGCTGCAGAGAGCACAGAGCACAGCAGTGTGAGGTCTGATTACACATCTCTCCAGGGACAATACATAACACTGGCTGCAGAGAGCACAGAGCACAGCAGTGTGAGGTCTGATTACACATCTCTCCAGGGACAATACATAACACTGGCTGCAGAGAGCACAGAGCACAGCAGTGTGAGGTCTGATTACACATCTCTCCAGTGACAATACATAACACTGGCTGCAGAGAGCACAGAGCACAGCAGTGTGAGGTCTGATTACACATCTCTCCAGGGACAATACATAACACTGGCTGCAGAGAGCACAGAGCACAGCAGTGTGAGGTCTGATTACACAACTCTCCAGGGACAATACATAACACTGGCTGCAGAGAGCACAGAGCACAGCAGTGTGAGGTCTGATTACACATCTCTCCGGGGACAGTACATAACACTGGCTGCAGAGAGCACAGAGCACAGCAGTGTGAGGTCTGATTACACATCTCTCTGGGGACAATACATAACACTGGCTGCAGAGAGCACAGAGCACAGCAGTGTGAGGTCTGATTACACATCTCTCTGGGGACAATACATAACACTGGCTGCAGAGAGCACAGAGCACAGCAGTGTGAGGTCTGATTACACATCTCTCCAGGGACAATACATAACACTGGCTGCAGAGAACACAGAGCACAGCAGTGTGAGGTCTGATTACACATCTCTCCAGGGACAATACATAACACTGGCTGCAGAGAGCACAGAGCACAGCAGTGTGAGGTCTGATTACACATCTCTCCAGGGACAGCACATAGCACTGGATGCAGAGAGCACAGAGCACAGCAGTGTGAGGTCTGATTACACATCTCTCCAGAGACAATATCGAATTCTGGCTGCAGAGAGCACAGAGCACAGCAGTGTGAGGTATGATTACACATCTCTCCAGATATAAACCTAACATTGGCTGCAGAGAGCACAGAGCACAGCAGTGTCGGGTATTATTACACATCTCCAAGGACAATACATAACACTGGCTGCAGTTTTGCATA
Organism: Engystomops pustulosus; assembly: GCF_040894005.1. Lineage (NCBI taxonomy): Eukaryota > Metazoa > Chordata > Amphibia > Anura > Leptodactylidae > Engystomops > Engystomops pustulosus. The sequence continues at coordinate 220,855,516 of NC_092413.1, read as the reverse complement.
CTCCCACCTGCTGATGGTTTCCTTTTAAGGTGGATTTACTATTGGCTTCAATTATGTTGGAAGTTAAATCTGGTGACATCTGAGTCCTGAAAACAGAACAAATTGTCTTAATTCTCCCCCTGCATGTCCTGCTTATAAAATAAATAACTGGGGGATGAGGTCAGCGGTGCGGCGCAGGGTATAAATAGCCGGGGTGTCGGACGCTTTTGGCTTCATTCATGTTTACACCAAACCAGCTCGGCTTGTTCCTGAGCGGCAGATGTGGGCGCAGCGACCCATTCCCTCATACCGGCGCCGGCGCCTGCCAAACCTGTGATCATCCAGAGGACACAGCTCCTCTCTATGTGTTCTGTCTACGGCCCTCACAATTCACATTTTGGCCCCGGCAGTAAATTTCACACATTTTGCGGTCCCGACAATGGAGCGCACTGACTCTCTAGGTGAGATGTTGCATAAATTCAAGCAGAAATGTTCAAGATCAAAGCAGGAGCTCTGCGATCCAATCCTGATGAATCCTTAATGAATCCTGGCCGGACCTGAATCCACCGCAGAGAACGCGCCGCTGGATCGCGAATGGACCGGGTAAGTAAATCTGCCCCAGTGAGCTGATGCTGCCCCTAGTGGTAGACTTATTACTGTAAATATTTTATATCCTGCTCTAGATATGAGGATTTTCATAAACTTCTCATGTGAGATCCCATCGCCGGCCAATGAAATGGGCAAAACAAGGGACATCAATACGTAAACCTTCTAAGGGAATTATCCTGGGATCTATAAAGGGTCACCAGCCAGACCAATGATAGAACTCTCAGCCTAATTCTTTCCAAATGTATCCTCAATCCTATCCCCAATGTTATAAAATCCATATCCATATCTAGCCTTGGGACCACTTTGGGTCCACCACATATTGTAAGGAAGTCATTACTTACATCCTTCGCATAGATTCATCTTGGAGAGATTCTTCCCATCAAACGATTCCTCGAATACTGAGCCATTCTCTTTCTCATCAAACGTATGTAGATACATGGCCTTGTTGTCCATTCTGGATCAGTAACTCCACCTACGATGTAAACAAACATAGGAATGATCAGCTCACAGCTCAGGATACAGCTCCAAACCATCTGGGGAGGGGGGGGGATAAGGATTCTTAGAAGGATCAAAAGGATCAAATATAGAAGTGTCCTGGAAATCCGTGATGATCTTTGACCCTGAATGGTGGCGAGAAGATACATTGTTCTCACCAAGAGCCACTTCCCGAGTGGAGAAAATGGGACAAAGTAATTCTTGATATGGACCAAATGATGAAACTATTGATCTGCAATCCTCTGGATGCTGTGGAACATCTACCTAACTACCTACCTCCTTATTCTCTACATCTAAGTCAATTGAGATCACCAATCAACACCAGAAAAGTCCTAACTGTATAGATGACCTCAAGCTTTAAGCTTCAGATTTAGTTTTATAACAATTTAGGACCAGAAACTCAACCGATCATCATGAAGGAGTAACATTTATGGTTTGTGATTTCTGGTGATGTACCAACCATACAACCAGCTTTCTCAGGCGGCACGGTGGCTGTGTGGGTAGCACTTCTGCCTTGCAGCGCTGGAGTCCTGGGTTCGAATCCCACCCAGGTCAACATCTGCTAAGAGTTTGTATGTTCTCTCCGTGTTTGCGTGGGTTTCCTCCGGGTACTCTGGTTTCCTCCCACACTCCAAAACATACTGGTAGGATGTTTAGATTGTGAGCCACATTGGGGACAGGGACTGATTTGGGAGCTTTGTGCAGCGCTGTGTAATCTGTGTGCGCTATATACATAAAGAATTATTATTATTATTCTCACCATGGAACAAATCTCCCATTGAAGTGTTGATCTTTTGGATTATGCTCTCTGAATAATGGAACAAGCAGAAACAATTGCTATCCAACACCAGAATTGCATCCAACCTTGTAGAATTAAAATCTAAGCAGTTCTCCAAGGCCCTCGATGCAGAGATGACCTCAAGCTTTGACATAGGATTACAAAATGGTTAGAACTTCAGAACCAGGAAGCATCATCATAAAGACTATGGATTTTCCTCCTTCGCCCCAGAGAAGGATGATACAGAGGATAAGAGAAGAAGCTACACTTGACTCTTGACCAAATTGGGTCTCTTCACACGTCGTGGTGAAAACATGATTTTTCAAAAAAATTTGGACAAAATTATGATGTGATTTTGCCATTTCACACAAAGTCGCAAAACGTGACCTTTGTGTGTGAATAAGGGTGAAATTTCATCCTTTGCTCTGTAATCTAATAGAGGCTGTGAAACATCTCCAGGCCTCCTGGTCAAAAAGCAAGGGGGACATGGTGACCACAAACCAACCTTAGAAAGGTGACAAAAAGCAACTCTTGAATCCAAAAAGTAGTCCAAGGCCTTAAGCGTGGAGATGACCTTTCAGAACATTCAACCAGAGAATCAAAGAGAGGACTGTATAGTGTCATGTGACTGTGACAGCAGGAGGTCTACCCACCATACAGTCAGGGAGTGTGGACCTCCTGAGGTTGGAAATGAGATAATTGACTTGGATTCAATGTTCCATCACATGATCCGTAATCTTCTAGAGGTCGTGTAGCGTCTTTCCTACTTACTGACAGCAGAACTGTGAGGCCACAAACCACCAGTGACCTCACTTACGTAGATTCCCTCAACTTGAGATTCTCCCAGATACTACATGTAGAAGTGATCTCTAACCTTCAGGTATGACTACATGTACAGTCCTTCAAGCTACACTCAACCATCATCATCATCGTCATCATCAAGGGGATGACTTTTCCTCCTTCTGCTTGGAGAAGAATGCTACTAAAGTTAAGAGAAGAACCTACAAAATCCTGGAGTTTCACTGCAAATCGAGTCTATTCAAAAATGATGGACAAATGAGGATTTTGTAGCAATTCTTTCAAAAACAGAACAGAACTTTGGTAATTTGCCTCCATTTCACAAATCAGTGAGTCACAAAACATGACCTCATTGAGGCAGATTTACTTACCCGGTCTATTCGCGATCCAGCGGCGTGCTCTCTGCGGTGGATTCGGGTCTTCCGGCGATTCGCTAAGGTAGTTCCTCCGACGTCCACCAGGTGTCGCTGCTGCGCTGAATTTCCCCGAGGTCCGCTGGAATGCCCTGAAATTCACTGGCCTATTCCTGGTGAAGGTAAGTGCAAGTTTCGCGACACATTTTTTTTTTTTTTTTAAATGCGGCGGTTTTTCCGAATCCGTCGGGTTTTCGTTCGGCCACGCCCCCTGATTTCCGTTGCGTGCATGCCAGCGCCGATGCACCACAATCCGATCGCGTGCGCAAAAATCCCAGGGCAATTCGGGGAAAATCGGCACAAATCGGAAATATTCGGGTAACACATCGGGAAACCGCGAATCGTGCGCTTAGTAAATGACCCCCAATGTGTGAACAGACCCTTACAGAGATAAACATGGAGATATCCGCCTCAGTATCTGTGTGAGGTTTCTTATAACCTAATGTTGCACTTATACAAGTTTTTTTTATGTTTTTGTTCGTGTTTCAATTTCAGATTTCAAATTGTATCAAAATTTGTCAAAATTTTTGCAAATTGACCTTAATTATGAACCAATAGAATGATAAAACATGTCAGTAGTGTTGGGGCTTTACCTTATGTAATGATGTAAGAAGATGCTACAGATTATACTAACAGTCACATACATGACGCCCGCACCCCGTGTCCGTCCGGGGATGAATAGATCCAACTATTTACTAGATTTTCCCGGATTATTTTGCCCGCGTGACCCGGGTTCATGATGTCATCACATATTCTGTAACTCGCTCACTTTATTATGAGTATTTGACATTTTGTTATATTTTAAGTTCCTTCAAATCCCTTAAATTAAATTTTCCCTCATTATATTATTACTGCGAGCGGAAGAGAGAAGAACATGAGCTCCGGCGACGTGTAAACACAACAGCGAGCGGACGGTGTCTGTTTAGAGAACCAAATTGAATTTTCTTCTATTCTGAAGTCTGTGATGGGATTGGTGTCACTAACGGGCAAAGCTGGGCAGATGCCGGGGTCCTCTGGGGATCTGTCAGAGGTTTTGGTTATAGGTGTGTTCCTTTGGTAACCTATACCTATAGATCTGTTAGGTCCTGTACTCTACTGACCAATTACCTCCACCGTAGGAATCATCACAGAGAATGGAGAGTGGCCAAGATCAGCTCCTAGTAACCCGAATAGGAGCTCAGCAAATCCAATGGTGGGTCATCAGCAGTAACCAATTACCCAACTTCACCCTCTATGTATAAGACCAGGGATCCTGCACAAAACACATACTCTATAAGCAGCTCAACAGGTTCTTTTGATGGTCCTACAAAGACCTTTGTAAAACATAACAGATCTGTCGGGTCATGGATTAAGATACTTGTAGCCTTCAACCCAGAAAAAGAAAACCGATAGAGTCAACTACGACCAAAGGTGACCAGAAATGTTGGCTCATGTTCCACCAAAATGATCAAAAACAATAAATGGCACCTAAGATCTCAACCAGATACAAACATATCTGTAAGAAGTCATAATCATAATGGATCATGTCACCAACTCATAGAACCATTGAGGTCACAACCAATTTGGAGATAACCAGGGCATGGAGACTCCTAACTCTCAGGATATGAAGGATATGGTGGAGAGAGGAGGAGAGACGTGGGTATAGCTGGTGGTCAGAGTTCTATGGAAGACATTGGAGGGGCATAAAGTTTACTAAACCTCTGATATCTATAGTGAATATGATATCAGTTAAAGGCAAAATTAAAAAGAAACGGGAAGTGCAATTCCTGAGAATTCCTTGGAAAATTAATTTCATAATCTCCAAGCTCCAGCTGAGAGTCTATAGAAGGAAGAAGCCATCAATGTGTTATCCCAGCTGAGTAACAGATAAGGGGACCAGGAAATCCATGAAAGACAATAGGGGGGAAAGGTTCTGATGAGCGTGTCCCTGTCCTGTCCCCCCAAGTGTCAGCGTGTCCCTGTCCTGTTCCCCCCAAGTGTCAGCGTGTCCCTGCCCTGTCCCCCAAGTGTCAGCGTGTCCCTGTCCTGTTCCCCCCAAGTGTCAGCGTGTCCCTGTCCTGTTCCCCCCAAGTGTCAGCGTGTCCCTGCCCTGTCCCCCAAGTGTCAGCGTGTCCCTGTCCTGTCCCCCAAGTGTCAGTGTGTCCCTGTCCTGTCCCCCAAGTGTCAGCGTGTCCCTGTCCTGTCCCCCAAGTGTCAGCGTGTCCCTGTCCTGTCCCCCAAGTGTCAGCGTGTCCCTGTCCTGTCCCCCAAGTGTCAGCGTGTCCCTGTCCTGTCCCCCCAAGTGTCAGTGTGTCCCTGTCCCCAAGTGTCAGCGTGTCCCTGACCTGTCCCCCCAAGTGTCAGCGTGTCCCTGTCCTGTCCCCCAAGTGTCAGCGTGTCCCTGTCCGGCCCCCCCAAGTGTCAGCGTGTCCCTGTCCCCCAAGTGTCAGCGTGTCCCTGTCCTGTCCCCCAAGTGTCAGCGTGTCCTGTCCTGTCCCCCAAGTGTCAGCGTGTCCCTGTCCTGTCCCCCAAGTGTCAGCGTGTCCTGTCCTGTCCCCCAAGTGTCAGCGTGTCCCTGTCCCCCCAAGTGTCAGCGTGACCCTGTCCCCCAAGTGTCAGCGTGTCCCTGTCCTGTCCCCCAAGTGTCAGCGTGTCCCTGTCCTGTCCCCCAAGTGTCAGCATGTCCCTGTCCTGTCCCCCAAGTGTCAGCGTGTCCCTGTCCTGTCCCCCAAGTGTCAGCGTGTCCCTGTCCTGTCCCCCAAGTGTCAGCGTGTCCCTGCCCTGTCCACCCAAGTGTCAGTGTGTCCCTGTCCCCCAAGTGTCAGCGTGTCCCTGTCCCCCAAGTGTCAGCGTGTCCCTGTCCTGTCCCCCAAGTGTCAGCGTGTCCCTGTCCTGTCCCCCAAGTGTCAGCATGTCCCTGTCCTGTCCCCCAAGTGTCAGCGTGTCCCTGTCCTGTCCCCCAAGTGTCAGCGTGTCCCTGTCCTGTCCCCCAAGTGTCAGCGTGTCCCTGTCCTGTCCCCAAGTGTCAGCGTGTCCCTGTCCTGTCCCCCAAGTGTCAGCGTGTCCCTGTCCTGTCCACCCAAGTGTCAGCGTGTCTCTGTCCTGTCCCCCCAAGTGTCAGCGTGTCCCTGTCCTGTCCCCCCAAGTGTCAGCGTGTCCCTGTCCTGTCCCCCCAAGTGTCAGCGTGTCCCTGTCCTGTCCCCCAAGTGTCAGCGTGTCCCTGTCCTGTCCCCCAAGTGTCAGCATGTCCCTGTCCTGTCCCCCAAGTGTCAGCGTGTCCCTGTCCTGTCCCCCAAGTGTCAGTGTGTCCCTGTCCCCCAAGTGTCAGCGTGTCCCTGTCCTGTCCACCCAAGTGTCAGCGTGTCCCTGTCCTGTCCCCCCAAGTGTCAGCGAGTCCCTGTCCTGTCCCCCCAAGTGTCAGCGTGTCCCTGTCCTGTCCCCCCAAGTGTCAGCGTGTCCCTGTCCTGTCCCCCCAAGTGTCAGCGTGTCCCTGTCCTGTCCCCCCAAGTGTCAGGGAGTCCCTGTCCTGTCCCCCCAAGTGTCAGCGTGTCCCTGTCCTGTCCTCCAAGTGTCAGTGTGTCCCTGTCCTGTCCCCCAAGTGTCAGTGTGTCCCTGTCCCCCAAGTGTCAGCGTGTCCCTGTCCTGTCCCCCCAAGTGTCAGCGTGTCCCTGTCCTGTCCCCCAAGTGTCAGCGTGTCCCTGTCCTGTCCACCCAAGTGTCAGCGTGTCCCTGTCCTGTCCCTCAAGTGTCAGCGTGTCCCTGTCCTGTCCCCCAAGTGTCAGCGTGTCCCTGTCCTGTCCCCCAAGTGTCAGCGTGTCCCTGTCCTGTCCCCCCAAGTGTCAGTGTGTCCCTGTCCTGTCCCCCCAAGTGTCAGCGTGTCCCTGTCCTGTCCCCCAAGTGTCAACGTGTCCCTGTCCTGTCCCCCAAAGTGTCAGCGTGTCCCTGTCCTGTCCCCCAAGTGTCAACGTGTCCCTGTCCTGTCCCCCAAAGTGTCAGCGTGTCCCTGTCCTGTCCCCCCAAGTGTCAGCGTGTCCCTGTCCTGTCCCCCAAAGTGTCAGCGTGTCCCTGTCCTGTCCCCCCAAGTGGCAGCATGTCCCTGTCCTGTCCCCCCAAGTGTCAGCGTGTCCCTGTCCTGTCCCCCCAAGTGTCAGCATGTCCCTGTCCTGTCCCCCAAGTGTCAGCGTGTCCCTGCCCTGTCCACCCAAGTGTCAGCGTGTCCCTGTCCTGTCCCCCAAGTGTCAGCATGTCCCTGTCCTGTCCCCCAAGTGTCAGCGTGTCCCTGTCCTGTCCACCCAAGTGTCAGCGTGTCCCTGTCCTGTCCCCCAAGTGTCAGCGTGTCCCTGTCCTGTCCCCCAAGTGTCAGCATGTCCCTGTCCTGTCCCCCAAGTGTCAGCGTGTCCCTGTCCTGTCCCCCCAAGTGTCAGCGTGTCCCTGTCCTGTCCCCCAAGTGTCAGCGTGTCCCTGTCCTGTCCCCCAAGTGTCAGCGTGTCCCTGTCCTGTCCCCCCAAGTGTCAGTGTGTCCCTGTCCCCAAGTGTCAGCGTGTCCCTGACCTGTCCCCCCAAGTGTCAGCGTGTCCCTGTCCTGTCCCCCAAGTGTCAGCGTGTCCCTGTCCGGCCCCCCCAAGTGTCAGCGTGTCCCTGTCCCCCAAGTGTCAGCGTGTCCCTGTCCCCCAAGTGTCAGCGTGTCCCTGTCCTGTCCCCCAAGTGTCAGCGTGTCCTGTCCTGTCCCCCAAGTGTCAGCGTGTCCCTGTCCTGCCCCCAAGTGTCAGCGTGTCCCTGTCCTGTCCCCCCAAGTGTCAGTGTGTCCCTGTCCCCCAAGTGTCAGCGTGACCCTGTCCCCCAAGTGTCAGCGTGTCCCTGTCCTGTCCCCCAAGTGTCAGCGTGTCCCTGTCCTGTCCCCCAAGTGTCAGCATGTCCCTGTCCTGTCCCCCAAGTGTCAGCGTGTCCCTGTCCTGTCCCCCAAGTGTCAGCGTGTCCCTGTCCTGTCCCCCAAGTGTCAGCGTGTCCCTGTCCTGTCCCCCAAGTGTCAGCGTGTCCCTGCCCTGTCCACCCAAGTGTCAGTGTGTCCCTGTCCCCCAAGTGTCAGCGTGTCCCTGTCCCCCAAGTGTCAGCGTGTCCCTGTCCTGTCCCCCAAGTGTCAGCGTGTCCCTGTCCTGTCCCCCAAGTGTCAGCATGTCCCTGTCCTGTCCCCCAAGTGTCAGCGTGTCCCTGTCCTGTCCCCCAAGTGTCAGCATGTCCCTGTCCTGTCCCCCCAAGTGTCAGCGTGTCCCTGTCCTGTCCCCCAAGTGTCAGCGTGTCCCTGTCCTGTCCCCCAAGTGTCAGCATGTCCCTGTCCTGTCCCCCCAAGTGTCAGCGTGTCCCTGTCCTGTCCCCCAAGTGTCAGCGTGTCCCTGTCCTGTCCCCCAAGTGTCAGCGTGTCCCTGTCCTGTCCCCCCAAGTGTCAGCGTGTCCCTGTCCTGTCCCCCCAAGTGTCAGCGTGTCCCTGTCCTGTCCCCCAAGTGTCAACGTGTCCCTGTCCTGTCCCCCAAAGTGTCAGCGTGTCCCTGTCCTGTCCCCCCAAGTGTCAGCGTGTCCCTGTCCTGTCCCCCCAAGTGTCAGCGTGTCCCTGTCCTGTCCCCCCAAGTGTCAGCGTGTCCCTGTCCTGTCCCCCAAGTGTCAGCGTGTCCCTGTCCTGTCCCCCAAGTGTCAGCGTGTCCTTGTCCTGTCCCCAAGTGTCAGCGTGTCCCTGTCCTGTCCCCCAAGTGTCAGCGTGTCCCTGTCCTGTCCCCCCAAGTGTCAGCATGTCCCTGTCCTGTCCCCCCAAGTGTCAGCGTGTCCCTGTCCTGTCCCCCCAAGTGTCAGCATGTCCCTGTCCTGTCCCCCAAGTGTCAGCGTGTCCCTGTCCCCCAAGTGTCAGCGTGTCCCTGTCCCCCAAGTGTCAGCGTGTCCCTGTCCTGTCCCCCAAGTGTCAGCGTGTCCCTGTCCTGTCCCCCAAGTGTCAGCATGTCCCTGTCCTGTCCCCCAAGTGTCAGCGTGTCCCTGTCCTGTCCACCCAAGTGTCAGCGTGTCCCTGTCCTGTCCACCAAGTGTCAGCGTGTCCCTGTCCTGTCCCCCAAGTGTCAGCGTGTCCCTGTCCTGTCCACCCAAGTGTCAGCGTGTCCCTGTCCTGTCCCCCAAGTGTCAGCGTGTCCCTGTCCTGTCCCCCAAGTGTCAGCGTGTCCCTGTCCTGTCCCCCAAGTGTCAGCGTGTCCCTGTCCTGTCCCCCAAGTGTCAGCGTGTCCCTGTCCTGTCCCCCCAAGTGTCAGCGTGTCCCTGTCCTGTCCCCCAAGTGTCAACGTGTCCCTGTCCTGTCCCCCAAAGTGTCAGCGTGTCCCTGTCCTGTCCCCCCAAGTGTCAGCGTGTCCCTGTCCTGTCCCCCAAGTGTCAGCGTGTCCCTGTCCTGTCCCCCCAAGTGTCAGCGTGTCCCTGTCCTGTCCCCCAAGTGTCAGCGTGTCCCTGTCCTGTCCCCCAAGTGTCAGTGTGTCCCTGTCCTGTCCCCCCAAGTGTCAGCGTGTCCCTGTCCTGTCCCCCAAGTGTCAGCGTGTCCCCGTCCTGTCCCCCAAGTGTCAGCGTGTCCCCGTCCTGTCCCCCAAGTGTCAGCGTGTCCCTGTCCTGTCCCCCCAAGTGTCAGCGTGTCCCTGTCCTGTCCCCCCAAGTGTCAGCGTGTCCCTGTCCTGTCCCCCAAGTGTCAGCGTGTCCCTGTCCTGTCCACCCAAGTGTCAGCGTGTCCCTGTCCTGTCCCTCAAGTGTCAGCGTGTCCCTGTCCTGTCCCCCAAGTGTCAGCGTGTCCCCGTCCTGTCCCCCAAGTGTCAGCGTGTCCCTGTCCTGTCCCCCCAAGTGTCAGCGTGTCCCTGTCCTGTCCCCCCAAGTGTCAGCGTGTCCCTGTCCTGTCCCCCAAAGTGTCAGCGTGTCCCTGTCCTGTCCCCCCAAGTGTCAGCGTGTCCCTGTCCTGTCCCCCAAGTGTCAGCGTGTCCCTGTCCTGTCCCCCAAGTGTCAGCGTGTCCCTGTCCTGTCCCCCCAAGTGTCAGCATGTCCCTGTCCTGTCCCCCCAAGTGTCAGCGTGTCCCTGTCCTGTCCCCCAAGTGTCAGCGTGTCCCTGTCCTGTCCCCCAAGTGTCAGCGTGTCCCTGTCCTGTCCCCCCAAGTGTCAGCATGTCCCTGTCCTGTCCCCCCAAGTGTCAGCGTGTCCCTGTCCTGTCCCCCAAGTGTCAGCGTGTCCCTGTCCTGTCCCCCAAGTGTCAGCATGTCCCTGTCCTGTCCCCCCAAGTGTCAGCGTGTCCCTGTCCTGTCCCCCAAGTGTCAGCGTGTCCCTGTCCTGTCCCCCAAGTGTCAGCGTGTCCCTGTCCTGTCCCCCAAGTGTCAGTGTGTCCCTGTCCCCCAAGTGTCAGCGTGTCCCTGTCCTGTCCACCCAAGTGTCAGCGTGTCCCTGTCCTGTCCCTCAAGTGTCAGCGTGTCCCTGTCCTGTCCCCCAAGTGTCAGCGTGTCCCCGTCCTGTCCCCCAAGTGTCAGCGTGTCCCTGTCCTGTCCCCCCAAGTGTCAGCGTGTCCCTGTCCTGTCCCCCCAAGTGTCAGCGTGTCCCTGTCCTGTCCCCCAAAGTGTCAGCGTGTCCTTGTCCTGTCCCCCCAAGTGTCAGCGTGTCCCTGTCCTGTCCCCCCAAGTGTCAGCGTGTCCCTGTCCTGTCCCCCCAAGTGTCAGCGTGTCCCTGTCCTGTCCCCCAAGTGTCAGCGTGTCCCTGTCCTGTCCCCCAAGTGTCAGCGTGTCCCTGTCCTGTCCCCCAAGTGTCAGCGTGTCCCTGTCCTGTCCCCCCAAGTGTCAGCATGTCCCTGTCCTGTCCCCCCAAGTGTCAGCGTGTCCCTGTCCTGTCCCCCAAGTGTCAGCGTGTCCCTGTCCTGTCCCCCAAGTGTCAGCGTGTCCCTGTCCTGTCCCCCAAGTGTCAGCGTGTCCCTGTCCTGTCCCCCCAAGTGTCAGCATGTCCCTGTCCTGTCCCCCCAAGTGTCAGCGTGTCCCTGTCCTGTCCTCCAAGTGTCAGCGTGTCCCTGTCCTGTCCCCCAAGTGTCAGCATGTCCCTGTCCTGTCCCCCAAGTGTCAGCGTGTCCCTGTCCTGTCCCCCAAGTGTCAGCGTGTCCCTGTCCTGTCCCCCCAAGTGTCAGCATGTCCCTGTCCTGTCCCCCCAAGTGTCAGCGTGTCCCTGTCCTGTCCCCCAAGTGTCAGCGTGTCCCTGTCCTGTCCCCCAAGTGTCAGCGTGTCCCTGTCCTGTCCCCCAAGTGTCAGCGTGTCCCTGTCCTGTCCCCCCAAGTGTCAGCGTGTCCCTGTCCTGTCCCCCAAGTGTCAGCGTGTCCCTGTCCTGTCCCCCAAGTGTCAGCGTGTTACTCTCTGTCAGAGACATGGAAAAGTTGCTGAGTAATAAAATCCTGACATAAGTTGAGGTTCTACAACTTTTTATCTCAGTTTCTGGCCATTTTCCACACCCCTTCTTGCTGTCATGAAATAGAGGTTGACAAACTCTAAAGACATGAAAGTTTGTTCTGCTGTCTTTCAGTCTGAGCTAAAAACAATACAGACCTCACTGATGGTTTGTTATAATTGTATTGTATGCACTGACACATTGTAACAAGCTACAAGAACAGGAGATGTGTTCAGATCATGTAGACACAACTGTACCAAACCCTCATCTGTAAGAAATATTAAACTGAGAATTACTTGTGTTTCTATTATATGAAAGCAAGCAGAGATCCTGAAGACGACTTAGAAATAATAATAAACCTAAACTTAAAGAAACGAAAACTAAACCAAAGATCTTGCTGAACTTTTCTTTATACGAGGATTAAGCTTTATGGATATAAAAGTGGAGGAGCCCTTTAAATGTTGGGAGACGAGAGCTTTGTGCACACATGTAAGGAGCGCAGCTCTGAAGGCAGCACCTGCTGCACATGATGACAGGTCCTGTTACTGGTCCAAGCAGGTCCCTGCGTCCTGCATCGCTGGAGGGTCCCCACACATAGAAGACCCCCTCTGCAGCCACCCCCAGGAAGGCTCCATTACATGCAATGCTCACCTGCAGAGCCGGATCGTATCCCAGGTCCCTGGTGTCCTAGAGCTGCCGGTGTCCTATACAATCCTATCAGGGGTCGGGTGCTCTGCGTCTCCGCTGACAATCCTTCTGGCTGCTGGAATTTGGAGACGTTGGGTTTTGCGGTCACCTTGTTTTGCAGAAGGGTAAAAAAAAAAGGGGGTTTATTTCTTATTTGACAAATCGCACAATGAAACCTCCCCCTTTTCTAAAAAATAGAAAAAAAAAGTTGTATTGATGAGTCCTTCAAATGTGCAGATCCAAATTTTAGAAGTTTATAGTAAAGTTCAGGGGGAGATGCTGAATCTGACTGGGAAGACACTGCCCTCTAGTGGGGGGATTACATCACAGCAGCCAGAAGAGTCAGGTCCAACAGGTGGACAGATTGGTTTACAGCGAGTTCGTGCAGGGGCGAAGGGCGAGGGTCATGGTGTCGCCTCTCCTAAAATGAATGAGTGCTGAGCTGCAGTACCGCGGTGTGGCCCCTACAGAGTGTGTGGCGCTATCATATACTGGTGACTACATGTGATTATTCTTAACTAAACCCCAACAAACCTTATATTTTCTGAAAGCAGACACTATGGGGCTCATTTACTAAGGGCCGCGGCCGCACTTCCGTCGGGTTGCCCGAATTTTTCCGTTTTGCTCCGAATTTAGCGCCGGCTAACAGAAATCGGGGGCGTGGCCGTCGGAAAACCCAATGGATTCGGAAAAAAAGCGTAATTTAAAAAACACTTTGCTTTATACTTCCTACATGGAATAGATGAACGTGTGCAGAGTCCATAGAAACCTCATAGAAATATATTCACATGAATAAATCATCATAAAATCACAAAAACTGGAATAACCAAACAACAGTTTTTCAGCTAGAAATTTTAAGTCACAACCTGCGATTAAACCGAATAAAAAGAGAAGGACCCCCTAAAACCTTTATATTTTTTGAAAGCAGACAACCTGCCAATTGCATGTGTGCTCTCTGTTCTGGGTAAGAGATGGTTAATATCATGACATGTTGTCCCTTTCCAAAATTTAGCTACAGATAAAGTTAATATTTACTTTATCTGTGAGCTGTGAGAATGTCCTATATGCACTCCCATCCTTCTCCTTCATTCTGCCTGCTGACAAGGAAGCTAGAGCTTCAGAGGGCTTTAACTTTGGATCCCTGGCACCTTGAATCTCAAGTTCTCAGAATCTTCTCTTAAATGAGAATCTAAGATTCTCTTTCTAGGTACTAAGGATCTGGGGATGTCAAAGTGACAGGAGAGAGTGATTTAAATACTGTACATAAAAATTTCACCCACAATTATTACATTAAACATGAATGTCTCCAGCTCCCAGGTGCCTAGAACAACTATTTTATATTCATATGAAAGAGGACATTCTAGGTGCCAGGGTTTCAAAGTTATTGCTTCTAGAATCCAGGATATACACTCACCGGCCACTTTATTAGGTACACCTGTCCAACTGCTCGTTAACACTTAATTTCTAATCAGCCAATCACATGGCGGCAGCTCAGTGCATTTAGGCATGTAGACATGGTCAAGACAATCTCCTGCAGTTCTCCCGAGCATCAGTATGGGGAAGAAAGGTGATTTGTGGCCTTTGAACGTGGCATGGTTGTTGGTGCCAGAAGGGCTGGTCTGAGTATTTCAGAAACTGCTGATCTACTGGGATTTTCACGCACAACCATCTCTAGGGTTTACAGAGAATGGTCCGAAAAAGAAAAAACATCCAGTGAGCGGCAGTTCTGTGGGCGGAAATGCCTTGTTGATGCCAGAGGTCAGAGGAGAATGGGCACACTGGTTCGAGCTGATAGAAAGGCAACAGTGACTCAAATCGCCACCCGTTACAACCAAGGTAGGCAGAAGAGCATCTCTGAACGCACAGTACGTCCAACTTTGAGGCAGATGGGCTACAGCAGCAGAAGACCACACCGGGTGCCACTCCTTTCAGCTAAGAACAGGAAACTGAGGCTACAATTTGCACAAGCTCATCGAAATTGGACAGTAGAAGATTGGAAAAACGTTGCCTGGTCTGATGAGTCTCGATTTCTGCTGCGACATTCGGATGGTAGGGTCAGAATTTGGCGTCAACAACATGAAAGCATGGATCCATCCTGCCTTGTATCAGCGGGTCAGGCTGGTGGTGGTGGTGTCATGGATCCATCCTGCCTTGTATCACCGGGTCAGGCTGGTGGTGGTGTCATGGTGTCTTTGGGCCCCTTGGTACAACGCCACAGCCTACCTGAGTATTGTTGCTGCCCATGTCCATCCCTTTATGAGCACAATGTACCCTGTAACATCTGATGGCTACTTTCAGCAGGATAATGCGCCATGTCATAAAGCTGGAAGCATCTCAGACTGGTTTCTTGAACATGACAATGAGGTCACTGGACTCAAATGGCCTCCACAGTCACCAGATCTCAATCCAATAGAGCATCTTTGGGATGTGGTGGAACGGGAGATTCGCATCATGGATGTGCAGCCGACAAATCTGCGGCAACTGTGTGATGCCATCATGTCAATATGGACCAAAATCTCTGAGGAGCTTCCAGCACCTTGTTGTATCTATGCCACGAAGAATTGAGGCAGTTCTGAAGGCAAAAGGGGGTCCAACCCGTGAGGTGCCAAAAAATCAGTGTGCCCCCAGGCTCACCATAAAACTTGGGGGTCATTTACTAAGGGCCTGATTCGCGTTTTCCCGACGTGTTACCCGAATATTTCCGATTTGCGCCGATTTCCCCTGAATTGCCCCGGGATTTTGGCGCACGCGATCGGATTGTGGTGCATCGGCGCTGGCATGCACGCGATGGAAATGGGGGGGTGTGGCCGAACAAAAACCCTACGGATTCGGATAAAGCCCCTTATTTAAAACAAAAAAGTGTCACGGAGTTTGCACTTAACTTCACTAGGAATAGGCCGGTGAACTTGAGCGCATTCCGATGCTTTTTTAGTGCAGCAGCGCCACCTGGTGGACGTTGGAAGAACTGCCTTAATGAATCCCGGCCGGACCCGAATCCATCGCAGAGAGCGCGCCGCTGGATCGCGAATGGACAGGGTAAGTAAATCTGCCCCAATGAGGCTTATTTACTAAGGGTCCGCGGATCAAATTTCCGTCAGACTGTTCATGGTTTTCGGGATTTGCGCCGCTGGGACAGGGATTTAGAAGGGGATTGTGTCCCATACGATCTGATTTTGCCGCATTGCGCCGGCTTTCATGCGACAGAAATGCACCAGGAAGAAGAAGGTGAACTCCGGTGGACCTGAGCGGGGAAGTGACACATACAGGATATCGGGCGCACAATGTTAGTGAATCGCAGCACAGTGCATTGTCCGACAACAATGTGAACTCAGGTGAACTCCATGGGCCAGGTAAGTAAATGTGCCCCAATGTGGCTAAATAACATAGGGCCAGATGTATCACTGTTCTGTACTCAAGTCTGGTTGTTTCGCCTTAATTCTGGTGCACTGTTGCGCCAGAATTATCACAAGTTACAATCATCTGTGATGAGTTGAATTCCTGCCTCTTATTAATCACATTACTTTAGGCGCAGTTTAGGCGCAATGTTACATTCGGGCTCTTACATGTGATCCTGCTACAAGCTCCCCAGCATGAGAATGACCCCCACAGCAGCACCCAGGTGTGTGACACCCAGCACCCAGTGACCTCCTCCGCAGTGGCTTCTCCTGGAGGGGATCCCCCAGTGCTGGTCTCCTGCTGCAACCCTGTAATTCTCCCCAGTATCCCCCTCAGACACCAGTGTGGTCATCCTGCTACACAGGGACTTCTCTGTACTGTCTGCAGATTTTACTCACTTCTCTTCTATCCTGCTACACGGGACACTTCTCTGTCCTGTCTGCAGCTCCCACTCACTTCTCTTCTATCCTGCTACACGGGGACACTTCTCTGTCCTGTCTGCAGCTCCCACTCATTTCTCTTCTATCCTGCTACACGGGGACACTTCTCTGTCCTGTCTGCAGCTCCTACTCACTTCTCTTCTGTCCTGCTACATGGCGACACTTCTCTGTCCTGTCTGCAGCTCCCACTCACTTCTCTTCTCTCCTGCTACACGGGCAACTTCTCTGTCCTGTCTCTCCCCCTCTCCCTGATCTTCTATCCTGCTACATGGGAGACACTTCTCTGTACTATCTGCAGATCCTACTCATTTCTCTTCTCTCCTGCTACACGGGACACTTCTCTGTACTGTCTCTCCCCCTCTCCCTGCTCTTCTATCTTGCTACATGGGGGACACTTCTCTGTACTGTCTCTCCCCCTCTCCCTGCTCTTCTATCCTGCTACAGGGGGGACACTTCTCTGTAATGTCTGCAGCGCCTACTCACTTCTCTTCTCTCCTGCTCTGGGCTGCTGCTTTTGCAGATTGTTTGTAAACAGAAGGTCATGAACGGTAAACAGAGGCTGCACATAGTGTCTGTATTGTGTGTAGTGTCTGCAGTGTCTGCATAGCTCTGCTGCTGGGGATGAGCTGCTCTACACAAGAGATTAGTGTTGCTTCTCAGTTTGCGTCACATTCGGGCTGAAGAGTTTTTGTGCCTAAATAAACAAGTCGCTAATGATGAATGATTATTAGGCGCAGTTATTTTTGCTGCATGGCTAGTTTGGTGTCTAGTCTCAAAACTGGCGCAAAAACAGTGCGACGCGATGAAAAGGCGCAAAAATAACAGAAAAAACAAGTGATACATGTGGCCCTTTATCTTTAAAAGCCTCTCAATTCTCGGCACAATGTCCAGACAGTGGAGAAGACTGGATAGCTAAGAAAATATTAATAAAAAAAAAAAGTAATAATAAAAAACACCTATTTTTGATATTTTGGAACCACATTTATTATATTATTTTGCATTGTTTTGCTTAAAAGGATGAAGGAACCTGGAATATCTATCAACCATTTATGACAAAGTTTTCAGGAGTTGTGAGAAAATGGACCTGGTCACACATGATTTGGCCCCTGTGGGTGGTGGAGTAGGAGGAGGCACCAGGATGGACCTCTAGGACATACGGCAGATGAGAGGAACCTTCAACTTTCCAACAAAGTTCACAAAGTCCTGAGCACAGTGTAGAGGTGTGAACATTGGGGAGACGTGAAGATCTTGTCTGGAGGACTGTGTTCTTCTCAGTAGAAGACTTTCTCCAGATATGTGTTGAGGAACATCCCTGTTGGGTCAAGCTTCTCTCGGATTGTTTTGAACTTGCCGAATGCGGGATACATCTTCTCAAAGTCTTTCCGAGTGCAAGTGTGAGCCTGGGAAGAAGTACAAAGAGTCAGGGTCAATGATCTAGAGCAGTGGTGGTGGACACATTCATGGACTGAGGGCTACATTGTCACCGCTCAACCTCAAGGAGTCACACGAGTAACCAGCACCTTAGATCAGTGCAAAATGCCACCAGAAACCAAAACTAATAAAAACTCAGACCAGGCAAAAAGTAATACTACCGACCCAGCGCAGAACCAGACCATTAATAATGGAGACCCCAGAGGACACAATATTAATAACACTGGAGACCCCAGAGCAGACACTTAATATTAATGGAGACCTCAGAGTACACGATAATAATAATATAGACCCCCAGATAATATAATAATGTAGACCCCAGAGCAAACAATAATACTGGAGACCCCCCCCCCAAAGCATGCAATATTAATAATACAGGAGAAACCCTAGAGTAGAACATCCCAACACTGATCGCCAGAGTATAAAATGTTAATAATACTGTAAACCCCAAGAACATTCAATAATAATACTGGAGACACAAGGTCTGGCTAAATACTGGAGATCCCCGGCCCAACTAGTAATACTGGAGGCCCCGAGCCAGGACTATGATAACGGGGACCCCACACCAGACAAAAAAACTACTCATCTCTCCCAAATCCTCTTCTGCCCCCTCTGGCATACTGGAGCTTCTTACGGTGTGCCGCTCGGCTGTGTCCAGACGTTGGTTGTATGTGCTGGCATCAGGACCCAGGAGAGGACAGCAGAGGGGTGAGTACAGTGCAGTACTTACCTCTCTCACCTTCTCTCCAGTTTGAGGTGCCAGTGCATATAACCAATGTCTGGAGGCAGAACAGGACCTGGGAGTGGTGAGTACTTGTCACAACCTCCTGCACCAATGATGGGAGCACTCATTGGACTCAAAAGTCAACAAAACTCATGTTTCAAAAAGTTGTCCTGGTCAGGGTGGATGGCTGTAAAGAAGGGTGCTACACATAGGTGGTACCTTAGCCCAGTGGGGTCGTCCTCCTACTCTCTTCATGATCTTCTCATACTCTGACCAGTAATCCTGGTGCGGGACGTCTTTACCATAAGGCCTAAGGGGAGGAAAACATTCACCAAGTTATCACCAAGTTAGTATCAAAAGTCCAAAAACATCCAAAGCCTGGAATAGAAAGTGATGTGCACCACCAGCAGGGCCGGATTAAGGGTGGTGGGGCCGCCGGGCGCAAACTGGTGGGGGCCCTTCCAACAATGTTTTTGGAGGTATATAGCCTGCCAGTCCCCTATAGAAAATGGCAATCTCGGCGTTCTCCCCCAGCGAAGGCAGCTGTATCTCACTGACACAGCTGACAGCCTAGACCTCTATGTGTGTTGCGGGCGGCCACGGGCCACTGCACATTGCACACAGAGACAGTCACTGAGCTGAGTCGCTGACTGTCGGAAACTGGTGGGGGCCCCTTAAAAAGTGAAAGTGGTGGGGGCCCCGGGGCTCGAGCCCCAGGAGCCCCTCCTTTGATTCGGCCCTGACCACCAGATGTTCTAGAGACAGAAGGTTCTTCCAAGGTTCTTGTACCAGATCTGGAGTTGCCTTGGACCTTCCTGGAACAGAAGGAGCAGGAGGCCAGAGGCTTCATGATATTTTTAGCTTCTTAAAGGGAACCTCCAGCCAAAAGCATAAAGACTGACCCTCAGGTAAAAATGCTTTGACCCTCCCGGTGTTACAGTTTCTACATTGTAGTAATGTGACACATGATTCCATCTTGGGGGAAAGTTGTCAGAAGCCAATCATCTGTCAATCATCTGTCAATCATCTGTCAATCATCTGTCAATCATAGGAGACATGGAGGGTCCGGCTGACTATTATCTTGTTTGTGGCCGGCGTTGTGCCATCTCCTATTAAGAACTTTTTTAGGGAGAAGGGGTGAGGTCATGTACATGAGATGGTCCATATTTGGTACTGAAGTTGTCAGGTTCTACTGATTAAAAGTCTCCTGACCCACAACGGACTGGTGCATTACTCTGCCCTTCCTGTAGGTGGTGCTAAAGAAATAATGCCTGCTCAGTAGGGGGCGCCGCATAGGTCTCACCGGTACATGATGATGTTCATGTAGCAGCTGTCTCGCTGGTAGCAGGGGCTCAGCAGAATCTCATCTCCTTTAGCGAATCGAACCTCTACGGGGAAGTGCGCCACCACCTGGCGGTTCCTCTCCAGCCACGACTTCAGCTGCTGTATCGCCTCTTTAGTCTTTTCTCTAGAAAAATGGTAAAAGATAAAAAATCTCCCATTACTGAAGAATCACTGAACATTGTGCAGACATCAGCTGCCGGAGGAGGCGACAACTGGGCGGAGCATATCCTGGTCTAGTGGTTGTCACTGCACTATGAGTATTTATGAAGACCCCAGTCATATTTTTACAATGTTTTTTTTTCTACAGTAGCTGAGTGTGGGCTTGTTTTTTGTGGGAAGATTCAAGTTGGGAAGATTCCTCAGTGTGACCCAAAGACTATTCTCAAAGATTGGCTGCACCCCTACCCCAATTACTGCAGCCCCAGGCGGTCATTGGTGGCTATGATCAGTGGTTACCAACCCTATTACACCCTGCCGGAGGCAGAACTCATGTGTGCGCAACAAGACCAAAGTTCAGTGAGATACCAAAGTTACATAGAAGTCTATGGAGAAGGGAGGAGGAGCAGCGAGTCACAGCAGGTAGGTGTCCACCCTGCAGCTCAGAGACAACAGCAAATTACAGAGATGGAAGCTGCTCAGACATGAAGTCACTTCTCAGTTACTGTACATACTGACTAATGCATACTAAAGGTTAGGTATCCTGGCTTTCTATAAGGCCCTGGAGCATTCTGGGAGCTCAATGCTATAGATGAGATGCCTTTGACCGTGGCTTAGAGACTGACTGCTGTCCATTTACAGCTTCTAGTAGGGTTTGCGATGCAGCTTTGGATGTGATTGGAGGACACTATGCAAAAATAACTCAAAATGTATCCAATAAAATGATACAAATGTTATAGAATGTTGTCAAGAGTAACAGTGACTCCGCCCCCGCCACTCACATGGGGATAGCCCAGTCCTGCACGTGCTGCTTGAAGAGACAGTCGAAGTTGAACACTTTGTAGCTGATGTCGACGCGATCATTTCCACCGGAGAAGAGCAGCCAGAAGAAGAAGCGATTTATCCCTGGAAGCAGTCGTGGGATGAAGGTGCTGACAACAGAGAACAGTAGAAGAAGTTACATGATTGGGGGTCTTATGTACATAGAACATGACGTTCCCTCTAATTCAGCCTCTAACATCGCAGTCACCGGGTGCAGAAGATGTGACCTTCCCCTGGAAAGTGTGACCTACAAATATTCATCTGTCCTGAGGATGTGACCAATCAGGATCCTCCCTGGGCACACAGTAATGAAGCACCTACCTACCCGGGTGTTACTGACTGCCTGTGACCTACTGCAGGGAACCCCAGATGTAAAAGGAAACCATAAGCAGGTGTGACCATAGACTTATAGTCATGTATTATCCCTGGAGAGATGTGTAATCAGACCTTTGTGTATGATGTTAGTAGCAGCAGAACTGTGATATATCAATTTGTATTCCAGGATTGTAACTTCTCAAAGTGCACTAAGGGTGTGTCCTCATACTGCTGTGCTCTCTAGCCAGTGTTATGTATTGTCCCTGGAGATGTGTGTAATCTTACCTTTGTGTATGTTGTTAGTAGCAGCAGGACTGTGATATATGGATTTTAATTCAAGGATTAGAGCTTCTACTCACACTGCTGTGCTCTCTGATGGCAATGTTATATACTGGGTCTAATTTACTTACCTGTCCGCGGCGTTCACAGAAAGTGCATTGTCCGTGTATAATGCGCTGTGCGGGGAGTCACTAAGATCCTGCGCCCGATATCCTGCATGTGTCGCTTCCCCGCTCAGGTCCCCTGGCATCAGGACCCAGGAGAGGACAGCAGAGGGGTGAGTACAGTGCAGTACTTACCTCTCTCACCTTCTCTCCAGTTTGAGGTGCCAGTGCATATAACCAATGTCTGGAGGCAGAACAGGACCTGGGAGTGGTGAGTACTTGTCACAACCTCCTGCACCAATGATGGGAGCACTCATTGGACTCAAAAGTCAACAAAACTCATGTTTCAAAAAGTTGTCCTGGTCAGGGTGGATGGCTGTAAAGAAGGGTGCTACACATAGGTGGTACCTTAGCCCAGTGGGGTCGTCCTCCTACTCTCTTCATGATCTTCTCATACTCTGACCAGTAATCCTGGTGCGGGACGTCTTTACCATAAGGCCTAAGGGGAGGAAAACATTCACCAAGTTATCACCAAGTTAGTATCAAAAGTCCAAAAACATCCAAAGCCTGGAATAGAAAGTGATGTGCACCACCAGCAGGGCCGGATTAAGGGTGGTGGGGCCGCCGGGCGCAAACTGGTGGGGGCCCTTCCAACAATGTTTTTGGAGGTATATAGCCTGCCAGTCCCCTATAGAAAATGGCAATCTCGGCGTTCTCCCCCAGCGAAGGCAGCTGTATCTCACTGACACAGCTGACAGCCTAGACCTCTATGTGTGTTGCGGGCGGCCACGGGCCACTGCACATTGCACACAGAGACAGTCACTGAGCTGAGTCGCTGACTGTCGGAAACTGGTGGGGGCCCCTTAAAAAGTGAAAGTGGTGGGGGCCCCGGGGCTCGAGCCCCAGGAGCCCCTCCTTTGATTCGGCCCTGACCACCAGATGTTCTAGAGACAGAAGGTTCTTCCAAGGTTCTTGTACCAGATCTGGAGTTGCCTTGGACCTTCCTGGAACAGAAGGAGCAGGAGGCCAGAGGCTTCATGATATTTTTAGCTTCTTAAAGGGAACCTCCAGCCAAAAGCATAAAGACTGACCCTCAGGTAAAAATGCTTTGACCCTCCCGGTGTTACAGTTTCTACATTGTAGTAATGTGACACATGATTCCATCTTGGGGGAAAGTTGTCAGAAGCCAATCATCTGTCAATCATCTGTCAATCATCTGTCAATCATCTGTCAATCATAGGAGACATGGAGGGTCCGGCTGACTATTATCTTGTTTGTGGCCGGCGTTGTGCCATCTCCTATTAAGAACTTTTTTAGGGAGAAGGGGTGAGGTCATGTACATGAGATGGTCCATATTTGGTACTGAAGTTGTCAGGTTCTACTGATTAAAAGTCTCCTGACCCACAACGGACTGGTGCATTACTCTGCCCTTCCTGTAGGTGGTGCTAAAGAAATAATGCCTGCTCAGTAGGGGGCGCCGCATAGGTCTCACCGGTACATGATGATGTTCATGTAGCAGCTGTCTCGCTGGTAGCAGGGGCTCAGCAGAATCTCATCTCCTTTAGCGAATCGAACCTCTACGGGGAAGTGCGCCACCACCTGGCGGTTCCTCTCCAGCCACGACTTCAGCTGCTGTATCGCCTCTTTAGTCTTTTCTCTAGAAAAATGGTAAAAGATAAAAAATCTCCCATTACTGAAGAATCACTGAACATTGTGCAGACATCAGCTGCCGGAGGAGGCGACAACTGGGCGGAGCATATCCTGGTCTAGTGGTTGTCACTGCACTATGAGTATTTATGAAGACCCCAGTCATATTTTTACAATGTTTTTTTTTCTACAGTAGCTGAGTGTGGGCTTGTTTTTTGTGGGAAGATTCAAGTTGGGAAGATTCCTCAGTGTGACCCAAAGACTATTCTCAAAGATTGGCTGCACCCCTACCCCAATTACTGCAGCCCCAGGCGGTCATTGGTGGCTATGATCAGTGGTTACCAACCCTATTACACCCTGCCGGAGGCAGAACTCATGTGTGCGCAACAAGACCAAAGTTCAGTGAGATACCAAAGTTACATAGAAGTCTATGGAGAAGGGAGGAGGAGCAGCGAGTCACAGCAGGTAGGTGTCCACCCTGCAGCTCAGAGACAACAGCAAATTACAGAGATGGAAGCTGCTCAGACATGAAGTCACTTCTCAGTTACTGTACATACTGACTAATGCATACTAAAGGTTAGGTATCCTGGCTTTCTATAAGGCCCTGGAGCATTCTGGGAGCTCAATGCTATAGATGAGATGCCTTTGACCGTGGCTTAGAGACTGACTGCTGTCCATTTACAGCTTCTAGTAGGGTTTGCGATGCAGCTTTGGATGTGATTGGAGGACACTATGCAAAAATAACTCAAAATGTATCCAATAAAATGATACAAATGTTATAGAATGTTGTCAAGAGTAACAGTGACTCCGCCCCCGCCACTCACATGGGGATAGCCCAGTCCTGCACGTGCTGCTTGAAGAGACAGTCGAAGTTGAACACTTTGTAGCTGATGTCGACGCGATCATTTCCACCGGAGAAGAGCAGCCAGAAGAAGAAGCGATTTATCCCTGGAAGCAGTCGTGGGATGAAGGTGCTGACAACAGAGAACAGTAGAAGAAGTTACATGATTGGGGGTCTTATGTACATAGAACATGACGTTCCCTCTAATTCAGCCTCTAACATCGCAGTCACCGGGTGCAGAAGATGTGACCTTCCCCTGGAAAGTGTGACCTACAAATATTCATCTGTCCTGAGGATGTGACCAATCAGGATCCTCCCTGGGCACACAGTAATGAAGCACCTACCTACCCGGGTGTTACTGACTGCCTGTGACCTACTGCAGGGAACCCCAGATGTAAAAGGAAACCATAAGCAGGTGTGACCATAGACTTATAGTCATGTATTATCCCTGGAGAGATGTGTAATCAGACCTTTGTGTATGATGTTAGTAGCAGCAGAACTGTGATATATCAATTTGTATTCCAGGATTGTAACTTCTCAAAGTGCACTAAGGGTGTGTCCTCATACTGCTGTGCTCTCTAGCCAGTGTTATGTATTGTCCCTGGAGATGTGTGTAATCTTACCTTTGTGTATGTTGTTAGTAGCAGCAGGACTGTGATATATGGATTTTAATTCAAGGATTAGAGCTTCTACTCACACTGCTGTGCTCTCTGATGGCAATGTTATATACTGGGTCTAATTTACTTACCTGTCCGCGGCGTTCACAGAAAGTGCATTGTCCGTGTATAATGCGCTGTGCGGGGAGTCACTAAGATCCTGCGCCCGATATCCTGCATGTGTCGCTTCCCCGCTCAGGTCCCCGGAGTTCACCTTCTTCTTCCTGGTGCATGTAAGTGCATTGTCCGTGTATAATGCGCTGTGCGGGGAGTCACTAAGATCGTGCGCCCGATATCCTGCATGTGTCGCTTCCCCGCTCAGGTCCCCGGAGTTCACCTTCTTCTTCCTGGTGCATGTAACTGCATTGTCCGTTCATAACGAAGTCACAGCTGGCGGTGAGAAATGGAGAAATAATGGAATGCTGCTTTGCTCGTCTGGTCGACTTGTCATCTGGGAGTCCGGATGGCCATAGTGCAGTCGAGCTGTTTTTCTTCGCTGTGGAGATTTACATTAAAATGTGTCTGTTGCTGAGATTTCCGAGTTTTCTAACGATTTATATTTATATTAAGATATGTGATGGTAAAGCTGTGACCGGTTTCCACCACCCAACATGAGCCTCAGTGTCAATTATTTCATTACATATATCAGGAAAATGGTGTTTTATGTGGGTTATTCAAGAAAGTGCCCCGGGAGTATAAGGAGAAGGTGGTTATGCATTTCGCCAGTCTGCACTGTGCGGGGAGTCACTAAGATCCTGCGCCCGATATCCTGCATGTGTCGCTTCCCCGCTCAGGTCCCCGGAGTTCACCTCCTTCTTCCTGGTGCATGTAAGTGCATTGTCCATGTATAATGCACTGTGCGGGGAGTCACTAAGATCCTGCGCCCGATATCCTGCATGTGTCGCTTCCCCGCTCAGGTCCCCGGAGTTCACCTTCTTCTTCCTGGTGCATGTAAGTGCATTGTCCGTGTATAATGCGCTGTGCGGGGAGTCACTAAGATCCTGCCCCGATATCCTGCATGTGTCGCTTCCCCGCTCAGGTCCCTGGAGTTCACCTTCTTCTTCCTGGTGCATGTAACTGCATTGTCCGTGTATAATGCGCTGTGCGTGGAGTCACTAAGATCCTGCCCCGATATCCTGCATGTGTCGCTTCCCCGCTCAGGTCCCTGGAGTTCACCTTCTTCTTCCTGGTGCATGTAAGTGCATTGTCCTTGTATAATGCGCTGTGCGGGGAGTCACTAAGATCCTGCACCCGATATCCTGCATGTGTCGCTTCCCCGCTCAGGTCCCCGGAGTTCACCTTCTTCTTCCTGATGCATGTAAGTGCATTGTCCGTGTATAATGCGCTGTGCGGGGAGTCACTAAGATCCTGCACCCGATATCCTGCATGTGTCGCTTCCCCGCTCAGGTCCCCGGAGTTCACCTTCTTCTTCCTGGTGCATGTAAGTGCATTGTCCGTGTATAATGCGCTGTGCGGGGAGTCACTAAGATCGTGCGCCCGATATCCTGCATGTGTCACTTCCCCGCTCAGGTCCCCGGAGTTCACCTTCTTCTTCCTGGTGCATGTAAGTGCATTGTCCGTGTATAATGCGCTGTGCGGGGAGTCACTAAGATCGTGCGCCCGATATCCTGCATGTGTCACTTCCCCGCTCAGGTCCCCGGAGTTCACCTTCTTCTTCCTGGTGCATGGAAGTGCATTGTCCGTGTATAATGTGCTGTGCGGGGAGTCACTAAGATCCTGCCCCGATATCCTGCATATGTCGCTTCCCCGCTCAGGTCCCCGGAGTTCACCTTCTTCTTCCTGGTGCATGTAAGTGCATTGTCCGTGTATAATGCGCTGTGCGGGGAGTCACTAAGATCCTGCACCTAATACCTGCATGTGTCGCTTCCCCGCTCAGGTCCCTTGAGTTCACCTTCTTCTTCCTGGTACATGTAAGAGCATTGTCCGTGTATAATGCGCTGTGCAGGGAGTCACTAAGATCCTGCGCCCGATATCCTGCATGTGTCCCTTCCCCGCTCAGGTCCCCGGAGTTCACCTTCTTCTTCCTGGTGCATGTAAGTGCATTGTCCGTGTATAATGTGCTGTGCGGGGAGTCACTAAGATCCTGCGCCCGATATCCTGCATGTGTCGCTCCCCGCTCAGGTCCCTGGAGTTCACCTTCTTCTTCCTGGTGCATGTAAGTGCATTGTCCGTGTATAATGCGCTGTGCGGGGAGTCACTAAGATCCTGCACCCGATATCCTGCATGTGTCGCTTCCCCGCTCAGGTCCCCGGAGTTCACCTTCTTCTTCCTGGTACATGTAAGTGCATTGTCCGTGTATAATGCGCTGTGCGGGGAGTCACTAAGATCCTGCGCCCGATATCCTGCATGTGTCACTTCCCCGCTCAGGTCCCCGGAGTTCACCTTCTTCTTCCTGGTGCATGTAAGTGCATTGTCCGTGTATAATGCGCTGTGCGGGGAGTCACTAAGATCGTGCGCCCGATATCCTGCATGTGTCACTTCCCCGCTCAGGTCCCCAGAGTTCACCTTCTTCTTCCTGGTGCATGTAAGTGCATTGTCTGTGTATAATGCGCTGTGCGGGGAGTCTGTAAGATCGTGCGCCCGATATCCTGCATGTGTCGCTTCCCCGCTCAGGTCCCCGGAGTTCACCTTCCTCTTCCTGTTACATGTAAGTGCATTGTCCATGTATAATGCACTGTGCGGGGAGTCACTAAGATCCTGCACCCGATATCCTGCATGTGTCGCTTCCCCGCTCAGGTCCCCGGAGTTCACCTTCTTCTTCCTGGTGCATGTAAGTGCATTGTCTGTGTATAATGCGCTGTGCGGGGAGTCACTAAGATCCTGTACCCGATATCCTGCATGTGTCACTTCCCCGCTCAGGTCCCCGGAGTTCACCTTCTTCTTCCTGGTGCATGTAAGTGCCTTGTCCGTGTCCAGCTCCTAACCTGCAGAGGGCGCTATTCGCAACTACCAACCTGTCTAGGTATTGGCCGGGGTGTTGCATATTTGGCATGTGGCTGCAGCACATCTTATTTCTATGGCAGGTTGTACCTGACATAGAAATAAGCAAAACCAGAGACTATTCATGTGTGAAGTCACTGCCTGCAGCAAGTGTAGGTTTTATATCCCCATGCCGGACCATCCCCCGCTGGCTGCGCTCCCTTCACGCCTCTCCTCCCTGCCGTGGAGATGGCAGAAAGGGGAAAATAATACAAAACACTATCATTTGTGATTATTTTAGGGCTTCTATGCCCTCCAGGGTCCTAGCCCACCCCATTCCATCTGCAACACCCCTGCCAATGTGCAGGCAGAGGAGTGTTGCGAATAAACCCTTCAGTCTGTGTCTCTCCCCACCAGGTGAGCCTGCGCAACTCACCCCAGGGATTATACAGTCCTATAGAGGTAATAAGCAGTGGTAGACCCTGCCTGTACAGCAAGGGGTAAGGTATATCATGTTTCTTATCCAATGATATTCTTCCATGTGAACTGGAGTGTGATTGGAGATTGAGCCACCACCTGACCAGGGTCTAACAAACCCCTGGGCAGGAAAGGGCAGATCTCTTGAGTTCCAGAAACCTCTTAGAGCACAAGCTCTTGGTCCCCAGCTCCTGACAGAGGAGCGCATCTTGGAATCCATCTCTCCTAGAGAGAACACCTTGCAGATTGTCAGTTACCAGAGAGATAGTGTGACATGCACCTTCAGTGCTACACACAGAACACCCAGGACAAAGCTGCAGCTTCCATATTTGGACACAGCTACACCCCAGCCTGCATCTGCAACCAGGCTGGTGACCCAACTCCTGAGGATCACTCTCCATGACCACTCCAGTAATCCAGACTCTCCAGTAATCTGGCATCTGTAACAAGAACGTTTGGCCTTTTCCCTGCAGTTTTTCTTACAAAGAACCGTGAGTTACTGTTGCCTCTGTCTGATCCCTGGATACGGCTGTTCCCACCACGGGCTCCCCATCCATTACCCAGGGCCATATCTTACAGACACTCAGGGGTTGCCCCAGGGAGAACCAGTACATCAGCCTCTCCCTCCAGATTTCTTGCACACACCACCTGCTGGAGACCTGCCAGGCTGTAGGTCAGCCCTCCGGTCCCCATACCAAGCACCGTGACACTAGCGTGCCTAGGCCGCAACCGCCAGCCACCCGGGTATTCTGGGCACCGTCTGCCTCCAGGGCATTCTGCGGCCTATGTGTGTACCTTTTTATGGGGTCCTGCCTTTATATATCTATGAGGGTTTTCTGCCTGTATTTACTATATAGAGGGGTGGGGGAGCTGCCTGTATATTCTCTTTATGGACTGGGTTCTTAACTGTATATACTATCAATGGTGGGGGGAGGGGTTCCTGAACATAATATCTATGGGAGAGGGTGTACTGCCTTTATATACTTTCTATAGGGAGAGGGTCCTGCCTGTATATACTATCTATGGGGGTTTTACCTGTATATACTATAATTGGGGGATGGTCCTGCA
The DNA here is from genome assembly GCF_040894005.1 of Engystomops pustulosus. Classification (NCBI taxonomy): domain Eukaryota; kingdom Metazoa; phylum Chordata; class Amphibia; order Anura; family Leptodactylidae; genus Engystomops; species Engystomops pustulosus. Next base: position 220,826,717 of record NC_092413.1, on the reverse strand, counting down.
TGTATATACTATGTATGAGCAACACCTACCTGTATATGTTCTCTGTGAGGAGCTCGGGCTGCATATACTATCTATATTTTAATTAGGCTATATACAGGATTTGTTATTTGTGTTTTCAATTTTGTTGTCTTGGGTATATATTATCCAGGTGACATTATACTGTAAGTGACTGTGTCATATTTGGGTGCACAGTGTGGAAAAGAATTCCTCTGTCTGATGGAATAGATCATATCCTATAAAGGTACTAAATGCCACTGATCTGTGACAATAAATTTGGTGACCCAAATGTAGCAGGGATCAGGGGTCCGTTGCAGTGGAGGGGGCGCCATTTCCATTTTCGCCTCAGGCAGCAGAAAGGCTAAAATCAGCCCTGGTAGTAATGTGGAGCCATAGGGGCAGAGAAAAGGGGGTAAGCAACAGCGAGAGCCCCAGATAATAGATGTTCCTATTTTGGGAGGTCTGTCTCAAGGTGTGAGGTTTTGGTCATTATTAGAGAGAGGATTAAGACTGGGGGTGTTATAAGTGGGTCACATTATAATTGGGGTGTATGGAGGTCCCCGGAGCCATTGTGCTCCACTAATAGGGGGACATTATATTGTATATTACACAATGTAGTAGTAGTTAGTCGTAGGATGATGTTATGGAGAATGGACACTAGATGGCAGCAGCACTCTGATATCTCATGTCTGTAGATACTATGGGGCACAATTACTTACCCGGTCCTGTCGCAATCCCCAAGGTGTGTTCTCCGACGAGGATGAAGTCTTGCGCGATTCTTCAAGATCATGCGGCCAATATCCTGCATGTGTCGCTTCCCTGCTCAGGTCCCCAGAGTTCACCTTCTTCTTCCTGGTGCATGTAAGTGCATTGTCCGTGTATAATGCCCTGTGCGGGGAGTCACTAAGATCGTGCTCCCGATATCCTGCATGTGTCGCTTCCCCGCTCAGGTCCCCGGAGTTCACCTTCTTCTTCCTGGTGCATGTAAGTGCATTGTCCGTGTATAATGCGCTGTGCGGGGAGTCACTAAGATCCTGCACCCGATATCCTGCATGTGTCACTTCCCCGCTCAGGTCCCCGGAGTTCTCCTTCTTCTTCCTGGTGCATGTAAGTACATTGTCCGTGTATAATGCGCTGTGCGGGGAGTCACTAAGATCATGCGCCCAATATCCTGCATGTGTCACTTCCCCGCTCAGGTCCCCGGAGTTCACCTTCTTCTTCCTGGTGCATGTATGTGCATTGTCCGTGTATAATGCGCTGTGCGGGGAGTCACTAAGATCATGCACCCGATATCCTGCATGTGTCACTTCCCCGCTCAGGTCCCCGGAGTTCACCTTCTTCTTCCTGGTGCATGTAAGTGCATTGTCCGTGTATAATGCGCTGTGCGGGGAGTCACTAAGATCCTGCCCCGATATCCTGCATGTGTCACTTCCCCGCTCAGGTCCCTGGAGTTCACCTTCTTCTTCCTGGTGCATGTAAGTGCATTGTCCGTGTATAATGCGCTGTGCGGGAAGTCACTAAGATCCTGCGCCTGATATCCTGCATGTGTCGCTTCCCCGCTCAGGTCCCTGGAGTTCACCTTCTTCTTCCTGGTGCATGTAAGTGCACTGTCCGTGTATAATGCGCTGTGCGGGGAGTCACTAAGATCCTGCGCCCGATATCCTGCGTGTGTCGCTTCCCCGCTCAGGTCTCCGGAGTTCACCTTCTTCTTCCTGGTGCATGTAAGTGCATTGTCCGTGTATAATGCGCTGTGCGGGGAGTCACTAAGATCGTGTGCTCGATATCCTGCATGTGTCGCTTCCCCGCTCAGGTCCCCGGAGTTCACCTTCTTCTTCCTGGTGCATGTAAGTGCATTGTCCGTTTATAATGCGCTGTGCAGGGAGTCACTAAGATCCTGCGCCCGATATCCTGCATGTGTCACTTCCCCGCTCAGGTCCCCGGAATTCACCTTCTTCTTCCTGGTGCATGTAAGTGCATTGTCCGTGTATAATGCGCTGTGCAGGGAGTCACTAAGATCCTGCGCCCGATATCCTGCATGTGTCGCTTCCCCGCTCAGGTCCCCGGAATTCACCTTCTTCTTCCTGGTGCATGTAAGTGCATTGTCCGTGCAGGCAGTCACTAAGATCCTGTGCCCGATATCCTGCATGTGTCACTTCCCCGCTCAGGTCCCCGGAGTTCACCTTCTTCTTCCTGGTGCATGTAAGTGCATTGTCTTGCGACACAATTTTGAATGTTAAATCCCGCGCTCAGCCCGAATCAGCCGGGTTGTCCGTTGGCCACAACCCCGATTTGTGTCGCATGCAAGTCGTCGCAATTGCTCCAAAATCCGATCTCGTGCGCCAAAAACCCCACTTAAGTGCGGCGCAAATTGGAAATAGTCAGGAAACCCGACAAAAATGCGGTCCGCGGCCCCTAGTAAATGTGCCCCTATGTGATAGTGGGGGTAGTAGTAGTAGAAGTAGTTGCTCACACTACTGGCCCCAAGCTACTGAGGGGCCATTTACCTGGCTGAAGAGGAAACTTAGAATAAATCACGCAGGTTATTGTTAGATGTTATTTAACAGCCGGGAGATTTAACCAATAGGCTGCAAGAAATAAAAGGGCTCACATGAGCCAAAATGCAACGTAAACACAATGTTAACACATATTTTTTGTTAACGTGGTATTATACATGTTAACAACATGTTAACGGTTGCATTTTATAAACACAAATATTAACAGTATTGTAATAAGGCAAATCACCTCCTCAGATGTTATAATGCATCTAAAAAAACCGCCGTGTGACCGCGCCCTTATGGAGAGGGCTCACAGTGTGTGCTGCATATAGCAGGAAACACCCACCGGTATCTCCCCTAATCGGTGCTAGTATTGATCACAGGTGTTAACCCTGTCATTGCTGTCCCCGTAGACGTCATCGTCAAAAAAGTTTAAAAAGTTAAAACATTTTTTATGAGAAACTAAAAGTTCAAATCTCCGCTGTTCCCCTAGAGCTCATATAAAATTAAATAAATACCTAAAGTCATAAACCTGTTGGGTATCGCTGCGTCCCTAAATGTCCGATATATATCAAAATAAAATTATTCTCGGCACTGAACTCCTTAATGGAAAATAGCGCCCAAAACGCTTAAAAAAACAATCAAACTGTCGTGCAGTCCCCAAAAAGATATAAAAGTATAAAACGTGATTAGCGCCAGATGGCGAAACGAAAGGTCAAGTCGTTAAGGGGTTAAAACCACCTCAATGTTGATAGTCAGCATAGAGGTGGTTTTAACCCCTTAACGACTTGACCTTGTTTTGTGTTTCTGTGTTTCCAATTTTTACTTCTCACCTTCAAAAACCTCTAAGTTTTTTACCTGCAACGTAATACTAAATCGATAATTTCAGGTTAATGCAGCCGCATGTTTCCCGCTGCAGTCTCCACATTCCACCACTAGGGGGCAGTCACTGCTTGTGTAACTTTCAGTATTAACCCCTTTATTAAGGCTTATTACACTATTCGCCCGAATAAACTCCAAACCACAATGATGTTTATGCGGGGAAATGAGTACAACAGGTTTAGATTCACAGATTAGGATAACATGCGCCATGATAGGCTTAGATACAGCGCTCTGCACCACCCATCCTCCAGCTACTGCAGAACCTCTTTGTGACCAGAATGGAAAAAGGATCTGCATCAATCACTGCCTCCACCGTTACCGCGGCTTCCACCAATAGCGCTGCCTCACTGCGCATAACAATTAGTATCTTAAAAAGTTACTTTGAAAAGTCATTACGGGTTGAGTCTGTCGATTAAAGGCGGAAACGTCCTTTCATGTCTTGGCGCCTGTGGAGCTCCTCAGAGCCGGCCTCTTCCTCTCATCTTATTTCTTCTTCATACAAAAACCTTAATTTCCATAAAGATCTTTCTACAGGGACGGCACCTATAATGTTGTAGGGACATTGGAGTCACCTGGGAAAACAGGAACCAAGGAATCAGCATGTTCTGCTCGGTAAGACGCGGTGACGTAGGGAAGAAATGGGGCGTGAAATGATGGATGCGCTAAATGTATCCTGAAAATAAAATATAGCCGAGGCCTTAAAGGGGTTTCATGTAAGTGTGAATGATGGGGGAACCTACAGGAGGCCGCGCCGAGATCAAAAACCCCATGCCCACCGGGGGAACAGACGCCAATCTGCCGGCCCGACTGACGCCCATCTGTCATCTCGAAGGAGGAGATAAACCAACATTCAGACTCACGCTGGAGGCAACATCATAGATGGAACCTACAAATGTTACGAGCAGCGAGATGTGGACACAATGTGACACCCAACAAGTCTCACTATGTGCTACTCCCCTGGGTCTGGCCCCAAACTTTTTTGCCACAGGGACCAGTTTAGCCGGAGCCGGGGACAGGTCACAGCAGATCAGACACGGCCACTGACCCCCATCAGGTCTCCATTGTAGGTCTGGGAGCTCCAGCTGATCTACAATTCTCCTATACACCTAATTATACAGGGTTCACGATGTCACCTAATATATGGGTTCAAAATTAGAAGCCCATTCCCCTTTTCTTTTTTGATAGAATAATTGGGGCAATTCTTGGTCCGGTTTGGCAGATTCTGTAAAGTAACCACTACAGAACAAGCCCGGGTGTCAGATTATATTAATATAACAATCTAATCTGTAACATCACTCAGCGAGGCAGAAGTCATCCTATAATACTCCGTCAGTATCTAACGTGAGGAGATGAACACGGGATCCTCCTGGTGATCCAGATCTTATTCCGGCTCGGCAGAGAATCCTGAATCACCGGGACATTATATCTAGAAGGAAAGTGTCTACATCCTACATCATAGCAGCGAGAGACATGAATGATCCTCAGTTATGGATGGAGACGTCATTTACCATAAAATACAAGCCACCGAGTAATAACCAACAACCAGAACAGACATAGAGAGAGAAATATGTTCCGGACACAAAGAGGAGGGGAAGTCCTGATACATCAATGTGTAATACACACCAAGGAACCAACTTATCACATACACTAAGGAAATTACTATCTATCTATCTATCTCCTATCTATATATCTCCTATCTATCTATCTATCTATCTATCTATCTCCTATCTATCTATCTATCTCCTATCTATCTATCTATCTCCTATCTATCTATCTATCTATCTATCTATCTATCTATCTATCTATCTATCTAATATCTATCTATCTATCTGTCTATCTGTCTGTCTATCTATCTCATATCTATCTATCTATCTATCTATCTCCTATCTATCTATCTATCTATCTATCTATCTCCTATCTATCCATCCATCTCCTATCTATCTATCTATCTATCTATCTATACATCTCCTATCTATCTATCTATCTATCTATCTCTCTCATATCTATCTATCTATCTCCTATCTATCCATCCATCTCCTATCTATCTATCTATCTATCTATACATCTCCTATCTATCTATCTATCTATCTATCTATCTATCTCTCTCATATCTATCTATCTATCTCTCTATCTATCTCTCTCCTATCTATCTATCTCCTATCTCTCTCCTATCTATCTCTCTCCTATCTATCTATCTCCTATCTATCATCTATCTATCTATCTCCTATCTCTCTCCTATCTATCTCTCTCCTATCTATCTATCTATCTATCATCTATCTATCTATCTCCTATCTATCTCTGGAAAAGAGACGACTATCTATCTCTGGAAAAGAGACGACTACGAGGGGACATGATTAATTTATTTAAATATATGAATTGTCCATACAAAAAATATGGTGGGAAGTTGTTTCAGATTAGATCAAATCAAAAGACGAGGGGGCACTGTCTCCGTTTGGAGAAATCAAGGTTTAATCACCGGAGGCGACAGGGCTTTTTTACTATGAGAACGGTCAATCTGTGGAATAGTCTGCCTCAGGCGCTGGTCACAGCAGGGACAGCGGAGAGCTTCAAGAAGGGTCTAGAAGCCTTTTTACACCTAAATAACATTGATGGTTATGTTATATAGAATTGTTTCCCCTAAATCCCTTCCTCATCCAATCCCTTCCCTTCCTTGGTTGAACTTGATGGACAAGTGTCTTTTTTCAACCGTAGAAACTATCATCTATCTATCTATACATCTCCTATCTATCTATGTATCTATGTATCTATCTATCTCCTATCTATCATCTATCTATCTCCTATCTATCATCTATCTATCTCCTATCTATCATCTATCTATCTATCTATCTATCTATCTCCTATCTATCTCCTATCTATCTATCCATCCATCCATTTATCCATCTATCTCCTATCTATCTATCCATCTGCAACACCCTTGCCGATGCAAGGCAGAGGGGTTGTTGCGAATACGTCCCATCATGTAGCTTGCAGCCTGTGAAGGGTCTGATCAGCCCCACAGCATGTCACTACATCACACAGGGTAGCACTGCAGCGGTAGAGTCTGCCTGGTAAGGCAGGAGTTAAGTGTTGATGTGATGTAATATGTGTTAACCAATCACATGTGTTATCCCATTGTATCTGTAAGCTGGGATGCAATTGGAGGAGTAGCCACCACCTGACCAGTGGGAGTAACAAAACCCCTGGTCAGGAAAGTTCTAGAGATCAGAATAAGACTGGAGTTGATCCAGTCAAGTGAGTCAGTCTTAGGCTGGACTCAGTGCAGCTAGCACACCAGACCAGATCTGACCAGTTAGTCAGAGAGCAGTCAGAGCTCAGCTCCCTGCCTGATTGGAGTGAAAAGTTAGTTAGTGAGAGAAAGGGGTATCATCCTACCTTCAAGGGTGATATCTGAAGCAAACCAGGACAAGCTGAAGCATCCTACTAGGACACAGCTACCTCCCAGCCTGCCCTTGCACCCAGGCTGGAGATCTACTCCTGTGGCTCCCTCCAACTGCATCTCCAGCATTCTACCATTTGTCAAGGCACGTCGCTACTGTTCCTGCCGGTTCCAATAAAGAACTGTAAGTTATTTTTGTTCAACGTCTGCCTCCGTCTGGTCCCTGCTACTACGGCTGTCACCATCACGGGCACCCTATTCACCACACAGAGACTTATACTCTAGTCACCAAAGGGTTGCCCCAGGGAGATCCGCTATAGCAGCCTCTCCCTCATCATTTCTTGCCAACACCACCCTACTGGAGACCTGCCAGGCTGTAGGACAGCCCTCTGGTCCCTATACCAAGCACCGTGACACTAGGCCGCAACCGCCAGCCACTCAGGTATTCCGGGCCCTGGCTGTCTCCAGGCCCCAAGAAAAGGCTAAGCCCCGGTGGGGGATGTTGCAAGTGGCATCACGATCAGGATTTATACTTCTGTGCCTTATTCTGGCACTATAGACTGTACTTTATTACAAAGACTGTGCTGCCTAACCCTGCTGCCATCCGGGTTTAGGCCCAAGTGATTGTGTGCATTTTTTACATTGGACTGTGTTACTGCTTCCACGTGCTGTCGAGCATCGCTCCAACACTCAGGAGGTTAAACCCTGCAAGAACTTTGTCAGCTCTGCTACATCCGGCGCTGCCGTGCCTGAAGCATTTACCTCAGAGGCGTGTGGCGCAGCAAGCATTTCCAGCCCACTAAAAATCTTCACTGGCGGAGAATCCAGAGGTATCATCAAGCTCCACCCCCTGCGCGAGTGGCGTGAAGTACCGTGGAGGAGGAGCTGGAGCGTGTGCGGCCGGCAATGAAGAGGGTTAATTGGCCATCTTGGATTTCGGCGCAGGCCGCGTCTGAAGCCTGCCAGCAACGTGCGCCTCATCCGGAGTTCCAGCGCACGTGTCCTGCGACTGGAGGAGAGCACCGCTGAGCATCACCGAGCCCCTGCTGCCTGCCGGACATCGGGAACGGAGTCCTTCGTGCATCGGAGCTGTCCTGTCACCGCGGCTGATCCCGAGTGAGGGGGGGTAGAGATTGTTTCTGACGCTAGGTTATTGGCTCACCTCCCAGGGAATAGTGACTGTGTCTTAAGGTGCCCACCTTTTTTTATTGTTTTATTGTTGTTGGTTTCTGTTTGCTATTTGTCAATAAAGCCTTAAAAAAAAAAAAAAAAAAAAAAAAAAGGTGCCCACGTCCCATTCTAGCCATCGCCCATAGCAACGGATATTGTGTAACCCTGCAGACTCCCCCCAGCAAAGCCAGTCATGTCCACCCAGGACGAAGATACGGGACTGGGGCAGGTCCTGTCCCCTGGTCCCTCCTCAGAGTACTGGAGCATGTTAAGCCCTCCAAAAAGTCCCTTCAGCCCTGCTACAGCCAGTGTCCCTGGGACCCCCACCATGATGCCTCTGACTATGCCCTACTATCTGGGGGCTCCCTGGTTACCCCACTACGAGGAAGAATTACACACTCTCCCTGAATTTAGAGACAAGTTGTTAGCCACCTTCGCCCTGTACCCGCTCTCAGAGGAACAGAAAGTGGGCATCCTCATCGGGCAGTTGAAAGGACCCGCTCTCCGGGAAGTCAAGTCTTGGCCCCGAGAACAGTGCCAGAATGTGGTCCAAATTCCTGATAGGCTGCGCAACACCTTTGTCAAGTGTACTGCCTCAGAGTTGAAGCAGCAATTCTTCGGGAAAAGACAAAAGCCTCAAGAGTCCCTCGGAGACATGGAAGGCCATAACCGGTCTTGATCCCAAAGACGCTGAAATCTCTGACCAAACCTTGAGAGAACAATTCATTAATGGACTTGTTGATAGAAATCGATGGTGTCAACTAAAGATCATCTCTTCTCAACATGCCCAGGCCTCCTTTCTTGAGTTTAAGGAAATTGCCATTGACATATTAGGGGACCGACCGCCTACTGGACCGCAGAAAGAGCCTGAATCGGCGGAAGTGGAAGACTCTGCTCTAGCTTGCCATCCAAGGCAGCCGACATCACCTACTCCTGCGGCTACAGAAGTTGCTGGCTTAGCAGGACAGGTCCCTAATCTGGCGGACACCCTGCATAAAATACCCGATCGGTTGACCCAATTGGAAGTGACTGTCTCCGCTATGAGGAAGAAACCTCCAGAGGGCTCTGTACGGGCATCTACCCCTCGTGACTCCCCGGCCAAACCGCGCCCAAGGGAAGCAAAGTTGTTAAGCACCTGGAGTCAGAAGGAACCCTGCCAGCGGTGCAGCTACTTCCGTAAATACGGGCATGAAGAGGATGGATGTCGTCAGTTAAACGACAAACCCTTGGAGCTAAGGGACGACCCCCAAGGGAAGAACCTTTAAGTCCCCGAGATGCGAACTGGATGCCCAGGTTCGTGGTGACTCGCCCCATGGTTCATGTAACCATCAACGGAGTTACCCTACCGGCCTAATTGATACCGGCTCTCAAGTGACCATCCTCCGGAGTGCTACCTTTGAGAGATGCCGAGGAGGAGCATCCTAAATCCAGCCTCCCAAGGCTTAATTGAACATTATTGCTATGAAAGGAAAACACGTACCCATCCGCGGCTACTGGGAGCCCACACTTACCATTGGAGACACTGAGTTAACCAGAAAGGGCGTAGTGGTGACACGAGTGCCCGAAAACGGTAACTTCTCCCTGGTACTGGGTACCAATGTCCTCCGCAACTGCTACCCGGAAGTGCTGAAGGCTCTCCATGACTCTTTGCCAACAGTGCCTAACGGTTCCCGGAAGGTAATTCAGGAGACTATGCAGGTTCTGGCGGCGCAACAGAAGTTTGCTGGCCTTAATGGAGAAATCTGCAGAGCCCTGTCCGCCTTCAACCTGGGACTGAGACGTTAGTATGGTGCCGAGCCTGCATGGGCGTCCAAGGTCAAGACTACCAGGCGATGGTAGAACCCCTACCAGTTGATGAAGACCTACCCAGTCTAGCCGCCAGGAGCCTAGTCACTGTATCCCGAGGACAAGTACCCATTAGACTACTAAATGTGGGGGACTCCCCAGTAGATTTGAGAAAATACCAAGCCATAGTCACTCTCTTCAGTGTCCATCCTGAAGACTTAGTGGAAACCTCTCTGTCTGCCTCCCAACAGTTGGAAGTGAAGCAAAGTGCTGAAGGTGAGCCTGCCGAGCAATCCTGGTGGCTTGAGCTCAATATTGGAGACGACGATTTTACTCCTGCAGACCAAGTACAAGGTGTCCTGGATGTCGTTATGAAGCACCATTAGGCCTTCAGCAAACACCCACTGGATTTTGGGCAGACTACCCTGATCCAACATACCATTCCTACTGGCTCTCATCCTCCTATCAAAGAGCGATACCAGCCCATACCTCCAGCCCGCTACCAAGAGGTGAAAAAGCTGGTACAAGAGATGAAAACAGCCAATGTTATCTGGGAGAGTCACAGCCCATGGGCTGCCCTGCTGGTCCTTGTGAAAAAGAAGGATGGAACCCTTCGATTCTGTGTTGACTATAGGAAGATCAACAATATCACACTAAAGGATGCCGCTGCCTCGAATCGAGGAATCCCTCGCAGCCCTAGGGTTAGCTGCCTACTTCTCTATCCTGGATCTGACCAATGGCTACTGGCAAGTGGCCATGGCGCTGGAAGACAGAGAGAAGATGGCTTTCACCACCCCAATGGGCCTGTTCGAGTTCAACAACATGCCGTTCGGGCTATGCAACGCCCCAGGCACATTTCAACAGCTGATGGAGAGATGTTTGGGTCATCGAAACTTTGAGACCGTCCTGCTATACTTGGACGACATCATCATCTACTCCAAGACCTATGAAGACCACCTCCACCATCTGGCTGAAGTCTTCCAAATCCGGACCCAACATGGGCTGAAGGTCAAGCCATCCAAGTGTCACCTACTACAACCTAGCGTCAAGTACCTGGGACATGTGGTGAGAGCTCACGGAATTGAGCAAGATCCAGAGAAGATTGCAGCTGTCCATGACTGGCCTACCCCATCAACCATACGGGATATCAAAAGCTTCCTGGGATTTGCCAGTTATTACAGGCGCTTCATCCCAAAGTTTGCCCAGCTGGCGGCTCCCCTGCAAGAACTGCCAAAAGAGGGCCAATGTTCCTGAGCATCCATTGAATGGACAGCAGAACTAGAAGCTGCCTTCCAGATGCTAAAGCAACGGTTGACTGAGCCTCCGGTGTTGGGATATCCAGACTACAATCTGCCTTTCACCCTATACACCGGTGCCAGCAAGCAAGGCCTAGGGGCTGTACTATCCCAGCTCCAGAATGGAACTGAAAGGGTCATAGCCTACGCCAGCCGTTCCCTCCGAGAACCGGAGCAAAACGACCAGAACTACAGTTCCTTCAAGTTGGAGTTTCTGGCATTAGTCTGGGCTGTGACTGAAAAGTTCAAGGACTACCTGGCTGCGTCCTTCTTCACTGTCTTCACAGACAATAATCCCTTGGCGCATCTGAACACCGCTCGTCTTGGAGCACTGGAACAGCGGTGGGCCTCCAGACTTGTCAACTTCAACTTTCCCATCAAGTACCAGGCTGGCAAGACCAATGAAAATGCCAACGCTCTGTCCCGTCTCCCTGACCAGTGGGAGGGACCCTCCACAGATGCTCAGTGGGAAGATGTGGAGATGCCTGCGTTCTATGCTTGGTTTGTGCGCCAAGATACCCAGAGAGTTTACTCCTTACCCTCAGAAGCAGCGCCAGCTACTCCTCAGGAAGAGTCAGAGCCCCCTGCGGAAAAGGACCTCTGGATGAGTCTTCAGGCTGATAGACATGCCATAGGAGAAGTGATGGACTATCTCTCTAGTGGGTGAGTGCCTGAAAGAATCCGCCGGAGAAGAGCTGATGGAGAATTGTGGCACCAGAGAAAGACTCTGAACATGCATCAGGGCTTGTTAAAGAGAAGAACTCTGGACCCTATCACTTATGACCGGCTGTATCAGATTGTGATATCTGATGTTCGGGAGACATGGCCATCTCCCTGCTGATATGACCTGGGACATGGAGTCCCCTGATTCCCAGTCTTTACTCCCCCAGAACACCAGAGGCGCCTGGCGGATGCCAAAGAAGTTGTGGATCTGCGGTTGGAAGAGGCCCGAGAGAAACAAAAAAGGGACTTCGATCGTAATGCCTGTGCTGAGCCTCTTGCCCCAGGAGATTGTGGCTGCGCAACAACCATCCCACCAGTAAGATAGATGGGCATTGGGTGCGTGAGCCATACCTAGTTAGGGACAGTCTCTCCCCTTAAGTCTACGAGATTTCAAGAGGAGACCGTCCACTACTCCAAGTACATAGGAACCGGCTAAAGAGATGTCTTCGTCCTTTTGCCCCTATGTCCACACCTCTCACCTCGACCCCCAACTTACAGACCTCCTTGTGTTCACCTACCCCCAGTTTCTTAGAACTTGTGACTGTGCCTCAACTCTGTGTTGTTGTTTCCACTCCAGTAAGAGGTACCCCGGAGAGACCATCGTCCCCACCACAGTCTCCAATACTGCTACCCGTGGAGGATGATCCGGTTTCAGAGTCTGCAACCCCTGCGGCCTTAGAGGCAACTGAGACTCCGACTCAGAGGAGGACGATGAGGAGGTTGTTATCTTCTCCCAACTGGAACTTCGGAGGTCTCAAAGGGAGACAAAAGGTAAAGCTCCTGCGTACCTTCAGGAGTACCAACTGGTGTCACACAGAAGGAGGAGGCAGGTACGCTTTTCTGACACTGAAGTACTCACCACTGAAGAAGATACCGAGTAATCCATGAAGGACTGTAGCCCTCTTCAGGTACTGTGCATATTGTAAATAATGTTTTACTTATTTCTACTAATCCCAGTTGGGCTGAACGCCCACCTATCCCATAGAGCCAGAAACTTTCCTGAGACTCTTCTCCCCTTATCATTCAGTCAAGAGACTCTCTTTGAACTGCACCACCATACTTATTGCACTTTTCCCCACATCAAGGGCTGTACCCAGAAGATGGACTTTGCTATTAAAGACCTTCTGAGAGACTTTGGCCACTACAGGGAAGAGTTGCTACTGATTATACTGCATGCACTATTATGCCTTTTCCTTTTCAGGTAAAGAGACATTTGCTATTCTGCTACCCTGTGTAGCCTACCTGTGTAACTACGTATATAGAGTAAAAGCGCTGCGGGCACCGCCAGCCTAATAACGGGTCTTGTCAGTCAATGGGAGCAGTGGACGGGTATGTGCGGAGGTAGTGGCTGTTCACAGCGGTTGTGCTCTGTCTCCTTGGAATAGACCAGCACGACAAGCAAAAACGAAGAAACGGAGTGGCACTCACCGTTCGTGAAAGCAAAACTTCTTTATTCTTGGTTCATGTGAGAGGTACACAGGGGGGCACGCAGTGTCGCAAAGCCGACGGGCCGTTTCGCGCCAGCCAGTGCTTTCTCAGGGCAGTGACCTGTGTAACGTTTGCAACGTTAGGTTATTAGATGTGTACCCATTGGGCTCCTAAGCCAATGAGAGTTTACAAAAATATGTTTGCACACTGTCAATGTTATGCCAGTAGTTTGCACTAACCTTTTATAGGCTTTTCAGAGTGGCTGCGTCGGACCGTCTCTATGTAAACCCTGACCGCTATCTTATGCCTCAAATCAAAGCTTCGTAAGTGGGGGTAGTCCGTAAACCGCAGGTCCTTAGGGGACTGGGGGTGTTAAAGATGTAGCACCTGGATGCCACTCATACAAGGGTAAGAATGTCAGTCGGCAGGTACTTGTACATTGTATAATGTCTCATTGTGTCACATATGCCAATGTAATGCATATATACACTATATATTTGTCGCCATGGAAGAAGTGTTCATGAAACAAATATACAGGCCTTGGTGCAAGGAGTGGATTACAGTACATGACACCACACCTTTCCTACAGTACAGTTTGGTTTAATGGCGTCAGCGACCAACTGTCATACTTAGCATACACGTGTCCTTGTCTTAGTCTCCAGGACCATGGGTGGTTTGTCCCTACAGATCATGTAGCCTGCACTTCACAGAAGTGCCCTTTTGTAATTTACCTCTACCGGCCATCACTTTCATGGACCCCCCCAGAGGTTCCCGCTGCTGGTCAGCGGTCGGTCCTCTGCGCCCCAACCAGTCCTTAGTCGAGCCGAGGGCGGCTATTTCAACTGCCCCGTGGGGTATGCAACACCCTTGCCGATGCAAGGCAGAGGGGTTGTTGCGAATACGTCCCATCATGTAGCTTGCAGCCTGTGAAGGGTCTGATCAGCCCCACAGCATGTCACTACATAACACAGGGGAACACTGCAGCGGTAGAGTCTGCCTGGGAAGGCAAGAGTTAATTGCTTTATGTGATGTAATATGTGTCATCCAATCACATGTGTTATCCCATTGTATCTGTAAGCTGGGATGCAATTGGAGGAGTAGCCACCACCTGACCAGTGGGAGTAACAAAACCCCTGGTCAGGAAAGTTCTAGAGCAGAAGAAGACTGGAGTTGATTCAGTCAAGTGAGTCAGTCTTAGGCTGGACTCAGTGCAGCTAGCACACCAGACCAGATCTGACCAGTTAGTCAGAGAGCAGTCCAGTCAGAGCTCAGCTCACTGCCTGAGTGGAGTGAAGAGTTAGTCAGTGAGAGAAAGTGGTATCATCCTACCTTCAAGGGTGATATCTGAAGCAACCCAGAACAAGCTGCAGCATCCTACTAGGACACAGCTACCTCCCTCCAGACTGGAGATCTACTCCTGTGGCTCCCTCCAACTGCATCTCCAGCATTCTACCATTTGTCAAGGCACGTTGCTACTGTTCCTGCCGGTTCCGATAAAGAACTGTAAGTTATTTTTGTTCAACGTCTGCCTCTGTCTGGTCCCTGCTACTACGTCTGTCACCATCGCGGGCATCCTGTCCACCACACAGAGACTCATACTCTAGACACCAAAGGGTTGCCCCAGGGAGAACTACTATAACAGCATCTCCCTCATCATTTTCTTGCCAACACCACCCTACTGGAGACCTGCCAGGCTGTAGGACAGCCCTCCGGTCCCCATACCAAGCACCGTGACACAGGGGCGTGGTTAGGTCAAAAGATCTGGGGCACGGGCCCCGGATCTTTTGACTGCTGCCCCGAATGTTGTCTGAGGCTTTCTCCACTGTCATCTCTATTTGTATCCTCTGGATGCAGATAGAGATGATTACTGTAGTGAAGCAGGGTGCCGTTAGCATCCTGCTCCACTACAGAGCACATGCGGCAGTTCTGTGGAGTAAGAAGCTGTGCAGGAGGCTATGGCATTGCTACATCGCGTCTCCTGCTTCAAGCAGCCTGGAGCAGGAGGCGCTGTGTAGTGATGTCACCACATCACATCCTGCAGATGGAGGATAAGAGGAAATCACGAGTGAAGAGGGGTAAGTATAACTCTTATATTTTCATTATACAGTGTGCATATGGGGTTTTGGGGTCATTACTTTATCTGAAGGCTATTCCAAAGTGTTGTCGGGCTATCCCTGAGTAGAGGAGGCTATAATTTAGTTAAATGTGGGAGCTTGAGTGTGGGGGATATTACTAAGTGTGTAGGGGGTTATTAGGGAGTATAGAGGGCACTTACTGTGTGAGGGTCTATTATAGAGCGTAGGTGGCATTGTTACATGTCAGGCCACATTTAGGGATCAGGTTAGGTTGGTGGCACAATGTGGGTGCTTAATTTAAATGTGAGGGGCACAAGGAAGGGGTGTGGTGTTAAGTTTATTGTTATAATTGTGGCTTAATTGTAAATTGCGGCTTACAGCTGTGCGGGCATACCGCCGTGTGCTGGAGAGGAGGAGGTGACCCCTCCTCCCTCCATAGAGAATAGCGGCACACGGCCGCTAACACGCCAAAAGATAGAGCATGCTCTATCTTTTTGCGGTGTGCGGGCCGGATCGGTGCCACGTCTGCGCCGCGCCGCTATTGCCGTCTTTGGGGACGTACATGCGGCCGCATGTACGTCCCTGTAGACGGCCATGTGAATAGGCCCTTAGGGAACAAAGTTTTAGGGACAAAAGAAAACTGCAGATCATAAGATAAGTGTGGTAATCTCCATAGGCACAGCGCATGGTTGGAAGAAGAGAAATGGTGATAGGGGGCTTAATGGAGAACATGAAGAACAACTACTGCAGTCCCTGGATATAACAGATCAGCATATCTACTGTGTTTTCTGTAGCTGTACAGTTGTTTTTAAGTATAGTTGTTTCAGGTGTATAGGGAGTATGTGCAAAAGAGGACACAACTAAGAATTTGGTACGTATGCATTGGGGCCCGTGCCGTGCCCCAGATCTTTTGTGACCCTAGCAACGCCCCTGCCGTGACATCAGTGTGCCTAGGCCGCAACCGCCAGCCACTCAGGTATTCTGGGCCCCCGGCTGTCTCCAGGCCCCAAGAAAAGGCTAGGCCCCGGTGGGGGATGTTGCACATCTATCTATCCATCCATCCATTCATCTATCATCTATCTATCAGGGGCTTCCCCTCTATATATATCCCGGGATCCTCACATCTGTACATAGGGACATCCATTGTTTCCATCCATCCGTGGCTTCTCTCTCCTTTTCTTGTCCACCTGTGGGACACCTGCCCGGCGTGGATGTGGCCTGTTCCACCTGTACCAAGTGACCGTGAATCAGTCGATCACTAGGCCAAGCTCAACCCACTCAGGTGCCAGGGGAATCCAGCTGCCCCCAAGCCCCGGTGGGGGTGTTGCATATCTATATATATCTGTCTATACATCAATCTCATATCTACCTACCTACCTAGCTTGCATCTTCAATGGCCATGTCTCCCCCACATCCCTTGAGTACAAGGGATCCCCCAGCCTCTCCTGCGGCCTCTGCAGGCTCTCACACTCGCGTCCAGTCCCCAGCCCCTACATATAATCCACAGTTCTACAGTGCACCTAGTGGTAGCAGAGAGTACTGCAGGTCCCGTCTGTCTATGGGGATGACATGGCTGTGTGCAGGATTCCTGTCTATGGGGATGACATGGCTGTGTGCAGGATTCCTGTCTATGGGGATGACATGGCTGTGTGCAGGATTCCCGTACTTTTATCTGTCTCATATCTACCGTATATATCTATGGTAATTACCGCTGAATACAATGCTGACTCCATGAGCCACTGATCATCAGGGATCAAAGACGAGATCAAAGGTGAAAGTTATTTCATGTCTCTGCTTAAAAATCATCAAAAGACGACACAAAAAAATCCAACAGGATCATTATATCCTAAAATATCCCAGAGACCCCGAAGACCGATAATTACTGGTGGGGGGAGGGAGGTGAGCGGTCTGTGCAGATCAGGGTGCAGAGATCTCATATCCATGTTCAGTATCTATCTATTTATCTTTCTATCCATCTGTCTCTTATCTCTCCATTTATCTCTTATCTATTTATCTTTCTCATAATCAACATAATTAACACCCAGTGTAATGTCCCGCTGGACGGGTCATCACTAAATATAGCTCCTATTATTTGCCTGGTCGGCTGGAGAGGGTCTGGCCAGCTCTCACTTTCCTCCTTTAAACTTCTTTCCCCCTTATGGCCGGAGTTCCCTTGGTTTGACAAGTAATCTGTGTGCGCTATATAAATAAAGTAATAATTACTATTATTAATCCTTGCTATAGCTGTACTTTACTGCCATCTACTGTTCAAATGTAGTGTTGAAACCCGAAGGGTTATGTTGCAACATTTGTTATCTTTCCTACAGAATCCGTGTTTGCGTGGGTCCCCTCCGGGTCCTCCGGTTTCCTCGCACACTCCAAAACATAGGTTAGGTTGTTTAGATTGTGAGCCCCATGGGGACAGGGACCGATTTGTCATGCTTTGTACAGCGCTGCGTAATCTGTGTGCACTATATAAATAAAGAATTATTATTATTATCCCAGGCTCTGATTGGTTGGTGTCCTGGAAATCCCCAGAATATAGAATCTATATATTTTCTCTCTCTGTCTGGATTCCTAAGGTGTTATTGTTCTTCTTTGTCTTTTGATCTCTGCACATAGATTGCTACCCAAGCAGCAGAGCAAACCCGGCTCCTGTTTCCATCCCTTTGACACAAAAGTCAATGTTGAACCAGCAACCAATCCCCCGCTCTATGCAGGAAGGAAAGTTTTCAGCTTGTTACCTGCTGCTTTTGTGTAGGACTGTGTCTGCCAATAAGGAAACTGAGAGTTATTAAAAGATTTCTGTTTCCACATGTGATCCCTGGCTGCTGCTAACACCATGAGCCTCCCTTTCACCACGTGCCCAGGGATCCGTTACTACACACACACAGGGAGTGTCCTATGAGTATCCCTCCACTATACGGTGGCCTCCCCCTCTTCCTGCATCTCCATGTAGGACCTGACAGGCATGGATGTCCCCTATTCTCATCAATAATACCACTGTGACCGACCCTGGTGCTAAGCCGCACTACAAGCCACCCAGAGACTCCAGCTGCCCCCACACTGAGGTCAGGCCCCTATGGGGTAATGGTGCAACAACAAGAAATTCTACATAGAAATATGTTCAGGATACACAGAATGGGACGGAAAGTGCCGACATTCAGATAGGACGGATCCATCCACCAATTATAACCCACCAATACCTCCCTACCGGACAACACATTTCAAGCTCAGGGCGGGCGATGGCCGGCGTCCTCCAAAACACTCCTTAAAATTGCCCTCCATGAGCTTGAGATGTGTCGTCCGGTGGGGAGGTTATAATTGATGGAAGGATCCGTCCTATGTATAGACCTTTTATGATGTCACAATGAGGAAGTGCAACATTATGGAGTCATAGGATTGATACATTGTAACACTGGGTGCGTTCTGTGGATTAGGGATTACGTGACTGTGATCCTTACACCCAATTGTCTTTTTGTATTTATATTCACATTTTATACCTGCACACGCCCCCTTTTATGCAAATAATTTATTTCCTTTATAAACCTGATTGCATTCACTTGTTAAAAGTGATCACACACCGAAATGTTGGCGCATCTAATAAGCTCCACCTTCTATTGAGCTGTGGATTTGGGAAGTGCTGCCTTCCATCTACATCTGTCTATTGTTGGGGGTCTTTGCCGGAGTTATGGGGGCGCTGCAACCCTCCTTTTGCAGAGCCTTGTTTCCACTGCGCTGATGTGGACTCTCCATAGTATGTACAGTACGTATATAGGAGTTGGGGGCAGCTGGATATCGGGCACTTAGGTGGCTGCAGCCATGGGGGGTCCTATGGCAGCGCCAGGTGTGCAGGTGCCCCTTACCTTATCCACAGGAGGAACTCCAGCAGGTAATATCCCACAAAGCGATCCCACAGCCAGCTGGACTTGGAGCATGGAGGCTGCACAGGAGAGAGGTCAAAGGTTATGAGACTGATGCCGGTCCACAGCACAACCTCACATCCATACCCTCTGCTCTAGTCACATCCCAAGCTGCATCCGATCTTCTATAGTCTTCCATGGCACAGCACCCTGGTATATGGACTCTGGATCAGAAGTGCAGGTCACTCTGTCATGTCAGAAACTTCCCAAGACGACAAAGAATTATAAATGCAGCTTTGGATGTGACTAGAGCAGAAATAGAGTAAATTCACTTTTATATGTTCTTTCTTTTTAATCTTCCATCCCTACACACTATATACAGAATGTTACACCGCCAGACCCCGTGTCAGAGAGCAGAGAACAACACACAATGTCCCGCCACAAACCTTGTCTGTAGCGTCCTGGTAGAAGACGCTGACGTTATCTGAGTGCGGAAACCAGAAGAAGCGGAAATATTCAGAGGAGTTCAAGTGTCTGTCAAGATTATCAAGAACCTGCACAGAAATAAGATAAATGATTGCAAAATACAGAGAAAGATACATACAGCAGGGGGCGCACTAGTCATACTGGTACATACTACACTCACCAATGCAGCTGTTCAGTTCTATCATTGTGCCAATAGGGGGCAGTATTATAGTAGTTATATTCCTGTACATAGGGGGCAGTATTATAGTAGTTATATTCTTGTACATAGGGGGCAGTATTATAGTAGTTATATTCCTGTACATAGGGGGCAGTATTATAGTAGTTATATTCTTGTACATAGGGGGCAGTATTATAGTAGTTATATTCTTGTACATAGGGGGCAGTATTATAGTAGTTATATTCTTGTACATAGGGGGCAGTATTATAGTAGTTATATTCTTGTACATAGGGGACAGTATTATAGTAGTTATATTCTTGTACATAGGGGGCAGTATTATAGTAGTTATATTCCTGTACATAGGGGGCAGTATTATAGTAGTTATATTCTTGTACATAGGGGGCAGTATTATAGTAGTTATATTCCTGTACATAGGGGGCAGTATTATAGTAGTTATATTCTTGTACATAGGGGGCAGTATTATAGTAGTTATATTCTTGTACATAGGGGGCAGTATTATAGTAGTTATATTCTTGTACATAGGGGGCAGTATTATAGTAGTTATATTCTTGTACATAGGGGACAGTATTATAGTAGTTATATTCTTGTACATAGGGGGCAGTATTATAGTAGTTATATTCTTGTACATAGGGGGCAGTATTATAGTAGTTATATTCTTGTACATAGGGGGCAGTATTATAGTAGTTATATTCTTGTACATAGGGGACAGTATTATAGTAGTTATATTCTTGTACATAGGGGGCAGTATTATAGTAGTTATATTCTTGTACATAGGGGGCAGTATTATAGTAGTTATATTCTTGTACATAGGGGGCAGTATTATAGTAGTTATATTCTTGTACATAGGGGGCAGTATTATAGTAGTTATATTCCTGTACATAGGGAGCAGTATTATAGTAGTTATATTCTTGTACATAGGGGGCAGTATTATAGTAGTTATATTCTTGTACATAGGGGACAGTATTATAGTAGTTATATTCTTGTACATAGGGGGCAGTATTATAGTAGTTATATTCTTGTACATAGGGGGCAGTATTATAGTAGTTATATTCTTGTACATAGGGGGCGGTATTATAGTAGTTATATTCCTGTACATAGGGGGCAGTATTATAGTAGTTATATTCTTGTACATAGGGGGCAGTATTATAGTAGTTATATTCTTGTACATAGGGGGCAGTATTATAGTAGTTATATTCTTGTACATAGGGGGCAGTATTATAGTAGTTATATTCTTGTACATAGGGGGCAGTATTATAGTAGTTATATTCTTGTACATAGGGGGCAGTATTATAGTAGTTATATTCCTGTACATAGGGGGCAGTATTATAGTAGTTATATTCTTGTACATAGGGGGCAGTATTATAGTAGTTATATTCTTGTACATAGGGGACAGTATTATAGTAGTTATATTCTTGTACATAGGGGGCAGTATTATAGTAGTTATATTCTTGTACATAGGGGGCAGTATTATAGTAGTTATATTCTTGTACATAGGGGGCAGTATTATAGTAGTCATATTCCTGTCCATAGGGGGCAGTATTATAGTAGTTATATTCCTGTACATAGGGGGCAGTTTTATAGTAGTTATATTCTTGTACATAGGGGGCAGTATTATAGTAGTTATATTCTTGTACATAGGGGGCAGTATTATAGTAGTCATATTCTTGTACATAGGGGGCAGTATTATAGTAGTTATATTCCTGTACATAGGGGGCAGTATTATAGTAGTTATATTCTTGTACATAGGGGGCAGTATTATAGTAGTTATATTCTTGTACATAGGGGGCAGTATTATAGTAGATAAATTCTTGTACATAGGGGGCAGTACTATAGTAGTTATAATCTTGTACATAGGGGGCAGTATTATAGTAGTTATATTCCTGTACATAGGGGTCAGTATTATAGTAGTTATATTCCTGTACATAGGGGGCAGTATTATAGTAGTTATATTCCTGTACATAGGGGGCAGTATTATAGTAGTTATATTCCTGTACATAGGGGGCAGTATTATAGTAGTTATATTCCTGTACATAGGGGGCAGTATTATAGTAGTTATATTCCTGTACATAGGGGGCAGTATTATAGTAGTTATATTCCTGTACATAGGGGGCAGTATTATAGTAGTTTTAATCTTGTACATAGGGGGCAGTATTATAGTAGTTATAGTCTTGTACATAGGGGGCAGTATTATAGTAGTTATACTCTTGTACATAGGGGGCAGTATTATAGTAGTTATATTCTTGTACATAGGGGGCAGTATTATAGTAGATATATTCTTGTATATAGGGGAAGTATTATAGTAGTTATATTCTTGTACATAGGGGCAGTATTATAGTAGTTATATTCTTGTACATAGGGGGCAGTATTATAGTAGTTATATTCCTGCACATAGGGGGCAGTGTTATAGTAGTTATATTCTTGTACATAGGGGGCAGTATTATAGTAGTTATATTCTTGTACATAGGGGGCAGTATTATAGTAGTTATATTCCTGTACATAGGGGGCAGTATTATAGTAGTTATATTCCTGTACATAGGGGAAGTATTATAGTAGTTATAGTCTTGTACATAGGGGGCAGTATTTTAGTAGTTATATTCCTGTACATAGGGGAAGTATTATAGTAGTTATAGTCTTGTACATAGGGGGCAGTATTATAGTAGTTATATTCCTGTACATAGGGGGCAGTATTATAGTAGTTATATTCCTGTACATAGGGGGCAGTATTATAGTAGTTATATTCCTGTACATAGGGGGCAGTATTATAGTAGTTATATTCTTGCACATAGGGAGAAGTATTATAGTAGTTATATTCCTGTACATAGGGGGCAGTATTATAGTAGTTACATTCCTGTACATAGGGGGGCAGTATTATAGTAGTTATATTCCTGTACATAGGGGGCAGTATTATAGTAATTATATTCTTGTACATAGGGGGCAGTATTATAGTAGTTATATTCTTGTACATAAGGGGCAGTATTATAGTAGTTATATTCCTGTACATAGGGGCAGTATTATAGTAGTTATATTCCTGTACATAGGGGGCAGTATTATAGTAGTTATAGTCTTGTAGATAGAGGGCAGTATTATAATAGTTATATTCCTGTACATAGGGGGCAGTATTATAGTAGTTTTATTCTTGTACATATGGGGCAGTATTATAGTAGTTATATACCTGTACATAGGGGGCAGTATTATAATAGTTATATTCTTGTACATAGGGGGCAGTATTATAGTAGTTATATTCTTGTACATAGGGGGCAGTATTATAGTAGTTATATTCTTGTACATAGGGGACAGTATTATAGTAGTTATATTCTTGTACATAGGGTGCAGTACTATAATAGTTATATTCTTGTACGAAGGGGGCGGTATTATAGTAGTTATATTCTTGTACATAGGGGACAGTATTATAGTAGTTATATTCTTGTACATAGGGGGCAGTATTATAGTAGTTATATTCTTGTACATAGGGGGCAGTATTATAGTAGTTATATTCCTGTACATAGGGGGCAGTATTATAGTAGTTATATTCTTGTACATGGGGGCAGTATTATTGTAGGTATATTCTTGTACATAGGGGGCAGTATTATAGTAGTTATATTCTTGTATATAGGGGGCAGTATTATAGTAGTTATATTCTTGTACATAGGGGGCAGTATTATAGTAGTTATATTCCTGTACATAGGGGGCAGTATTATATTAGTTATATTCTTGTACATAGGGAGCAGTATTATAGTAGTTATATTCTTGTACATAGGGGACAGTATTATAGTAGTTATATTCTTGTACATAGGGGGTAGTATTATAGTAGTTATATTCTTGTACATAGGGGGTAGTATTATAGTAGTTATATTCTTGTACATAGGGGGCAGTATTATAGTAGTTATATTCTTGTACATAGGGGGTAGTATTATAGTAGTTATATTCCTGTACATAGGGGGCAGTATTATAGTAGTTATATTCTTGTACATAGGGGGCAGTATTATAGTAGTTATATTCTTGTACATAGGGGGCAGTATTATAGTAGTTATATTCTTGTACATAGGGGGCAGTATTATAGTAGTTATTTTCTTGTACATAGGGGGGGATATTATAGTAGTTATATTCTTGTACATAGGGGGCAGTATTATAGTAGTTATATTCTTGTACATAGGGGGCAGTATTATAGTAGTTATATTCCTGTACATAGGGGGCAGTATTATAGTGGTTATATTCTTGTACATAGGAGGCAGTATTATAGTAGTTATATTCTTGTACATAGGGGACAGTATTATAGTAGTTATATTCTTGTACATAGGGGGTAGTATTATAGTAGTTATATTCTTGTACATAGGGGGTAGTATTATAGTAGTTATATTCTTGTACATAGGGGGCAGTATTATAGTAGTTATATTCTTGTACATAGGGGGTAGTATTATAGTAGTTATATTCCTGTACATAGGGGGCAGTATTATAGTAGTTATATTCTTGTACTTAGGGGGGGATATTATAGTAGTTATATTCTTGTACATAGGGGGCAGTATTATAGTAGTTATATTCTTGTACATAGGGGGCAGTATTATAGTAGTTATATTCTTGTACATAGGGGGTAGTATTATAGTAGTTATGTTCCTGTACATAGGGGGCAGTATTATAGTAGTTATATTCTTGTACATAGGGGGCAGTATTATAGTAGTTATATTCTTGTACATAGGAGGCAGTATTATAGCAGTTATATTCTTGTACATAGGGGGCAGTATTATAGTAGTTATATTCCTGTACATAGGGGGCAGTATTATAGTAGTTATATTCTTGTACATAGGGGGCAGTATTATAGTAGTTATATTCTTGTACATAGGGGGCAGTATTATAGTAGTTATATTCTTGTACATAGGGGGCAGTATTATAGTAGTTATATTCTTGTACATAGAGGGCAGTATTATAGTAGTTATATTCCTGTACATAGGGGGCACTATTATAGTAGTTATATTCTTGAACATAGGGGGCAGTATTATAGTAGTTATATTCTTGTACATAGGGGGTAGTATTATAGTAGTTATATTCCTGTACATAGGGGGCAGTATTATAGTAGTTATATTCTTGTACATAGGGGGCAGTATTATAGTAGTTATATTCTTGTACATAGGGGGCAGTATTATAGTAGTTATATTCTTGTACATAGGGGGCAGTATTATAGTAGTTATTTTCTTGTACATAGGGGGGGATATTATAGTAGTTATATTCTTGTACATAGGGGGCAGTATTATAGTAGTTATATTCTTGTACATAGGGGGCAGTATTATAGTAGTTATATTCCTGTACATAGGGGGCAGTATTATAGTGGTTATATTCTTGTACATAGGAGGCAGTATTATAGTAGTTATATTCTTGTACATAGGGGACAGTATTATAGTAGTTATATTCTTGTACATAGGGGGTAGTATTATAGTAGTTATATTCTTGTACATAGGGGGTAGTATTATAGTAGTTATATTCTTGTACATAGGGGGCAGTATTATAGTAGTTATATTCTTGTACATAGAAGGTAGTATTATAGTAGTTATATTCCTGTACATAGGGGGCAGTATTATAGTAGTTATATTCTTGTACTTAGGGGGGGATATTATAGTAGTTATATTCTTGTACATAGGGGGCAGTATTATAGTAGTTATATTCTTGTACATAGGGGGCAGTATTATAGTAGTTATATTCTTGTACATAGGGGGTAGTATTATAGTAGTTATGTTCCTGTACATAGGGGGCAGTATTATAGTAGTTATATTCTTGTACATAGGGGGCAGTATTATAGTAGTTATATTCTTGTACATAGGAGGCAGTATTATAGCAGTTATATTCTTGTACATAGGGGGCAGTATTATAGTAGTTATATTCCTGTACATAGGGGGCAGTATTATAGTAGTTATATTCTTGTACATAGGGGGCAGTATTATAGTAGTTATATTCTTGTACATAGGGGGCAGTATTATAGTAGTTATATTCTTGTACATAGGGGGCAGTATTATAGTAGTTATATTCTTGTACATAGAGGGCAGTATTATAGTAGTTATATTCCTGTACATAGGGGGCACTATTATAGTAGTTATATTCTTGAACATAGGGGGCAGTATTATAGTAGTTATATTCTTGTACATAGGGGGCAGTATTATAGTAGTTATATTCTTGTACATAGGGGGCAGTATTATAGTAGTTATATTCTTGTACATAGGGGGCAGTAATATAGTAGTTATAGTCTTGTACATAGGGGACAGTATTATAGTAGTTATATTCTTGTACATAGGGGGCAGTATTATACTAGATATATTCTTGTACATAGGGGGCAGTATTATTATAATTATATATAATAAATGATATAAGTTTAAAACCAATTACTTGCAGTCATAAACTTGAGTGACATTTCTTTCTGGTTCAGTAATTAATGGAGTTGCCCTTTAATTACAATCTTAGTAATATAGAATTAGACGCATAAATATTGTCCTGTCATGTGGAGTTTATAATGTGGTTAGATACATCCATACCATTTATTTATGATCCGTCAGTGTAGATTGTGGTAATGTAAGATGTCAGTGCGGGGGATGGGCAGTGTATGGAGGGACATCTCCTTTCGCTCCTTATGGACACGATACATTGCTGTGCATCTGTCCCCCCGGCAGGCAGGACATCACTATGGAGACCGCACATGTAATATACGGATATATACTGGAGCGTCGGATACTGATAAATGTCACTGCAGCTTTAAATATTGCTACAATCTCACTGATTGTAAGGATGTATCAGATTTATAGCGGGTGATTGCCGGGGTCTCCGGGTGGGGGGTGGGGGGGAGGCGTCATCCATCTTTCTTCCCTTCTGTTTGTTTATATCTTCAAGTGTTTCATCAGAACAAATAAAAGGAAATAACAGGAAATGTCACAATATTTGGATTCTGTTTTTTTTTTTTTGTTCCGAGGAGGAAATCCGTTTTACAGTGGAGGGATGTGTAATCAGACGTGTGCATTGGGACTGTGTCCTCACACTGCTGTGCTCAGTGTTATATGATGTCCCTTGAGATTTGTGTAATTTCACCTTTGTGTATGTTATTAGTAGCAGCAGGACTGTGATATATGGATTTATAACTCAGTATTGTATCTTACGTTCCAGCAAGTGCACTGGGGGTGCGTCCTTACACTGCTGTGCTCTGTGCCCTCTACAGTCAGTGTTAGGTATTGTCCCTAGAGAGATGTGTAATCACAGATATTTCAGTATGTTGTTTGTGGCAACAAGACTGTGAAATATGATTTTATATTCCAAGATTGTAGCTTCTCCAAGTCCACTTGTGTCCTAACACTGCTGTGCTCTCTGCTGACAGTTTTAGGATTTGTCCCTGGAGGAGTGTGTAATCAGACCTGTGTATGTTATTAGTACCAGCAGGACTGTGATATATAAATTTATATTCCCGGTTTGTGGCTTCTCCAAGGGCAGTGGTGACATGTCCTAACACTGCTGTTCTCTGTGCTCTCTGCAGTCAGTGTTCAGTGTTGTCCCTGGAGATCTGTATTACCATACCTTTTTATATGGTATCAGTAGCGACAGGGTTGTAATACATGGATTCATATCTTCAAGTGCACTTAGGTCCTCACACTGCTGTGCACTCTGAGGACAGTGTTCGGTATTGTCCTTGGAGAGATATCTTTTTGGATCTTGTTAGTAGAAGGGGGTCTGGGAAAAATGGATTTATAGCTTCTCCAGGACTGCAGCTTCTCCATGCACTGGGGCTTGTCCTCACACTGCTGTGCTCTGTGCTCTGTGCTCTATGATATCCTCTTTATTATCCCGGTTCATTTCAGAGGGGGAGGGGGACTTACAGTAAGTTCTGCTGACTGAGAACTAGCAGAAACATTGACTTCTCTCTCCTGTGATATAATCAGGTTTTGGGGGGTCCATGTAATAGATTTGGGGTCTTCTGTGCAGGAGCCCCATCTCTTGTGCAGAGACCTACCCTTTCCTGCATCCCCCATCATCCCTGTGTAATGCTGCATTCCTCCTGTGGGGGCGCTCTTTCATCAGCTTCTTGCTCCCTATTGGTTGATCAGTGGACCCTGTGAATTAGTGTAATTTTCGTATTTCTTGCACCTTGCGTGATGCATCTCCGGATCTCATTACCCACAAGTCATCATTACATCTGGAGCAGAAATAATACCGCACACGGCAGATTACACACAACAATGAGTCCTCATTACATTCCTTCCACACATTACACCCCTTAGTGTAGATTACAGCTGCATCGCACCAGGTCTCCGGCCCACTAGGTGTATATAGGGTATATATAGTATATACTGCCCCCACACTGAGTGATATACCATGGAAATAATAGTATATATAATACCGCCATACACTGCCCGAAACTCACAGGACTGAATTAACCACTGAGCTCCCCCAGGCCACTATCACCCCCACCGTCCTCCTTCCTCCTACCTCTTCTTATACGATGTTATGTCTCTTAAAGGGTCAGCGCTTGTACCCTCTATTCAGCCCCAAGGTTGCGTCTGACCTTTAATTTGTGCTGCCTTCCCTGACCTTCATCCTGATTACTCACTCTCCTTCTACTCTTTTGGCCCTGACCTTGGCCTATGCCTGATCACTCTTTTGCCTGCCCTCCAGTAACTCTCAGAAATCCCCTTATTTCTATTTATTACTGACTCTCCCTGTGGCGTGTCCTGACCTTGACCTATACCTGATCACTCTCTTGTCTTTCCCGATCTCCAGCCTGATTACTAACATTACCTGTACTGTGCCTGCCCTGACCTAGACCTATACCTATATCACTCTCTTGTCTTTCCCGATCTCCAGCCTGCTGATTACTAATGTTACCTGTACTGTGCCTGCCCTGACCTTGACCTATACCTATATCACTCTCATGCCTGCCCTGACCTCCAGCCTGATTACTAACATTACCTGTACTCTGCCTGCCCTGACCTTGACCTATACCTATATCACTCTCTTGCCTGCCCTGACCACCAGCCTGATTACTAACTTTACCTGTTCTCTGCCTGCCCTGCCCTTGAACTATACCTATATCACTCTCTTGTCTTCCCTAACCTCCAGCCTGATTACTAACTATACCTGTACTGTGCCTGTCCTGACCTAGACCTATACCTATATCACTCTCTTGCCTGCCCTGACCTCCAGCCTGATTACTAACTTTACCTGTACTCTGCCTGCACTGACCTTGACCTATACCTATATCAGTATCTGGTCTTCCCTGACCTCCAGCCTGATTACTAACTTTACCTGTACTGTGCCTGCCCTGACCTAGACCTATACCTATATCACTGTGATCTGCCCTGACCTCCAGCCTGATTACTAACTTTAGTTGTACTCTGCCTGCCCTGACCTTGGCCTATTCCTGATCACTGTGATCTGCTCTGACCTCCACCCTGATTATATTCTGCCTGTCCTGATCTTGGCCCACATCTAATGCCTCTCTTGCCTACCCTAACCTCCAGCCTGATTACCGACTCTCCCTATACTCGGTGTGCGCAAACCATGGCCTATGGCCTATACCTGATCACTCTGTTGCCTGCCCTGACCTCCAGACCGTTAACTGACTTTCCCTGTACTCTGCCTCCCTTAGTCATGGGTCGTTCGCAAATGAGCCGACACAAAGAGCCGGCTTATTCGCATGAACGGCGTGAGCCGGCTCACCTCAGTGAGCCGATGACTCACTAAACCCCGCCCCTAAATGGCTCGCCATGGCCCCTTTATCCCGGTAAAATCAGGATAAAAGTAGAGTGGTGCAGGGCGCCTAACTGGCCTGTGGCTCCCTATTATATATTTAAGAGAGGAGCCGGCTCTTCTTACTGAGTGGAGCCTAATGAGCCGGATCACTAAGAAGAGCTGGAATTCCCATCACTAGCCTGCCCTGACCTTGGCCTATATTTAATCACTCTCTTGCCTGCCCTGACCTCCCGCCTGTTTACTGGCTCTCCCTGTACTCGACGTGCCCTGACCTTGACCTATTCCTGACCACTCTCTTGCCTGACCTTTGGTACTTTGCACTATATTCTCTTAGTCCTACAGCAGGGCTACTATACAAGGTAGTGATCCGGTGATCTCCCTGCAGCAGTGTCCAGATCCCATGTATGGGTTAAAGGGTTGAATCCTGGGAGATCCCTTAGACTCTCGGAGGGAGACACTCGGCAGCTCCTCCACCTGACCTGCATTTAAGCCTCATTATACTCGTCCTATTCCTTCACCCTTAATCCAGTATAAACTTTGAGAACATTTCCCACCCTGAGACCGGAATCTTCTAATCCCTCTCCCTTCCCTGGAGAAGTTTCCTTTAAGAGCTACAAAGAGTGTGAGGAATAATGTGCGATTATCATGGAGATCGATACAGAAGTGATTGACCAGAGGCCGGAATTATCTAGATACATAGAAGCCTTTTATCCTCAGAGCCACCGCCCCCTGCAGCCCCCGACCCAAAAAAACAGAATCTTTTCATCTTTATTTCAAGGTTTTTCGCTGCTTTAATGAACTGAGATTGTACTGACCTTCAGCTAAGTCCTACTCCAGTCACCACCAAAGCTGCAAGTATAATTCTGTATCACTATAGCCACAGGCTATGCACAAGGTTGTTATTATTACAGTGCAGATTATATTCATATAATATATTAAATACCCAACACAGAGAGCACAGAGCACAGCAGTGTGAGAACTCATCCTCAGTGCGCTATGAGAAGCTACAATCCTGGAATATAAATCCCTATATCACAGTTCTACAGCATAAATAAAGGAAAGATTACAGGGGGACTATACCTAAGGGGAATGCCAGTGGGCTGCACAGAGCACAGCAGTGTGAGCACACACATCCTGTGCACTTGGGGAAACTACCGTCCAGGAATATCAATTCTTATATCACTGTTCTGCTGCTACTAACATACACAAAGGTCTGATTACACATCTCTCCAGGGACAATACATAACACTGGCTGCAGAGAGCACAGAGCACAGCAGTGTGAGGTCTGATTACACATTTCTCCAGGGACAATACATAACACTGGCTGCAGAGAGCACAGAGCACAGCAGTGTGAGGTCTGATTACACATCTCTCCAGGGACAATACATAACACTGGCTGCAGAGAGCACAGAGCACAGCAGTGTGAGGTCTGATTACATATCTCTCCAGGAACTATACATAACACTGGCTGCAGAGAGCACAGAGCACAGCAGTGTGAGGTCTGATTACACATCTCTCCAGGGACAGTACATAACACTGGCTGCAGAGAGCACAGAGCACAGCAGTGTGATGCCTGATTACACATCTCTCCAGGGACAATACATAACACTGGCTGCAGAGAGCACAGAGCACAGCAGTGTGAGGCTTGATTACACATCTCTCCAGGGACAATACATAACACTGGCTGCAGAGAGCACAGAGCACAGCAGTGTGAGGCTTGATTACACATGTCACTAGGGACAATATATATCATTGGCTGCAGAGAGCACAGAGCACAGCAGTGTGAGGTCTGATTACACATGTCACTAGGGACAATATATAACATTGGCTGCAGAGAGCACAGAGCACAGCAGTGTGAGGTATGATTACACATCTCTCCAGGGACAATACCTAAAACTAGTTGCAGAAAGCACAGAGCACAGCAGTGTGAGGTATGATTACACATCTCTCCATGGACAGTACATAACACTGGCTGCAGAGAGCACAGAGCACAGCAGTGTGAGGCTTGATTACACATGTCACTAGGGACAATATATAACATTGGCTGCAGAGAGCACAGAGCACAGCAGTGTGAGGTATGATTACACATCTCTCCAGGGACAATACCTAACACTGGCTGCAGAGAGTACAGAGCACAGCAGTGTGAGGTCTGATCCCATCTCTCTGGGGACAATACATAACACTGGCTGCAGAGAGCACAGAGCACAGCAGTGTGAGGTATGATTACACATCTCTCCATGGACAATACATAACACTGGCTGCAGGGAGCACCGAGCACAGCAGTGTGAGGCCTGATTACACATCTCTCCAGGGACAATACATAACACTGGCTGCAGAGAGCACAGAGCACAGCAGTGTGAGGTCTGATTACACATCTCTCCAGGGACAATACATAACACTGGCTGCAGAGAGCACAGAGCACAGCAGTGTGAGGTCTGATTACACATCTCTCCATGGACAATACATAACACTGGCTGCAGAGAGCACAGAGCACAGCAGTGTGAGGTCTGATTACACATCTCTCCATGGACAGTACATAACACTGGATGCAGAGAGCACAGAGCACAGCAGTGTGAGGTATGATTACACATCTCTCCATGGACAATACATAACACTGGCTGCAGGGAGCACCGAGCACAGCAGTGTGAGGCCTGATTACACATCTCTCCAGGGACAATACATAACACTGGCTGCAGGGAGCACCGAGCACAGCAGTGTGAGGCCTGATTACACATCTCTCCAGGGACAATACATAACACTGGCTGCAGAGAGCACAGAGCACAGCAGTGTGAGGTCTGATTACACATTTCTCCAGGGACAATACATAACACTGGCTGCGAAGAGCACAGAGCACAGCAGTGTGAGGTATGATTACACATCTCTCCAGGAACAGTACATAACACTGGCTGCAGAGAGCACAGAGCACAGCAGCGTGAGGTCTGATTACACATCTCTCCAGGGACAATACATAACACTGGCTGCAGAAAACACAGAGCACAGCAGTGTGAGGTATGATTACACATCTCTCCATGGACAGTACATAACACTGGATGCAGAGAGCACAGAGCACAGCAGTGTGAGGTCTGATTACACATCTCTCCAGGGACAATACATAACACTGGCTACAGAGAGCACAGAGCACAGCAGTGTGAGGTCTGATTACACATCTCTCCAGGGACAATACATAACACTGGCTGCAGAGAGCAAAGAGCTCATCAGTGTGAGGTCTGATTACACATCTCTCCAGGGACAATACATAACACTGGCTGCAGAGAGCACAGAGCACAGCAGTGTGAGGCTTGATTACACATGTCACTAGGGACAATATATAACACTGGCTGCAGAGAGTACAGAGCACAGCAGTGTGAGGTCTGATTACACATGTCACTAGGGACAATACATAACACTGGCTGCAGAGAGCACAGAGCACAGCAGTGTGAGGTCTGATTACACATCTCTCCAAGGACAATACATAACACTGGCTGCAGAGAGCACAGAACACAGCAGTGTGAGGTCTGATTACACATCTCTCCAGGGACAATACATAACACTGGCTGCAGAGAGCACAGAGCACAGCAGTGTGAGGTCTGATTACACATCTCTCCAACGACAGTACATAACACTGGCTGCAGAGAGCACAGAGCACAGCAGTGTGAGGTATGATTACACATCTCTCCAGGGACAATACATAACACTGGCTGCAGAGAGCACAGAGCACAGCAGTGTGAGGTATGATTACACATCTCTCCAGGGACAATACATAACACTGGCTGCAGAGAGCACAGAACACAGCAGTGTGAGGTCTGATTACACATCTCTCCAGGGACAATACATAACACTGGCTGCAGAGAGCACAGAGCACAGCAGTGTGAGGTCTGATTACACATCTCTCCAACGACAGTACATAACACTGGCTGCAGAGAGCACAGAGCACAGCAGTGTGAGGTATGATTACACATCTCTCCAGGGACAATACATAACACTGGCTGCAGAGAGCACAGAGCACAGCAGTGTGAGGTATGATTACACATCTCTCCAGGGACAATACATAACACTGGCTGCAGAGAGCACAGAGCACAGCAGTGTGAGGTCTGATTACACATCTCTCCAGGGACAATACATAACACTGGCTGCAGAGAGCACAGAGCACAGCAGTGTGAGGTCTGATTACACATCTCTCCAGGGACAATACATAACACTGGCTGCAGAGAGCACAGAGCACAGCAGTGTGAGGTCTGATTACACATCTCTCCAGGGACAGTACATAACACTGGCTGCAGAGAGCACAGAGCACAGCAGTGTGAGGTCTGATTACACATCTCTCCAGGGACAATACATAACACTGGCTGCAGAGAGAACAGAGCACAGCAGTTTGAGGTCTGATTACACATCTCTCCAGGGACAATACATAACACTGGCTGCAGAGAGCACAGAGCACAGCAGTGTGAGGTCTGATTACACATCTCTCCATGGACAATACATAACACTGGCTGCAGAGAGCACAGAGCACAGCAGTGTGAGGTCTGATTACACATCTCTCCATGGACAGTACATAACACTGGATGCAGAGAGCACAGAGCACAGCAGTGTGAGGTATGATTACACATCTCTCCATGGACAATACATAACACTGGCTGCAGGGAGCACCGAGCACAGCAGTGTGAGGCCTGATTACACATCTCTCCAGGGACAATACATAACACTGGCTGCAGGGAGCACCGAGCACAGCAGTGTGAGGTCTGATTACACATCTCTCCAGGGACAATACATAACACTGGCTGCAGAGAGCAAAGAGCACATCAGTGTGAGGTCTGATTACACATCTCTCCAGGGACAATACATAACACTGGCTGCAGAGAGCACAGAGCACAGCAGTGTGAGGCTTGATTACACATGTCACTAGGGACAATATATAACACTGGCTGCAGAGAGTACAGAGCACAGCAGTGTGAGGTCTGATTACACATGTCACTAGGGACAATACATAACACTGGCTGCAGAGAGCACAGAGCACAGCAGTGTGAGGTCTGATTACACATCTCTCCAAGGACAATACATAACACTGGCTGCAGAGAGCACAGAACACAGCAGTGTGAGGTCTGATTACACATCTCTCCAGGGACAATACATAACACTGGCTGCAGAGAGCACAGAGCACAGCAGTGTGAGGTCTGATTACACATCTCTCCAACGACAGTACATAACACTGGCTGCAGAGAGCACAGAGCACAGCAGTGTGAGGTATGATTACACATCTCTCCAGGGACAATACATAACACTGGCTGCAGAGAGCACAGAGCACAGCAGTGTGAGGTATGATTACACATCTCTCCAGGGACAATACATAACACTGGCTGCAGAGAGCACAGAACACAGCAGTGTGAGGTCTGATTACACATCTCTCCAGGGACAATACATAACACTGGCTGCAGAGAGCACAGAGCACAGCAGTGTGAGGTCTGATTACACATCTCTCCAACGACAGTACATAACACTGGCTGCAGAGAGCACAGAGCACAGCAGTGTGAGGTATGATTACACATCTCTCCAGGGACAATACATAACACTGGCTGCAGAGAGCACAGAGCACAGCAGTGTGAGGTATGATTACACATCTCTCCAGGGACAATACATAACACTGGCTGCAGAGAGCACAGAGCACAGCAGTGTGAGGTCTGATTACACATCTCTCCAGGGACAATACATAACACTGGCTGCAGAGAGCACAGAGCACAGCAGTGTGAGGTCTGATTACACATCTCTCCAGGGACAATACATAACACTGGCTGCAGTCTGTAAGGTTAGACCTGCTGACAGGTTCCGATGAAACATCAGATTTTGGACAAAAGTCCCTGATAGATCCCATGGGGCTTTTTTTGACCAATTTTAACTATCAATTGTAAAAAAGGACTGAATTAATAGATTTGTTGCAGTTTACAGATTACAATTGGGGGCTTTACTGCATTAAGCCCAGTGGTAAGGAGTGGTACTGCAGGCTGAACGCATGGCATAAAATTATACAAAGGATTTAAACAATGTAAATCCTACAAATGTCAGATTGCAATTTAATCCTCCAACCAAAATCTTGAACATTCCATCAAATTATTGAGCAATTTTCATTAGAAATGATAAATCCCCTTTAAACCTGCGCGGTGGTGCGATTGTTAGGAGAGCGATTGTGATTTAATTGGGATGTAGGACGCCTCCAGTGAGAGGGATGGGGGAGAGGGCGACACATGGGGGGTTCTGCACCAGACGTCTGTATTAATGCAGGGAGAGCGCTACGTGACCGCAGGGGATTCATTAGGGATGCGCAGTGTGTGACCTTGGGAACGGCTCGGAGTGTTCCTTACACGTCTCCCGCTATAATCTTCCTGGAATTGCTTTCTCTTTAATACCAGCCGCCCCCCCCCCCCTTTCATCTTCAGTGAAGGAATTTCCTATTTACATGAAGATGTTTCATGGTGATAAAGAAGTAAAAATAAATATTCCCCCATAGCCACAGGGCCCCCATAATAATAACATCCACAGGGCCCCTATAATAGTAACACCAACAGGGCCCCCATAATAGTAATACCCACAGGGCTCCCATAATAGTAACACCTACAGGGCCCCCATAATAGTAACACCTACAGGGCCCCCATAATAGTAACACCTACAGGGCCCCCATAATAATAACATCCACAGGGCCCCCATAATAGTAACACCAACAGGGTCCCCATAATAGTAACACCTACAGGGCCCCCATAATAATAACATCCACAGGGCCCCCATAATAGTAACACCTACAGGGCCCCCATAATAATAACATCCACAGGGCCCCTATAATAGTAACACCCACAGGGCCCCCATAATAGTAACACCAACAGGGTCCCCATAATAGTAACACCCACAGGGCCCCCATAATAGTAACACCCACAGGGCCCCCATAATAGTAACACCCACAGGGCCCCCATTACAGTAACACCCACAGGGCCCCCATAATAGTAACACCCACAGGGCCCCCCTAATAGCAACACCCCCAGGACCCCCACGATATTAACACCCACAGGGCCCCCATAATAGTAACACCCACAGGGCCCCCATAATAGTAACACCCACAGGGCCCCCATAATAGTAACACCCACAGGGCCCCCATAATAGTAACACCCACAGGGCCCCCATAATAGTAACACCCACAGGGCCCCCATAATAGTAACACCCACAGGGCCCCCCTAATAGCAACACCCCCAGGACCCCCACAATATTAACACCCACAGGGCCCCCATAATAGTAACATCCACAGGGCACCCATAATAGTAACATCCACAGGGCCCCCATTATAGCAATACCCACAGGGCCCCCATAATAGTAACATCCACAGGGCCCTCATCAGGGTGAATAGATTCTGAGGGTCACCTACATATTTCCTGTATATTCTAAGGCCAAGTTTACAAAATGCATTTTCATTGAGTTTTGAAAGGTCCAGCAAATGCATCCGGCAAAACCCATCCCAAAAACATCAGTATTAATGATAGTCAAACATATTTAGAGATGCGTATTTCCCAATGCACTTTGGGCCAGGTAAGTAAATGTGCCCCATGTGCACAAGATGCGATTGAATTCTGATTTTAAATGCATTTCAGGAGAAACTCCTCCAAGAATGTCGGCATTCAGACATCAGGCAGGAGATTCCCCAGATGTGTCTAAAATGTAAATCAATCTCTCTGTCATATTGTGGCCCCTCTCACCTCTTCCCTCATATTGTGGCCCCTCTCATCTCCCCCTCATATTGTGGCCTCTCACCTCTTCCCTCATATTGTGGCCTCTCATCTCCCCCTCATATTGTGGCCTCTCACCTCTTCCCTCATATTGTGGCCCCTCTCATCTCCCCCTCATATTGTGGCCTCTCACCTCTTCCCTCATATTGTGTCCCCTCTCATCTCCCCCTCATATTGTGGCCTCTCATCTCCCCCTCATATTGTGGCTTCTCATCCCCCCTCATATTGTGGCCTCTTACCTCCCCCTCATATTGTGGCATCTCTCATCTCCCCCTCATATTGTGGCATCTCTCATCTCCTCCTCATATTGTGGCCTCTCATCTCCCCCTCATATTGTGGCCTCTCATCCCCCCCTCATATTGTGGCCTCTTACCTCCCCCTCATATTGTGTCCCCTCTCATCTCCTCCTCATATTGTGGCCTCTCTCATCTCCCACTCATATTGTGGCCTCTCTTCTCCTCCTCATATTGTGGCCCCTCTCATCTCCCCCTCATATTGTGGCCTCTCATATCCCCCTCATATTGTGTACTCTCTCATCTCCTCCTCATATTGTGGCCTCTCATATCCCCCTCATATTGTGGCCCCTCATCTCCCCCTCATATTGTGGCCTCTCATCCCCCCTCATATTGTGGCCTCTTACCTCCCCCTCATATTGTGGCATCTCTCATCTCCCCCTCATATTGTGGCCTCTCATCTCCCCCTCATATTGTGGCCTCTCATCCCCCCCTTATATTGTGGCCTCTTACCTCCCCCTCATATTGTGTACCCTCTCATCTCCTCCTCATATTGTGGCATCTCTCATCTCCCCCTCATATTGTGGCCTCTCATCTCCCCCTCATATTGTGGCCTCTCATCCCCCCTCATATTGTGGCCTCTTACCTCCCCCTCATATTGTGTCCCCTCTCATCTCCTCCTCATATTGTGGCCCCTCTCATCTCCCCCTCATATTGTGGCCTCTCATCTCCTCCTCATATTGTGGCCCCTCTCATCTCCCCCTCATATTGTGGCCTCTCATATCCCCCTCATATTGTGTACTCTCTCATCTCCTCCTCATATTGTGGCCTCTCATATCCCCCTCATATTGTGGCCCCTCATCTCCCCCTCATATTGTGGCTCCTCTCATCTCCCCCTCATATTGTGGCCTCTCATCTCCCCCTCATATTGTGGCCTCTCATCCCCCCCTCATATTGTGGCCTCTTACCTCCCCCTCATATTGTGTCCCCTCTCATCTCCTCCTCATATTGTGGCCTCTCTCATCTCCCACTCATATTGTGGCCTCTCATCTCCTCCTCATATTGTGGCCCCTCTCATCTCCCCCTCATATTGTGGCCTCTCATATCCCCCTCATACTGTGTACTCTCTCATCTCCTCCTCATATTGTGGCCTCTCATATCCCCCTCATATTGTGGCCCCTCATCTCCCCCTCATATTGTGGCCCCTCTCATCTCCCCCTCATATTGTGGCCTCTCATCCCCCCTCATATTGTGGCCTCTTACCTCCCCCTCATATTGTGGCATCTCTCATCTCCCCCTCATATTGTGGCATCTCTCATATCCCCCTCATATTGTGGCCTCTCATCTCCCCCTCATATTGTGGCCTCTCATCCCCCCCTCATATTGTGGCCTCTTACATCCCCCTCATATTGTGTCCCCTCTCATCTCCTCCTCATATTGTGGCATCTCTCATCTCCCCCTCATATTGTGGCCTCTCATCTCCCCCTCATATTGTGGCCTCTTACCTCCCCCTCATATTGTGTCCCCTCTCATCTCCTCCTCATATTGTGGCCCCTCTCATCTCCCCCTCATATTGTGGCCTCTCATTTCCTCCTCATATTGTGGCCCCTCTCATCTCCCCCTCATATTGTGGCCTCTCATATCCCCCTCATATTGTGTACTCTCTCATCTCCTCCTCATATTGTGGCCTCTCATATCCCCCTCATATTGTGGCCCCTCATCTCCCCCTCATATTGTGGCTCCTCTCATATCCCCCTCATATTGTGGCCTCCTCTCATTCCTC
Organism: Engystomops pustulosus; assembly: GCF_040894005.1. Lineage (NCBI taxonomy): Eukaryota > Metazoa > Chordata > Amphibia > Anura > Leptodactylidae > Engystomops > Engystomops pustulosus. The sequence goes on along the minus strand of NC_092413.1, from coordinate 220,787,453 downwards.
CCTCTTATTGTGTCCCCTCTCATCTCCTCCTCATATTGTGGCCTCTCATCTCCCCCTCATATTGTGGCTCCTCTCATATCCCCCTCATATTGTGGCCTCCTCTCATTCCTCCCTCTTATTGTGGCTCTCATCTCCCCTTCATATTGTGGCCTCTCATCTCCCCCTTATATTGTGGCCTCTCATCTCCTCCTCATATTGTGGCCACTCATCTCCCCTTCATATTGTGGTCTCTCATCCCCTCATATTGTGGCCCCTCTCATCTCCTCCTCATATTGTGGCCTTTCATCTCCCCCTCATATTGTGGCCTCTCATCTCCCCCTCATATTGTGGCCTCTCATCTCCCCCTCATATTGTGGCCTCTCATCTCCCCCTCATATTGTGTCCTCTCATCTCCCCCTCATTTTGTTGTCTCTCATCTCCTCCTCATATTGTGGCCTCTCATCTCCCCCTCATATTGTGGCCCCTCATCTCCCCCTCATATTGTGGCCTCTCATCTCCCCCTCATATTGTGGCCATTGTCTTCTCCCCCTCATATTGTGGTCACTCATCTCCCCTTCATATTGTGGCCTCTCATCTCCCCCTTATATTGTGGCCTCTCATCTCCTCCTCATATTGTGGCCACTCATCTCCCCTTCATATTGTGGTCTCTCATCCCCTCATGTTGTGGTCCCTCTCATCTCCTCCTCATATTGTGGCCTTTCATCTCCCCCTCATATTGTGGCCTCTCATCTCCCCCTCATATTGTGGCCTCTCACCTCTTCCCTCATATTGTGGCCCCTCTCATCTCCCCCTCATATTGTGGCCTCTCATCTCCTCCTCATATTGTGGCCTCTCATCTCCCCCTCATATTGTGACCCCTCTCATCTTCCCCTCATATTGTGGCCTCTCATCTCCTCCTCATATTGTGGCCTCTCATCTCCCCCTCATTTTGTGGCCTCTCATCTCCTCCTCATATTGTGGCCACTCATCTCCCCCTCATTTTGTGGTCTCTCATCTCCCCCTTATATTGTGACCCCTCTCATCTTCCCCTCATATTGTGGCCTCTCATCTCCTCCTCATATTGTGGCCTCTCATCTCCCCCTCATTTTGTGGTCTCTCATCTCCCCCTTATATTGTGGCCTCTCATCTCCTCCTCATATTGTGGCCTCTCATCTCCCCCCTCATATTGTGGCCTCTCATCTCCCCCTCATATTGTGGCCTTTCATCTCCCCCTCATATTGTGGCCTCTCATCTCCCCCTCATATTGTGTCCTCTCATCTCCTCCTCATATTGTGGCCTCTCATCTCCTCCTCATATTGTGGCCTTTCATCTCCTCCTCATATTGTGGCCTCTTACCTCCCCCTCATATTGTGGCCCCTCTCATCTCCCCCTCATTTTGTGGTCTCTCATCTCCTCCTCATATTGTGGCCTTTGTCTTCTCCCCCTCATATTGTGGTCACTCATCTCCCCCTCATATTGTGGTCACTCATCTCCTCCTTATATTGTGTCCCTTCACTTCTCTCATCCAAAAATACAGCAGTAAGATTGGCATTAACCAAAAAGCTTTTATACAGATATATACATCCCCCATAATTTACATGTACACATTTCACTATAATTTGGATATAAACAGACCCATCCACCACCACTAGGGGGAGCTCTGCACACATAAATGTACCCAGCTCCCATACATTATACGGATATATCAATAATGGGGCTTTCAGATGCCCTTTATTGATTTGAAGGGATTCTTTAACCTCGGGTTTGTAAAGTCTTAGTCCTGGCTGAGTATATAACTTACCTCTGGCAGGGTGGAGGGGAGCTGTATCTCCTGCAGGTGGAAGGCGGCCTTACACTGCAGAGTGACGGTCAGAATGACCCCCAGGGACCCCAGGTGAAGTCTGGCCGCCTGGAAAATATCAGCGTTTACTGATTCAGAGCAATCCAAGATCTCGCCCGATGCCGACATCATAGTCAGGGCCACAACCTGCGGATGGTGAAGGGGACAACATGACATCTTATATTCAGGTGTTCTGATCAAACACAGGGGGCAACTTCTTCCCATATCTAGAAAGAACTTTTTAACACATAGAACTGCTTTAAATGAGAACAGTGTAATACCTCAGTTCCCCTTTGGGGGCGCTGTAGGCAAACTGAGCTCCTGGTTTCTCCTTTGGATGATAGATAGTGGCTGCTCATTATAGCATTTATAAACCATGTAATCCATAAACTTAATTGGAGCAGCTCTAATAACAGTGATCAACCCACTGTGTAATACACTGACAGCAAGCAGAGATCCTAAATATTTTTTACATGACAAAAAATATCCTTCTCTTTGTAGGATCATGCATTACATTGATTTAGTGTGAGAACTGTGTAATACCATTTCCCCCCTGTGGTGGCGCTGCAGGGAATTTGATCCCTTGCTACCAGTTTCCGCCATGTGATGTACCTGAGTAGCCAGTATGCCATGGGTGATGCCCGTATTGTGGGTTCCCGTCCCAATAACTCCGGCCGCCGCCACTTCAGACACCGCTCCTATACTGCAAATAAAATACAAAATTGTTAAAGGAGTTTTTTTTTTCTGTTTAAAGGCGACATATCTGGCAGGTTACAGACAGACTGAGCCCTCATCATACACAAACTACACAAAAACCATAAAGACGTAACCTAGACTTGTGAATATACTCACATAGAGCTGCAGGACCCCAAATCAAAATCTTTAGTAGACCATAATATATGTATATATATACATCCTATATAGGAAGGTTTTCAATCCCTTGTAGGAAAGTGGATGGTGCCTCTAATGGATGATCTCCATATTTGCTGTAGTGCCAAACAAAATTTGCCTTCTGGGTTGTTGTTGTTTGTCTTTTGATCTCTGCATGCAGATTACTGCCCAAGCAGCAGAGCCAACCTGGCTCCCATGTCCAGCCTTTCTCACCACTGGATCAAGTCTGAGGTAATAATAATTCCTTATTTATATAGTGCACACAGATTACGCAGCGCTGCACAATGTATGTCAAATTGGTACCTGTCCCCATGGGGCTCACAATCTAAACAACCTAACAGTATGTTTTGGAGTGTGGGAGGAAACCGGAGAACCCGAAGGAAACCCACGCAAACATGGAGAGCATATACAAACTTTTTGCAGATGTTGACCTGGGTGGGTTTCGAACCCAGGACCCCAGCGCTGCAAGGCAGACTCACTCAGCCACTCAGCCCCTGAATCATCACCACAGCCAGCCAATCCACCACCTTGTGTGTGACTGCAGGAAGAAGTATTACCAACCTGTTACCTGCTGCTGTGTGGACTGTTTTTGCCATTAAAGAGACTGAGTTTTTCAAAGATTCCATTAGTCCAGTGTGATCCCTGGCTGCCACTAACACCATGGGCCCCCCATCCACCATCTTCCCTGGGATTTTATATTACAAACATACATCTCCAGGGGGATCCCTTATACACTGTGGCTTCCCCCTCTTTTTGCATCTCCTCGCTGGGCCTGATGGACGTGGACAAGGCCTGTTCTCCTGACCTAAGCCCTAGGACATATCCTGGTGCTAGGCCGCATTACAATTCACTCAGGTACCGGGGGAATCCAGCTGCCCCCACACTGCGGTCAGCCCCTGGTTGGGTAACGTTGACCAAGTAGCTGGCATGAGCTGAGCACAGGGATCCTGCTATGACAATGAAGTCACCATAAGTCCTTCTACCATAAGTTCTTTTATACCTGCAACATGAAACTGTATGCTCCGCCCCTGAGGATCGGGGTGGCAGCCTAGGGGGCTCTACAGGGGACTCTGGACAGGTTCTCAATTAGATTTCCGCTGAATATCTGATGACTCTCAGACGTAGAACCGATATCTCTATAACCTTTGCATTTTCAGAGTCTGTATGTCACTTGCCAAGCTGCACACCTATGGGGGTAATGTGATAGGACGGTGCTCTGCTTTGGATGTGAATGGAGTATAATCCCTGATGATCTGTAATAAGCTGAGCTGCTTTGCATTCTGGGAGTGGTGGCGTATACAGGAGTTTACTGAAGGTTATGGAAGTTTTCTAACATCTAGTTGGATCCAGAACCATAAAAGAAATTCAAAGGTGACCTCAAACTTTTCATACTTTTTAAGTATAAAACCCAAATTTTACAAAGTGATCTCTTTATCTTCCACTGTTTGGCTTTAAAATTATCTGTCGACAATTTGATATGCAAATAGTGACATATGACACAGACTGGCGGGTGATGAGGAGGACGGGGACGCATCAATATTCATTCCTCTGAATACCTCCTCACCGAGCCGCCCCCAGGAGAGGAGGAATATCATCCTCAGGTGCTGGACGGGACCTTCATGGCACCGCGCCGACTCATCAAATGTCAGCAGCAATTAGCGTCTCATGAGTATGAGCCAGCTGGGGCCCCGGGCTCCTGGGACTACAATCTCATGTCCCTAGAGGAGGACCCCAGCTATGGAGACCATATGATGGAGAACCCTCCTGCCGCATCAGCAAAACTCATCTCCTGTGTCCATGCTTAAGGAAACTTATCCTCAGGATCAGCACATTCCACTCCTGAAATACTCTGTGCTGCTGGAAACATTACACCATCCACTATGTAAGTTGCTTTATATGACTTCCCATGGGATAAGGACACACCTGAAATACTCTGTGCTCCTGTGGACCTCCTTTTCGGGATTTTTTCATCACTCCTGGCCACGGGGTGTTTTGCAGCTTTGAAGTGACTGGGGATGAGCTGTGATACTGTGTCGGTACATGGAGCAGCTGCAGGGTTATCCTAACCCGACCCCATCATAGATCCACCACCATCATCACTCTCTCATCTCAAAAATCAATATAGGAAAAAAAAACCACGTTGTAGGTCCTGGGAGCCTGGGGCAGGTTATCCGGCAGTGGACAAACACATTTCATCTTCTGTTAGAAGAGAAATTGGTTCAAAAAACTTCTGTTTAACGATAAAAGTTATTGCTCTCCTCCGCAAGTTTCTGAAACTTTTCACGTTCCAGTAAAAAATCCATCAACGAGGCGAGAAAATGGAAAAGCGAGGAGACGCGCTGCAGATGGCTGACTACAAGACAAGAACAGGGATTCATGGAGGAAAAAAAAACCTAAAACAAGTCATCGCGACAATTATGATAAAAATATGATAAAAATATGAGCCATCTACATGGAGGATCTGGGTTACATCCAATATGGTCAGAAAAACAGCAGCAATCTTGAAAAGTGAAGCTTTGCCATGTTCTGCGGCCTGGTTATGTCTCAGGGCTTGGGCCTGGGGGATGATGGGTCTGGTCTGTGGTCATCTCGTTTGCACTCTTATCTGTCACACAGTCGGGTGTCTCGAAGATTGTGTGGACTGGACTAGTCATCTTTCTAGGACCTGGACTGGTCTATGACTTTCTCATTTGGAGATATATCATCTGTTGCAAGTCTTGCTTAAGCTTTGATTGAGCCTGCTATAGAATTGGTGGATGTATCATCTCTCCTATGGATGGTCTGGTCATGGTTTGGCCTGGTATGTGATGGGTTGGTCTAAGGCTGTGTCATCTATAGACATCTCAAGTGTTGGATGTCTTGGTCATATCTCCATGATTTGGTCTGGTATGTGGTGGATTTGGTCTGATTTGGTCTTATATGTTGATACCTCAACCTCATAAAGATAAGGCCTAGTATGTGACAGGCCGGGTCTGCGGTTCTCCCATCTTCATATGTCTCGTTGTCCCCATGAACGGGTCATCTCTTCATGATTGGCCCGGTATGGGATGGGTTTAATCAATGGCTGTTTCATTTGTAGACACTTCATGAGTTGCATGTCTTTATGCTCTGTCCTGGTCAATGAGCAACATCCCCATGGGTAGCCAACAGTATGTGGGGGCAACTTGAAACTAGGAGTGGAGGGACTGGCTTGATGGCAGCCTGACCATAGGAGTCACTGTAACCTTATCCTAACCTCATGCTTATCCTCCACACCCATCAGGACCAGCAGGGTGAAGCAAAAAAAGTGGTAGGCCACATGACAGTGAAAGTATCCCCCCTAAGCACTTCCAGTGTAGGTGACAGACCTGGTAGGAGGGAAGCCCATAATGGTAGTGGCAGACCAGAGACACACAGCAAACTGAGATCTTCAAAAACTCCTGGTTCCTTTATAAGGAGAACTCCAGCAGCAGTAGGTAACAGGCTGATGTCAAACCTCTTCCTCTGAGGGCTAGCAGAGCTGTGAGCTGGCAATAGGCAAGAGTCTGCAAAGAGGAGCAGGTTTGGCTCTGCTACATCGGCAGCACAACAAATCAGCAGACAGCAATCTCTAGAGTGGATCAATAAAAACACCCCACATCCAAGCTTGAGCCTATACTCATAGACGTTCTCAGTTCTAGAATTTTCCGGGAACCAGCCAATCTAAAAAAGTCATCTGTTATCTAGTCTGAACATTTTTTGATGATTGGGCATTGCCTGATCCTGTAAGTGTCGCATGTATTGCATGTAATGATGAGTGGATCTGTCAAAGTTTGGGTTCAGGCCATCAACCCATCATCAGCCCATCAACCAGCTTTTCCTTTTAACTTCAAACCTGTACCAGAACTTCCAAATGAAGTTCGGGTCCGTGAACCCAACCAACCAAGATCGGCAGCTTCCAGGACTTTGTGGTTTGGGTTCACTCATCACTAATCACATGTCCTGGTGTGTTTTGGTGATCAGACCTGGTATGTGGTGGTCTTATCTCACATTGACGCTGTGGTGGGAAGGAGACCTCCTCTCCTCCTGCCCTCTCTCTCAGCAGACCACTCTCCTGTAACCATAGGAGAAGATATCACTGGGGGACACCGGTGATGGACAACAAAGGTAACAAAGGTTATCCCCGTTTCCAAGGTCTGATAGGAGGTATACAAGGGTCTATGAGGGCGATGTGCCGGATACGGGTGACATAGTCAGTGGCTTCCCCGCTCATCATGTCACCGACCAGGTCTCTGTTAATCACTGACTTTGATCTTTTCTCTATTATGCGGCCGCGTAGTGTAACAGCGTTATACGGTTTCCAGGAAAGGTGAGCGCCGTGACACGTATCTCATCTTTACTGCCCTGAATGTGACAAGCGATCAATGAGAGGAAGCGAGAGACGTGACAGCACAATCCCAGCCGAGAGAGAGACGCCTCATAGATTCATAGCCAGAGCTGACAGCCACCGACAGCCTGGTGACAGCTCCTACAGGATATCCCAGATACCAGCAGTGATGTTTTCAGGAGGAGCTGTATATAAAGACACAAGTTACATAACCTGCAGTCCTATGTAACACCACCACAGATCATGCAGTAGATGTCACCTGCAGTCCTATGTAACACCATCACAGATCATGTAGTAGATGTCACCTGCAGTCCTATGTAAGAGAACCACTACTAGGACATTTTGGAATCCCAGATTGTACTAGATGCAGTTGCCCATTCCTGTGGCGCCCCCCACTGTAGAGGGTAGGACTTGGCACTTACTTGGACAAGGCCATCCCGTTCTGGGCCAGCACTTCATTCACTTGGGTGAGGAGGATCCCGGCCTCTACCGTCACTTGCTTCTTATCTTTGTCTATCTGCAAGTAGAAACACAAGAAAGAGATGGAATTATTAAAAATCAAAAGCAGCACATTTTTCCCCCCGGAACTGATCTAGTTAATGACCAGGATAATTGGCTAAAGATGTTCCATTGAAGGATACGAGATTGGGAATGTTTGGATTTCCTTGAGATTTGTCCATCATCTAAAGGCTCACAGGTCCTAGTTACTGACAAATCTGTTCTTCTCATTGAGTTGTGTGAACCTCCACACAGACAGAAGATGAGGCACATGGAGCTCGCGGAGGCCAGAGGAGCTGAAGACCAGGGTGTACATCAACCCATGACTGGAGTAACCCAAGATTGTTACTAATCGCCCTAAAAAGGGCAATCATAATAGGGGTGAGAAGGGCAGCAAATATCTGCACAAGACTCATCACCCTGCCAAGACCTCTGTCCACTACTAAAGAAACATTGGAAAAGAACAACTGTCATGGGAGCTACTGAACTGTACCCCAGAAGATCAGGACATATGAAAGGGGGGGGGCACGATTTTCATGAATCCGGCACCCCCTACTCGGGAAGTGTGAACCAACTTTGTTTTTGGTGCACCTTTAACATAGGGAGTGCAAAACAATTCTGTGAAAATGCAGTAATAAAAGTGGTGCATGGTCCGAATCGGCATCGGCATGCCCTCTTACTTGCACAGAAGTGCGACCGAAAACTGCAGCGAAACACTTTAATAGATGTAGGGCAGTGCAGAAATATCACTGAACTGAGGCACATCTGCAGGAGGACAGTCCAGGTTTCTATATAAAAAGTATATGGTGGAGGTGACTGCTGCGTGTAAAGGATCCCGAGTAAATGGTATAGGTGAGGCCCTCGAGCATAGTGGCAGCCAGGGATCACACATGGTCAAGAGATGTAGAACATCAACTCATAGTTCCTTTATTCCACAACATGAACACAGCTAAGGAAACAGGGCTAGGTAACAGTCCAGTGTGTCCAGGTCCAAGGTAGTTGGATGGATAAAGTCTGGCAAAGGATGCTCACAGCCCAGTTTCTGTAGCTTTGGAGCTGGAGATGTTAGGAGCTGTTTGGGTAGCAGACGTAGCCAGGTTCTGTTATGGATCACAGCTTTAGGTCCCCTCCATCTTGTATGAAACCGAATCATCAAATTACTTTCCTGAAATACTCTGCACAGTGACTCCCAGAAAATGAGCACACTTCCATCCTGACACGTAGTGCTGTGAATTGGATCTTTCCATCTTGTCTGTATCACTTCACAAGATTAGCACAAGCACACTGCTCTCCTAAAATACTCTGTGCTGCTGTTCTATCCTCTTATTGGTTCTATCTTATGTATCCCATTTACGGGGATTGGTGCTGGTGATTCCAGCTCTGAGGCAATAACTCTTGAAGTGTCTGCCTCTTGTTCACATCTGCCCAACTACGAGCCCCCGATGCTCCACTCCCTGCGGCCGCTAAGTGTTATGACGTGGGGGGGATAATAGCTGCACCTGCATCAAGTGCAAGAAAAATCTCAGTAGCGTCCCCTCCCCCCACTCCCCCGTAACATCAGGACCACATGTTGGATAATCGGTTATCTGTGCCTTCAACAAGACTATGAAAAAAATGTAACAAAAATCTTAAACATAACCGATAGGAGGGAATTTTATCAGATCTGACAACCACCTACAGTTACTATTACACTACATAGAGGTTGTCACCCAGGTGTCCATAGACCCTGAATGATATATACATCTGTACAGAATTTCCATTCCCCCTCTCCTTGAAGAGTTCTCCATGTGTCAGTTTTTACCGCAGTTTCTGTGTTCTATTCACAGTGTAGGATGGTAGAGAAAATTAAAAAATTGTTCTTCAAAGAATTGGCACCAATAAAACACAATGTAAATCTATGTAACTTATACATTGTATATGAGCTTCACTATGATCTATACATTGGAGAATTGGATTGAAGAAATCCAACAATGTATCTCTGATATCTACAGAAAGAGGAAGAAGTGAGCAGTCCTTATACACACAACATAGTCAGCTGGTCCCCATAGGCTTTACATCTGATGCATATAGGGACTTCAGGTGTCAGTCTTCACTGTATTTCTTGCATTATATTCATCCATAAATGAAATAAGGATGAACAGAGCATCACTAGATTCAATAAGTATTTTTTAAGTATCAATATGGATAAAATAATATAGTAATCTAAAAAAAAAATTCTGGACCGGGTTGAAGGGGTCGTCTACTTTTTCAAAATTGGGTCAGTTTTGGAAATTTCTTCCCTCTGCAAGCAACTTTCTAATTAACTTCCATTTACCAAAATGCTTTATTTTTCTTGCAGTCATTGATGAAAAATAAGCCTCCTCGGGGTAGTCACTGCCCCACCCTGTACTTGTCACATGACAGGACTGAGCGGATCACATGACCACCTCCACTGGAATGAAGCAATCTGGGTCCTAAAGGCCTCCAGTTACAAATAATAAAAAAAAAATATTGGTGTGTTTTACCCAAAAGAGGCTGGGAACTTCTGGGAAGTGGGGAACCTAAATGTACCCGGGTCACTACCTATCACCACATTGGTGGGTCCCTTTAATGGAGCGTTATATGAGGCATCAATGTCATTGTGAGCCATCACGTGCCCTTTTGAGAATTCAGCCTTAGTTCATGAAGTCACTGAAGTGGAAGGCAATCAGTGTCCCAGCACATGGCATGCAGAGCTGCAGGGCAGAGGACCGGGGCCACACTGTAGCATGGGGTCTATAAGGATTTCATCATCATTGATCTAAAGACTTGAGTTATCTTGAAATCCAGAACCTTGGCTTGGATAAGGTTATACCGCCAGCCGCCATTGGTTGATTGAAATCTGCATAGTGTGGAATGAACCCAATAACAGAGTGAAGATCTCAGGAGACAAACTCTTTATGAGGTCCTCTGGTGTGTCATGGCTCCCGTCATCAGCTAATCAAGGGAGTGAGGGTGACTGCCTGGCCTTGATCTCATATTGACGATATTGGCCTGTCCCAAGGATATTCTTAGTCAGGACTGGCACCAGGTGCAGCGGCGGACATCCCTCTCCACTGCTAGGGGACCCAAATTATAAAATAACAGTCAATTCAGGGAACCAGGGAGGATAAAGAAAAGGACCTACATCCTCCTGTCTGCCATCTTGCCCCCCTCCCCCAGTCTTATTTCGCGCTCACCAGGAACCAGGAGTAGATCAAGATTTGGAACCTGGGACATCAAAGCAGGTCACAAGATCAAGGATGTCAGGAGAATAAGTCTGGCACAGGTGAAGAGAACCAAGGACACCAGGAATATGTCAAGAGAACCATGGACACCACGAACAGGTCAGGAGAACCATGGAAACCAGCAACAGGTCAGGAGAGCCATGGACAACAGGAACATGTCAGGAGAACCATGGAAATCAGCAACAGGTCAGGAGAACCTTGGAAACCAGGAACAGTTCAGGAGAACCATGGACACCAGGAACAAGTCAGGAGTACCATGGACACCAGGAACATGTCAAGAGAGCCATGGACACCAGGAACATGTCAGGAGAACCATGGACACCAGAAACATGTCAAGTGAGCCATGGACACCAGGAACAGTTCAGGAGAACCATGGACACAAGGAACAGGTCAGGAGAACCATGGGCACCAGGAACAGTTCAGGAGAACCATGGACACCAGGAACAGGTCAGGAGAACCATGGACACCAGGAACAGGTCAGGAGAACCATGGACACCAGAAACATGTCAAGAGAGCCATGGACACCAGGAACATGTCAGGAGAACCATGGACACCAGAAACATGTCAAGAGAGCCATGGACACCAGGAACATGTCAGGAGAACCATGGACACCAGGAACAGGTCAGGAGAACCATGGACACAAGGAACAGGTCAGGAGAACCATGGACACCAGGAACAGTTCAGGAGAACCATGGACACCAGGAACAGGTCAGGAGAACCATGGGCACCAGGAACAGGTCAGGAGAACCATGGACACCAGGAACAGGTCAGGAGAACCATGGGCACCAGGAACAGGTCAGGAGAACTATGGGCACCAGGAACAGTTCAGGAGAACCATGGACACAAGGAACAGGTCAGGAGAACCATAAACACCAGGAACAGGTCAGGAGAACCATGGACACCAGGAACATGTCAGGAGAACCATGGACACCAGGAACAGGTCAAGTGAGCCATGGACACCAGGAACAGTTCGGGAGAACCATGGACACCAGGAACAGGTCAGGAGAACCATGGGCACCAGGAACAGGTCAGGAGAACCATGGAGACCAGAAACATGTCAAGAGAGCCATGGACACCAGGAACATGTCAGGAGAACCATGGACACCAGGAACAGGTCAGGAGAACCATGGACACCAGAAACATGTCAAGAGAGCCATGGACACCAGGAACATGTCAGGAGAACCATGGACACCAGAAACATGTCAAGAGAGCCATGGGCACCAGGAACATGTCAGGAGAACCATGGACACCAGGAACAGGTCAGGAGAACCATGGGCACCAGGAACAGGTCAGGAGAACCATGGACACCAGGAACAGGTCAGGAGAACCATGGGCACCAGGAACATGTCAGGAGAACTATGGGCACCAGGAACAGTTTAGGAGAACCATGGACACCAGGAACAGGTCAGAAGAACCATGGACACCAGGAACAGGTCAGGAGAACCATGGACACCAGAAACAGGTCAGGAGAACCATGGACACCAGGAACATGTCAGGAGAACCATGGACACCAGGAACAGGTCAAGTGAGCCATGGACACCAGGAACAGTTCAGGAGAACCATGGACACCAGGAACAGGTCAGGAGAACCATGGGCACCAGGAACAGGTCAGGAGAACCATGGACACCAGGAACAGGTCAGGAGAACCATGGGCACCAGGAACAGGTCAGGAGAACCATGGGCACCAGGAACAGTTCAGGAGAACCATGGACACCAGAAACATGTCAAGAGAGCCATGGGCACCAGGAACAGGTCAGGAGAACCCAGGACCAGGGTAGATGGAACCACGAACACCAGGAGCAGCCAGAACCTTCAGAAAATGTTAACGGCTGAGTCTCAGACAAAAATCTGGAAGTTCTCTGTTCCTTAAGTGGGCCACCAGGATCAAATGGCACCAGTCATTATAACTGTAATTCCTAGCTTTAGATGTGTGTTCCGGTTGCCTTACAATGTGATGAACACAATGTGATGAACTTACCAAGAGGATACAGGTCTGGAGCTCACCTCAGGAGACACCAGCACCTGCAACAAGATGTCCTGTGACCCCCAATACATCCCCCAGTACAAGCCCCTTCCCTCCAAGTGTCCCATAGTGGCTCCAGTCATTGTCTGGTGGATCCGTGATGGATTTCCGCCCCTGTAGCTGTAATAGTCATGGTGCAGGGACACGTCCCTATCGCTATCAGCGCCGAGCAGAGAATTAGGCTCAGAACAGAAGATATTATATTTGTAAGAAGCCATTGAGATCCTTTGTGGCAGCGAGACTTTGTGTGACTTCTATTCCCTAAGACGGACTTATCCCTGAAAAATGATTTATTTAAACAGAAGGAAGTAATAGAATAAAAGGGCAAATTAAAGGGACGTGTGTGTGAATAGAATAATGGAGAAGAAGGATCAGGCCGGGAGTCTTATGAATCATATCAGGCTCCAGGCGGGGGGGGGGGGGGATAGGGGGGGGGGCATCGGAGCCGGAACATTTATTAATCCCCGGAGTGAACGATAGAAGAGACGCTTTACAGGACTCTTATAAGAAGTGGACGAGCGGCGCCTCCTCCCCCTGGAAATGATCCAGAGATAGATACCAGGAGACACTAAACTTCATCAAAGGCTTTATACCCTCTGTACAGAGCCCCCAATCTGCACTTGGAGTTTATGTACAGAAGTCTGACTTATTATAGCCTAGAAATAAGACAGAAATGTCTGGGTGTTGTCCCTTTTGTTCCATCAGTGTTACTACATTTCTCTGTGTTGCCTCCTCAGCTCCTATAGTAATCCTCGGCTTCTGTAATGGCCCGCAGGATGGATCATAACCAAATTTAGCTCCAGTTAGTTTCCTGGTTGACTGGAGAGGGTTTGGCCTGCTCTCCCATTCCACCTTTAAACTTCCTTCCCATTTAAACATCCCTTGGTTTGATAAGTAATAGTCGGTATATGCTTTGCTGCCATCTACTGCTCCAATGTAGTGTGGACACTTGCATTATATCCTGCCTGCCAATGAAGGGTTAAAATGTGATATTAATGATTTGTTTGAAACAATAGTTATCTTTCCTGCAGAAGCCCAGGCTGTGATTGGTTGGAAGCTCAGCATGCTTTGGAATGATCTGTGCAAATAGGGGCTCATTCCAAGCTCCTGGGTCTTTCTGGGTACATGCATGGAGATTGCTGCCTAAGCAGCAGAGCCAACCTGGCTCCTATCTACAAGCCTCACACATACAGGGGGTCCCTTCACTATACTGCAGCCTCCCCCTCTTCTTGCATCTCCCCGCTGGCCCTGATGAGACCCCCCTGGCCCTGTTTTCCTGGACCTTGTTGGCACTTGGCCGCACTAGAAGTCAGGTGGTGGCAAGTTCATAGTTTATACTGTTAAAAAAAGTTCAGATTTTGTTATTTTTCCACTAATCCTCGGTTATGTGTCAGGAGGCAGATACATTCTGCTAGAAGGAGAGGATTCTGGATACGTGGACTTGTTATTGGATTAGATATTGACTATGAGACACCCGCTCCGGCCGCCATCGATCACATCACTATTTACTCTCTGCAATTATTCTGCATTTTTCTATTTTGCAGATTAAGCTAAAAAATTATCAGCGTCTTGTGAGAAGCCAAAGTCATCAGTCACCGGACTGGAGAACCGGACCAAGACTGATATAAGTATTGTATACATGATGCATATCCTTCACTGACAGCCACAGTGCCCCCATAATAGTAACGTACAAAGTGCCCCCATTACAGTGACATTCACAGTGCCCCCATAACAGTGACATTCACAGTGCCCCCATAACACAGACACAGTGCCCCCATAACACAGACACAGTGCCCCCATAACACTGACATTCACAGTGCCCCCATAACACAGACAGCGTGCCCCCATAATAGTGACATCCACAGTGCCCCCATAACACTGACATTCACAGTGCCCCCATAACACAGACACAGTGCCCCCATAACAGTGACATCCACAGTGCCCCCATAACAGTGTCATCCACAGTGCCCCCATAACAGTGACATCCACAGTGCCCCCATAACAGTGACATCCACAGTGCCCCCATAACAGTGACATCCACAGTGCCCCCATAACAATAACATCCACAGTGCCCCCATAACAGTGACATCCACAGTGCCCCCATAACAGTGTCATCCACAGTGCCCCCATAACAGTGACATCCACAGTGCCCCCATAACATTGACATCCACAGTGCCCCCATAACAGTGACATCCACAGTGCCCCCATAACAGTGACATCCACAGTGCCCCCATAACATTGACATCCACAGTGCCCCCATAACAGTGTCATCCACAGTGCCCCCATAACAGTGTCATCCACAGTGCCCCCATAACAGTGTCATCCACAGTGCCCCCATAACAGTGTCATCCCCAGTGCCCTCATAACAGTGTCATCCACAGTGTCCCCATAACAGTGTCATTCACAGTGCCCCCATAACAATGCCATCCACATGGCCCCATAACACAGACACAGTACCCCCATAACATTGACATCCACAGTGCCCCCATAAAAGTGTCATCCCCAGTGCCCCCATAACAGTGTCATCCACAGTGCCCCCATAACAGTGTCATCCCCAGTGTCCCCATAACAGTGTCATCCACAGTGCCCCCATAACATTGACATCCACAGTGCCCCCATAACAGTGTCATCCACAGTGCCCCCATAACAGTGACATCCACAGTGCCCCCATAATAGTGACATCCACAGTGCCCCCATAACAGTGACATCCACAGTGCCCCCATAACAGTGTCATCCCCAGTGTCCCCATAACAGTGACATCCACAGTGCCCCCATAATAGTAACGTACACAGTCCCCCATAAAAGTAACACCCACAGTGCCCCCATAACACAAACACAGTGCCCCCATAACACAGACACAGTGCTCCCATAACATTGACATCCCCAGTGCCCTCATAACACTGACATCCACAGTGCCCCCATAATAGTAACGTACACAGTCCCCCATAAAAGTAACACCCACAGTGCCCCCATAACACAAACACAGTGCCCCCATAACACAGACACAGTGCTCCCATAACATTGACATCCCCAGTGCCCTCATAACACTGACATCCACAGTGCCCCCATAATAGTAACGTACACAGTCCCCCATAAAAGTGACAGACACAGTGCCCCCATAACAAATTCAAAAAATGGACTGTGCACAACCACCAGTTACATATCAAATTCTGTCACAAGACGTATCTGTCAACACATCAAAACTAGAATCAATATATACAGAAGAGCAAGGGATGTGTCATCTGACAATATACAATATCACTTTATTGAGGTAACAAAAAGGCAAACATGAAAATTATTTGTATCCCGAAACAGACAAGAAAGAGATGAAAAACAATTAAAATTATACCAAGTACATTAGTAAATTCATTGGCCAGAATTCCCTGTGAGGAGAACTGGCAAAACACCTCCTGCACTATAACAGT
This sequence comes from Engystomops pustulosus, assembly GCF_040894005.1. Lineage (NCBI taxonomy): Eukaryota > Metazoa > Chordata > Amphibia > Anura > Leptodactylidae > Engystomops > Engystomops pustulosus. Next base: position 220,771,207 of record NC_092413.1, on the reverse strand, counting down.
CCTCCAAGAGCTCCACCTCCTGCACTATAACAGTCCTCCAAGAGCTCCACCTCCTGCACTATAACAGTCCTCCAAGAGCTCCACCTCCTGCACTATAACAGTACTCCAAGAGCTCCACCTCCTGCACTATAACAGTCCTCCAAGAGCTCCACCTCCTGCACTATAACAGTCCTCCAAGAGCTCCACCTCCTGCACTATAACAGTTCTCCAAGAGCTCCACCTCCTGCACTGTAACAGTACTCCAAGAGCTCCACCTCCTGCACTGTAACAGTACTCCAAGAGCTCCACCTCCTGCACTATAACAGTCCTCCAAGAGCTCCACCTCCTGCACTATAACAGTCCTCCAAGAGCTCCACCTCCTGCACTATAACAGTCCTCCAAGAGCTCCACCTCCTGCACTATAACAGTCCTCCAAGAGCTCCACCTCCTGCACTATAACAGTCCTCCAAGAGCTCCACCTCCTGCACTATAACAGTTCTCCAAGAGCTCCACCTCCTGCACTGTAACAGTACTCCAAGAGCTCCACCTCCTGCACTGTAACAGTACTCCAAGAGCTCCACCTCCTGCACTATAACAGTCCTCCAAGAGCTCCACCTCCTGCACTATAACAGTCCTCCAAGAGCTCCACCTCCTGCACTATAACAGTCCTCCAAGAGCTCCACCTCCTGCACTATAACAGTCCTCCAAGAGCTCCACCTCCTGCACTATAACAGTCCTCCAAGAGCTCCACCTCCTGCACTATAACAGTCCTCCAAGAGCTCCACCTCCTGCACTATAACAGTCCTCCAAGAGCTCCACCTCCTGCACTATAACAGTTCTCCAAGAGCTCCACCTCCTGCACTGTAACAGTACTCCAAGAGCTCCACCTCCTGCACTGTAACAGTACTCCAAGAGCTCCACCTCCTGCACTATAACAGTCCTCCAAGAGCTCCACCTCCTGCACTATAACAGTCCTCCAAGAGCTCCACCTCCTGCACTATAACAGTCCTCCAAGAGCTCCACCTCCTGCACTATAACAGTCCTCCAAGAGCTCCACCTCCTGCACTATAACAGTCCTCCAAGAGCTCCACCTCCTGCACTATAACAGTTCTCCAAGAGCTCCACCTCCTGCACTGTAACAGTACTCCAAGAGCTCCACCTCCTGCACTGTAACAGTACTCCAAGAGCTCCACCTCCTGCACTATAACAGTCCTCCAAGAGCTCCACCTCCTGCACTATAACAGTCCTCCAAGAGCTCCACCTCCTGCACTATAACAGTCCTCCAAGAGCTCCACCTCCTGCACTATAACAGTCCTCCAAGAGCTCCACCTCCTGCACTATAACAGTCCTCCAAGAGCTCCACCTCCTGCACTATAACAGTCCTCCAAGAGCTCCACCTCCTGCACTATAACAGTTCTCCAAAAGCACCAATAATCCCCAGTAATCAGAGTCAATGCTGAGTAGAAACCTGAACAATACACAGAACCTGATGTAGAAAAAATAAATGGTCAACAGAGGTAAGTCCTAAGTGTGAACTGGTCTCAATACTTTACATGTTCAAGTGTACGTCAGAGAAGTCTCAGTCGGGATCCCATGTCAGATAGCCTTAGGGTGCTATGACTGGTGTGAAGGAGGTGGAGGGATCCCCACACGTTCCGTCCCCTAAATGGGGGACTTCCTAAGGGGTAGAAGTGCCCCCATAACAATGCCATCCACAGTGCCCCCATAACAATGCCACGGATGTGGATCTGTGTACTATGTACTATGGATGTGGATCTGTGTACTATGTACTATGGATGTGGATCTGTGTACTATGTACTATGGATGTGGATCTGTGTACTATGTACTATGGATGTGGATCTGTGTACTATGTACTATGGATGTGGATCTGTGTACTATGTACTATGGATGTGGATCGGTGTACTATGTACTATGGATGTGGATCTGTGTACTATGTACTATGAATATGGAGCTATGTACTATGTACTATGGATGTGGATCTGTGTAGTATGTACTATGGATATGGAGCTGTGTACTATGTACTATGGATGTGGAACTGTGTACTATGTACTACGGATGTGGATCTGTGTACTATGTACTACAGATGTGGATCTATGTACTATGTACTATGGATGTGGAGCTGTGTACTATGTACTATGGATTTGGAGCTGTGTACTATGTACTATGGATGTGGAGCTGTGTACTATGTACTATGGATTTGGAGCTGTGTACTATGTACTATGGATGTGGAGCTGTGTACTATGTACTATGGATTTGGAGCTGTGTACTATGTACTATGGATGTGGATCTGTGTACTATGTACTATGGATGTGGATCTGTGTAGTATGTACTATGGATATGGAGCTGTGTACTATGTACTATGGATGTGGATCTGTGTACTATGTACTATGGATGTGGATCTGTGTACTATGTACTACGGATGTGGATCTATGTACTATGTACTATGGATGTGGAGCTGTGTACTATGTACTATGGATTTGGAGCTGTGTACTATGTACTATGGATGTGGAGCTGTGTACTATGTACTATGGATTTGGAGCTGTGTACTATGTACTATGGATGTGGAGCTGTGTACTATGTACTATGGATTTGGAGCTGTGTACTATGTACTATGGATTTGGAGCTGTGTATTATGTACTAAGGATGTTGATCTGTGTACTATGTACTATGGATGTGGAGCTATGTACTATGTACTATGGATGTGGAACTGTGTACTATGTACTATGGATATGGAGCTGTGTACTATGTACAACGGATGTGGATCTCTGTACTATGTACTATGGATATGGAGCTATGTACTATGTACTATGGATGTGGATCTGTGTACTATGTACTATGGATATGGAGCTGTGTACTATGTACTATGGAAATGGAGCTGTGTACTATGTACTATGGATATGGATCTCTGTACTATGTACTATGGATGTGGATCTGTGTACTATGTACTATGTATATGGAGCTGTGTACTATGTACTATGGATGTGGATCTCTGTACTATGTACAACGGATGTGGATCTGTGTACTATGTACTATGGATGTGGAGCTGTGTATTATGTACTACGGATGTGGATCTGTGTACTATGTACTATGTATGTGGATCTGTGTAATATGTACTATGGATATGGAGCTGTGTACTATGTACTATGGATGTGGAGCTGTGTACTATGTACTATGGATGTGGAGCTGTGTACTATATACTATGGATGTGGAGCTGTGTACTATGTACTATGGATGTGGAGCTGTGTACTATGTACTATGGATGTGGAGCTGTGTACTATGTACTATGGATGTGGAGCTGTGTACTATATACTATGGATGTGGAGCTGTGTACTATGTACTATGGATATGGAGCTGTGTACTATGTACTATGGATGTGGATCTGTGTACTATGTACTATGGATGTGGATATGTGTACTATGTACTATGGATGTGGATCTATGTACTATGGATGTGGAGCTGTGTACTATGTACTATGGATGTGGATCTGTGTACTATGTACTATGGATGTGGAGCTGTGTACTATGTACTACGGATGTGGATCTGTGTACTATGTACTATGGATGTGGATCTGTGTACTATGTACTGTGGATGTGGATCTGTGTACTATGTACTGTGGATGTGGATCTGTGTACTATGTACTACGGATGTGGATCTGTGTACTATGTACTGTGGATGTGGATCTGTGTACTATGTACTACGGATGTGGATCTGTGTACTATGTACTGTGGATGTGGAGCTGTGTACTATGTACTGTGGATATGGATCAGTGTACTATGTACTATGGATGTGGAGCTGTGTACTGTATACTATGGATATGGATCAGTGTACTATGTGCTATGAATGTGGATCTGTGTACTATGTACTATGGATGTGGAGCTGTGTACTATGTACTACGTATGTGAAGTTGTGACATGGATTTGTACCTTCAATACTCTGTTCATCTTATCCATCCGAATCATGAAATCGTCAGTGCAGGCGATGTCCGAGGGCGAGTGCCCCCCACCTACCACCTTCACCCTCTTACTCCTCTGCCGCGCCAAATCCAGGATCTGAGGAAGAAGCACAGGAATCTCATTACTCACCATTTCACTTTCATCAGACAGTAAGTGTTGTCATAGGGACACTGGAACAAAGGAATGTTTGTCATGGAAAGTTATGGGATGGATTATGTCTGGATCACATCTTTGGAATCTGAGGATTACACCTCCTATGAATGGCTAATACATCACAGGGATGTATAATCAGACCTTTTGTATGTTAGTAGCAGCAGGACTGTGATATATGGTGTTATGTTTCAGGAGTGTAGTTTTTCCAAGTGCATTGGGACTATGTCCTCACACTGCTGTGCTCTGTGCTCTCTGCATCCAGCATTAATTATTGATCCTTTGAGAAATGTATAATCAAACCTTTGTGTATGTTGTTTGTAGCAGCAGGACTGTGATATATGGATTTATATTCCAGGATTGGGGATGTGTCCTCACACTGCTTTGCTCTTATCTCACTGCATATAGTTGCCCCCCCCCCCCCGAGTCTGAGTGGCTGTTACAGTTTTCTATTAGCAGACTTCCACTTGTCTGACATGTGGGGCTGTTGAGCAGCTTACTGCACAGTGCACAGCAGTGTGAGGACATGTGCACAGTATGAAATGTGGATAATCAGGGACTGTACAGAATTGCAGATCAGAAGTTTCCATGAGAATTGCCCAGGATCAGACACCAGGGGGCGCTCTCCCCATGTCCCTGTGCTCACCTCTTTCACCTCTTCAGCACTGGTTGGCTGGAAGTAAAGTTCAGGGGTCGATCCATAAGTCTGAGCCCAGTTTTGGAATTTGTATCCTCCCCGACCCAACACCTAGAATAGAAAAAAAAATCATTGGAAGCGTAACATTGCACAGATGTAGCAGAGCTGATCCGGTTGTGCTATTTGATTAGAAAGAGGCAAAAGGCGACTATTATTATCTCAACCTTCTGCAAACTAAATTCTGGATGAAGGAACCAAAAAATCTGGACAATGCTGTGGTGACACCAACACAATGAGACTGCAGCTTTGGATGTGACGGGAGTATATGATGGTCATGTGCGGAGTTATACAAACAACGAAAAGAGAAAAACATAACCGTGGCCGCAGCTCTGGATGAATCTGGAGCTGTGGATGTGCCTGCAGCTCTGTATGTATCTGGAGCTGTGGATGTGCCTGCAGCTCTGGATGAATCTGGAGCTGTGGATGTGCCTGCAGCTCTGTATGTATCTGGAGCTGTGGATGTGCCTGCAGCTCTGGATGAATCTGGAGCTGTGGATGTGCCTGCAGCTCTGTATGTATCTGGAGCTGTGGATGTGCCTGCAGCTCTGGATGAATCTGGAGCTGTGGATGTGCCTGCAGCTCTGTATGTATCTGGAGCTGTGGATGTGCCTGCAGCTCTGGATGAATCTGGAGCTGTGGATGTGCCTGCAGCTCTGTATGTATCTGGAGCCGTGGATGTGCCTGCAGCTCTGGGTGTATCTGAAGCTGTGGATGTGCCTGCAGCTCTGGGTGTATCTGGAGCTGTGGATGTGCCTGCAGCTCTGGATGCATCTGGAGCCATGGATGTGCCTGCAGCTCTGGATGTATCTGGAACTGTGGATGTGCCTGCAGCTCTGGATGTGTCTGGAGCTGTAGATGTGCCTGCATCTCTGGATGTATCTGGAGCTGTAGATGTGCCTGCAGCTCTGGATGTATCTGGAACTGTGGATGTATCTGGAGCTGTGGATGTGCCTGCAGCTCTGGATCTATCTGGAGCTGTAGATGTGCCTGCAGCTCTGGATGTATCTGGAACAGTGGATGTGCCTGCAGCTCTGGATCTATCTGGAGCTGTAGATGTGCCTGCAGCTCAGAATGTATTTGGAACTGTGGATGTGCCTGCAGCTCTGGATGTATCTGGAGCTGTAGATGTGCCTGCAGCTCTGAATGTTTCTGGAGCTGTGGATGTGCCTGAAGCTCTGGATGTGACTATGGTAAAGGAGTAGGTTATTACAGTAACACACTACCACTAGGTGCCGCTCTGCTGTGTATTAGAATGTGACCACTTGGTGCCCTGTAAAGCTCATGGACACATCGGGGGTTATTTACTAAGGGCCCGATTCGCATTTTCCCGACGTGTTACCCGAATATTTCAGATTTGCGGCGATTTCCCCTGAATTGCCCCGGGATTTTGGGGCAAGCGATCGGATTGTGGCGCATCGGCGCCGGCATGCACGCGACGGAGATCGGGGGCGTGGCCGAACGAAAACCCGACAGATTCGGAAAAACCGCCGCATTAAAAAAAAAATGTGTCGCGGAGCTTGCACTTACCTTCACTCAGCCCAAGCCGGTGTATTCCAGTGCGTTCCAGGGAACTTCAGCGTAGCAGCGCCACCTGGTGGACGGCGGAGGAACTGCCTTAATAAATAGCGGCCGGACACGAATCCAGTGCAAAGAACGCGCCGCTGGATCGCGAATGGACCGAGTAAGTAAATCTGCCCCATTTTCTTAGACAGCGCACCATGTGGTCAGGGACGGTATTGCATGCAAAAGACACCCAAGTCTAGCACGTCAGCAGTATCACAGGGCGCAGCGTCCCTCTTCATGTCTGCACAGCAGATTGTGTCAGTAATGTTTATCATATGGACGTTACTCTTGGACGTTCCCCTTTAAGGGGTCCCCCGCCCCCCCCCCCCCTCAGTAATTACATTAGACCTCGGCCACTCGTATGAAAGCTTCACCTGCAATATCCCCGTGACAGCTCCGAAGATTAACTATCGATGTAGAAAGACTCTGCCAATCACCGCCGATTGTAAAATCAATGGTGTACGCTGTATGTATATAACAGGCGGGATAAGTGATGGGGGTCCGCGGCCCACCGCTCCGCACAGGACATAAGTCACCGGTACAGCCATAAACCTGTAGCATGACAGGAGGCGCTGCACATACATCATACAGCGACCCGGAGACATACGATCTACACCGCGCTCAGAGGCATCGCAACACCGGGGGCAATAATATAAAGTTATACACCGCAACACCGGGGGCAATCATATACAGTTATACACCGCAACACCGGGGGCAATCATATACAGTTATACACCGCAACACCGGGGGGCAATCATATACAGTTATACACCGCAACACCGGGGGCAATCATATACAGTTATACACCACAACACCGGGGGCAATCATATACAGTTATACACCGCAACACCGGGGGCAATCATATACAGTAATACACCGCAACACCGGGGGCAATCATATACAGTTATACACCACAACACCGGGGGGCAATCATATACAGTTATACACCACAACACCGGGGGGCAATCATATACAGTTATACACCACAACACCGGAGGCAATCATATACAGTTATACACCGCAACACCGGGGGGCAATCATACAGAGTTATACACCGCAAAACCGGGGGGCAATCATATACAGTTATACACCGCAACACCGGGGGCAATCATATACAGTTATACACCGCAACACCGGGGGCAATCATATACAGTTATACACCGCAACACCGGGGGCAATCATATACAGTTATACACCGCAACACCGGGGGCAATCATATACAGTTATACACAGCAACACCGGGGGCAATCATATACAGTTATACACCACAACACCGGGGGCAATCATATACAGTTATATACCACAACACCGGGGGCAATCATATACAGTTATACACCGCAACACCGGGGGCAATCATATACAGTTATACACCGCAACACCGGGGGCAATCATATACAGTTATACACCGCAACACCGGGGGCAATCATATACAGTTATACACCGCAACACCGGGGGCAATCATATACAGTTATACACCGCAACACCGGGGGCAATCATATACAGTTATACACCGCAACACCGGGGGCAATCATATACAGTTATACACCGCAACACCGGGGGCAATCATATACAGTTATACACCGCAACACCGGGGGCAATCATATACAGTTATACACCGCAACACCGGGGGCAATCATATACAGTTATGCACCGCAACACCGGGGGCAATCATATACAGTTATACACCGCAACACCGGGGGCAATCATATACAGTTATACACCACAACACCGGGGGCAATCATATACAGTTATACACCGCAACACCGGGGGCATCATATACAGTTATACACCACAACACCGGGGGGCAATCATATACAGTTATATACCACAACACCGGGGGCAATCATATACAGTTATATACCACAACACCGGGGGCAATCATATACAGTTATACACCGCAACACCGGGGGTAATCATATACAGTTATACACCGCAACACCGGGGGTAATCATATACAGTTATACACCGCAACACCGGGGGGGTAATCATATACAGTTATACTCCACAACACCGGGGGGCAATCATATACAGTTATACACCGCAACACCGGGGGGGTAATCATATACAGTTATACTCCACAACACCGGGGGGCAATCATATACAGTTATACACCGCAACACCGGGGGCAATCATATACAGTTATACACTGCAACACCGGGGGCAATCATATACAGTTATACACCGCAACACCGGGGGCAATCATATACAGTTATACACCGCAACACCGGGGGCAATCATATACAGTTATACACCGCAACACCGGGGGCAATCATATACAGTTATACACCACAACACCGGGGGCAATCATATACAGTTATAAACGCAACACCGGGGGACAATCATATACAGTTATACACCGCAACACCGGGGGACAATCATATACAGTTATACACCGCAACACCGGGGACAATCATATACAGTTATACACCGCAACACCGGGGGCAATCATATACAGTTATACACCGCAACACCGGGGGCAATCATATACAGTTATACACCGCAACACCGGGGGCAATCATATACAGTTATACACCGCAACACCGGGGACAATCATATACAGTTATACACCACAACACCGGGGGCAATCATATACAGTTATACACCGCAACACCAGGGGCAATCATATACAGTTATACACCACAACACCGGGGGGCAATCATATACAGTTATACACGCAACACCGGGGGACAATCATATACAGTTATACACCACAACACCGGGGGCAATCATATACAGTTATACACCGCAACACCGGGGGCAATCATATACAGTTATACACCGCAACACCGGGGACAATCATATACAGTTATACACCGCAACACCGGGGGGCAATCATATACAGTTATACACCGCAACACCGGGGACAATCATATACAGTTATACACCGCAACACCGGGGGCAATCATATACAGTTATACACCGCAACACCGGGGACAATCATATACAGTTATACACCGCAACACCGGGGGGCAATCATATACAGTTATACACCGCAACACCGGGGGCAATCATATACAGTTATACACCGCAACACCGGGGGGCAATCATATACAGTTATACACCACAACACCGGGGGCAATCATATACAGTTATACACAGCAACACCGGGGGTAATCGTATACAGTTATACACCGCAACACTGGGGGCAATCATATACAGTTATACACAGCAACACCGGGGGCAATCATATACAGTTATACACCGCAACACCGGGGGCAATCATATACAGTTATACACCGCAACACCGGGGGCAATCATATACAGTTATACACCGCAACACCGGGGGCAATCATATACAGTTATACACCACAACACCGGGGGCAATCATATACAGTTATACACCGCAACACCGGGGGCAATCATATACAGTTATACACCACAACACCGGGGGCAATCATATACAGTTATACACCACAACACCGGGGGCAATCATATACAGTTATACACCACAACACCGGGGGGCAATCATATACAGTTATACACCGCAACACCGGGGGCAATCATATACAGTTATACACCGCAACACCGGAGGCAATCATATACAGTTATACACCGCAACACCGGGGGGCAATCATATACAGTTATACACAGCAACACCGGGGGCAATCATATACAGTTATACACCGCAACACCGGGGGCAATCATATACAGTTATACACCACAACACCGGGGGCAATCATATACAGTTATACATCACAACACTGGGGGGCAATCATATACAGTTATACACCACAACACCGGGGGCAATCATATACAGTTATACACCACAACACCGGGGGGCAATCATATACAGTTATACACCACAACACCGGGGGGCAATCATATACAGTTATACACAGCAACACCGGGGGCAATCATATACAGTTATGCACCGCAACACCGGGGGGCAATCATATACAGTTATACACCACAACACCGGGGGCAATCATATACAGTTATACACCGCAACACCGGGGACAATCATATACAGTTATACACCGCAACACCGGGGGCAATCATATACAGTTATACACCGCAACACCGGGGACAATCATATACAGTTATACACCGCAACACCGGGGGCAATCATATACAGTTATACACCGCAACACCGGGGACAATCATATACAGTTATACACCGCAACACCGGGGACAATCATATACAGTTATACACCGCAACACCGGGGGCAATCATATACAGTTATACACCACAACACCGGGGGCAATCATATACAGTTATACACCGCAACACCGGGGGGCAATCATATACAGTTATACACCGCAACACCGGGGGGCAATCATATACAGTTATACACCGCAACACCGGGGGCAATCATATACAGTTATACACCGCAACACCGGGGGTCATCATATACAGTTATACACCACAACACCGGGGGACAATCATATACAGTTATACACCGCAACACCGGGGCAATCATATACAGTTATACACCACAACACCGGGGGCAATCATATACAGTTATACACCGCAACACCGGGGGCAATCATATACAGTTATACACCGCAACACCGGGGGCAATCATATACAGTTATACACCGCAACACCGGGGGCAATCATATACAGTTATACACCGCAACACCGGGGGCAATCATATACAGTTATACACCGCAACACCGGGGGCAATCATATACAGTTATGCACCGCAACACCGGGGGCAATCATATACAGTTATACACCGCAACACCGGGGGCAATCATATACAGTTATACACCACAACACCGGTGGCAATCATATACAGTTATACACCGCAACACCGGGGGTAATCATATACAGTTATACACCGCAACACCGGGGGTAATCATATACAGTTATACACCGCAACACCGGGGGGGTAATCATATACAGTTATACTCCACAACACCGGGGGGCAATCATATACAGTTATACACCGCAACACCGGGGGGGTAATCATATAGAGTTATACTCCACAACACCGGGGGGCAATCATATACAGTTATACACCGCAACACCGGGGGCAATCATATACAGTTATACACTGCAACACCGGGGGCAATCATATACAGTTATACACCGCAACACCGGGGGCAATCATATACAGTTATACACCGCAACACCGGGGGCAATCATATACAGTTATACACCGCAACACCGGGGGCAATCATATACAGTTATACACCACAACACCGGGGGCAATCATATACAGTTATAAACGCAACACCGGGGGACAATCATATACAGTTATACACCGCAACACCGGGGGCAATCATATACAGTTATACACCGCAACACCGGGGGGCAATCATATACAGTTATACACCACAACACCGGGGGCAATCATATACAGTTATACACCGCAACACCGGGGGCAATCATATACAGTTATACACCGCAACACCGGGGACAATCATATACAGTTATACACCGCAACACCGGGGGGCAATCATATACAGTTATACACCGCAACACCGGGGACAATCATATACAGTTATACACCGCAACACCGGGGGCAATCATATACAGTTATACACCGCAACACCGGGGACAATCATATACAGTTATACACCGCAACACCGGGGGGCAATCATATACAGTTATACACCGCAACACCGGGGGCAATCATATACAGTTATACACCGCAACACCGGGGGGCAATCATATACAGTTATACACCACAACACCGGGGGCAATCATATACAGTTATACACAGCAACACCGGGGGTAATCGTATACAGTTATACACCGCAACACTGGGGGCAATCATATACAGTTATACACAGCAACACCGGGGGCAATCATATACAGTTATACACCGCAACACCGGGGGCAATCATATACAGTTATACACCGCAACACCGGGGGCAATCATATACAGTTATACACCGCAACACCGGGGGCAATCATATACAGTTATACACCACAACACCGGGGGCAATCATATACAGTTATACACCGCAACACCGGGGGCAATCATATACAGTTATACACCACAACACCGGGGGCAATCATATACAGTTATACACCACAACACCGGGGGCAATCATATACAGTTATACACCACAACACCGGGGGGCAATCATATACAGTTATACACCGCAACACCGGGGGCAATCATATACAGTTATACACCGCAACACCGGAGGCAATCATATACAGTTATACACCGCAACACCGGGGGGCAATCATATACAGTTATACACAGCAACACCGGGGGCAATCATATACAGTTATACACCGCAACACCGGGGGCAATCATATACAGTTATACACCACAACACCGGGGGCAATCATATACAGTTATACATCACAACACTGGGGGGCAATCATATACAGTTATACACCACAACACCGGGGGCAATCATATACAGTTATACACCACAACACCGGGGGGCAATCATATACAGTTATACACCACAACACCGGGGGGCAATCATATACAGTTATACACAGCAACACCGGGGGCAATCATATACAGTTATGCACCGCAACACCGGGGGGCAATCATATACAGTTATACACCACAACACCGGGGGCAATCATATACAGTTATACACCGCAACACCGGGGACAATCATATACAGTTATACACCGCAACACCGGGGGCAATCATATACAGTTATACACCGCAACACCGGGGACAATCATATACAGTTATACACCGCAACACCGGGGGCAATCATATACAGTTATACACCGCAACACCGGGGACAATCATATACAGTTATACACCGCAACACCGGGGACAATCATATACAGTTATACACCGCAACACCGGGGGCAATCATATACAGTTATACACCACAACACCGGGGGCAATCATATACAGTTATACACCGCAACACCGGGGGGCAATCATATACAGTTATACACCGCAACACCGGGGGGCAATCATATACAGTTATACACCGCAACACCGGGGGCAATCATATACAGTTATACACCGCAACACCGGGGGTCATCATATACAGTTATACACCACAACACCGGGGGACAATCATATACAGTTATACACCGCAACACCGGGGGCAATCATATACAGTTATACACCACAACACCGGGGGCAATCATATACAGTTATACACCGCAACACCGGGGGGCAATCATATACAGTTATACACCGCAACACCGGGGGGCAATCATATACAGTTATACACCGCAACACCGGGGGCAATCATATACAGTTATACACCGCAACACCGGGGGTCATCATATACAGTTATACACCACAACACCGGGGGCAATCATATACAGTTATACACAGCAACACCGGGGGGCAATCATATACAGTTATACACCACAACACCGGGGGGCAATCATATACAGTTATACACCACAACACCGGGGGCAATCATATACAGTTATACACCGCAACACCGGGGGCAATCATATACAGTTATACACAGCAACACCGGGGGCAATCATATACAGTTATACACCGCAAAACCGGGGGCAATCATATACAGTTATACACCACAACACCGGGGGCAATCATATACAGTTATACACCACAACACCGGGGGCAATCATATACAGTTATACACCACAACACCGGGGGCAATCATATACAGTTATATACCACAACACCGGGGGCAATCATATACAGTTATACACCGCAACACCGGAGGCAATCATATACAGTTATACACCGCAACACCGGGGGGCAATCATATACAGTTATACACCGCAACACCGGGGGGCAATCATATACAGTTATACACCGCAACACCGGGGGCAATCATATACAGTTATACACCACAACACCGGGGGCAATCATATACAGTTATACACCGCAACACCGGGGGCAATCATATACAGTTATACACCGCAACACCGGGGGCAATCATATATAGTTATACACCACAACACCGGGGGCAATCATATACAGTTATACACCACAACACCGGGGGGCAATCATATACAGTTATACACCACAACACCGGGGGGCAATCATATACAGTTATACACCACAACACCGGGGGCAATCATATACAGTTATACATCACAACACCGGGGGGCAATCATATACAGTTATACACCACAACACCGGGGGGCAATCATATACAGTTATACACCACAACACCGGGGGGCAATCATATACAGTTATACACCACAACACCGGGGGCATCATATACAGTTATACACCGCAACACCAGGGGCAATCATATACAGTTATACACCGCAACACCGGGGGCAATCATATACAGTTATACACCACAACACCGGGGCCAATCATATACAGTTATACACCGCAACACCGGAGGCAATCATATACAATTATACACCGCAACACCGGGGGCAATCATATACAGTTATACACCGCAACACCGGGGGGCAATCATATACAGTTATACACAGCAACACCGGGGGGCAATCATATACAGTTATACACCACAACACCGGGGGCAATCATATACAGTTATACACCACAACACCGGGGGGCAATCATATACAGTTATAGACCGCAACACCGGGGGTAATCATATACAGTTATACACCACAACACCGGGGGCAATCATATACAGTTATACACCGCAACACCGGGGCCAATCATATACAGTTATACACCACAACACCGGGGCCAATCATATACAGTTATACACCACAACACCGGGGGGTAATCATATACAGTTATACACCGCAACACCGGGGGCAATCATATACAGTTATACACCGCAACACCGGGGCCAATCATATACAGTTATACACCACAACACCGGGGGGCAATCATATACAGTTATACACCGCAACACCGGGGGCAATCATATACAGTTATACACCACAACACCGGGGGGCAATCATATACAGTTATACACCACAACACCGGGGGCAATCATATACAGTTATACACCACAACACCGGGGGGCAATCATATACAGTTATACACAGCAACACCGGGGGCAATCATATACAGTTATACACCACAACACCGGGGGCAATCATATACAGTTATATACCACAACACCGGGGGCAATCATATACAGTTATACACCGCAACACCGGAGGCAATCATATACAGTTATACACCGCAACACCGGGGGGCAATCATATACAGTTATACACCGCAACACCGGGGGGCAATCATATACAGTTATACACCGCAACACCGGGGGCAATCATATACAGTTATACACCACAACACCGGGGGCAATCATATACAGTTATACACCGCAACACCGGGGGCAATCATATACAGTTATACACCGCAACACCGGGGGCAATCATATATAGTTATACACCACAACACCGGGGGCAATCATATACAGTTATACACCACAACACCGGGGGGCAATCATATACAGTTATACACCACAACACCGGGGGGCAATCATATACAGTTATACACCACAACACCGGGGGCAATCATATACAGTTATACATCACAACACCGGGGGGCAATCATATACAGTTATACACCACAACACCGGGGGGCAATCATATACAGTTATACACCACAACACCGGGGGGCAATCATATACAGTTATACACCACAACACCGGGGGCATCATATACAGTTATACACCGCAACACCAGGGGCAATCATATACAGTTATACACCGCAACACCGGGGGCAATCATATACAGTTATACACCACAACACCGGGGCCAATCATATACAGTTATACACCGCAACACCGGAGGCAATCATATACAATTATACACCGCAACACCGGGGGCAATCATATACAGTTATACACCGCAACACCGGGGGGCAATCATATACAGTTATACACAGCAACACCGGGGGGCAATCATATACAGTTATACACCACAACACCGGGGGCAATCATATACAGTTATACACCACAACACCGGGGGGCAATCATATACAGTTATAGACCGCAACACCGGGGGTAATCATATACAGTTATACACCACAACACCGGGGGCAATCATATACAGTTATACACCGCAACACCGGGGCCAATCATATACAGTTATACACCACAACACCGGGGCCAATCATATACAGTTATACACCACAACACCGGGGGGTAATCATATACAGTTATACACCGCAACACCGGGGGCAATCATATACAGTTATACACCGCAACACCGGGGCCAATCATATACAGTTATACACCACAACACCGGGGCCAATCATATACAGTTATACACCACAACACCGGGGGCAATCATATACAGTTATACACCACAACACCGGGGGGCAATCATATACAGTTATACACAGCAACACCGGGGGCAATCATATACAGTTATACACCACAACACCGGGGGGCAATCATATACAGTTATACACAGCAACACCGGGGGGCAATCATATACAGTTATACACCACAACACCGGGGGGCAATCATATACAGTTATACACCGCAACACCGGGGGCAATCATATACAGTTATACACCGCAACACCGGGGGGTAATCATATACAGTTATACACCACAACACCGGGGGCAATCATATACAGTAATACACCGCAACACCGGGGGTCATCATATACAGTTATACTCCACAACACCGGGGGTAATCATATACAGTTATACACCACAACACCGGGGGCAATCATATACAGTTATACACCGCAACACCGGGGGATAAACATATACAGTTATACACCACAACACCGGGGGCAATCATATACAGTTATACACCACAACACCGGGGGCAATCATATACAGTTATACACCACAACACCGGGGGGCAATCATATACAGTTATACACCACAACACCGGGGGGCAATCATATACAGTTATACACCGCAACACCGGGGGCAATCATATACAGTTATACACCGCAACACCGGGGGTAATCATATACAGTTATACACTGCAACACCGGGGGCAATCATATACAGTTATACACCACAACACCGGGGGCAATCATATACAGTTATACACAGCAACACCGGGGGCAATCATATACAGTTATACACCGCAACACCGGGGGCAATCATATACAGTTATACACCGCAACACCGGGGGCAATCATATACAGTTATACACCGCAAAACCGGGGGCAATCATATACAGTTATAGACCGCAACACCGGGGGCATCATATACAGTTATACACCACAACACCGGGGGGCAATCATATACAGTTATACACCGCAACACCGGTGTATACAAGGCTAGCGGCACGTTACTATAACTACAACTGCTGCACTACTGTTCGTAGGTCACAAAAAATGTGAAAAAAATTGCACAACCAGGGATGACCTGTGACCACGACTTCATTCTTTCACCTTTCTTACCACTTGACTACATGACGAATGGTTTCCATCCTTACATCTAGTCATACATGGTCAGAACTCAACCCAAGATGTGCTTGGGGGTCTCTATCCTCATTCAGGGGGTGTTTGAGAATGAAAGGTGGTGGCTGATCTCCTTAGATTACAAAAAAATCAAGAATACTGAAATTCCAGATGCCCAATCCTTAAAGGGGTTTTCCGGAGGTTAAAAAACATGGCTGCTCTCTACTTTAGCACCACATGGTTTGTGTCGGTATTGCAGCTCAGCTTTATAAAGATGGAGCTTCATTGCGACACCACGCAAAGCCACTGGTTGTGAGGGGGAGTTTTTGAAATTGTTGTTTTCAATCCCAGGACAACCCCTTTAATTTCTGTAACATCTGGCTTCATAGGAGTCGTCATTCCCCACACACAGTAGATGGTCGGACAATTCAACCACAATTCTCCTAAGGTACATGAGCACCTTTTGTGGGTGCTTTTCCTGTAGAGGATCAGAGATATTGGGGCTCATTTACTAAGGGTCCGCAGGACTTCATCCTCGTCGGAAAACGCACCTCGGGGATCGCGACAGGACCGGGTAAGTAAATGTGCCCCATTATATTCCAATATGTCTGATGCTAATTTCTCCAACTTCTACCTTTAAGAAGAGTTTGCCTTCCCCCAGACACAGTAGATGATTGGGCAGTTCAACCAAAATTGGACAAAAATTCACTTAATGTGTATGGACACCTTCCAAGATATCTAATCTCTGGATCCGAAAAATTTAAACCCAACCTGTCCAATTTTGATTTTCTCCAACATCCACCATCAGGGACGGTTGGCGTTTAACTTTACAAATTAGATGGTTGGACAGTTCCCCCAAAATTTGGTTAAATTCAACATAGTGGCCAAGATTTATCAATACTGATGCAGTAAGGCACTATGGGGGACATTAGTCATAGGGGGTCTCAGGTTCGCCTGTTTTTGCGCCTGGTTTGCTCTTCTTTTTGGCTCCTGATCTATGATGGATCTGGTTCTGCCTTAGTAAATGCACTTTGGAATTGTCGCATGTCCCATTCATTTGCGCCAAAATTAGCGCCATATTTGTCTCAAATTGTTAGATCTCATTTGTGAGCAATAATGAAAGGAGACTGAGAAAATGTGACAGAACGTTCAGGGCTTCATCTCTGCACAAAAACTATCATTGTGATGTAACTGCAGGGACTAAAAGTTACAGAGATGGAAAAAAAAAAAATTCTTGCTGAAATGAGTCTTTTCCTTTGTTATTATAATTTATATGAAATGGAGACTGATAATATTCTCAGATCTGTACAATAAGACAATAATCACTCCCAGAGATGATCCCATAGACAATGATGAAGTCGTTACTGGAGAAATTTTACATTATAAAACTGCTCTGAAGGATTTTCCATGTTGCATAGAGGGAATTTTTCATTTTGGAACCTAAAATTTATGTTTTTAGTGATGTAAAGTGATTTTTTTTTGGAAGTGCAGCTGCTCAGAGTAGGGGCATTTTTGCGCCTATTTTGCACCTTTTTAGGCGCAAATTAGTGATAGATCCCGTGCAAACATCTGTATAGGACGCACTCACTGGGGGTCATTTACTAAGGGCCCGATTCGCGTTTTCCCGACGTGTTACCCGAATATTTCCGATTTGCGCCGCTTGTACATGAATTGCCCCGGGTTTTTGGCGCACGCGATCGGATTGTGGCGCATCGGGGCCGGCATGCGCGCGACAGAAATCGGGGGGGCGTAGCCGAACGAAAACCCGACGTATTCGGAAAAACCGCCGCATTTAAAAACCGAAAATGTGTCGCTTGGGGAGCGCTCACCTTCACCTTCTATGGGATGGTGCATTCCGGGGCGTTAAGATTATTTTCGGCGCTGCAGCGCCACCTGGTGGACGGCGGAGGAACTACCATCTTAAATCCCAGCCGGACCCGAATCCTGTGCAGAGAACGCGCCGCTGGATCGCGAATGGGCCGGGTAAGTAAATGTGCCCCACTGTGTCAGATAAGGCGCAGGGACTCACTGAGTGCCGAACTTTGCCGTGCGCCAGATTTTTGCGAAAAAAGCCGCTCAAAACAGTCTAACAGACTATGATTAATGTCCCCCTATGTGCCCCATTAATGTGCAGATGATTGATTAGTGGCGCACTCTGCACACGCCGATTGTGCTTAAACTAAATGCACCAGTTTTTCTTTGGTACACCTAGATTAACGGGTGTCGCCACATTTCTGCTGAGTCACTGTAATATATGTAATAAACAAAAATTATACAGCACTAAGTCCAGGTAGTAGTAATTGGGGCCAAAAAAGGGGCCCAACCCCAACACTAAGAAATTCGAATTTTTGCCACTCAATATTTTTCAATGCTTCTATATTTTATTTACGTATAAACAATCCAAAATATAAATATGGCGTTTCGATTCCCGAAAGGACCTTCATCAGGATTCCTCGGACAGGAGTGGATTCTCCTCCAGGGGCTCCTCCAACATCACTTTGAATGGCTTCACTGCAGGCTTAGAGGTCCATTTCATCTATTTCTACAAAATCCGTATCAGATGAAGGTCCTTTCCGGACCAAAACGTCATATTTATATATTGGATTCTTTATACGAAAATAGAAGCTCTGAAAAATATGGAGTGCCAAAAAATATCATTGCCGAAATACAGGTGGCACACGGCTCAAATCGACACTAGAACGTCCCTTTTGGGATTTTGTGTCTTGTCGGACACAGTGAAGCCGGGACACGGAACTGGCGCAGACACTTTATAAATACATGTGCAAGCGGTTACCATGTTCTTTTTAGTGCAACGTCAGACAGAAAAGTGGCGCAAACACTTTAATAAATGTGTCCCAATGTGTATCAAAATCTTTACGCTGGTCCCATGAAGGTTCTACTAGTTGGGCCACCACCAACCAATGAGATAGAAGCGGAGAATCAGAATTCAGTTTCTTCTTCTCTTGGATATTTTATTAGGTAGACAACAAACATTCAGGAAAATTAAAAATCCGACATGTGCGATCCAAAACATTGGTGGGACAATTCCACGATTGGACAATTACAATTGAAATTCAACCAACAACCACCTACTCATGGAAGTTCATCTCTCCCAAAAGTAAAGGATGGAGAATATTGAAATACAAAATACCCAATCATGACTTTCTCCAGTATCGAATTATGGAGAGAATTGGCTTTCTCTGATACACAGTAACTGGTCGGACAGTTCCAACATCCCCAATTCTGATTTTTTTTCCCACATCTGCCTGATAGAGTAGACTTTCTTTGATGCTCAGTAGTCGGTTGGACAGTTCCATTAAAATTTGGCCAACTTCTATTTGTGGTGGCTCAACTCTCTAGAAACAAAAGCTTTAGAAATTCAACATCCAGAACTTCCTGACTTTCTCCATCAACCTTTGGGAAGAGTTGGCGTTAGAGTAGATGGTGATACAATTCCACCAAAATTAGGCTACACGGGTCCCATGAATATGGTAGCATCACTTACCATTGTTGCTCTAGGATTTCTTCCTTAACCAGGTCCACGTCTCCTGACTCCGTTATCGGGACTGTCCGGTGACAGTAAGAGAGCGCGTCCTTCCTCTCTTGGGTATTTTATCAGGTGGCATGAGGTTGTTGACTAAGCACATGTTCTGTAACACTTCCAGGAACCTGAGTTACAGATTCATGGCGCACATTACGAGCAGGGTAATGTGTAACTGTCTGGGAGCCAGTGGCCCATATCTACAGGGATTCCCCACACTGGCTCCATCTTTCACCAAAATGGCTTTTTAATGATAGCAGCTTCTTTGATAAATATCCAGACTCTCGACTCGAGAAAGTAAAATATTGTGTAATGTCAAAATATCTGATGAGATGTTACCACTCCGGAGGCTGGAAGTCCCCAGGACGGGGCTCTGCTCTATTGAATGTAGATTATGGGATCGTTTATCAGAAGATGTATCACGGTGTTTGCACATCTGCTGATAAGAGTCTCTATCGATGACTGAAGGATCTGAAGACCGTTGTCCACAGAAGAGAACAAATAAGTTGCTACTTATTGATGATAAATTTCAGGTCAAGCAGTTTAGAAACAATATTACAGGGATGTAACCATCAGCGCCGCACTACTCAGGGCCAGTAGACGCCCTCCGAGAGGTGCTCTCAACAACGAGGACCATCCAAATAGCTGGGCGGCATTCAAGTCATCTCCAATGTTTCGGGTAGATGGTGAGTGGCCATTGTAGAGGCTGTAAATAGACCTGCCCTCCCCTGGGGCAAATGTTCAAATCACTGCCCTTATTCTGCAACTAAATAGATAAAAGTAACCGTGACAGTAGACTTGTCTTGGCTGCCACCACTTCCTACTACTGCCCTGAGAATTAGTGGCCACCATGAGGGACTTTGTGAACTCTAGTGGGGGCTCTGGCTCGCACATGTGAGGACTACGTAGCTTAAGTATTAATGGGAGCATTTTTAATGGGGGTAAACCCAGGAGGAACTTTAATATTCCCCGGAATACTCAGCCTTAAAGGAAACCTACCAGTAGGAATCTTCTATCAGATGTAGATGTGATGGTAGATTCCTCCTGCTGCCTCTGCCCTAATCTGTAATGTAATAATCCTGGAATCTAACTTGTTAAAAAGTGTATTTGAGTAATATGTAAATTACCCGCAGAGGCTGCTGGGGTGTGGAGTAGCCTCAGCTCCCGATGCCCGGCCAGGCTAGGACACGCCCCAGGAGCCTCTGCAGGTAATTTACATATTACGAAAATAAAGTTTTTAACAAATTAGGTTCCAGGATTATTGCTCTGTCTTCACAGGTTGTTATACTATCTTACCCTCCTCCTCCAGTGGGAGGGGGAAGTGCTGAGGGAGCAGGTGGAGGATGGCACAGTGTGGCAGACTGTGAATCTACAGCATGGGGGGGGCTCTGTTAGTGCCACCCAGAGCCCTTCTGACTCATAAGCATATTTATAAAAGCTGATTTTAGAAGGCAGAAGGCCCTGGATAACAAATATAAGATGATACCACAGTCACGGGGCTTGGATCGATGAGTAAGTGTCCCTGGTTCATCATGATGGATTTGGATGGGAGATTTCCTTTAATATAAAGAAGGAATTCTAGACATTTTATACTCTACCAGTGTTAGTTTAGTGGGGTAAAAATTAGTGATTGTTTCCCTTTAAGAAAGACACATTGTAGCATAATCCAGAGCTCCTGATATTGACCCCCAAGTACTTTACTTCATTACAGCAGGATCCATGTCCTAACAACCCGACAATCAGACACAACTCTTCCCGACAACATTTGGCGCATTGTTACATCCTGATTGTATCCAGTAGAACGAGATCCCGATCTGCGCTCCATTCAGGGTAAGGATTTTACATTTGCACCACAGAATAGAGGCTCGGAGCTTACATCCGGATTAGCCGCAATAATACAATTTGTAAATGGAAAAATTGTTCAAGCTGCAGGAAGGCGAAGCGGCGACGTCTTTTCAATCAGCTTAAACTTCTTCATATCTTTTCAATTTAGCAGAGTAAAGATTTACTAAGTAAATGAAGAATGTGGGCCGTGACCGGGAAGCTAAATGTATCCGAGAGGTGAACGCCCCAAATTCCCTCAGCAGAATTATGAATGCAGCTCTGGATGAGAAAAGATCTGTTAAAAGTGTCACCTAACCATAGAAATTTATGAGAGTGAAGATATTCTGACATTGGGGGGAGGGGGTATCAAAAATGTTGTTCTGCATCCAATGGCACCAACATGCAACTTTGCTTCAAGTTAATGCAACTTTATCTAGTCTTTGTAGATTTCGTCCAATGAACCTGAGCTCTCTGTCTAGGGATAGTAATAAATGATAATAAATATTAATTTTATAATGCACCATTATATTCCACAGTGGATTACAGATCATGGGCAGGTCCTTATTTTCCACCAAGTGCTGAGGGTGCAGCACCTTAGGCGGCAAATCAAGGGGGGGGCAGCTGTCGGGAAACTGGAAATTTTTATTGGAAAAAAACTGGCACTGTACTGGACGACTAAGGGCACACATGCACCCTCTCCACCATAGCCAGTGACAGGGCAGGAGGTCTGATACTTTCGACGGGGCTGGTGCTACGTGGATACTAAAGGACCTGATGTAGCCCTTCTGTAATGCTACTGATAAGGGACCTACAACCAAGGGAAAAAGAAAGGGAAGACACAGACAGTAAATCCTAATGGTAAACTCACCCAGCTGTCCCTACCTACTTGCCGAGCCTACCCTAGATGGTTGGTGACCACTAGTTGATGATCTCCTCCTGAAAGTAAAACACAGAGACAACACAGGACAAAACAGAACACAGGAAGAAGTTTGAATCAAAATTTGTAAAACAAAGAAGACTATTACAGGTAAAGAAAGAGTCGGAAGATAAGGAGGGGAGAAAAGATTAGAGAAAGCAAAGTAAATCAACACTGAAATAGTGAAAAAGCTCCAGAAAATACTTCTAGCAAGAATCAGGAAGGGGGCACATGAATTTCTGATGGGATGTCAGAATCTTGGTCCAGACCTGATTGAACCAACCCTGATTGCATCTAACCCAAACAGAAAACAGAACAGCAGAGGGGATGATATGAGTGGAGAAGGCATCTGTCCATCAAAACTAACCATCTGCAGCCCACAACAAAATCAGCAGGAGACAGACAATTGTGGTGGAATTGATGCAAGACAGGAGTCAGGAGTGAAATCAGGCAGCGTTCAGAGAAGTGTTGCAGTAGTCCAAGCGAGAGACGATGAGGACATGGACTGGTAATTTTGTAGACTCTGCATTGAGGAAGGGTCAGATGCGAGACATGTTCTTGAGATGGAGACAGCAGGTTGTAGCATAAGGCAGAGTCAAAGATGACCACAAGGCAACAGACTTTAGGGACCAGGGAGAGTGCCATGAATTGTCACGGTCAGGTCTGGTGGGACGGATCTGTTAGGTGGAGATAAGATCATGAGTTCTGTTTTGTTCATGTTAAGTTTTAGAAAACTGGAAGAGAAGGAGGAGGATGTGGCTGACAGACAGTCTGGAATTCTGGCTAGAAGAGAGGAGACATCTGGACCAGAAATATAGGTCTGTGTGTCATCTACATATGAATGGTATTGGAAGCCATGGGGCTTAATTAGTTGTCCCAGACCAGAGGTGGAGATGGTGAAGAGCAGGGGGCCTAGGACAGAGCCCTGAGGGACACCAACAGAGAGGGGCCGAGGTGAAGAGGTGGTGTGAGAGTGATAGACACTGAACGTCTGGTTGGAAAGGTATGAGGAGATCCAGGAGAGGACCCGGTCAGTGATACCAAGAGAACAAAGCGTCTGCAGCAGGAGAGAAGGGTCAACAGTGTCAAAAGCCGAGGACAGGTCAAGGAGGAGAACAGAGCAGTGATGTTCTGCCTTGTCTGACAGGAGGTCATCAGAAACTTTGGTCAGGGCAGTCTTAGTCGAGTGATTGGGTCAAAAAACAGATTGTAGTTTGTCAAGGAGAAAGTTGGACGAGAGGTAAGAAGATAGTTCTAGGTGGACATGTTGTTAGAGTTTTGAGGCAAATGGAAGTAGTGAAATAGGGCGATAGTTCAGCGGAGTGGATGGGTCCAGAGGTGGCTTCTTCAGGATGGGAGTGACAGGTGTGTGTACCAGTGGATACTGATAGGTGTAAGAGATGAGTTAGGGCTGGAATGAGCGCAGCGGTGAGGTTGGGGATAAGATGTGATGGAATTGGGTCAAGCACAAGTGGTGAGATGTGAGTGTGACAGCATAGAGGAAACTTTCTCGTCAGTAAGGGAGGAGAAGTCAGGTAACAGTGACTTGGACTGGATTCTGTTGGTTAACAGGGACGGGGATCGGCTATTGTGGGTGAGTCACAGGGGATGAAGGTTGAAACTTTCCCTCATGTTGTCTAAGTGTATATGTATACTGCATGTGCATGAGTGTGTGTATACTGCATGTGCATGAGTGTGTGTATACTGCATGTGTATGAGTGTGTGTATACTGCATGTGTATGAGTGTGTATGTATACTGCATGTGAATGAGTG
Source organism: Engystomops pustulosus (assembly GCF_040894005.1). Classification (NCBI taxonomy): domain Eukaryota; kingdom Metazoa; phylum Chordata; class Amphibia; order Anura; family Leptodactylidae; genus Engystomops; species Engystomops pustulosus. The sequence goes on along the minus strand of NC_092413.1, from coordinate 220,745,611 downwards.
TGTGTGTATACTGCATGTGCATGAGTGTGTATACTACATGTGCATGAGTGTGTGTATACTGCATGTGTATGAGTGTGTATGTATACTGCATGTGAATGAGTGTGTGTGTATACTGCATGTGCATGAGTGTGTATACTACATGTGCATGAGTGTGTATGTATACAGCAAGTGCATGAGTGTGTGTGTATACTGCATGTGCATGAGTGTGTGTGTCTACTGCATGTGCATGAGTGTGTGTGTATACTGCATGTGCCTGAGTGTGTGTGTATACTGCATGTGCATGAGTGTGTGTGTATACTGCATGTGCGTGAGTGTGTGTGTATACTGCATGTGCATGAGTGTATATGTATACTGCACGTGCATGAGTGTGTGTGTATACTGCATGTGCGTGAGTGTGTATACTGCATGTACATGAGTGTGTGTATACTGCATGTGCATGAGTGTGTGTGTATACTGCATGTGCCTGAGTGTGTGTGTGTATACTGCATGTGCCTGAGTGTGTGTGTCTACTGCATGTGCCTGAGTGTGTGTGTATACTGCATGTGCATGAGTGTGTGTGTATACTGCATGTGCCTGAGTGTGTGTGTATACTGCATGTGCCTGAGTGTGTGTGTATACTGCATGTGCCTGAGTGTGTGTGTCTACTGCATGTGCCTGAGTGTGTGTGTATACTGCATGTGCATGAGTGTGTGTGTATACTGCATGTGCGTGAGTGTGTGTGTATACTGCATGTGCATGAGTGTATATGTATACTGCACGTGCATGAGTGTGTGTGTATACTGCATGTGCGTGAGTGTGTATACTGCATGTGCGTGAGTGTGTGTGTATACTGCATGTTCATGAGTGTGTGTGTATACTGCATGTGCATGAGTGTGTGTGTATACTGCATGTGCGTGAGTGTGTGTGTGTATACTGCATGTGCGTGAGTGTGTGTGTGTGTATACTGCATGTGCGTGTGTGTGTAAACTGCATGTCCATGAGTGTGTGTATACTGCATGTGCATGAGTGTGTGTATACTGCGTGTGCATGAGTGGGTGTGTGTGTATACTGCATGTGCGTGAGTGTGTGTGTCTACTGCATGTGCGTGAGTGTGTGTGTATACTGCATGTGCGTGAGTGTGTGTGTAAACTGCATGTCCGTGAGTGTGTGTATACTGCATGTGCGTGAGTGTGTGTATACTGCATGTGCGTGAGTGTGTGTGTATACTGCATGTGCGTGAGTGTGTATACTGCATGTGCATGAGTGTGTGTGTATACTGCATGTGCGTGAGTGTGTGTGTATACTGCATGTGCATGAGTGTATATGTATACTGCACGTGCATGAGTGTGTGTGTATACTGCATGTGCGTGAGTGTGTATACTGCATGTACATGAGTGTGTGTATACTGCATGTGCATGAGTGTGTGTGTATACTGCATGTGCCTGAGTGTGTGTGTGTATACTGCATGTGCCTGAGTGTGTGTGTCTACTGCATGTGCCTGAGTGTGTGTGTATACTGCATTTGCATGAGTGTGTGTGTATACTGCATGTGCCTGAGTGTGTGTGTATACTGCATGTGCCTGAGTGTGTGTGTATACTGCATGTGCCTGAGTGTGTGTGTCTACTGCATGTGCCTGAGTGTGTGTGTATACTGCATGTGCATGAGTGTGTGTGTATACTGCATGTGCGTGAGTGTGTGTGTATACTGCATGTGCATGAGTGTATATGTATACTGCACGTGCATGAGTGTGTGTGTATACTGCATGTGCGTGAGTGTGTATACTGCATGTGCGTGAGTGTGTGTGTATACTGCATGTTCATGAGTGTGTGTGTATACTGCATGTGCATGAGTGTGTGTGTATACTGCATGTGCGTGAGTGTGTGTGTGTATACTGCATGTGCGTGAGTGTGTGTGTGTGTATACTGCATGTGCGTGTGTGTGTAAACTGCATGTCCATGAGTGTGTGTATACTGCATGTGCATGAGTGTGTGTATACTGCGTGTGCATGAGTGGGTGTGTGTGTATACTGCATGTGCGTGAGTGTGTGTGTCTACTGCATGTGCGTGAGTGTGTGTGTATACTGCATGTGCGTGAGTGTGTGTGTAAACTGCATGTCCGTGAGTGTGTGTATACTGCATGTGCGTGAGTGTGTGTATACTGCATGTGCGTGAGTGTGTGTGTATACTGCATGTGCGTGAGTGTGTATACTGCATGTGCATGAGTGTGTGTGTATACTGCATGTGCGTGAGTGTATACTGCATGTGCGTAAGTGTGTGTGTAAACTGCATATCCGTGAGTGTGTGTATACTGCATGTGCATGTGTGTGTATACTGCATGTGCATGAGTGTGTGTATACTGCATGTGCGTGAGTGTGTGTGTCTACTGCATGTGCGTGAGTGTGTGTGTATACTGCATGTGCATGAGTGTGTTTGTAAACTGCATGTCCGTGAGTGTGTGTATACTGCATGTGCGTGAGTGTGTGTATACTGCATGTGCGTGAGTGTGTGTGTATACTGCATGTGCGTGAGTGTGTGTGTATACTGCATGTGTGTAAGTGTGTGTGTAAACTGCATGTCCGTGAGTGTGTGTATACTGCATGTCCGTGAGTGTGTGTATACTGCATGTGCGTGAGTGTGTGTATACTGCATGTGCATGAGTGTGTGTATACTGCATGTGCGTGAGTGTGTGTGTATACTGCGTGTGCATGAGTGTGTGTGTGTGTATACTGCATGTGCATGTGTGTGTGTGTATACTGCATGTGCGTGAGTTTGTATTTGTACTGAGTTCCTATGTATACTGTAAGAGTGTGAATGTAATATTGGCTCAATTTCTTTCAATTCATGTGATCTTGCTTCTTGTACTATACCTAAACAGTAAGTTTAATCATAGATAGTGGATCTATTGTCAGTAGTGATGTAATGATGGGTCAGTGTTATCTATATAGAGGTCATTGTACAGGGAGGGGGAGGAGATAAGCTGTGACATCATCTATTGTCAGTAGAGATGTAATGATGGGTCAGTGTTATCTATATAGAGGTCATTGTACAGGGAGGGGGAGGGGATAAGCTGTGACATCATCTATTGTCAGTAGTGATGTAATGATGGGTCATTGTTATCTATATAGAGGTCATTGTACAGGGAGGGGGAGGAGATAAGCTGTGACATCATCTATTGTCAGTAGTGATGTAATGATGGGTCAGTGTTATCTATATAGAGGTCATTGTACAGGGAGGAGGAGATAAGCTGTGACATCATATATTGTCAGTAGTGATGTAATGATGGGTCAGTGTTATCTATATAGAGGTCATTGTACAGGGAGGGGGAGGAGATAAGCTGTGACATCATCTATTGTCAGTAGTGATGTAATGATGGGTCAGTGTTATCTATATAGAGGTCATTGTACAGGGAGGAGGAGGAGATAAGCTGTGACATCATCTATTGTCAGTAGTGATGTAATGATGGGTCAGTGTTATCTATATAGAGGTCATTGTACAGGAGGGGGAGGAGATAAGCTGTGACATCATCTATTGTCAGTAGTGATGTAATGATAGGTTAGTGTTATCTATATAGAGGTCATTGTACAGGGAGGGGGGAGGAGATAAGTTGTGACATCATCTATTGTCAGTAGTGATGTAATGATGGGTCAGTGTTATCTATATAGAGGTCATTGTACAGGGAGGGGGAGGAGATAAGCTGTGACATCATCTATTGTCAGTAGAGATGTAATGATGGGTCAGTGTTATCTATATAGAGGTCATTGTACAGGGAGGGGGAGGAGATAAGCTGTGACATCATCTATTGTCAGTAGTGATGTAATGATGGGTCAGTGTTATCTATATAGAGGTCATTGTACAGGGAGGAGGAGATAAGCTGTGACATCATCTATTGTCAGTAGTGATGTAATGATGGGTCAGTGTTATCTATATAGAGGTCATTGTACAGGGAGGGGGAGGAGATAAGCTGTGACATCATCTATTGTCAGTAGTGATGTAATGATGGGTCAGTGTTATCTATATAGAGGTCATTGTACAGGGAGGAGCAGGAGATAAGCTGTGACATCATCTATTGTCAGTAGTGATGTAATGATGGGTCAGTGTTATCTATATAGAGGTCATTGTACAGGGAGGAGGAGATAAGCTGTGACATCATCTATTGTCAGTAGTGATATAATGTTGGGTCAGTGTTATCTATATAGAGGTCATTGTACAGGGAGGGGGAGGAGATAAGCTGTGACATCATCTATTGTCAGTAGTGATGTAATGATGGGTCAGTGTTATCTATATAGAGGTCATTGTACAGGGAGGGGGAGGAGATAAGCTGTGACATCATCTATTGTCAGTAGTGATGTAATGATAGGTCAGTGTTATCTATATAAAGGTCATTATACAGGGAGGGGGAGGAGATAAGCTGTGACATCATCTATTGTCAGTAGTAATGTAGTGATGGGTCAGTGTTATCTATATAGAGGTCATTGTATAGGGAGGGGGGAGGAGATAAGCTGTGACATCATCTATTGTCAGTAGTGATGTAATTATGGGTCAGTGTTATCTATATAGAGGTCATTGTACAGGGAGGGGGAGGAGATAAGCTGTGACATCATCTATTGTCAGTGTGATGTAATGATGGGTCAGTGTTATCTATATAGAGGTCATTGTACAGGGAGGGGGAGGGGATAAGCTGTGACATCATCTATTGTCAGTAGTAATGTAGTGATGGGTCAGTGTTATCTATATAGAGGTCATTGTATAGGGAGGGGGGAGGAGATAAGCTGTGACATCATCTATTGTCAGTAGTGATGTAATGATGGGTCAGTGTTATCTATATAGAGGTCACTGTACAGGGAGGAGGAGGAGATAATCTGTGACATCATCTATTGTCAGTAGTGATGTAATGATGGGTCAGTGTTATCTATATAGAGGTCACTGTACAGGGAGGAGGAGGAGATAAGCTGTGACATCATCTATTGTCAGTAGTGATGTAATGATGGGTCAGTGTTATCTATATAGAGGTCACTGTACAGGGAGGAGGAGGAGATAAGCTGTGACATCATCTATTGTCAGTAGTGATGTAATGATGGGTCAGTGTTATCTATATAGAGGTCATTATACAGGGAGGGGGAGGAGATAAGCTGTGACATCATCTATTGTCAGTAGTGATGTAATGATGGGTCAGTGTTATCTATATAGAGGTCATTGTACAGGGAGGGGAGGAGATAAGCTGTGACATCATCTATTGTCAGTAGTGATGTAATGATGGGTCAGTGTTATCTATATAGAGGTCATTGTACAGGGAGGGGGGAGGAGATAAGCTGTGACATCATCTATTGTCAGTAGTGATGTAATGATGGGTCAGTGTTATCTATATAGAGGACATTGTACAGGGAGGGTGAGGAGATAAGCTGTGACATCATCTATTGTCAGTAGTGATGTAATGATGGGTCAGTGTTATCTATATAGAGGACATTGTACAGGGAGGGGGAGGAGATAAGCTGTGACATCATCTATTGTCAGTAGTGATGTAATGATGGATCAGTGTTATCTATATAGGGGTCATTGTACAGGAGGGGGAGGAGATAAGCTGTGACATCATCTATTGTCAGTAGTGATGTAATGATGGGTCAGTGTTATCTATATAGGGGTCATTGTACAGGAGGGGGAGGAGATAAGCTATGACATCATCTATTGTCAGTAGTGATGTAATGATGGGTCAGTGTTATCTATATAGAGGTCATTGTACAGGGAGGGGGAGGAGATAAGCTGTGACATCATCTATTGTCAGTAGTGATGTAATGATGGGTCAGTGTTATCTATATAGAGCTCATTGTACAGGAAGGAGGAGGAGATAAGCTGTGACATCATCTATTGTCAGTAGTGATGTAATGATGGGTCGGTGATATCAACATATAGAGGTCAATGCTGTATAGGAATTGCCTATAGAATTTAAAAAGTGTGAACCTTTTATTAAGCTTGCAGGATATAGTATGGTATATAACATAAATTCATAAAAATAAACTTGCATTAATTTTTGGTTAAGCTGTAGGTAGTTTTCTGGTGACATCATCCCTTTAAGACCAGATTCTATGCGGTTCATCAATCTGACGCACACTGCACGCGCCTTAAACTGAGTGCACCATTTTTTTTTTTTTGGTGCACTCAGTTTCCTAGGTGTGCCCCAGATTTAAGTCAGACTTGTCGACGCATGTGTGAGGATCGGCGCGAATGGTCTGGGCCATTGTGTCAGTAATTTCTGTGAAAATAGTCAAACTGCACGTTTCCTCTCGGTCTTACTTCATCTGTCCAGATTCATCTTACTCAGCACCTCCTGCCTGGTGCCTACAAATCCAGCAAACTCCCTGACATCAATTACCAGGAACTGAACAGTCAAGTGGAGCAAGACACATAATATACAATCAGTCTACAAACATGGAAAAGTAATACCACCTGTATCCTGGATATTACACTGCACCGTGGAGCATAAACTGCAAGGAGGATGGACGTCATGTAATGAAGATTAGTATAATAGATACGTGTACAGATGTACATCCTCTAATACAGGGGTCTCAAACTCAATTTACCTGGGGGCCGCTGGAGGTAGATTCTGGGTAAGGCTGGGCCGCATCAAGTTTTCCACACAAAATGCGCTTACAAAATATCATTATTCAGATTCAAATGTCATGGCGTCTCCCAGCGCAAGGAAAGCCCCGAGCTGGGAGACGTGTTCTCTCTATGAACGCGTCCTGTGCACCGAGGGGTCCCAAGCTCCTACCGCACTGAGCCCAGTCAGGGACACTCCATCCCTCCCTCCCCCCCGGTACTTGCCTCCCCGTGTCCCTCCCATCGAAGAAGATGAAGTCGCCGCTCTGACCTGCACCAAGTGCGTTCAGAGCGGCGACTTCATCTTCTTCAAGTACCGGAGGGAAGGGGATTAACCGGTTACGGGTCCTTTCCTGTTTTTTCATGTCCATTTTTCACTCCCCACCTTCAAAAATCTATAACTTTTTTATTTTTACACGTAAAGAGCTGTGTGAGGGCTTGTTTTCTGCGTAACAAATTGCACTTCATAATGATGGTATTTAATATTCCATGCCATGTACTTGGAAGCGGGAAAAAAATTCCAAATGCAATGAAAATGATGAAAAAAACGCGTTTGCGCCATTTTCTTGTGGGCTTGGATATTACGTCTTTCACTGAGCGCCCCAAATGACATGTCTACTTTATTCTTTGGGTCGGTACGATTAAGGGGATACCAAATTTGTTATAGGTTTATAATGTTTTTTACAAAAATTAAAACCTCCTGTACAAAAATTATTTTTTTGATTTTGCCAACTTCTGGCGCTAATAACTTTTTCATACTTTGGTGTACGGAGCTGTGGGTGGTGTCATTTTTTGCAAAATTTGATAATATTTTCAATGATATCATTTTTAGGACTGTAAGACCTTTTGATCACTTTTTATCGATTTTTTATATTTTTCAAAATGGCAAAAAAGTGCCATTTTCGACTTTGGGCGCTATTTTCCGTTACGGGGTTAAACGCATTGAAAAAACGTTATCATATTTTGATAGATCGGGCATTTTCGGACGCGTCGATACCTGATGTGTTTATGATTTTTACTGTTTATTTATATTTATGTCAGTTCTAGGGAAAGGGGGGTGATTTGAAATTTTAGGTTTTTTTATTATCATTTTTTTTTTTTTAACTTTTTTGTATTTTTATTTATACTATTTTTCAGACTCCCTAGGGTACTTTAACCCTAGGTTGTCTGATCGATCCTATCATATACTGCCATACTACAGTATGGCAATATATGGGGATTTTCCTCCTCATTCATTACAATGTGCTATCAGCACATTGTAATGAAGGGGTTAAAACGAAATAGCCTCGGGTCTTCGGAAGACCCGAGGCTACCATGGAGACGGATCGCCGCCCCCCGATGACGTCACGGGGAGCGGCGATCCCAGGTAAGATGGCGGCGGCCATGCGCCGCTATCTGTTTGAGACTGCCGGCAGCTTTGCCGGCAGCCATCGCTGTGAAAACACCCGCGATCGGTACTAGCACCGATCGCGGGTGTTACCGGTAAGCCTTTGCTGCAATATGCAGCAAAGACTTACCGGTTATGGAGAGGGCTCGGCCCGTGAGCCCTCTCCATGCAGCGCGACCTGCCCTCTCCATGCAGGTGGGGGCCGCAAAATATTGTCCCGCGGGCCGCAGTTGGCCCGCGGGCCGCGAGTTTGAGACCCCTGCTCTAATATATACCACTATGTACAAGAATATAACTACTATAATACTGCCCCTATGTACAGTAATATAACTACTATAATACTGCCCCCTATGTACAAGAATATAACTACTATAATACTGCCCCCTATGTACAGGAATATAACTACTATAATACTGCCCCCTATGTACAGGAATATAACTACTATAATACTGCCCCCTATGTACAGGAATATAACTACTATAATACTGCCCCCTATGTACAAGAATATATAACTACTATAATACTGCCCCCTATGTACAGGAATATAACGACTATAATACTGACCCCTATGTACAGGAATATAACTACTATAATACTGCCCCCTATGTACAGGAATATAACTACTATAATACTGCCCCCTATGTACAAGAATATAACTACTATAATACTGCCCCCTATGTACAGGAATATAACTACTATAATACTGCCCCCTATGTACAAGAATATAACTACTATAATACAGCCCCCTATGTACAGGAATATAACTACTATAATACTGCCCCCTATGTACAAGAATGTAACTACTATAATACTGCCCCCTATGTACAGGGATATAACTACTATAATACAGCCCCCTATGTACAAGAATATAACTACTATAATACTGCCCCCTATGTACAAGTATATAACTACTATAATACTGCCCCCTATGTACAGGAATATAACTACTATAATACTGCCCCCTATGTACAGGAATATAACTACTATAATACTGCCCCCTATGTACAAGAATATAACTACTATAATACTGCCTCCTATGTACAGGAATATAACTACTATAATACTGCCCCCCTATGTACAAGAATATAACTACTATAATACTGCCCCCATGTACAGGAATATAACTACTATAATACTGCTCCCTATGTACAAGAATATAACTACTATAGTACTGCCCCCTATGTACAGGAATATAACTACTATAATACTGTCCCATATGTACAAGAATATAACTACTATAATACTGCCTCCTATGTACAGGAATATAACTACTATAATACTGCCCCTATGTACAAGAATATAACTACTATAATACTGCCCCCTATGTACAGGAATATAACTACTATAATACTGCCCCCTATGTACAGGAATATAACTACTATAATACTGCCCCCTATGTACAAGAATATAACTACTATAATACTGCCCCCTATGTACAGGAATATAACTACTATAATACTGCCCCCTATGTACAAGAATATAACTACTATAATACTGCCCCCTATGTACAAGAATATAACTACTATAATACTGCCCCCTATGTACAAGAATATAACTACTATAATACTGCCCCCTATGTACAAGAATATAACTACTATAATACTGCCCCCTATGTACAAGAATATAACTACTATAATACTGCCCCCTATGTACAAGAATATAACTACTATAATACTGCCCCTATGTACAGGAATATAACTACTATAATACTGCCCCCTATGTACAAGAATATAAAAACTATAATACTGCCCCCTATGTACAAGAATATAACTACTATAATACTGCCCCCTATGTACTAGGATATAACTACTATAATACTGCCCCTATGTACAGGAATATAACTACTATAATACTGCCCCTATGTACAAGAATATAACTACTATAATACTGCCCCCTATGTACAGGAATATAACTACCATAATACTGCCCCCTATGTACAGGAATATAACTACTATAATACTGCCCCCTATGTACAAGAATATAACTACTATAATACTGCCTCCTATGTACAGGAATATAACTACTATAATACTGCCCCTATGTACAAGAATATAACTACTATAATACTGCCCCCTATGTACAGGAATATAACTACTATAATACTGCCCCTATGTACAAGAATATAACTACTATAATACTGCCCCCTATGTACAGGAATATAACTACTATAATACTGCCCCCTATGTACAAGAATATAACTACTATAATACTGCCCCCTATGTACAAGAATATAACTACTATAATACTGCCCCTATGTACAGGAATATAACTACTATAATACTGCCCCCTATGTACAAGAATATAACTACTATAATACTGCCCCCTATGTACAAGAATATAACTACTATAATACTGCCCCCTATGTACTAGGATATATCTACTATAATACTGCCCCTATGTACAGGAATATAACTACTATAATACTGCCCCTATGTACAAGAATATAACTACTATAATACTGCCCCCTATGTACAGGAATATAACTACCATAATACTGCCCCCTATGTACAGGAATATAACTACTATAATACTGCCCCCTATGTACAAGAATATAACTACTATAATATTGCCCCCCTATGTACAGGAATATAACTACTATAATACTGACCCCTATGTACAAGAATATAACTACTGTAATACTACCCCTTATGTACAAGAATATAACTACTATAATACTGCCCCCTATGTACAAGAATATAACTACTATAATACTACCTCCTATGTACAAGAATATAACTACTATAATACTGCCCCCTATGTACAGGAATATAACTACTATAATACTGCCCTCTATGTACAGGAATATAACTACTATAATACTGTCCCTATGTACAAGAATATAACTACTATAATACTGCCCCCTATGTACAGGAATATAACTACTATAATACTGCCCCCTATGTACAGGAATATAACTACTATAATACTGCCCCCTATGTACAAGAATATAACTACTATAATACTGCCCCCTATGTACAAGAATATAACTACTATAATACTGCCCCCTATGTACAAGAATATAACTACTATAATACTGCCCCCCTATGTACAGGAATATAACTACTATAATACTGACCCCTATGTACAAGAATATAACTACTGTAATACTACCCCTTATGTACAAGAATATAACTACTATAATACTGCCCCCTATGTACAGGAATATAACTACTATAATACTGCCCTCTATGTACAGGAATATAACTACTATAATACTGCCCCCTATGTACAAGAATATAACTACTATAATACTGCCCCCTATGTACAAGAATATAACTACTATAATACTACCTCCTATGTACAAGAATATAACTACTATAATACTGCCCCCTATGTACAAGAATATAACTACTATAATACTACCTCCTATGTACAAAAATATAACTACTATAATACTGCCCCCTATGTACAGGAATATAACTACTATAATACTGCCCTCTATGTACAGGAATATAACTACTATAATACTGCCCCCTATGTACAAGAATATAACTACTATAATACTACCTCCTATGTACAAGAATATAACTACTATAATACTGCCCCCTATGTACAGGAATATAACTACTATAATACTGCCCTCTATGTACAGGAATATAACTACTATAATACTGCCCCCTATGTACAAGAATATAACTACTATAATACTGCCCCCTATGTAATATAACTACTATAATACTGCCCCCTATGTAATATAACTACTATAATACTGCCCCTATGTACAAGAATATAACTACTATAATACTGCCCCCTATGTACAGGAATATAACTACTATACTACTGCCCCCTATGTGCAAGAATATAACTACTATAATACTGTCCCCTATGTACAAGAATATAACCACTATAATACTGCCCCCTATGTAGAAGAATATAACTACTATAATACTGCCCCTATGTACAAGAATATAACTACTATAATACTGCCCCCTATGTACAAGAATATAACTACTATAATACTGCCCCCTATGTACAGGAATATAACTACTATAACACTGCCCCCTATGTACAGGAATATAACTACTATAATACTGCCCCTATGTACAGGAATATAACTACTATAATACTGCCCCCTATGTACAAGGATATAACTACTATAATACTGCCCCCTATGTACAGGAATATAACTACTATAATACTGCCCCCTATGTACAGGAATATAACTACTATAATACTGCCCCCTATGTACAAGGATATAACTACTATAATACTGCCCCCTATGTACAGGAATATAACTACTATAATACTGCCCCCTATGTACAAGGATATAACTACTATAATACTGCCCCCTATGTACAGGAATATAACTACTATAATACTGCCCCCTATGTACAAGGATATAACTACTATAATACTGCCCCTATGTACAGGAATATAACTACTATAATACTGCCCCCTATGTACAGGAATATAACTACTATAATACTGCCCCCTATGTACAAGGATACTACTACTATAATACTGCCCCCTATGTACAGGAATTTAACTACTATAATACTGCCCCCTATGTACAAGGATATAACTACTATAATACTGCCCCCTATGTACAGGAATATAACTACTATAATACTGCCCCCTATGTACAAAAAAAACAATTAATGGGCCTCTGTCACTAGATTAAACCTCATTACTAGTCTCGTCTTGTAGGGTTTATAATATTCTTCTATATTTCCTGCTTTAATCTAAATCTTGATTATCTCTAGTAAATTACTTCCATATTCGGGAGCCAATGAGTCATCATTCGCATTAGATGAGTCACTTTCCGATCTCCATTTTTATAGCACCGATAAACATTCTTTTACTTACATATTAAAGACTAGAATTTTATTTTTTATATCCCTCGATCGCTTGTGGATTTGTGCTTTATTCTAAATTTTGTCGTTAATCTCCTTTATTGCCAGTAATGTAGGTTACGGAGCCACAAGTGTGAGAGGATTAAAAGAGATTCTTATCTTTAATATGACACCAGCAGCATGTTTCTAGATGTTATGGAACAAAAGATAGGTGGGTCTGAAGTGACTCTCCTCCTGCAGCCTCCAAAATTGACTGATCTCATGCAAAAAGTGGCTCTTTTCTGCTCATTTTCACATGACTGTTGAGAAGATTTTTTTTTTAAGGGAAACACATTAAGTATTTCTGGAAAGATTATTTATACTCCGAGGAGGCTGATAGTTTGTTGGGGTAAAATCTGCTGACCGTTTCCATTTTAGACTAGACAATAATAATTTTAGTTATTTATAACATGAGGATTAGGATAGGTCAGATCACTCAGGATGTAAATTAGTAGACCTGAAATTTGACTGTGACCGTGGCCGGGATTCTGTGAGACACATGGTGGGGGGTGGGGGGGCATTCGAGGGTCCAAAGATCGGTCAGTACTGATAATTACTGGTTAATGTGTTGATGTTCTGGTGTTTTATTAACCCAATTACCAGGGACCAGAGGACACGCATCGTCCTAACTCCATGTAATGTGGTGGTAAGTGGGGACCCCAGCTCCACCTACACAGATAGAAAGGAGATTTCATTACTGATGTTGCAGTTTAATCTTTGGCCACTAGAGGAGTAAAAGTGTTTCCTGAAACAACTTTACTGTACAGACTGGGAGAGGAGAGAAGAGTCATCTCATTATTTGTAGAGGTAACAGAAGGTAATTACAACTCTGCTACACTGCTGAAATTAGGAAAGAAAGTAACCGAGGGCCAGGACAAGGGGCAGACGAGGGTAGGTGATCACCTAGGGTGCCAGCCTTACCTTCCACCCTGGGGTGCAGTCCCTGCCCTCAATAGTGATCAGCGATATGTTCCTATTTAAGATATAACGCCGATTACTGTCACAGACTGTGCCATCTAAGACGTGATTGCTTAGCCGGCGGCGACGTCGGGGTGATATGCGTGGTTGCAGGGAGCTCAGGTAGGTATTATTTGATTATATTTTGCAGGAGACGACTATATAATATGGGGATGGCTGACTATATGCTGGGGGTGTGGGCTAGCTATATACCAAGTGTCAGCGTGTCCCTTTCCTGTCCCCCCAAGTGTCAGCGTGTCCCTGTCCTGTCCCCCCAAGTGTCAGCGTGTCCATGTCCTGTCCCCCCAAGTGTCAGCGTGTCCCTGTCCTGTCCCCCCAAGTGTCAGCGTGTCCCTGTCCTGTCCCCCCAAGTGTCAGCGTGTCCCTGTCCTGTCCCCCCAAGTGTCAGCGTGTCACAGTCCTGTCCCCCAAGTGTCAGCGTGTCCCTGTCCTGACCCCCCAAGTGTCAGCATGTCCCTGTCCTGTCCCCCAAGTGTCAGCGTGTCCCTGTCCTGTCCCCCAAGTGTCAGCATGTCCCTGTCCTGTCCCCCAAGTGTCAGCGTGTCCCTGTCCTGTCCCCCAAGTGTCAGCGTGTCCCTGTCCTGTCCCCCCAAGTGTCAGCGTGTCCCTGTCCTGTCCCCCAAGTGTCAGCGTGTCCCTGTCCTGTCCCCCAAGTGTCAGCGTGTCCCTGTCCTGTCCCCCAAGTGTCAGCGTGTCCCTGTCCTGTCCCCCAAGTGTCAGCGTGTCCCTGTCCTGTCCCCCAAGTGTCAGCGTGTCCCTGTCCTGTCCCCCAAGTGTCAGCGTGTCCCTGTCCTGTCCCCCAAGTGTCAGCGTGTCCCTGTCCTGTCCCCCAAAGTGTCAGCGTGTCCCTGTCCTGTCCCCCCAAGTGTCGGCGTGTCCCTGTCCTGTCCCCCCAAGTGTCAGCGTGTCCCTGTCCTGTCCACCCAAGTGTCAGCGTGTCCCTGTCCTGTCCCCCCAAGTGTCAGCGTGTCCAGGGGCGGACTGGCCATAGTACCCACCGGGAATTTTCCCGGTGGGCCGGTCGGTCCTGGGCCGGTGTGGGGCCGGTGCAGAGCTCGTCCGGGGCCGGTCCGCACTCCCTCCCTTCAACTTTTCATCTAATCTATAGTACCTGCATCCTACGATGCAGGTACTATAGATTAGTACACAGACGCAGCGCAGCACTGCTGCTTCTGCGTCTGTGTATACACTCAGTGGAGGAGCGCTGACACCTACCAGATGCCTCCATGTAGCTCCGCGGCTTGATGTGAGAGGCGCGGAGCAGTGACGTCACTATCCCGCGCCTCTACACCAAGCTGCTGAAGACCGGGGACGAGACGAACCTGCGCCATAGAGGTGAGTATTATGGTGTTTTTTTGTTTAAATTATAGAATTGGGACATTAAATCTTTATCCGGGGGGGGGGGGGGGCATTATTCTTTATCTGGGGCTGGCGGGGGCATAAATTATATGTCTGGGGCGGGGGGGGGGGGGGGGTAACATTATTCTTCATCTAGGGCTGGCAAGGGGCATAAATTATATGTCTGGGGCGGGGGGGGGGGCATTATTCTATATCTGGGGCATGCAAGGGGCATTGATTATATGTCTGGGGCGCGCGAGAGGGGCCTTATTCTATTTCTGTGGCTGGCAGGCGGCATTGATTATATATCTGGGGCTAGCAAGGGGCATTGATTATATGTCTGGGGGGGGCATTATTCTATATCTGGGGCATGCAAGGGGCATTGATTATATGTCTGGCGGGGGGGGGGCATTATTCTATATTTGGGG
Source organism: Engystomops pustulosus (assembly GCF_040894005.1). Classification (NCBI taxonomy): domain Eukaryota; kingdom Metazoa; phylum Chordata; class Amphibia; order Anura; family Leptodactylidae; genus Engystomops; species Engystomops pustulosus. Next base: position 220,730,076 of record NC_092413.1, on the reverse strand, counting down.
CTGGCAGGGGACATTAATTATATGTCGGGGCGTGCGGGGGGGGCATTATTCAATATCTGGGGCTGTCAGGAGGCATTAATTCTATGTCTGGGGCAGGCTGGGTCCATTAATTCTTTTTCTGGGGCCGACTGGGGCCATTAATTCTTTTTCTGGGGCCATTAATTCTATTTCTGGGGTAGGCTGGGGCCATTAATTCTATGTCTGGGGTAGGCTGGGGCCATTAATTCTATGTCTGGGGTAGGTTGGGGGCATATATTCTATGTCTGGGGTAGGTTGGGGGCATATATTCTATGTCTGGGGTAGGCTGGGGCCATTAATTCTATGTCTGGCGTAGGTTGGGGGCATATATTCTATGTCTGGGGTAGGTTGGGGGCATATATTCTATGTCTGGGGTAGGCTGGGGCCATTAATTCTATGTCTGGGGTAGGTTGGGGGCATATATTCTATGTCTGGTGTAGGCTGGGGCCATTAATTCTATGTCTGGGGTAGGTTGGGGGCATATATTCTATGTCTGGGGTAGGCTGGGGCCATTAATTCTATGTCTGGGGTAGGTTGGAGGCATATATTCTATGTCTGGGGTAGGTTGGGGGCATATATTCTATGTCTGGGGTAGGTTGGGGGCATATATTCTATGTCTGGGGTAGGCTGGGGCCATTAATTGTATGACTGGGGTAGGCTGGGGCCATTAATTCTATGTCTGGGGTAGGCTGGGGCCATTAATTCTATGTCTGGGGTAGGCTGGGGCCATTAATTCTTTTTCTGGGGCCATTAATTCTATTTCTGGGGTAGGCTGGGGCCATTAATTCTATGTCTGGGGTAGGCTGGGGCCATTAATTCTTTTTCTGGGGCCATTAATTCTATTTCTGGGGTAGGCTGGGGCCATTAATTCTATGTCTGGGGTAGGCTGGGGCCATTAATTCTATGTCTGGGGTAGGTTGGGGGCATATATTCTATGTCTGGGGTAGGTTGGGGGCATATATTCTATGTCTGGGGTAGGCTGGGGCCATTAATTCTATGTCTGGGGTAGGTTGGGGGCATATATTCTATGTCTGGGGTAGGTTGGGGGCATATATTCTATGTCTGGGGTAGGCTGGGGCCATTAATTCTATGTCTGGGGTAGGTTGGAGGCATATATTCTATGTCTGGTGTAGGCTGGGGCCATTAATTCTATGTCTGGGGTAGGTTGGGGGCATATATTCTATGTCTGGGGTAGGCTGGGGCCATTAATTCTATGTCTGGGGTAGGTTGGAGGCATATATTCTATGTCTGGGGTAGGTTGGGGGCATATATTCTATGTCTGGGGTAGGTTGGGGGCATATATTCTATGTCTGGGGTAGGCTGGGGCCATTAATTGTATGACTGGGGTAGGCTGGGGGCATTCATTTTATGACTGGGGAAGGCTGGGGCCATTATTATTACGCCTGGGTCATAGTCGGAGCTCTATCAATACTGGGGTGGGGGTGGGGGGAGGTTAAGGGGGTTAAAGGAGAGAAAGAAGAAATAAAATATCCTACACTATTACAGTATGTTACATTATGGGGCACTATTTGTGTGGTACTAATATTGTAGGGGGCTCTATTACAGTATTTGGGGAACATTATTAGTGGTAGCAGAAGAAGGGACAATGAGAAAGTGCAGAACATAAGACGTCTGTGTGGTAAACTCTGCAGGAAAGCTGTGTACCTGGAGGAAGAGATAAGGTGATGGTGGAACTATTGGAAAAGATGAGGAACGAGAACAATCCGGGGATACGTCACCTGATGTCACTGGATGCAATAGGTGAGGATTTCATGTGTTTTTTTAGCTGTATATGATACATACTGATTTTTTTTCATGTTCGCTTCTGTTTATATATGTAGTATTATAGTAGTTCTATTCTTGTACATAGGGGGCAGTATTATAGTAGTTATATTCCTGTACATAGGGGGCAGTATTATAGTTATATTCCTGTACATAGGGGGCAGTATTATAGTAGTTCTATTCTTGTACATAGGGGGCAGTATTATAGTAGTTCTATTCTTGTACATAGGGGGCAGTATTATAGTAGTTATATTCCTGTACATAGGGGGCAGTATTATAGTAGTTATATACTTGTACATAGGGGGCAGTATTATAGTAGTTATATACTTGTACATAGGGGGCAGTATTATAGTAGTTATAGTCTTGTACATAGGGGGCAGTATTATAGTAGTTACATTCTTGTACATAGGGGCAGTATTATAGTAGTTATATTCCTGTACATAGGGGGCAGTATTATAGTAGTTATATTCCTGTACATAGTGAGCAGTATTATAGTAGTTATATTCTTGTACATAGGGGACAGTATTATAGTAGTTATATTCCTGTACATAGGGGGCAGTATTATAGTAGTTATATTCCTGTACATAGGGGGCAGTATTATAGTAGTTATATTCCTGTACATAGGGGGCAGTATTATAGTAGTTATATTCTTGTACATAGGGGGCAGTATTATAGTAGTTATAGTCTTGTACATAGGGGGCAGTATTATAGTAGTTCTATTCTTGTACATAGGGGGCAGTATTATAGTAGTTATATTCCTGTACATAGGGGGCAGTATTATAGTTATATTCCTGTACATAGGGGGCAGTATTATAGTAGTTCTATTCTTGTACATAGGGGGCAGTATTATAGTAGTTCTATTCTTGTACATAGGGGGCAGTATTATAGTAGTTATATTCCTGTACATAGGGGGCAGTATTATAGTAGTTATATACTTGTACATAGGGGGCAGTATTATAGTAGTTATATACTTGTACATAGGGGGCAGTATTATAGTAGTTATAGTCTTGTACATAGGGGGCAGTATTATAGTAGTTACATTCTTGTACATAGGGGCAGTATTATAGTAGTTATATTCCTGTACATAGTGAGCAGTATTATAGTAGTTATATTCTTGTACATAGGGGACAGTATTATAGTAGTTATATTCCTGTACATAGGGGGCAGTATTATAGTAGTTATATTCCTGTACATAGGGGGCAGTATTATAGTAGTTATATTCCTGTACATAGGGGGCAGTATTATAGTAGTTATATTCTTGTACATAGGGGGCAGTATTATAGTAGTTATAGTCTTGTACATAGGGGGCAGTATTATAGTAGTTACATTCTTGTACATAGGGGCAGTATTATAGTAGTTATATTCCTGTACATAGTGAGCAGTATTATAGTAGTTATATTCTTGTACATAGGGGACAGTATTATAGTAGTTATATTCCTGTACATAGGGGGCAGTATTATAGTAGTTATATTCCTGTACATAGGGGGCAGTATTATAGTAGTTATATTCCTGTACATAGGGGGCAGTATTATAGTAGTTATATTCTTGTACATAGGGGGCAGTATTATAGTAGTTATATTCCTGTACATAGGGGGCAGTATTATAGTAGTTATATTCTTGTACATAGGGGGCAGTATTATAGTAGTTATATTCTTGTACATAGGGGCAGTATTATAGTAGTTATATTCCTGTACATAGGGGGCAGTATTATAGTAGTTATATTCCTGTACATAGGGGGCAGTATTATAGTAGTTATATTCTTGTACATAGGGGGCAGTATTATAGTAGTTATATTCTTGTACATAGGGGGCAGTATTATAGTAGTTATATTCTTGTACATATGGGGCAGTATTATAGTAGTTATATTCTTGTACATAGGGGGCAGTATTACAGTAGTTATATTCTTGTACATAGGGGGCAGTATTATAGTAGTTATATTCCTGTACATAGGGGGCAGTATTATAGTAGTTATATTCTTGTACATAGGGGGCAGTATTATAGTAGTTATATTCTTGTACATAGGGGGCAGTATTATAGTAGTTATATTCTTGTACATATGGGGCAGTATTATAGTAGTTATATTCTTGTACATAGGGGGCAGTATTATAGTAGTTATATTCTTGTACATAGGGGGCAGTATTATAGTAGTTATATTCTTGTACATAGGGGGCAGTATTACAGTAGTTATATTCTTGTACATAGGGGGCAGTAATATAGTAGTTATATTCTTGTACATAGGGGGCAGTATTATAGTAGTTATATTCTTGTACATAGGGGGCAGTATTATAGTAGTTATATTCTTGTACATAGGGGGCAGTATTATAGTAGTTATATTCTTGTACATAGGGGGCAGTATTATAGTAGTTATATTCTTGTACATAGGGGCAGTATTATAGTAGTTGGCATGTATATGGGAGATGGTATGGTAGTAGTTTTATTTTGTATATAGAAGGCAGGATTGAATGTGTTATTCGAAATGTGTTATTGTAGCATTATTACTGTACATAGGAGGCAGTATCAATATATTCTTTCTCTGAATTGTACATGTATGGCACAGGGGAAAGGTATTTAAGGCTTATCGGGTCTTGTGTTTGCATCATTTACTGATCGACAGGTCACATTATTTGCACATTAAATTCACTTAATGCAAAACAAGAACATATTTTCCAGTAATGCCATCTACCAACAATTTGTCTGTTATAACCCCATCCACATTATCTGACCCACTTGTTTTGACTCCGCCCATAACATGGGGCCACTTTTATAGTTTTTTCCAGGGCCATTTTAAATTCCCAGTCCGCCCCTGAGCGTGTCCCTGTCCTGTCCCCCAAGTGTCAGCGTGTCCCTGTCCTGTCCCCCCAAGTGTCGGCGTGTCCCTGTCCTGTCCCCCCAAGTGTCAGCGTGTCCCTGTCCTGTCCCCCAAGTGTCAGCGTGTCCCTGTCCTGTCCCCCCAAGTGTCGGCGTGTCCCTGTCCCAGTCCTATCATCCCAAGTGTCGACGTGCCCCTGTCTCCCCTCCCCCAAGTGTCAGCGTGTCCCTGTACTGTCCCCCCAAGTGTCAGCGTGTCCCTGTCCTGTCCCCCCAAGTGTCAGTGTGTCCCTGTCCTGTCCCCCCAAGTGTCAGCGTGTCCCTGTCCTGTCCCCCCAAGTGTCAGCGTGTCCCTGTCCTGTCCCCCAAGTGTCAGCGTGTCCCTGTCCTGTCCCCCAAGTGTCAGCGCGTCCATGTCCTGTCCCCCCAAGTGTCAGCGTGTCCCTGTCCTGTCCCCCCAAGTGTCAGCGTGTCCCTGTCCTGTCCACCCAAGTGTCGGCGTGTCCCTGTCCTGTCCCCCCAAGTGTCGGCGTGTCCCTGTCCCAGTCCTATCACCCCAAGTGTCGACGTGCCCCTGTCCCCCCTCCCCCAAGTGTCAGCGTGTCCCTGTACTGTCCCCCCAAGTGTCAGCGTGTCCCTGTCCTGTCCCCCCAAGTGTCAGCGTGTCCCTGTCCTGTCCCCCAAGTGTCAGCGTGTCCCTGTCCTGTCCCCCCAAGTGTCAGCGTGTCCATGTCCTGTCCCCCAAGTGTCAGCGTGTCCCTGTCCTGTCCCCCCAAGTGTCAGCGTGTCCCTGTCCTGTCCCCCAAGTGTCAGCGTGTCCCTGTACTGTCCCCCCAAGTGTCAGCGTGTCCCTGTCCTGTCCCCCCAAGTGTCGGCGCTTCCCTGTCCCAGTCCTGTCCCCCCAAGTTCCGGCGCGTCCCTGTCCCAGTCCTGTCACCCCAAGTGTCGGCGCATCCCTGTCCCAGTCCTGTCCCCCAAGTGTCAGCGTGTCCCCGTCCTGTCCCCCCAAGTGTCAGCGTGTCCCTGTCCTGTCCCCCCAAGTGTCAGCGTGTCCCAGTCCTGTCCCCCAAGTGTCAGCGTGTCCCCGTCCTGTCCCCCCAAGTGTCAGCGTGTCCCAGTCCTGTCCCCCAAGTGTCAGCGTGTCCCCGTCCTGTCCCCCCAAGTGCCAGCGTGTCCCAGTCCTGTCCCCCAAGTGTCAGCGTGTCCCCGTCCTGTCCCCCCAAGTGTCAGCGTGTCCCTGTCCCAGTCCTGTCACCCCAAGTGTCGTTCTCTCCTCCAGTGGTAATGGTAATATTCCCATTACATGTCACATTCATGTGTGTTACACGTCGTGTCTTGCGGGGTGGGGGAGGGGTGCAGTGTAGCCCCCCCTATTTCTCGCATCCTCCGATTCTCCTTGAGGCAGACAATGGCCTCCCGTCTCGTCTTCCTCCTTCCATCGCTGCACATAATTAATGGAGGCTTCATTATTTTCCTCTTTGCTGTGTTCATGGGGCTGAAGGACTGATGAGCGGAGAAGGTCGCGGCTGACGATTTATTTTTGTCCTCGTGATTAATTACAACATAGAATTTATTTCTATTCAACTGTTACATTATAATGATAAATAAAACCGCAACGTTCTGACCCAGAAATAACGGGGCGACGGCTGCAGCGTCATCAGTTCTGTGACAATGTATCGGCCCCTTGACTCAGCATGTCCGGGGGCTTCTTATGGCATTGTAGTTACATTCCATGGAAGGATCTCTGTAGAGAGGGGAGTCCTCTCACTGCTGTGCTCTGAGCTCTCTGCATTGGCCTCTTCCCTCTGCGCTGAGCCACTATGTTGGATATTATATCGTTTGTCCAAATCAGAGTAATTGATGAAAAGTGATTCATATTTTAAGCCCCCCCATGGTGTTTTACAGGGTGGGGGGGTCGTGTCTACAATTTGATGAGGGGAGGGTCCCCTTTAAATCTTGCGGTCTCCTCCATCCAGCATTATAGTGATTCATCCTCTCGGCTGCTCGCCATCCTCATTACAGCTCTGCATATTCAGTAGGCGCGGGGGGATCAGCTCGGCGCAGCGGTTTTTCGGGACGGTCTCGATATTAATGGACGCGCACAGTTCTTCTTGTTCAAACATAAAATAATTCCTAAATGGGATGTAATGAGTCAGAGAAGAATGTGAGAGGAATGAGCGAGCGTCCAGGCGAACATGATACATCTCCGGCGTGTAAAGTGCAGATCCGTGTTATTACCGCTCAATGATCTGACCAAAGGAACGGAGCGGATAGTGACCTAGGAGAGGGGGGCTGCCGAATACACCGGACCCTCCTCATGTGTAACACTTGATGCTGGGGATCCATAATCCTCTGCATGTTACCATAGCTGGACATGGAGCGTCTCCACCAGCTCCTCTCCTCCAATATTGGGTTCGGACATCATGGCCGCCGGGGATCCTCTTCTCTCCTGGCTCCCCTCTGTCATCACCAGATGTGAGGTACACCTGACTGTTTAATAAAAAAGGGTTAAAAGTTTGGGACTATTGCACTTTAATAGGGTTGGTGATCTGTGCTTTTAAGAAGTGTTTTCCCCTCTCCCCTGGTACTTACCTCATGACGTCCTCCCCTCCTACAGGTTTATATGGCTGATGACTCTTCCTCTTTTAGGTGACACTCAAGCTGTCCCTCCCTCCTTATGTTATTGAGATGTTGTGTTTTTGTAATGTTTTACTTTTGTATTTTATAATAATTTCAAGTCACAGCAGGCGGAATGGTCGAAGATTTGAGATGGTGATTGCTCGGTTGGCCGACTTGCCAGCTGGAAGTCCAGCTGGGCATACAGCTTCCAGAGCTCAAATGTGTGATTCTATACCAAGTACCTGATTTTTGGATATTACGGGTTAATATATAAAAAAAATGAAGCTGTGACCTAATTTTCCACCCAGCAAGAAGTGTCTGTCCTATTTTGGAAGTTACTTATTTAGTTAAAGTTCACTGATATTTGTGTTACGAGTAATTTATTAAAGTGCCCTTACGGGTGGTTTACATAAGATAATCTGTTGCCCTCCCGGCCCTCACTATAATCTGACTGTCTCCCACCTTCCTGTCCCCAGACTTTGTTTTCTTAATTGGTTTTTCACTTTCCCATTGTCCCCTAACATTGTCATCCAGTTAGTTTTTCTAATACTGTCGCCCCAAATACTGCAAAAGTGCTATACAGAATACTGCTGAATATACAAGTGCAACACCCCTTCCAACGCATAGGCAGGCTGGTAGTTGCAAATAGCACCGTCTCCTGGTCAGCCTCCGTCTGATCCCTGCATACGGCTGTTACCACCACGGGCTCCCCAGCCATCACCCAGGGACATATCTTATAGACACTCAGGGGTTGCCCCAGGGAGAACCAGTACATCAGCCTCTCCCTCCATATTTCTTGCACACACCACCTGCTGGAGACCCGCCAGGCTGTAGGACAGCCCTCCGGTCCCCATACCAAGCACCGTGACACTAGCGTGCCCTAGGCCGCAACCGCCAGCCACTCCGGTATTCTGGGTCCCGGATGCCTCCAGGCCCACAAGAAAAGGTTAAGCCCCAGTGGGGGATGTTGCACAAGCACCACACAAATAATACTTTCTAGTGTAGCTTGTTGTAACCCCCTTATTATACTACACATTCAGTACATACACTAAGCCCCCACTATAGCCGTTATAGTCACTGGACCCCCACAGTAGCCATGTGCAAGATCTATCCTGGTGTGACTAGAGCCAGGTCATAAGGTGCAAGTAGTCACTATGATATATTATTGGCACAGAATCCTTATTAACAAACTTTCATGGGACATTCATGGCCGACATCTTACAATAAATAGACCGTACACCGGAGGCGGCTCTCCAAAACCTTCCCTGTGTCTCTCAACATAGTGAATTTTAAAAAATGGACATTGTTCCCTCCTGGATTGTTCAGCTTACAATGAGAATTTCAATTTGTATAGAATTCATCCTGGAGAACAATAAATCATGATTAAAAACATCTGCCAGAAGCTTCATATTCTACTAATGAGGTTTGTCTATGTGTATTGTGAAGAATATCAATTCCTATATAGAACCAAATGAAACAATACCTAAATATATTACAGCAATTATTATAATTTCCTTCAGTGGTATGTACTGTATAATACTGCCCCTATGTACAAGAATATAACTACTATAATACTGCCCCCTATGTACAAGAATATAACTACTATAATACTGCCCCCTATGTACAGGGATATAACTACTATAATACTGCCCCCTATGTACAGGAATATAACTACTATAATACTGTCCCTATGTACAAGAATATAACTACTATAATACTGCCCCCTATGTACAGGAATATAACTACTATAATACTGTCCCCTATGTACAGGAATATAACTACTATAATACTGCCCCCTATGTACAAGAATATAGCTACTATAATACTGCCCCCTATGTACAGGAATATAACAACTATAATACTGCCCCCTATGTACAAGAATATAACTACTATAATACTGCCTCTATGTACAGGAATATAACTACTATAATACTGCCCTCTATGTACAGGAATATAACTACTACAATACTGCCCCTATGTACAGGAATATAACTACTATAATACTGCCCCCTATGTACAGGTATATAACTACTATAATACTGCCCCCTATGTACAGGAATATAACTACTATAATACTGCCCCCTATGTACATGAATATGACTACTATAATATTGCCCCCTATGTACAGGAATATAACTACTATAATACTGCCCCCTATGTACAAGAATATAACTACTATAATACTGCCCCTATGTACAAGAATATAACTACTATAATACTGCCCCCTATGTACAGGAATATAACTACTATAATACTGCCCCCTATGTACAGGAATATAACTACTATAATACTGACCCCTATGTAAAGGAATATAACTACTATAATACTGCCCCCTATGTACAGGAATATAACTACTATAATACTACCCCCTATGTACAAGAATATAACTACTATAATACTACCCCCTATGTACAAGAATATAACTACTATAATACTGCTCCCCTATGTACAGGAATATAACTAATATAATACTGCCCGCTATGTACAAGAATATAACTACTATAACACTGCCCCTTATGTACAAGAATATAACTACTATAATACTGCCCCCTATGTACAAGAATATACCTACCATAATACTGCCCCTATGTACAAGAATATAACTACTATAATACTGCCTCCTATGTACAAGAATATAACTACTATAATACTGCCCCATATGTACAAGAATATAACTACTATAACACTGCCCCCTATGTACAAGAATATAACTAGTATAATACTGCTCCCTATGTACAAGAATATAACTACTATAATACTGATCCTATGTACAAGGATATAACTACTATAATACTGCCCCCTATGTACAAGAATATAACTACTATAATACTGCCCCCTATGTACAAGAATATAACTACTATAATACTGCCCCCTATGTACAAGAATATAACTACTATAATACTGCCCCCTATGTACAAGAATATAACTACTATAATACTGCCCCCTATGTACAGGAATAAAACTACTATAACACTGCCCCCTATGTACAAGAATATAACTACTATAATACTGCCCCCTATGTACAGGAATATAACTACTATAATACTGCCCCCTATGTACAAGAATATAACTACTATAATACTTCCCCCCATGTACAAGAATATAACTACTATAATACTGCCCCCTATGTACAAGAATATAACTACTATAATACTGCCCCTTATGTACAGGAATATAACTACTATAATACTACCCCCTATGTACAGGAATATAACTACTATAATACTGCCCCCTATGTACAGGAATATAACTACTATAATACTGTCCCCTATGTACAGGAATATAACTACTATAATACTGTCCCCTATGTACAGGAATATAACTACTATAATACTGCCCCCTATGTACAGGAATATAACTACTATAATACTGCCCCCTATGTACAGGAATATAACTACTATAATACTGTCCCCTATGTACAAGAATATAACTACTATAATACTGCCCCCTATGTACAAGAATATAACTACTATATTACTGCCCCCTATGTACAGGAATATAACTACTATAATACTGCCCCCTATGTACAGGAATATAACTACTATAATACTGCCCCCTATGTACAAGAACATAACTACTATAATACTGCCCCCTATGTACAGGAATATAACAACTATAATACTGCCTCCTATGTACAAGAATATAACTACTACAATACTGCCCCCTATGTACAAGAATATAACTACTATAATACTGCTCCCTATGTACAAGAATATAACTACTATAATACTGATCCTATGTACACGGATATAACTACTATAATACTGCCCCCTATGTACAAGAATATAACTACTATAATACTGCTCCCTATGTACAAGAATACAACTACTATAATAATGATCCTATGTACAAGGATGTAACTACTATAATACTGCCCCCTATGTACAGGAATATAACTACTATAATACTGCCCCCTATGTACAAGAATATAACTACTATAATACTGCCCCCTATGTACAAGAATATAACTACTATAATACTGCCCCTATGTACATGAATATAACTACTATAATACTGCCCCTATGTACAGGAATATAACTACTATAACACTGCCCCCTATGTACAAGAATATAACTACTATAATACTGCCCCCTATGTACAGGAATCAAACTACTATAATTCTGCCCCCTATGTACAGGAATATAACTACTATAATACTGCCCCCTATGTACAAGAATATAACTACTATAATACTGCCCCCTATGTACAGGAATATAACTACTATAATACTGCCCTCCTATGTACAGGAATATAACTACTATAATACTGCCCCCTATGTACAAGAATAGAACTACTATAATACTGCCCCCTATGTACAGGAATATAACTACTATAATACTGTCCCCTATGTACAAGAATATAACTACTATAATACTGCCCCCTATGTACAAGAATATAACTACTATATTACTGCCCCCTATGTACAGGAATATAACTACTATAATACTGCCCCCTATGTACAGGAATATAACTACTATAATACTGCCCCCTATGTACAAGAATATAACTACTATAATACTGTCCCTATGTACAAGAATATAACTACTATAATACTGCCCCGCATGTACAAGAATATAACTACTATAATACTGTCCCTATGTACAAGAATATAACTACTATAATACTGCCCCCATGTACAAGAATATAACTACTATAATTCTGCCCCCCGTGTACAAGAATATAATTACTATAATACTGCCCCCTATGTACAAGAATATAACTACTATAATACTGTCCCTATGTCCAAGAATATAACTACTATAATACTGCCCCCTATGTACAAGAATATAACTACTATAATACTGCCCCCTATGTACAAGAATATAACTACTATAATACTGCCCCCTATGTACAAGAATATAACTACTATATTACTGCCCCCTATGTACAGGAATATAACTACTATAATACTGCCCCCTATGTACAGGAATATAACTACTATAATACTGCCCCCTATGTACAAGAACATAACTACTATAATACTGCCCCCTATGTACAGGAATATAAGAACTATAATACTGCCCCCTATGTACAAGAATATAACTACTATAATACTGTCTCTATGTACAAGAATATAACTACTATAATACTGCCCCCCATGTACAAGAAAATGATTACTATAATACTGTCCCTATGTACAAGAATGTAACTACTATGATACTGCCCCCTATGTACAAGAATATAACTACTATAATACTGTCCCTATGTACAAGAATATAAATATTATAATACTACCCCCTATGTACAAGAATATAACTACTATAATACTGCCCCCATGTACAAGAATATAACTACTATAATTCTGCCCCCCGTGTACAAGAATATAACTACTATAATACTGCCCCCATGTACAAGAATATAACTACTATAATACTGCCCCCTATGAACAAGAATATAACTATTATAATACTCCCCCCTATGTACAAGAATATAACTACTATAATACTGTCCCTATGTCTAAGAATATAACTACTATAATACTGCCCCCTATGTACAAGAATATATCTACTATAATACTGTCCCTATGTCGAAGAATATAACTACTATAATACTGCCCCTATGTACAAGAATATAACTACTATAATACTGCTCCCCTATGTACAAGAATATAACTACTATAATACTGCCCCCTATGTACAAGAATATAACTACTATAATACTGTCCCTTTGTACAAGAATAGAACTATAATACTGCCCCCTATGTACAAGAATATAACTACTATAATACTGCCCCCTATGTACAGTAATATAACTACTATAATACTGTCCCTATGTACAAGAATATAACTACTATAATACTGCTCCCCTATGTACAAGAATATAACTACTATAATACTGCCCCTATGTACAAGAATATAACTACTATAATACTGCCCCCTATGTACAAGAATATAACTACTATAATACTGCCCCCTATGTACAAGAATAAAACTACTATAATACTGCCCCCTATGTACAGGAATATAACTACTATAATACTGCCTCCTATGTACAAGAATATAACTACTATAATACTGCCCCCTATGTACAAGAATATAACTACTATAATACTGCCCCCTTTGTACAAGAATAGAACTATAATACTGCCCCCTATGTACAAGAATATAACTACTATAATACTGCCCCCTATGTACAGTAATATAACTACTATAATACTGTCCCTATGTACAAGAATATAACTACTATAATACTGCTCCCCTATGTACAAGAATATAACTACTATAATACTGCCCCTATGTACAAGAATATAACTACTATAATACTGCCCCCTATGTACAAGAATATAACTACTATAATACTGCCCCCTATGTACAAGAATATAACTACTATAATACTGCTCCCCTATGTACAAGAATATAACTACTATAATACTGCCCCTATGTACAAGAATATAACTACTATAATACTGCCCCCTATGTACAAGAATATAACTACTATAATACTGCCCCCTATGTACAAGAATATAACTACTATAATACTGCCCCCTATGTACAGGAATATAACTATTATAATACTGCTCCCTATGTACAAGAATATAGCTACTATAATACTGCCTCCTATGTACAGGAATATAACTACTATATTACTGCCCCCTATGTACAGGAATATAACTATTATAATACTGCCCCCTATGTACAAGAATATAACTACTATAATACTGCCCCCTATGTACAAGAATATAACTACTATAATACCGTCCCTATGTACAAGAATATAACTACTATAATACTGCTCCCCTATGTACAAGAATATAACTACTATAATACTGCCCCTATGTACAAGAATATAACTACTATAATACTGCCCCTATGTAGAAGAATATAACTACTATAATACTGCCCCTATGTAGAAGAATATAACTACTATAATACTGCCCCCTATGTAGAAGAATATAACTACTATAATACTGCTCCCCTATGTTCAAGAATATAACTACTATAATACTGCCCCCTATGTACAAGAATATAACTACTATAATACTGTCCCTATGTACAAGAATATAACTACAATAATACTGCCCCCTATGTACAAGAATATAACTACTATAATACTGCCCCCTATGTACAAGAATATACCTACCATAATACTGCCCCTATGTACAAGAATATAACTACTATAATACTGTCTCCTATGTAAAAGAATATGACTACAATAATACTGCCCCCTATGTACAAGAATATAACTACTATAATACTGATCCTATGTACAAGGATATAACTACTATAATACTGCCCCCTATGTAGAAGAATATAACTACTATAATACTGCCCCTATGTAGAAGAATATAACTACTATAATACTGCCGCCTATGTAGAAGAATATAACTACTATAATACTGCTCCCCTATGTTCAAGAATATAACTACTATAATACTGCCCCCTATGTACAAGACTATAACTACTATAATACTGTCCCTATGTAAAAGAATATAACTAATATAATACTGCCCCCTATGTACAAGAATATAACTACTATAACACTGCCCCCTATGTACAAGAATATAACTACTATAATACTGCTCCCTATGTACAAGAATATAACTACTATAATACTGCCCCTATGTGGAAGAATATAACTACTATAATACTGCCCCTATGTAGAAGAATATAACTACTATAATACTGCCGCCTATGTAGAAGAATATAACTACTATAATACTGCTCCCCTATGTTCAAGAATATAACTACTATAATACTGCCCCCTATGTACAAGACTATAACTACTATAATACTGTCCCTATGTACAAGAATATAACTACAATAATACTGCCCCCTATGTACAAGAATATAACTACTATAATACTGCCCCCTATGTACAAGAATATACCTACCATAATACTGCCCCTATGTACAAGAATATAACTACTATAATACTGCCTCCTATGTACAAGAATATAACTACTATAATACTGCCCCCTATGTACAAGAATATAACTACTATAACACTGCCCCCTATGTACAAGAATATAACTACTATAATACTGCTCCCTATGTACAAGAATATAACTACTATAATACTGATCCTATGTACAAGGATATAACTACTATAATACTGCCCCCTATGTACAAGAATATAACTACTATAATACTGCCTCCTATGTACAAGTATATAACTACTATAATACTGCCCCTATGTACATGAATATAACTACTATAATACTGCCCCTTATGTACAGGAATATAACTACTATAATACTGCCCCTTATGTACAAGAATATAACTACTATAATACTGCTCCCTATGTACAGGAATATAACTACTATAATACTGCCCCCTATGTACAGGAATTTAACTACTATAATACTGCCTCCTATGTACAAGAATATAACTACTATAATACTGCCTCCTATGTACAAGAATATAACTACTATAATACTGCCTCCTATGTACAAGAATATAACTACTATAATACTGCCCCCTATGTGCAAGAATATAACTACTATAATACTGCCCCCTATATACAGGAATATAACTACTATAATACTGCCCTCTATGTACAAGAATATAACTACTATAATACTGCCACCTATGTACAAGAATATAACTACTATAATACTGCCCCCTATTTACAAGAATATAACTACTATAATACTGCCCCTATGTACAGGAATATAACTACTATAATACTGCCCCCTATGTACAAGAATATAACTACTATAATACTGCCCCCTATGTACAAGAATATAACTACTATATTACTGCCCCCATGTGAAAAAATTTTTAGTAGTACTTGTCCAATATGTTTGGGCTTGCTATATGTCTGGTTTAGCTCTTATTTATCACTTGGCCTCTTGAACATCAGGAATTGACTATTCTGGATCTGCCTTACAAAAGGTGGCGCTAGAGGCACAGTTTTTATTTTTCTATGTTAAGAAATTTATATAATTGTTTTTAACTCTAGAACTGAATTCGGGAGGATTCTAAAGGATTTCAGGTCAGTTCCAGAAATTCCCTTTTCGACAAACACAGGGGAGGGAGAGTGAGCCTGCTCTGCTCACCCCTCTCTACACTGCCTGCTCTGCCAACCAGTCTCTACACTGCCTGCTCTGCCCATCCCTCTCTACACTGCCTGCTCCGCCCACCCCTCTCTACGCTGCCTGCTCCGCCCACCCCTCTCTACGCTGCCTGCTCCGCCCACCCCTCTCTACGCTGCCTTCTCCGGCCACCCCTCTCTACGCTGTCTGCTCCGCCCACCCCTCTCTACACTGCCTGCTCCGCCCACCCCTCTCTACGCTGCCTCCTCTGCCCACCCCTCTCTACGCTGCCTCCTCTGCCCACCCCTCTCTATGCTGCCTCCTCTGCCCACCCCTCTCTACAATGCCTCCTCTGCCCACCCCTCTCTACGCTGCCTGCTCTGCCCACCCCTCTCTACGCTGCCTGCTCTGCCCACCCCTCTCTACGCTGCCTGCTCCGCCCACCCCTCTCTACACTGCCTGCTCTTTCCACCTCTCTCTCTACCCTGCCTGCTCCGCTCACCCCTCTCTACGCTGCCTGCTCCGCCCACCCCCCTCTACACTGCCTGCTCTTCCCACCCCTCTCTACACTGCCTGCTCTTCCCACCCCTCTCTACACTGCCTGCTCCGCCCACCCCCCTCTACACTGCCTGCTCTTCCCACCCCTCTCTACACTGCCGGCTCTGCCCACCCCTCTCTACGCTGCCTGCTCCGCCCACCCCTCTCTACGCTGCCTCCTCTGCCCACCCCTCTCTACGCTGCCTGCTCCGCCAATCCCTCTCTACACTGCCTCCTCTTCCCACCCCTCTCTACACTGCCGGCTCTGCCCACCCCTCTCTACGCTGCCTCCTCTTCCCACCCGTCTCTACACTGCCGGCTCTGCCCACCCCTCTCTACGCTGCCTGCTCCGCCCACCCCTCTCTACACTGCCTGCTCTTCCCACCCCTCTCTACACTGCCTGCTCTTCCCACCCCTCTCTACACTGCCTGCTCTGCCCACCCCTCTCTACACTGCCTGCTCTTCCCACCCCTCTCTACACTGCCTGCTCTGCCCACCCCTCTCTACACTGCCTGCTCTTCCCACCCCTCTCTACGCTGCCTGCTCTTCCCACCCCTCTCTACACTGCCTGCTCTGCCCACCCCTCTCTACACTGCCTGCTCTTCCCACCCCTCTCTACGCTGCCTGCTCTTCCCACCCCTCTCTACACTGCCTGCTCCGCCCACCCCCCTCTACACTGCCTGCTCTTCCCACCCCTCTCTACACTGCCGGCTCTGCCCACCCCTCTCTACGCTGCCTGCTCCGCCCATCCCTCTCTACGCTGCCTGCTCCGCCCATCCCTCTCTACGCTGCCTCCTCTTCCCACCCCTCTCTACACTGCCGGCTCTGCCCACCACTCTCTACGCTGCCTCCTCTTCCCACCCGTCTCTACACTGCCGGCTCTGCCCACCCCTCTCTACGCTGCCTGCTCCGCCCACCCCTCTCTACACTGCCTGCTCTTCCCACCCCTCTCTACACTGCCTGCTCTTCCCACCCCTCTCTACACTGCCTGCTCTGCCCACCCCTCTCTACACTGCCTGCTCTTCCCACCCCTCTCTACACTGCCTGCTCTGCCCACCCCTCTCTACACTGCCTGCTCTTCCCACCCCTCTCTACGCTGCCTGCTCTTCCCACCCCTCTCTACACTGCCTGCTCTGCCCACCCCTCTCTACACTGCCTGCTCTTCCCACCCCTCTCTACGCTGCCTGCTCTTCCCACCCCTCTCTACACTGCCTGCTCCGCCCACCACTCTGCTTCTGTACCGCTCTCATCTCTGATATTCTCACTAATAATTGCTTCTATCTGACTACAGGGGGCGCTAAGTGTTACGTATGTACATTGTAGCCGTCAGTCTGCAGTTCCTGAGCTTTAGTGGATCTTCCTCAGCCTTCAGGGATAAGAAGCAGCGGCTTGTGGTTATTACGGGATTTATCCTGGTGTTTATATATAGTGACGGAGCTTCGTGCAGTCGGAGTCTCACGTTATCTGTGGGGAAATATAATTCTTCCTGCTGCGGTTTAACGTCTGACAATGAGGAGGCCGGGGGCACATCAATAAATAACAGTTTAGATGGTGTAAATCCTTTATTATATATAATGGGGCACATTTACTTACCCGGTCCAGTCGCGATCCAGCGGCGCGTTCTCTGCACAGGATTCGGGTCCGGCTGGGATTTAAGAAGGTAGTTCCTCCGCCGTCCACCAGGTGGCGCTGCTGCGCCGAAAATAATCTTAACGCCCCGGAATGCACCATCCCATAGCAGGTGAAGGTGAGCGCTTCCCAAGCGACACATTTCGGTTTTTAAATGCGGCGGTTTTTCCGAATACGTCGGGTTTTCGTTCGGCCACGCCCCCCGATTTCTGTCGCGTGCATGCCGGCCCCGATGCGCCACAATCCGATCGCGTGCGCCAAAAACCCGGGGCAATTCATGTACAAGCGGCGCAAATCGGAAATATTCGGGTAACACGTCGGGAAAACGCGAATCGGGCCCTTAGTAAATGACCCCCAATATGTTTTTTCACATATTACCACAAATATTACACCTAAAAGGCTCTGCACATCACAAAATACAGAATCTGAAGTGTAAAGTCATCTTCACAGAGCAGGAAGCCCACGGTAGGGCAGTAGCTTTTTTCAAGTACTATTCTACATGTACCTTAGTGATTGGGGCTTATTTACTAAGGGTCACGGATCGCACTTTTGTCTGACTGTTCACGGTTTTGCACATTTATCCACTTGTCTGTGTTTTCTTTGTACAGCGCGCCAAGTGGCCAGGAGGAGTATTACATGTGCTAAAAATATTTTGACACAAACCATTTTAGTAATGAGTCAATTATTTGCTTAAAATCAGTGCATCTTAAAGTGCCCAAAAAATATTTCCATGAAACTTTGTATCACAAATTATGAAATATGTACATTTTGTATCTATTGTCCTCCATGTGATGTGATAACCCTGGGGCCTGTCATCCTCTTTGTGTTCTATATGACGGTTACTCCCATCCCACGTGATATAATAGATATTTTATCCGCTGTAATTAATGTGTACGAGGATCGCGGCTTCTTCTTTGTAATTTGCGCTAATCACGTTTCCCTTGTGTTCTATTTCCTCTAATCAGCGGCGCTCGGAGTCTCCGTATCCTACATGACTGATATCGGCAGAATCTCCGTCTCCCTGTGAGCGCGTCTCATCCTCGGTAAAAGCTTCTAATGGGGAAGAATCCTCGGATACATCACATGGCCGCCGAGCGCTCGCTATTATTTGTATAATGCATTTCTCTCCAGGTAATTAACTTGGCTCATACAAAAAATAATAATTTTACCTAAATGTAACAGTAGACGACATCTCAGCGCAAAGCGTCGGGATAAGGAATCTAATCTTAGGAATAATAATCGGAATTTATTGAGCATCTGCAGGGGAGACAATCCGGTGCAATTATTAGAGCCATACATAATGGGGCACATTCACTTACCCATCTCGTCGCGATCCCCGAGGTGCGTTGTCCGAAGAGGATTCGGGTCGCGATTCACTAAGGTCGTGCGTCCAATTTCCTGCATGTGTCGCTTTCCTGCTGAGGTCCCCGGAGATCACCTTCTTCTTCCCGGGTTGTCCGACAGCCACGCCCCCGATTTGTGTCGCATGAAAGTCAGCGGGATTGTGGCAAAATCCAATCGCACGCATCAAAAACACCAGTTAAATGCGGCGTAAAACGGAAAAAGTCAGGAAACTCGACAAAAATGCGGTCCTTAGTAAATGTGCCCCAATGTCTGCTACAGACTGAGACCCATTGGCCGATTCTACTGGTGGGCGGGGGTAGTAATCAATGCAGCCAATCAGTTCCTGGTGATGATGACTGCAGTAGAGGACGACTGTGCTGGTCTTGGTGGGGGAAAGTGACCTGTCCCCTGATCAGAGGCAGTAAAAGTTTGGAGGGGGGTAAGTAGCCGAACATTGTCTTGAATGAAGAGACCCCATAAATTATCTTCTCTTCTACCTTCTTCTCGTGTCCTGCCAAGCACAGCGCCATACACTATACAGTGGCTAAGCTTGATATTGCAGCACAATCCTATTCCTTTGAATGAGGCGGAGCTACAAACAGACCATGTGATATTTTGGTGGGTCCCAAGCAAAGTCTTGTGCAATTCGAGACTCTAAGCCTTGGTATGATGTGACGCAGCCCATCCTTGATCTCTTCCTCTACCTCTTGGTTTCGATTCCCTCACCTCGTGAAAGCTCTTGGGATTTTAGCATTATCCATAGGTCCCATTGACTTCTATGGGGCTACGGTTGTAATTACAGCTTCTGGCCACTATAGAGAACATGAAACCAACAGCTAACATCTCTCTGGTCTACGATTGGTCCAGCAACCTACCACCAATCATATATTGATAGACCATCAATTCTAACACCTGGCCCGCCCCTTTAACTGTGAACCAGGAACTTATATCTTTAAAACTTCTCTGTGTATTTCATGTTCTGACCCAGTTCTACCTGAGCCCCCGGTCATGTGATCACCCCGGGCACGTAGTATTTGGAGCAGGTATCCCATTACACAGATTTTTCTCCGCTGTGTAGTAGATAATTGCAGCGATCGCGCCTCTTCTTCTCCACAGGTCTTGTTCTTTGATAATTGAAAATTAGTTTCGTGTTAATCCTCGGGAAGGAAAGAGGACAAAGGCGCCGGATAATTGGATCAATAGGAGAGCGTCTTCAGAGGCGAATATCTCCGCTCGTGTTTGATGGAGCTGAGAACACGAGATTCAGGAACGCAACGTTGGGGATTTGCTATGTTACAGTTCACACCGGTGTCAGGATGTGGGTCAGGGTGAGATAGGGGGCACGTGATAGTGTATATGTAATACATAGGCGCCATTGTTCTCATTATCGGTCACATCAGTCTGCCACAGTCATGGGTCACATAGGCTCTGGATTGTGACCGGATGTTGTTGTCTTCCAGTGTCTAGTGGGATGTCCCTCCACGGATGGTCGTGTAGATAAGGGCAGATGGCACACGGGTCAATATCTCTCCATTATCTCCAGTTGGGTAACAACAAGTTAAAAACATCACATCTGTATTCACAGTCCTGCAACAATTTTAATGTTAATAAAATAAAAGTCAAGTTTTATTTTTTATAAAAAATACCTCCAATCACAGTGAAGTTAACAACAAGTTGTGCAGCTTCTACCCCCGATCACTGGGACATTTGTCCGTATCAGAAAGTTTATGACGTAACAACATCTTGAGTGAATGAAGCCTGAATTATGCAATGAAGATCATCCAAGCAAATGGACTTTAAGCGAATTCTGAAAAACCCAATGGGAGCCAAGGCAGTGGTGCCAGAGGACAAGTGTAGATGTCTTGGTCCTGGTTCCTGTCTTCCTACATTACCGGGCACTTCCATAT
Organism: Engystomops pustulosus; assembly: GCF_040894005.1. Classification (NCBI taxonomy): domain Eukaryota; kingdom Metazoa; phylum Chordata; class Amphibia; order Anura; family Leptodactylidae; genus Engystomops; species Engystomops pustulosus. Next base: position 220,708,458 of record NC_092413.1, on the reverse strand, counting down.
GAGCTGGATAATACCAGGGTTTTCATTGTGTTTACTATAATTCCTGGAAAATCCTTTAAAGGAGTCTATTCCCGGGAGTTCAAGAAGAATTTTTCATGGCTCCTTAACGCGGATCAGTAAAATAAACACGGATGTTCCTAAAGACTGTATAGTCAGCTGGGCTGTAGGGATCCCAAGAGCGTTCTCCAAGCGACCCTGTCGGTTATCACCTTTAACCCTTTTGCAGTGATCTGGACTTTGCTTAGAGATGATTACAAGCAGCCGCTGGCAGTAGTGGATTATAATGTAGGTGGTTTGGACTGTAGTCCAGGGCCCAAGCCTTCTAGGAGGCCTATGACCACCCAAACCAACCACCAAATTTTATACTCAGAAGGACCCTCACCAATGCAATCCTCTTACATCTGTTCCTACTCTCACATGTACAAAAGAACCATTTCAGGCCCTTTGAAGGTCCTCCATAAGTCCACAGCAGCAGAAGGGACACCTCCTCCATTCCCCAAGAATCCGATTCTAGTTTCAGATGTCGGAAGTGGCTATATATAGGATCTTCCTACAGCCCAGGGCCCAGGGAAGTATTAAACCACCCCTGGCCTGTGGCACAGAGGGTCAGACACAGTTACAAACTGAGTGTCCTTGGGCCCATCCTTTATCCCTTCCTGGGTAATAGTCTGACATGGCCTACTAATTAGGTTGTCTTCTGGTGCATCTGTGGGGCCTTATATTAGGTTAGAGCCTGGGCCCAAAGGAGGATCCTCTGGTAATCTTATGGGTCAGTCCAGCATTGGTCAGGCACAAGGCCAACGGGCAACCTGAGGTCCAGACAGATCTCACTAGAGACAGAAGTGACTACAGGGACAGAGGTATATAGCGTCAGCACCTGCTCAGGCAGTTTCCTGTAGGTGAAGCTGCTTTATATATGGTGATCTTAAGCTACACAATAAGGACAGGGCCGGCTCCAGGTATTAGTAGGCCCCTGGGCGACAGACCCTCAGGGGCCCATTTGCAGTGAACTGCAAAGGTCATTTTATAAACAGCCCCCCTCGTCCCCTATAGATTCAGTTTCATTAGATACAGTCCCCTCACTCCCTATAGATTCATTAGATACAGTCCCCTCACTCCCTATAGATTCATTAGATACAGTCCCCTCACTCCCTATAGATTCATTAGATACAGCCCCTTTCTCCCCCATGGATTCCCTATGTACAGCCTTATGTGGGCCCCCCCAGCAGTTCTGGTCCCCGGCACTTGCCCGGGTATGCCCAGTCATGGCGCTGGCCCTGAATACGGATGTGATACATACATGTTTGGATAGAGTGCAGTCCACTTTTCCGCTGCCCCATCATGACTCTGGAATCACAATACAATCCTAGAGATACATAGATCTGCAGGGGAGCTGCATACATGATGAAACTTTATCATTTGCATTAACAATATTTGCAGATCTTGCTCCCGGCTGCGCGGCATCAGTACAAGTCCTCTAGTGATTTACCATCGTGACCTCCGGCACTGACCCCGCTCCTGCTTTGACCTGGATATGGGCTCCCGGGTTTATGGGCCGCCAGGTTCTGCTGGATTTATGCATTTATTTGCTGCATTATCAATAGGAGCCTTTGACCTTGGTGGCGGCAGGTGCCGGGGGGTTACGAAGCTGCAGGTCTAGGGACATAAATAAGAAGTAACAGAGGGAACAATCCTGAGACGCTCCATCACACAGAAGGGAACATTCCGGAGCAATAACGGAGAGGAATGGGGGATTGTTACTACAATGTACAGAACAGGAGAACATCAGGTCCGGATCTACTGTCCCTGGAGAGATGTGTAATCAGACCTCACACTGCTGTGCTCTGTGCTCTCTGCAGCCAGTGTTATGTATTGTCCCTGGAGAGATGTGAAATCAGACCTCACACTGCTG